>NC_069118.1:14703538-15350204 GCF_025612915.1 Magallana angulata
TGTTTATTTCTCTGGAACTGTATACTGGTGGACCTTCGGGAATACGGCAAACCTACCCTTCGTTTTAGTTTACGGCCTACAGCGCGCCACAACCTTATACCTTATACACTTTACGCCAACATTCCCTCATCCGGTTCGTACTGCACACGACCGATGCAGATCCAGACGAATTCTCTATCACCGAAAAATCTACGCGGTCACAGAAATATAATACTTTGTTTCTCAGTGTTTACACATCTAATATTGTACTATGGTCAGCTATCAATGTTTTGTAATACGTCACAAGTATGACGCAGCTACGACGGAAAACCTAATCGTTGCTTGCAACGAGCACGTCTCTAGTTTATTGTCTGATACGTCAGATTCCTCCAACTTTAGAATTATGTTGACCATTCAAATATTCAAAAGCGGCAAGTTGTGGAGCAAATAACTTTTTATCAATGTAACTGCAGGATAGTTAATTAATATTAATCGTTGGTGATGTTTTGTTTTTTATATTCAAATATTTAATTGATTAATCGATATTGATAAAAATTATACAAGTAATATAGAATCATTCGTTGAATATTATGATAATTTCTGTCGGGACGTGAACAAATCTATTATAAATCTCTTCAGGCTTTAATGGATTTGATCATACCCCGATAGAAGTTATCACCGTATAATATTCAATGAATGATACCTTAATCCTTGAATAGACACGGGCAAATATTTTTTTAATTCGTTGATTTCAATAAAAGTATTCATCACAAGCTGAAACCCATTCATGCATACTCGTTATTTACCTATTTCATCTGAAGTATCGTCATGTTCTGGCTGGTTGTTCTGTGAATCGATAGTGATCTGTGTTTTATTGGAATCAGCACCTGTTTTCTCATTTGGATTGTCAATAACAACTTCAACATATCTTAGCCTGGGTTTAGGTTTTGTATCTAGAAAGTAAGTATTTTGTTTAGAAAGATTTATATTTTAGTAGATTTAACATCAAAGCTAGATTGTTGGATATATTGTTGGGGAACAAACAAAAAGCATGAGAAAATTTGTTCAAAAAGTTTCAAAAATAAGTATAATTGAGAGGAGAGAGAGGGTGGGAGGGTGGGTTGATAACAAACGGAAATAAGGATACATGTATATAAATTAAGCTGACTGTACCTATACGCAAAAATGCAGTCCAAATTTTAAAGGTGAAATATGTTTTTTGGGAAAGCTTGTCTGGAAAGATGAGCGAATAAACAGGGGCGTACAAAAACGATAAATTGTGAGGTTATGAGCATAACAAATGCACAAAAAAAAAATAACATAGAAGAATTTTAATAAATTATGTAAAACAAGTGATAAATTTGATACTGCATGTGTATGATGGCAGCTTTTGCCACCAACGTCTGTAAATCTCCAGATTACACGAAGTCCACGTGAACTTTAATAACACTTGAAAAAAATCTGAAATTTTCAAAAAAAAACTGCCGTTGCTATGGACTTTTCAAAAAGTAAAAATTTCTGTGTGATTTTTTACGCAACTTAATTTTCCATAGCAACAATACTTCTCTGTTGCATAACAAAGCTTTTTGCGGTATATAATGAAAATGAAGATATATTTTTACAAGTTCCAACTAAAACAATCGCAAACAATTTTAAAATTGGGAATTAAAGCATATAAAAATCATCTTCAATTTCTCACTATTTTCCTATTTGTTGACCTTGTTGCCATAGCAACGGATGTCAATTTTCATTATAAAATATATATAGCATGAACGTTGATATGGATGTACAAATTTAACAGTTTCCAATTTCAGCTTATCAAAAAACGCAAAAACTTATTTCAACAATTTGTAACGGTTTACATGGCACCATTTTTAACAAAATGGTTTCTCCATCAATTTTCTGATATAATTAAATAATTCAAAATAGGACAAAGGCTGTTTTATGTCTTTGATAGATAACATTAGTGAGCAAAACCTTCTAATATGGCTTCAAAGTAGGAAAGTTTTGCTATTTTCCCATCTTTTGCCTCGATTACTATGGCAACGGTTACCCCTAGCAACCAACTTTTAGTGTTTTATTTGCGTTTTACACTTAAGTGTGTCCATGTATGAAATAAAAGAAAAATTGGTGTTTATGCGTGGCCAGACCCTTTTATAAATCTTTGATTCTTACACAGAATTGATCTTAATTAAAGCTTCCACTGTGATTTAATTTTATTTGGCTGTGAGATATGTAGTTGTACAAGAACATATCTTTGCAATGCATTTTAACATCTTAATTTTCTTTCATACAAAGTATATGCATGATAAATTTAATTGTCAATTTAGGCAGGAGTTTTGGGGATTAAGAATCTACATAAATTTTTCAAAGATTCAACAAAGATTTGATACATGCATGTCTCCGTATACAGCTCTTATTGTTGATAAAATAAATGAACTCTTTCTAAAAATTCATTTTTATATTAAAAATACATGCAATCAAAATTTAAAGGTTTTATTGTTGTCTACTAATAAACTTATTTGAGCACTGTCAACAAATCGGAACCCCATCAACCATATATTTGATCGTAAAGAATAAATATTCTTTTAGATTAAAAACAATACCAAAAGCTAGACTCAACTTTTCATTCATAGAATTACATAATATAAATCTGATGTGATAATATCTCAGTGATTAGCTTATACGTTGATTCTCTACAAAATGATAAATAATTCTGAGATTTACTGTTGAAACCAAACTGATAATTTTTATTTAGATTATAACAAATTTAGATAAAACTGATTTACGTAATCGGATCAAATAAATCCCGGATTTTAACTTATTCAATCTTCAATCTTCAATTTAAAATTTGACCTTTCATCTTGCTCTTTGTTATATATGCATTTGGCTTGTGAGTGATAACCATATATAACAAAGACCGAGAAGAAAGGTCTAATTTTAAATAGATTGAACGTTGGTAAGGAAGAATTGCACCTTTGGTTAAAGGGACACGATTTGAGACACGATTTGAGATCAAATTTAAAAAAAAAAATTATGCACAAAATTGTTTATTGGTGCATTTTAAATGAATGACCAAAATATTAAATGTTAAAGTCAAGTTACAAGCGAGATACAGAAGTAAGAATTGATAGTTTAGTAAACAAAGCTCGAGTCTTATAGATGTTTACAAAAATGTAGAGAATTACCATTTCTTAGACAAAATGACAATTAAAAACAATTTCAACTAATTCAATATCTTCTTAAATACTATTATCAACAAAAGAAAGTTACATTTGATTGAAATTTACACCAGTACAACGAATATGTGAAAATGACAATATTCGAGCTTTGTTTACAAAACAAAGAATAATGAACTCTGTATCTTGCTTATAACTTGGTATTTGAGTTTCAAATTTTGACATAGCATTATGAACTTCTATATTTATCAGTATGAACATCGAAACTGGAAAAATAAGATTTGAAATTTTTAAGTCAAATCGTGTCCAAGTCCCTTTAAAACATATCAAGGGAAATACATATGGGCAAGCAAAATCACTTAGATTGGTAAAACATACAATATTTCTACTAATTTGATAATTATTCTGTGTAAAATGATTTGTATAAGTAATCATTTTACACGGGGATGGAAAACCCCCAAAATATTGATTTGTAGGATAGAGCACGTACAGATGGGGGCCGTCATTGTATTAAATGAGAAAGCTGACATATAAGGCCACGAATATCCCCAAACCTCATGGATAAGGAAATTAAGTTTTTTTTAGGTAGATCTCTCCTTCCATAGCTACCCCTCTCCTTTAAACGGCTTTATAACCGTCTACAAATGCTTATAAAAATGAAACAAATAACTTTTCGGAAATTTGTTTGTAGATTGGTTGTACAATTTATCCATTTTTTAATGTATAAATATCTCGAAAAAATTTCTTGCTAAAAAGTAGGAGACAGACTTTATTGCCCCCTTCTTATTTGCGGCTTACATGAAAGAATAAAAAGAATTTAACTTTGTATTTCCCAGTATTACCTACTTTAATGAAAGTCAATAGTATTTACGGGACGGAAAATATCCCTTATTACCAGCGGTCAGCAGGCCACTCTCATAGTTCAAAATATGTAGTGGGCATATATGCCGGTATATTAACCATATATGAATTATGAAATAGATTTTATTTATTTAGATAATGAACAAGATATTTTTATCAATGTGTCTGCAGGATAGGTAACAAATAATAGCCTATTTGGGCGGCTATAAATAAGTTAATTGTGTCCTTCTTGCAAAAATGCTATCTTGTCTTACACTTAAAAGGGTGAAAAATCGGCATGTTATTGTTTTTTTTTGGAGGGGGGGGTTCAATAAGCAAAAGAGCCATGATTTCTTGGTGATTTTAAGGAATTTTACAGTATTTATTTAGTTCTTGCTGTTGAATTCTCAGATAAAGAAAAACAGAAAATGAAGAATTTGCCCTAGAAAGAATGTATGTTTTGAAAGTTGATTAGAATGCTATTAATGCATCAATATCGCAGTAATCATTTTTTGTGATGACGTTGTCTTGTTTCATCGTGTATTGTTTGATTAAACATGTACCATTTTAACCGGAAAAAGGATTTATTAGATGATTCCAACATGGTATCAAGTTTGTATTTGGGATTGATTGACATCCTCTTTAAATACGCCTACAATGTGAAAAGAAAAAGAGATAACAATGTTAGTGCTATACTTAATTAACTATTCATAAGCAATCAATACTTTTGACTATAATTATTTTTATACACAAAAACTATTGATGATGTTTAACAATACATTGTTCTGTAAATACTTATCGGTAGGTGGAGTCAGGTTGGACAATCTGTAAACTTAGTGACTTCCTTTTCGGTTAGAGGTAGACACTACCATGCTTTCTATATTAAACAGGTGGAGAAAAGTCAAGTCTCAACCGGGACTTAAATCTAGGGTCTCTGGTGTACAGTGTCAGCGCTCTAACTACTAAGCTTTTGAGACCTGATATATTGACTGTCACACCTGTTAACCCTGTGACATGTATTTATCAAATAAAAATAAGTTTAAACTCACTGTTTGTGTTTCTAATGTTAAGCAGTGTATGTGTGGGAATGATCTATGCGATATAAACTTGTACTTCTGCATTTTGCATTTTTTTATGATTTAGACATATAGGCAATATAAAATAACATAACTACAAATGCTATACTCACTACTAATGTTTTCGACATTAATTATTTGTATATATATATATAATTTAATTGTTTTTAACAAGTCAAACCTACTTGTTTGTTTTGCTAACATTCAGCAGTATAGGTTAGTGGAAGGGGTGCTATAGAATAGTAACGTCATTGAATGTTTATTATTTTGTAGGCAATCAGCAGTATAGGGGAGGTGCTATAAAATAATAACCTCACTATTTATGTTTATTATATTGCAGACATTCAGCAGTGTGAGTGAGGTGGTGAGGTCCTGTATCCGAAGGAACCTATGTAATCACTCGACAGACCCTGGGACCTCTCCCAGACCATACTACAGGATGTACATAACATACGTACTGCTGGTAAGACCATCATAATATTTGGATAGCTTTAATGTGTTGCTGCATCAACTTAGTTACATGTAATAGGTTGATTTTTTTGACTGATTATTTGTATGATGCTTTACAGTATTCATCTAAAACTATAATTAGAATATATTGCAATGGATTTTGGGCAAATGCTCTTACCTCTTCACTGCAAACATTTCTTGTAATAGGTAAGCAGCAGGTGTTGAAATGTCACATACACAGTATACTTGGCAGCTCCTATCCCAGGTACATTCTCAATGAACTCTACATCACAGACTACTGTGTGTGGGTACAGACAATTAGGTAAGTACAGTAATTATTTTTTACCTTCATTTATAATGCCAAATTACTAGTATAGATATAATCTGTTTTGTTAGGATTAAACTGCTCAATGATTGCTGGAAATATGTTGTTTATGGTTTGTCTGGCATTCAGTCTCCTTATCTACAACTTTATTTAATCTTCCTTCTAACTTTCAAATAACTTTTGTTCCGGATTGATGTTAAGTCCATTGCTTTCAAAGACCAATAAATTTAATCTAACTCGTGGTTTTGGATTTATTACCACTGATAATTGCCAAGTTTGTGTAGTTGTCAGACTGCATTTATCTTTATTAATGAATAGGTACAGGATAGTGTTAACCATTTCAATTCTGAAAACAATGCTCTTATTCTGATGAAATGATCATGCTTTCATTTCCCAGAACCGTATTCACTTTATAGAAATAGATAGTTAGCTTTTAAAGTATATGCTTTATGGTTATATTAAAAGTGATATGGAAAGTGTTCTCTCTTTTTTCAACTGTCTATGTAGGACTTTACACATTGAAGTCACTAAAAAGTAAAGATAAAACGGAAAAGACCAACTCAGTGAAAGATTAGTAACTATGTACTTTTTAATTCTCATATTTAATATTTCAGTAACAAAAGACTCAAGACTTTGGCATCAGCATTTGAAAAGGTATAGTTCATTTAAATCAAATAACAGTATCATTAATTAATTAGATTTTCTTTTTCAAAACTATAAATGACGGCTATTTTGATGATACATGATTGTATAAGTAATGTCTAGTTGCATAAAAAAATTGTTTTAAATTCCATGTGCATGTAGTGCTGTCAGTAGACAGTCAATAGACACTTTGAAGGCAGTATTATGAGAGTGTAAGGTTATCAAGTGATTTCTAAGAAGCAATATAGTTAGCAGATGCATTATACATATTTTTATTATGTGAGAAAACCCACAACCAACCGATAAAAATGCATTTGATTTTCCCAACATTAGCATTTCAAATAATTTGTTATGGCAAAAGAGTAAGCGGAAGAGCCAAAGACCAAACCAGTGTAACTTTTGATTTTAATCTCAGTATATTGAACCATTGGAAGTCAATAAATGTTCTACCAAATATAGTTATATTTTAACATTAATTTTACAGAGGACAATTTCAAAAGAGGATGTGGGATTTGAACTGGAATCCATAGAGACAAATTCAGAAGATACAGAGAAAGGAGATAGTGATACAGAGGAGGTATCAGTTGATTCAGTGAAAGCTGTCAGTTTAAATCAAGCTGCCAGCGACAGTGATGATGACAGTGAAGTCAATGACAATGGCAGTAGTGAAGACAGTGATATTGGTAGTGAAGACAGTGTAGAATCTGTTCACTGTGAAAGGATATTAAATTCTCAAAAAGAAAATATCCAATAAATTAGATCTTTGTAACAGCAGAAACAATTAAAAATATATTTACGCTTTTTATTTCATTATTCAATGACATTTTTCAGACCTAAGAAAGATGATCAGCCCTTCACACAAATGCCTTTTATGGTAAAATCTGTGACACAAATGCCTTTTGTTTGTGCAAACAACAATAATAACACAAATGATTTTATTAGTTGTACAGTATTTAGATATGTGAATGTCACCACGTCTTGGCAATTGACGTTTTAAACATCTCTCTCTCTCTCTCTCTCTCTCTCTCTCTCTCTCTTTTATAATGATCCATATAAATTAAGTAAAAGTAGAAAAAAGTCTATCTTATTGGTTTTTACAATCAGTATGTGGTATCTAAGGAACATTACTTTCTTTTGTAAATACAAAATACTTACAGCATTTTTGTAGACCTGAGGAGAGTATAACTTCCTCGGTCAATTTACTTTTATCTGGTCTATTTATAAAAACATCAGAAGACAATAATTGTAGTTCTTGTAAACTGTTTTGTATTATGTTTTTGTGTTTTTTGTCAGGTCTAACATATTGACCAAATGCATGCTTCTCATTGATGTATATCTTGATTCAGAAAACTATAAAATAACGTATCTCAAAGTCACTCATTGACCTTGATAGGAATCATCAAAAATGTCTTAAATCTTAAAAGATAATGACATTGCAAAGCCTTTGTGATAACAACACCAACAACAGATTTCATAAAATATTTTGTCAAGCAATCGGAATTAGTTTAAATCACACAACAGATTTCAAAATCATTTTCAACTATTCCAATGACCTGCTATTAAAAGGTTTGAAATACAGCAATATTTTATAGTGTTTATTATTTTACTTCTTTTAGAGTACGTTTTACATAATTTGTGAGATTTTTAAAAAGACTTTTTGATCATATTTTAACAAAACAAAAAAACTAGTTTACAACATTTATTTGTTGAAATTTAGACAATAGAGACATCAAAATCAAATATTGACAGCATGAAATTAACTACAGGTATGTAAATAATTAAATTTTCTATAGGAGATGCAACCAATCTACATTGAAAATATAACTACTAGTATTAATGAAAAATTATATAGATAAGTATGATAGTTTGATTACAGAAGTATGGTAACAAGGAGCATGCATAAATGTACATGTATATTCAAACTAATTTTTAATCAAATGAAATTTGTCTTCTTGATACTATTAAGTTCGGATACTGTTGGGACAAATATTGCTCAGTATATTGTAAATTGTTTTTTTTTTCGTGCTTTCCCTGACTTTGCTATATAAGGATATGTTTCAATGTCTTGATTCATTTTTCTTCTGCAACAGCTTTATCGTGGATGAAAAAAAAATCTACACTTCAACTTTTCTCTAATGTCCTCTATCATTGAAGGAAAAAAAAAACTTTGGCAATTTTCACAATCATATCATAATGTGCATTTTCGCACATATGGAGGATATTTATATTGAGATGCCTTTTTATGGCATTTCAACAACTGCAGTGTATTAGTATGTACATTCTTTGCTGCGTAATGTCCAGCATGTTGTTCGCAAGAGTCGGTATTTGTTATTATTGGTTTATCGATATGTTGCTAAAGCAATCCTTTGGCTACAAGAAAAAAGAGTATATATTATGTACCTATTTACTGGCTATGATGAGAATAACCCTTTAAAAACAGTTATTTCCCGAGGTGAAGCCAAGGGAAATAAATGCTATCCAGTGGGACAATTCAATAAGCATGCTAAAATCCTTATAATAAGTCTATATTTCTAGTCAGGAGTTTTACCACAGAGCTATATCTAAGGTTCATAGGACCTAAAACTACTGCTTTTTTCTCCGAGTATGGAAACATATTGCTGATAGTATAACAGGAAAGTATTACATTTCTAGTAATAAGACATCTCGATACGTACTAAACTTATTTATTACGTACATACCATTTTCCAAATCTTGCAAGTCTAAAAGCATAAATAAAAGATACTAAGTAATATAAATAAAAGATGAACTTTTGTGTAAATATTGTTCTAATATAAGGCGATTCATACGTTGCATTATTACTTTCGTTAAATACAGAAACAATGACCATATAGTAATAATGAATGTTTTGTTAAAGATAAGATATTAAATGTAATAACATGCATATACCTTTCTTTTTCTTAAGTCTAATGTTTCTTCTCTTGACTAGTAAAACTGAAGCCAGTATCAAAGAAATTATACCAAATATCACAGCCATCAAAATAGCTGTAACATTAATTGAGTTGAAACAGTTTTCCTCTCCACAGATGACGCTTTGGTTTATAATAACTTTGGTTTGATTTGTTACAACTCTGGTTTGATTTTTGATAAGTCTGGTAAAGAAGATCACACAGATAAAATGATAAATTAAAAAGCTTTATATAAGAAAGTTATGAGGATACATATATATATGTACTTCACATATTCGTCTTAAGTTTTCTAATATATAAATCATAAGCTCTCAGTCTGACCCTCTAGAAATTCTAATTGCTGTCAATTGCTTCTGTAAATCTATCTTGACAAGAGGTCAAAGTTGTAATCAAAAATACGTTAGTCATATTCTTATTCGGATATATGTTTACTTTTTTGCAAGATATTGTCTTATTATCGTAGACACACACTTCGCTAATCAATTAAAAGTATACGAACTTTGAGTAAATGCAATTGAAGTCGGCATAAAAACACTTCAGCGCTGTATCGATTGCAAGGCAACTTGGATCTAGAAACAAAGGAAATATATTCAATATGAGTGTGTTAAGTAGGATCATAATGAAGTATGCATCAAATGTGCAAAACCAAATCATTGTTAGTTGTTTCTTTCCCTGCTGTACTAACTTTCATTTTAAAAAATCCTGAATTTTAAAGGTAGTCCAAAAGTGAAAAAAACAGTGCCAAAGACATGGAATTAATCGTGCGATTAACTTTGAAAAGTTATATCATAACAACACTGCTTACATTTATATATTTCGTTGCTAAAATAGAATCCGTCTGGGCACCCGAACTTAAACGTTTTGCTGCAGGGAACATGATTTAGAAATCCATGAGCAGCCAATTCAAGGCAACTCCCTTCAAAAAATAATTACTATTATTATGGTGAACACACATAGAAGACAACCCTGTTACTGATGCCAAATAAAAAAAAAGGTGGTTGGTGAAATTTCATTATATATATAGTGCCTGTTTGGGAGGGTAACAGTTGAAATTGACACCCCGAGAAAACCATTGTCAACCGACGCGAATTTTGAGGGGTGTCAATTTCAACTGTTATCCTCCCAAACAGGCAATATTTATTTTGTTTACTGAATGTCTTAATTTTAAAGAAAACTTAACTGCTTTTACAAAGGAATAACGTGAATTCTACGGAGAACCGTACCCGCATAATTTTCGCGCATGTAACAATTTTTAATGTTACCCGTTGCTAAGTGCGTTGCTAACGCTGAGGGTAATAGAAAGGATTATGAACTGCGTCTAAACCAATCAGATTTCAGTATTTAACGTGAAAGTATAACAAAAAAAATTATTTCATAAAATGTCGTCGTCTCTGGTAGATTTTGTTAAGCAATGCCATCTGTAGCCCAAAATTTTCACTACTGTAAAAGTGATTATTTACGCTGGTGGTACGTTATTGCGTGATTTACCACTTTAAACTTTGTATTGTTGTAAACACACGCGTGGGGGTATTTTACGCGGTTTTAAGCTAACCGTGTAACTAGTGTAAATTTCCTCCATGCGTAAAAAACCTATTTTACAATAATTTTCGTCGCTATAATAAAAATTTATATAAATTAGATTTCATTTCAGAACATTATTAACATGTTGTCTGACACCCTAACTTTATAATCTAGTTTACATGTGAACATACTTGTTGCAAATAACAGGAACTTTAAAATGGTTAATAAATCGCATTAAACAGTTTTTCAAATGTTGGATTAAAAAAAAATGTTTCAAACCTTTTTCAAACAGGATATGGACACCCATTGGGTAACAAAACTCAATGAGAGAAGTCAGGTGTTTATTAGGAACACACTGATATCCATGTGTACTGTTACATCCTAATCGAGAGGATGCCATTCCCCAACCTTCTTTGCTAGCAGGACAATGTTCAACTGGAAGTACTTTGAATGCATACTCGGACATCTAAAAAAGTGATATTTTCTGTTAAAAAGGCAGGATAAAAAATTAAATTGTGTTTAATTATAGCAGATATAAAATCATAGCTCTAAATAATATTTACATATATCTGTTTTAAATCATTTTGAATAGCACCAGAACACATTAGCTTGAGAACGGGAGCAGCCGACCATTTAGACCCACGGGGTTGTTTACTCTTTTTTTGATAGAAATTCCTTTAAAGGGACTTGGACACGATTTGGCTTAAAATTTTCAAATTTTATTTTTCCTTTTTCAATGTTTATAATGATAAAAATTGAAGTTTATAACGCTATGTCAAATTTGAAAGTCAAATGTCATAAAAATTGAAGTTTATAACGCTATGTCAAAATTTGAAAGTCAAATGTCAAGTTATAAGCAAGTTACAGAGTTCGTAATTCTTTGTTTTGTAAACAAAGCTCAAATATTGTCATTTTTACATGTGTGTTGTATTGGTGTAAGTTTCAATCATATGTATCTTTATTTTGTTGATAATAGTATTTATGAAGATACTGAATAAGTTTAAATTGTTTTTACTTGTTATTTTGTCTAAGAAATGGTAATTCTCTACATTACATTTTTTTGTAAACAACTATAAGACTCGAGGTTTGTTTACATAACAACCAATTCTTACCTCTGTATCTCGCTCGTAACTTGACTTTAACATTCAATATTTTGGTCAATCATTTAAAATGCACCAGTAAACCATTTTATACATAAAAAATAAAAATATCTTTTTTTTTTTTTTATCTCAAATCGTGTCCAAGTCCCTTTAATGTCATGTAATAAGTTGAAAGGTATGTCATTTCAGTTTGTTTACATTTATACTCTTTTGTCATGTTAGGACATTTATCAAACATTAATCCGCTTTTAATATTTAAATGCGTTAAAATGGTAAGCAATAATTATATAAGTATTGTACATGTTTTGCTGTTAACGAACATGAGTCGCATAGACTTTAAACATGATTGTATGACAAATGTAGCAGACGGTAGTGCATGGATGGCGGTTTTCACATCTCAATAAGCTTCGATATGTATACAACAAAATACCGAGACCTATCTGAAAAACAAATGGTGAAAAGACATGCAGGTGAAAGCATAATTAGTTTACTGGAAAATGGAAACTGGCAAGGATGTCGAGGATAACCGCCCTCTATGAGCAGAAGTATACATCATTTAAACTGGTTAGGGAACCAGTTTCAGGGCTTATGCACATAACTGCACGGGCTATTGTGAATCTAATGTACGGGATATTGTGAAATTAATGTAGGGATCTTACATACATCATTACAGGGGCTGCCACGCTGTGATGAGGAAATATACAGAAGCTGAAATGTTAGATACATATATATGTTATTCACATACAGACGCTGGGTTAGCGCTTTTCAGTACTATCAGTACACTGATTATTTCCATGTTTAACTGTGTCGGTGAAGATTTTTAACAACCCATGATTATCATTTATTGCTTACCGGCGAGGTCCGTGTGGATAACATTACCAGGCAAATAGTGATGTAATATTGACTAAAATCCATGTCCTTTAAGATTTCTAAAAATGAAAATAAATGGAAAAATCACAAATAAAACTAACTGAAATGTTTTTGCCTGTGATGTTTTGTCACTGCATAGACATAGAAGGAAGTTAATTTAAACTTCAAACAAAAAATGTCTCTGAATTACAGAAACACTATTGAATTAAAAACGCGTAGGTACATTTTTAGGTTTCTGATATACCATGCGAAAGAAGAAAGAATTATATATATATATATATATATATATATATATATATATATATATATATATATATATATATATATATATATATATATATATATATATATATATATATATATATATATATATATATATATATATATATATATATATATATATATATATATATATATATATATATATTCTTGTTCAAAATGCATATGCGAAAAATTAAGAAATATGTACGATAGGAAATAACAATAAACGTTTTCAGAGGTTATGTTTTCCCGGGAAATCCTTCTCCCCTATTGGTCAATTCTTGTATTTTTCGCAATAGATCCTTCGCGTTAATTTTCAATGACGTTGAAAACGCATATATTTACTTTTTACCTTGTTATTCCATTAACTACTGTGATCTTTTAAATGCTTCTAAATGCAACAACTAATCACTGCGAATTTAGTAGTAAGTGCGAAATAGTTCTCAAAAAGTGATTTCTATGTTATCAGTTAAGAAATGTATTTCATGATTGTTAACAAAACACCATGTTTTACAACTAATCAATAAAAAAGCTACCTTACGAGCAAAATTTCAGGAGTTATTTTTCATTGGTTATATTTTAATGATCGTCGATCTCAACTCAACAGTCTATGTGATAACATGTTTAAACCGCTTTTGTAAAACAACTGCTCTTGCTGTTACTAATTTACTCCCTTCGTGATTTACAATTTAATTCGATTTATTTAAGTAAATAATTTATTTCATCAGTAAGGGAATGTAAAATTTATTTAAGGTAGCTCGCGGGTTTTCCTGCTTGTGAGAAAACCTACCTTGAAAATTTGTCCACGTGATCCATAGGTTTTATAGTTTTATTTCTAAAATTTATTTAAGATTCGTCTGCGCGGTAATAATGATATCGTGTTTCAAATACAGGGTCATTAATAAAATCAAGCAACGCCATTTCAATGAAATATATAGTAAAATGCACATTTTCACCGAGAAACGCATTACAAAACTATGCTCCAAAATTTTAAACGATTCAGACGAAATTAATCATACTAAACACAAAAACAAAGGAGATAATTATGAATCAATTTATAAAAAAATATCAGTATGTGTTCTGAACATATTATTGGCAAAAAAACTTTAAAGATTTCAAAGATTTCTCAAAACCTTATATTTTCATTACGACGTTAGCCTGACGTCATCATTTCCTTAATTCTTAGAACACCAAAATTGAAATGCATTTATTGACAAGACTAGCTGTTTAACGCATTATAGAACATGTAAATGCTTATTAGACATTATTGTTAATGTTATCAAATGCAATTAATGTAAGGCTGTAAAGATACAGAAAATTGCTAGTTTTGTTTTTATGAAACTCTGAGTCAATCAATGCAAAAATAAAATGCCAGGCAACTACTGACATTGTAAGTAAGTAATCGAATAAAACAGTTATCTCAAGCCAAAGAAATTTTAGAATTTAATCGGTAGTGCAGATTACGGAAGTTATAATTGAAAAAAAAAGCGAAGTTAATGCATACATTCTATTTTAAAACATGACTTTAAATGAAGGAGTTCTAACGCACACTCATTCTTTATCTTTATAGAACAAAATGTGACAATTTATGTGACATCTTTAAATTTTCAGCACTTGATATATTATAAATCTTTGTATAAACAGTCATAAACTGCATATAAGCTATTTAAAATATTTTCTTTTATACTTCTAAATATTTACATTCCAAATATTTTTTGCATGTAAAGTGTGTGAAAAGTTACTGCAGTTATAAGACCGTAACACACACAAGGTACTCAAAGGTTAAAATGACGAGTTTTATTATGACGTCACAAACGTTGAACGCTGTAAAATGCAACGTCACAAGCGAGAATCAAAGTTCACGCTTGCGGCTGTTTCAGCGGCTCTTCCATTTATTTGAACTTACTCTAAGGATAAAACAAAAATTTTGACCTATAAATCACATTTGCAGACAAGACAAGAAGTTAAAAAAATGTGTGTGTATACAAATTTTCATAACGCACAAGCGCGCGTTACTCAATTTGTATGCACACACCGCTGCAGTTATGAGACTATATCTTTCAAAAAATAATGATTCAATGCTTAAATATCTCATTTGTCACTTTAAAATAAAAATATGAATTTACTATGACGGTCAACTCTTTACGTTGATTCCTATTGTAACGTCAGCAAACCCGCGAGCTACGTTAATATAAGCATTAAATTATTTATTTTTGACGTCTTCGTGTCAATAACTGACGTCAGTTGAGCAGACAAATTATAACGCGTTAACGCGCGTTATTCAATTTGTTTGCTCACCTGACGGCAGTTAATGACACGACGACGTCAAAAATAAATCATTCAGTGCTACTGTATAGTGTTTGGTTACTTCCAAACGTTACCTTTATTCTGTAAATAGCAAAGCTGAATCTATTCTCGTTACAAAGATATTTAATTTTAATTGTTTAAATTCCTGCAAGGAAAATTATGCTTTTTCATGAATATTGATGAAGGAATAGCGAAACCGACCTCATTGCGCAGGTCCGCGGGAAATCAGGTGGGCGTTATTGTTTGCTAAATTAAATTAAGGTTGAATATCCCTCTAATAGGAGAGATAACCTCTGTAGAAAAAAATTTCACTTGGTTTCTGTTAACTCACATATATTAAGGCATGTAGCAATAAGGGAGGAAGCGCTGGGTCCCAATTTAAGTTGGAAGGCGACATTTGTTTATATTTAAATATAGAAAAAGAAAATTTGAACAGAATGAAATGAACATCAACTTTTAGCAGGGGGAAAAAGTAAAGAAAACTTTAACCAAAAAACTGCAAGAAGCGAATCATCTTGATCAATTTTTATGAGGCAATATCTGCATGAATATCCTTCCTCATTCCCAAATGGATTAATTTTTAAAAAAAAATAATAAAACTAAATTTTACGTACTAGTTTGAAACTTATAACATTTCAAATGTTTAAAATTGAATATGGGTTTTCTATTCTGAGAGAGCAGATATGGGACAACAAAAATTGGAGAGAAAAAAAAACCAATATCGCATTTTCTTCAAAACCCATGTATTGAGAACATATCAATTACTAGAAGATCATTCATTTGATCTCCTTTTTGTGTTTTAATAAAATGTTCTGGTTTACATTTGTAGCATGTCTAAAACGTATGGATCCTTTCACTATTATCTTATCCAAATTTAAAAACAAAAAATCTGTTCTGAAAAATTAGAAAATGTGGCATTTTATTATGTACTGTACATGTAAAACATGTGTGTAAAACCTTCAATAGTCTATGATGAAGAAAGATAACTCTTGCTGATCGAAGCAATTTTTGTTACAAACCTAAACAACAAAGTGCAATTCTGAACTAAAAAGCAGCGCTTCTCTATGTTTTGTAATATGAATTGGCAATGTATATAACTATATATTATTTTCATATACAAATAATTTTTCTAATTTTATGCCGCGATGGTAAAATTTTACTTTTTCTTATCAATATGTCTAGTTTTCTTCGAATCATGATTACACACATTATCAATTTTTGAAAAATCTAGCAGCCCTTCGTCACTTCAACTTTGTTTCATTTGAATCTATTAATATTGACTTTGATGAAAATCAATATGAATTTTTAAAAAAAATATAAGGTAAAATTAATAGCAGAGGGATATTACACATTAAAATGTGCATCCGTTATGATTCAGATATGTTTAGTTTAATCAAAATTTATTTAGTAAAGAATCTGGGCGCACAAGATAGTGATTTTGCAGGAACCGTCGACCGAACCAATTGGGGTTTAAATGTCTATATCTTCGAAATGCTATGTACAAGTTTGAACAAAAATCGATTACTCAAACTATATTATGTTGAGAGTTTAAGTACAAGTCTATTCTGGCTATTTAATAAAACTCACAAGATTTCTGAAAAGGGAAAAAAAGGGGTAAACCGATAAAACTTTATATTGGAAATTTTAATACACATGTATCAGATTATACATGTATTTATATTGAACCATAATGTTGCTTTGTAACTATAAATAAGCATTGTATATCTGTGAACATACACTTACATACAAATATGATATTTAATGTAATACAATAGTTATAGTAATTCAACAGGTGAACTCAGAACCTTTTACTTTCAACAAGAAATTTCTGGACAAGGTAAAAAATATTGTTGTTTTCACTTTCAGATAAATAAGCGTTACCATATAATAAAAATTCAACATTAAGAAAATATGGAAGTGTCAGGATTGTATTGATCCTAACTCTGGAATATGTATAACAGTGTAATAAGATATATTCAGTACTTTCAACTTCGCCGCAAATACAAAGAGGCGAGTCGATCAACTTTCTTTGAAACAAATGAAGATTAAGACCACCACATTCTAGTCTTAGTTTGGAGTGAAGAGTTTGGCCTATTTTAGTACCTAAATTTAATAATTTGGGATTTTAATCCTACTGGTATGTAAGTATGTCTTAAAGCAATGTAATGAAGGATTTGATTGCACATTTTGGGGTAAAGCATTCCATTGTCTTATTGTAGCTGGGAAGAATGAATTAAAATAAAGCTTTAAGTTAGTTCTTGTATTGATTTCTCGCAGTGGGTGCATTGTTCTTGTGTTGTAGTTATGTCATTGAGTTTTTTGTGATTTGATGATAGTAGATAAATAATTAGGAGTCATATTGTGAAATTGAATAAGACGATGATTTTCCATACGTTTCGATAATGGTTCCCATCCCGTTTCTTTATATAGCAGATGTCTGGATGCCAGTCTATTCCCTCCCGTAACTATTCTTGCTGCTTCCAATTGTATACTTTCAATCTTATTGACCAAGTATTCTGGTATGTTGTGCCATATAATTTCTGCATATTCTAAGACTGGTCTTACAAAAGAAAAATACAGTTTTTGCAAAGATTTCCTACCAAAAATATACTTGAGTCTTCGCACCATACCAAGGCGCGAATAGGCATTTTTAACTGTTTCATCTACATGTATATTCCAAGACAAATTACTACTAAGAATAACGCCTAAGTGTTTATGGGTTTCTACTTCTTTCAGGTGAACATCATTAAATATTAGGGAGGGATGGAAGGGTTTCTTGACTTTATTAGATATGGTTAGACATTCCGTTTTGGTTGGGTTAAAAGACACAAGCCACTGTTTTGACCATTTATGTATTTTTTCAAGGTCTGCATTTAATAAACATGCTGAACTATCAGCATTATCAACAACAATATAAAGTAATGTATCGTCAGCAAATAATTTGACTATACATTTAATATTGGTGACCAAGTCATTTATATATATAAGGAAAAGTAAGGGACCAAGTATGCTACCTTTGGGTACCCCAGCATTAATATGGTCAATGTTTGATTTGCTACCACTGAATACGACAGTAATCAGTGGTAAAAATTGTAAGTAATTTCTAAACCATTCGATTAATTCTCCTCGAACCCCAAATTTTTTAAGCTTGTACAGTAGACCAATGTGCCATACTTTGTCAAAAGCCTTGCTTATATCGAAAAATACAACTCTAACTTCTTTACCCTGATCGATTGCTTTGTAAAAATCGCTAGTTATACTTAATAACTGATTGACCGTAGAATCATTTGGTCTAAAGCCAGATTGGTGCGGTGTAAGAATATCGTAAGTGAGAATGAAGTTGTATAGATGTTTGAAAATACACTTTTCCATACATTTACAAAGAACACTTAATAATGATATCGGCCTATAATTGCTAACAATATTGCTGGCGCCTTTTTTGAATACAGGGATAACGTTTGCAATTTTCCATTGGGCTGGAACTGTAGACTTACGTAGCGATAAATTAAAAATCTTGCTAATTGGTTCGACAATAGCTGGCGAAGCTTGTTTTAGTAATGTTGGGTTGATGCAATCCGGCCCGGTAGCCTTGCTCGTGTCTAGTGTTTCTAAGACATCTTTAACGTCTTGTGTTGAGATCACTATGTTCGAAATGGTACATGTATCAATAAAACTATCGTAGTTTGGCAACTCCGTATTTTTATCGTTAACTACTGCTTGTGAACAGAAGTAATTGTTAAACAAATCTGCTTTAATTTTATTGTCACTTATTGCAGACTGTGTTCCTCACTTTTAATTGGAGGATAAGTACTTGAGTTTTTAGAACCGCTGATTTTTCTTAATATCATCCAAAATTGTTTAAAGGTTAAGATTACCTGTTTTTAATATGTTCGAAATCTTATCGTAATATGTTTAAATTTGTTTTGCATTCCTTATTTTATTTACACATACATTTCTTATTTTTCTATATATTTTGCCCAGTCATAGGGAGAATTTGTTGTTTTAGCAATAAATGAAGACGTTTCTAGCTCTAATAGATTTCCTAATATTATTATGCAAATATGTTGAAAAGTTGTTAAACTGAAATATAATCATGTTTTACAAGACTCGAAAATTTGCACACCATATTGACATTCAGAACTTTCGGAAATTTTCATATTAAACGCACTGAGTTAGACTTATCTCCCGTATTTTCTTTCACGAACAATATATATAGCAAAGGACTAAGTGCGGTTTTACGCAATTTTTGCTCCCCAAAATCAAAGTTTTAGAAAGAGCTTTAAAATAAGGTGAAAGATAGTTAAAATCATATTGGAAATAAAGGTGTAAAAGGTTATCACCACAGTGACGTCATAATGTAGAAATGACGTCATGAATATTGCATTATTTTGAAAAATTGATGTTTTGTAGCAAAATATGGGTGTTTTTCGATGGTTTTTCGACTGGGAAACATCGAGCGCAGGCTTGCTCAAGTACCATATTTTAGAATAATGTGTATAACTATCTGAAGAAAAACATATGTTAAAATCGCACTTGAGCAGACCTGCGCTCTATACTTCCGAATGCAAAATATAGAGCAAAAATGAGAATATTTTCATTTGTTTGAAAATTTGCGGGAATTGGGCCATTTAGGTGACGTCATAGATACACAGCGAAAGAGCAATGATGACTAAAATCATTATTATAGTTATAGGCATCCTCTTCACAATAATTTGTGAAGATTTTATTTTTATACGACACTATTTAAAAATTGGTTAAAATCGGGGGCAGATATTTGACCATACCGCACATAGTCCTTTTTAATGAAATTTATAAGAATTTGTATTATCGTTTTTGAGTTTATCCCTGCAAATGTGATATTGTGGAAACATAAGCTAAAGAGCATCTCGTGATTTAGCGTGGATGTAATGCGCATGCGCAAGATTGTAAAGTCGGAAAAAAATGCAGACGATTTCCGGATTTTTAAAAGGAATTTTCGTTGATTATTAATACGAAGCCTGATTGAGAAAAAATAAAAACAAATCGGTAATCTCCAAATACCAGTGATGTTAAAAATATATAAAACAAAAGACAGTACTTTTCCGTCAACCAAAAAATCGAGTCTATTATTTTAATATAGTAGTATAGATGAGTGTTATACGTTTTAAACATAAATAGGATAACACTCATACAAACTAAATATAGCCTCTTGAAACAATGTACAATTGAATAGCAATTTTGTATAAAAGTCTAAAATTTGCTGTCAAACCACTTGATAGATTGATTGATATTCAAAAGGAGGCATTACTTTATTGACAGGAACTTAAATGATTTTCATTATTCAAAATTTGATATCTTTGTTTGAATTCAGCAATGTAATTTACAACATAAAGATAACTTTTATAAGTAAACAAAACATGCGGTTTCGCTGTCAATCAAAATTGACGCAAAGTATAGCGTGTATAGCTTTAAACAATCAATCCTCAATACAATGATTAAATCATGACAGTTTACATACCATTGATTTACATGTCTCTCTAAGATTTGAAGACATTTTAAAACACAGCGGAATATGTTTAAAAAATCCAGAATGCTCTGGATCTTGGTGTCGAAATGGGAAGCAAAATCACAATTAAGGTTCCTTTCCTATACCGTTCTAAATGACAACGAAAGCTGTTTTAAAAAAATTAATACACATTAAAGAATGCAGCAAATGAAAAAAAAGGTTACCTTAAATGTCCGCTGTAAACGTGTTATCATTCTATATTTATTTCCGGATGTGCATGGACCAGAAAGTTTGAAATTACGCGGAAGGAAATAAAAATCTAAATTACACGTGTGCATATTCAGTGCAAGGGTATCGATTTTCAAATTTTGGCTAATCTTATTCGATTTTTTAAATGTTCACGTGTTCTCTATAGTTTTTGCTTCTCCTTTGAAAAATGTCAATCTTAACGAACTTAAAATATTATGAGTTTTCATAGTACATATATCCCACCTCAAAGAATGGATTTTTGCTGCTACCAAATAACTTGATACACATCAAGTCAAGATTTCACGGTTTAGCGATCATTCTGTTGTTTCTATAATCGTATCATCATAATTGTCAATGACTGCTTATTCACTCATCATTTTTGCATCATTGGTGGAAAGAAAAACAAACTGGTGATGTCACTTAGAAAATAAAACTAAACAAATAAATAAATTAAACACTATGAAAACAAATAAATACTTGTAAAAATAGTAAAAAGTACAAGTAAAAATACTTGTAAAATTCCCAGTCGTCTGCCAACTCTTGGTACTGTTAAAGGTTCAAACATTGTCTTTCGAACATATTGAGGATATCGGTAAAGTTATTAATCTAAATTGTTAAATAGGGATGTGCGGCGAACTTGTGCATTTGAGGATAAAAGTATGAACATTCTGAAATAGGCTTGTTTCCGCCCGAATCTTACCAAAACTGTTGGCAAAAAAAGCATTAAATATGTTTTGTTTTGTATGCAATTTATGCAAATTTTAAGAACAGAGCAATTCTTTTTAATAACTTTAAACAACTAGAGAGCTGCGTAGCTGTCGACTTGTTTAAAAATTATGACGGGGGTTCATCGGTGTCCTTCCTACAACCATTTACTTAGAAAAAGGTTGAATCTTGCATACTTTAGCTGTAACTCTGCCTCAAAATAGGGTACATATGTATCCTTTTTCTTTCAGTCGGCATGTGATATATTTTTAGAGGAAAAAAAATAGCATATACTTAGAACGTCTGTGTCGACGTTGAATTTTTATAGAAAAAAAAATAAATGTCAATTCAAAACAACCTGTGTTATAGTAAATCATATTTTTAAACTGAATTTAATTCTCAACTATATTCTAGCAGGGGTTTTTAAAGCATGATTTCTTTTGTTTTATCATATGTTTGACTTATTATGCGATAAATACCATCCATAAAATATCTTTGTCATGTGATGGAGTAGCAATGGTTATTTACTTACTTTTTAAATGACTTATTTTGCATCAAAAAGCCAAAGAAAACGGTTTTAACGTGTTATAGCATTTAAAGACGTTATAAAATTGATTACTCAATATTTGTTATAGTATATGTACCTGAGAGATATATCATATCAAAATTGAATTAGAGAATGATATAGCATTAAAAACAAAGTCTTGATTTATTTTTCTGTTACATGTATATAAGCAAAATATCCATTGATATTAAACAAGTGAGAACTGAGATTTCTGAATAACTAATATCAAATTTTAACTGATAAACTTTTTACAGTCAGTGTATTTATTCTTAATAACATCCCTAGCTTGAATTAAGCAAAATATACCATTGAATTGTGTTGAATTTAAGATGGATATATCCATAAATAAACCAACGAGAAATACGATAAATATAAATCCTTTTAAGAGGCATGGTCACGATTTGGGTCAAAAATTATTTTTCCGATATTAATGTTGACAATGCTCCAGTTAGGCAACCAAAATTTGAGTGTCAGTCGTTGAGTTATTAGCGAGTTACAGAGCTTACTATTCTTTGCTATGTAAATAAAGCTTTTGTTTACGTTTTGAATGTTGAAGGAAAATTCCAATTTTAGACCTAAAAAGAATGTGTTAAACTTTAGAAACTGTTTATTTATGCTTAAAATGAATGAGAAGATAAACAAATTAGCTTGACTTTTTTACCAGTATATTGAACCTATGTAAACAAATGACCAAGAATTGTGAGCTCTGTATCTTGCTTATAACTTTACGACCGACTCTCAAATATCATTTGATCATTAGAAATGCATTCCTAAAGCATTGTAAATAATAAAAACAGAAACATAGAACTTGACCAAAATCGTGACAATGCCATTTTAACGAATTTATTATTAAATTTATCAATATAATTGCAGATTTCCGATTATGAATTTGAAGTTTTCCCTGTTGAAGTCTGTCCTCGAAACACGGAAGAAGTATCAACGCATCACTTTGGTTAAACTGCAACACAACACATGGATATCGGATAACGGACGTCGAACGGAAACGTCGGTGAGATATAACGCCATTAGGTTGAATTTGTTATCCAGCAAGGTGCACACGTGACTTAGTCTTGATTTTATTCCTTTTTCATGTCTTGTTATCATATCTCTTGTCTACTTTTTGAAACAACAACAACGAATCACAGCAGGTTAATTGCGTTTGATAAAAGGTCGCATTAAATGGACTTCCATTTGTAGTGCTATACATCAGTTCACGAAGCAGAAGACAAGTTTACATTTTTTAACATGTAACATGGATGGTAAAAAATGTGGAAAGTGTAAACAAATTAAAAAAGATGATTAGGGGTTATGTTGTCTCCTAATAAAATTGTAACGGACGTCGTAATGACCACAAGGAGACCTGATCTATTTATAATATTAGTAAAAATTTTCGGATACGCAAAAATACTTAGTCAGAATAGTTTTCGAATTTTCTCAGAAATTCATTCACAGTTAATCTACTTCTTATTATACAGATCCAATGTGCACAAATATAAACCCAAAATTTGGTTGCTTCAGTGCGGACATGGAATGAATTGTGTTAAAGTTAGCTATACAATTTGAATGCTAAGTTTTCTGTAGATTTCAAAATAAATAAATAAAAACTAAAGGGAATACTAAAATAAATAATAAGCCAACTGATATTTAATTGTAAAGGAGATTATATCCTAATATCCTGAAAAGTCCTGAAAATAAGGAAATTACATGTAACTTAAAAGATATTGATCATGGTATTAAGATATAAGAAATAAACTATGTAAGAATGGAATCATCAGTACTGAGGATATTCCATAACACATCCAAAGCCTTTAAGCATTGTCAATATGTATGCATTTTTATCTGCGTGACATGCATTAAAAAACTGTTACTAATCCTTATCATATTTTTGTTTTAAGATTTATGGAATTATGAATTTAGGTTTTTTCAAGAAAATACATGTACACAATAAAATATATGAATGTAAAGGTGTGTGATTGCGTCAATAGAAAATCACTTACAATAAACCTTTAGACGGATTTTAATTGATACTGTTCAACGTAAATGAGTAAAACGGTTTTATTTATTTACAACTCTACATCTATTTTGACTCTTTGGTTTAAAGTACATCTACTACAATGATTTTTGTGTAAATACCAGACATTGTTAAGTTCACACATGTAAAAATATATCGACTTGGTATTATTTTTTGTATTTTTCTTCAAACACCTCTTTTGAATTTCACAATATGTACGTATTATTTGCAGACCACAAATCTCTGCCATGTAGGCCCATTGTTAAATATTCACCTGCGCCTTCTGAAGATTCACAAATTAAAACGTTGTTTTCTGAATCAGATTCCAATAACGATGGAAATATACCACTGAGTGAGTAGAACAGTTAAGGCCAACGATTTAAGTCAAATTTTATTTTTCTATTTGTATTGTTTACAATGCTTCAGTAATGAATTTCTAACAAACAACCAAAGTTTGAATGTCAGTCGTAGAGTTATAAGTAAGTAAAGAACTCGCAATTCTTTGTCATGTAGACACGGCTCATGTTATGTTTTTGTTTATATGAATTCCATTTTCTTGTAAAAGTGCTTTTTCAGTCTGATTTTTCTATCTCCTAATTCGTTTTGAACATGAATAAACAGATCCTAGAGTTTGTAACGTTCATTTAAAGTTTAAACCTGGCATTTTCTTTTCAACATTTAAAATGTCGACAAAAACACTACCTGAGCTTATTTACGTAGTAAAGAATATTGTGCTCGTATCTCCTGACGACTGACACCCAATTATGGTTGACTATTAGAAATGCCTTACTGAAGCACTGTAACATTTAAAACAGAAAAAATCGACCAAATTTGTTATCATGTCCCTTAAAGGCTTACAAACTTTACAAACTCTATTGTTGACTAAATACTTACACGTATATACCTCGACCGATACTTGATTTCCCACTTCTTCAAAGGCAAGCATATGATAATGTTAAAAAATAAATAAATAAAAGACTTGGTATTCAGGGATGATTTGCTAGTACTGGGTAATGCTGACCATATTGTCATCTTAGTAAAACACCAAATAAAATTCATGAAATGCATGACCTACATTCAAACATCTTTTCATATCTAGCTAGCAACTCACATATTTTTTATCCTTGTCCGCTGACTAATTATAAATGTTGCTTTGAATAATGTATAACCCTTAAAGATACCTTTTTATATAAGATAAAGGTAGGATATCTTTAAAACTATCTTTAGATAAGCAATGAAATTGTAACCATCTTTAAATATTTGCATTGTTTCATGTTTTAACATAGTACTATTCTTTTCAGTTGACAGAAAAGGCTAATGACCATTTCGTTTGTTTGTAAAATATCGTCTTATATTTTGAACACACTTATAAATGCAATAAAGTATGTTATCATTGTTTGCAGCATGGGCACGAAGTAGTCGGCATAGTGATTTGAATCCGATATCAGCCATTCGACAAAGAATCATGGAAGGAAGACAGCAATCATCCGTTGAAACTGCAAGGAAACAATTAGGCCGTAGAGGATTTAATCCCTTACATATTGCCGCTAAAGAAGGCAATTTGGATGCGTTTAAGACAACTTATGAAGCTTGTGATGATATCACATCCACGACAACAGATGGGCGCAACATTCTGCACATTGCCCGCATATTACGGGAGTTATGACATTTGCGAGTACATTTTGATTGAGAAGAAAGAATTGTATGATAAAACAGACAATAACCAAATGTATCCTGCACACTGGGCCGCCCTTGCCGGGCATGTAAACATTCTGGAACTAATGTCAAACCATGACTGTGATTTAGCATATAAAACTCGTAAATATGAAGAAAACATTGTATTGTGTGCTTGTATGAACACGGGTTTAGATGTGTTTCAATTTGTAGCAAAAGTGGAAAATTTAGCTAGTTTACTTCACGCCAAAAACAGAGAAGGTTGGAATTCTATTCAGTATGCCGCCAAAAATGAAAATCTTGAAGCAGTCGAGTTTCTTTACGAGAATAGCGTTGACATTAAAAATAAATCCTATAAAACCGGGAAAAATTGTTAACATACAGCTTGTGAGAAAGAATTCAATGACGTATGTGCATACATATTGCAAAAATGTCCAGACCTCATACAAGAAAAGGACAGGAATAACAATCATGTCGGTCACTTTGTGGCAAAGAGTGGTAATACTAATATCCTTAAAGAATTGTTAAAATATAAAGATAAATCGTTTTGGAAAAAGGCCACTTCAGACAATGTCAACGCTCTGAATATTGCCTGCAAGTATGCAAGACCTGACATGTGTATTGAATTCGAAAAAGTAGATATTCTTCATGATTTGGTTCTTGAACTCACTGAGAAAGGTTGGAATGCTGCTTTATTTTTAACAGAGAGAGAGCTGAAGACGAGTTGAAGCGAATTGAAATTTTGAAACTTCGTGATAAACATGGCCTAGACATTCATCATGCATCAAGAGCAGGAAAAACTATTCCATACAATGCTTGTGCAAATCAGTCTACAAAATTAATCGAATACCTATTACAAAATTATCCTGATTTGTTATGTCTCGAAAGATCTGTTGATGCTCAAACTGCAACAGATTCAGCAGAAATAAAATCACTTCTTGAAAAGTATCGACAAAAAATAGTTGGACATCAATAACCATAGATTTTATGTGTTGTTATTAATTATGACTGCTGACTTATTGCATATCTAAGGCCATGTTGTTTTCATTAATTTTAGCAAGTGTTTATGGAGCCAACCTTTTATAAATGTAAATATTTTGGTATGCAGTTATTTCAAGTACAATTATAAAAGAAACATTTTGGGTTTAAACCTGTGTTTTTATGTTAAAAAATGCAGAAGTTTTATAACCATAAACGGATGCTGTATGTGATCGCTAAACTTAAGATGTTTGTTCTCTTGCCAGATTCTTTTTGAAGAAAATTCATTTCAACCAAAAGATATGATGCAGTTATGTGATGTCAATAAAAGAAAAATACTTCTCCCCAACCTTTTTATATGGGAACAATTTAAATGATTTTTATATTTATTTGAACCATAATTTACAATATTGGGAAAAATATTGTTGAATTTATACAAATTTAATATGGTATCAGTTATTCTGGGACACATTGTCCTATTAATTTTCTTTGTGTTGTGTCATCTTATTGAAAAAAAAGAAAGAAATAATCAAATATGTTTTAAAGAAAAAAATGTTTTAAAAAATGAAAAAAATAATCATGAAAACTGTATTTGGTACTTTTGTACATTAAAGGACGACAGACCCAATTCAAGATTTTGCACCTCTGCGCAGAAATCCGCGCATATGTTATGAATATGACTGTCGTAATTACGTACATCAGAATAAGAGAGAATAATAACGTCAGGCAATAATTAATTATGTCCTATTTTAAATGATATTTCTGAAGAAAAATGAACCATGCAGTGAACTTTGACACGACCCCTCAAAAAATTTTGGTCGATGACATACAATTTTTTTCTGCTCATCGATAAGCTAATTAACTTCTTAATATAAGATAATATAAAATCTATTGCAGAATATTTAAAAATATCAGTTGTTATACCACATCCAGAAATTTGCCATTACTTTCTATTATACAATGTATCTGAGGATTTTCTTACCCAAATTTTGAAACACCCCAAGTAAAATAAGGAAAATGTAATTTCTTTTTATTGATTTTTCACTCGCCATTTACTGATTCATATTATATTAAAATTTGAATTAAAATATATTGTGAAAATGAATTGGGTCCGCCGTCCTTAACAGTTACGATTTTAATTTGAAATACAAAATAATTTTGTTATATATTTTGGAATGCATTAACGTAACATCGTTTCGAATTCTTAGTATTTTTAAGCAACCTACACATATAGCACAGTTATGATATTTGTTGTACGACAGACTTACAAACTATTGTAAATTAACAATAAATCATTTTTGATAAAAAATTGAGCCACAAAAGTTTAAAAAGCTACTTTAGTGCATTATTCAAATGTTTATCTTGCTTATAATGTAGTGTTAAAATGATAGCACATGTCAATCATCTTTGAAGACAAAAATTAATAAAATTAAGAAGTATGATTGTCATGACCCTGTAATAAAAATCATGACAATAATGAAAATTTGACGGCGGGTTTTTAGATAATTGAAGTTTAAGTATATTTGACAGAAGTAAAAATTGATATTTGAAATTTTATTTACAAGTCTGAACACTGGTGATGGTTGTGTCCAAATTTCAGATTTTTATTATGAACGAAACACAAGATACACATTTTTAAATTATAGAAGGCTAAATGAACACCATTTAAAGGTAGGTTTCGAAATTATCAAATTACCCTATACCTTTTTTGGCCTTGAGTTATTGATAGGGATGATTTACAGTATATTATTTCCTTAAGATAATAGATTAAAATAACTTTTACATTATATAAAGCCATTATTTTGGTTATTTGAGAAAATATTTCAAATGTTTAAATTCAAAGTGTATCGTACTATATAATTCAACTGCATTCGTTATAAAGGAGTTAGGGTATTTTTTTTTATATTATAAGACACACGGGTAGGTTTAGGCAACTCCAAGTTTAATGACCGTCAAAATTATGATCAATTTCAAAACTGTTTATTTTTATGAAAACAGTTTTAAATATTAATACCAAGCAGATGCCGTGCCATGGTATCACGTGACAGTTAAAAATATATCATTTTTTTTTATCTTCACAAAAAATCAAAAAGTGTAACACTACCCTGAAGTTCATTTGTATGTTTGATACAATAATTCGATCGGTAATTAGTTCATGTTTATTAGTTTTACTGCTAGAATCATATTGTTAATGGCATAAAATAAATATTGTCAATATTTATTAGAATCCCCCTCAACTTCTTTAGTTTTATCAAAAATACTACGTATTTTTCATTTACAACAACGAAGCACAGGATTCTAGCAGCACTTTTCAAGTATTTTAGATCATATACTTTTGATATTTACCAAATTCATCTTTAATAATATTCGGGGTAGTGTTACACTTTCGCCTTTTTTGAACACGCTGACAGAGTAAAGTCCGGTCAAGCCATAAGAAAGTCGATCTGCTAACCTAAAACACTCGCTGATAAAAAAAATATATCCACGGCTGTTTTATCCTGATTATATCCCAACTGACACTCATCTAAATCTTAGGTATCGGTATTAAATAAGTTTTATATCGGCATTGTTTACACTGCATATCGATGATTTGTCTCCCGACATTGATCTTCTCTATTAAACATGCTTTTAAAGACGTCATCAATGATAATCACACGTAATACAGAGAAATGGAAGATATATTTAGTTAGAAGAGTTTCTAGTGATATTTTACGCTTGTAGTTATTATAATTAAAACCAGAGATAAAGTTAAAATTGACGTGTTTCTGAGTAAAATATGCTGCTTATTGTGACGTCATATCGATCAGAGGAATTTTTACTCAATCAATCGCTAAGAGTTACCCGCGCAATAATAAATTCATAGAAACTTAGCAACAATGGTCACATTTGTCATTAAGATTTGTTCAGCTTTGACATATGTACTAGAAATTTTATCGTTTCAGCTTTTTAAATACTGCAAAGGTTATAAACAGTGAATTTAAGCACAGAAGTTAAAAATTTATAGATACAAAATAAATGTTAAAATATGTTTAGCATTGAGGATGGCTTTTTCTTTCATATCTTATATGATTTATATTCTTGTTTCCTTAATAAAAAAAATTTGAATGTACAAAACTTCATTCTTAAGTGTTTGAACTAGTTTCCACAACTGTCTTATTAACATAGCACTAAACCATTTGAGCAGAAGGATAATCCCATTAGCTACGGATAGAACGAATGAATATTTTCAAAGTTGACTAAAATAAGAAATTTTCTGTGAAGTAAACAAAAAAGAAGTTTTGTTAGCCTATATAAGTTCGCATTAACTTGTGATGTATTGAAATGGTTTTTTGATGTTAATTTTAGAGTACGACCCCCCCCCCCCCCCACTTAGAAACCGACCCCACAGAAAAAATTTCTGTAAGCGGTCAGTAACAAATCTAATAAGTGTTTTGTTTTGTCGAGGACCTAAAGTTTGATATGTAAACAACAAAAGATAATACATAACAATTTAATTCATAGGCTTATTCTCTAATTTTTGTACCTTTCTCGCCAGTCGTCTGAGCAACCCTGAATGCCATTGTATATATATATATAGAATCGTTTCATTACGTCACAGGCAAAAGAGGGCTACTCTAAAATAGTTTGGGGCTTAACAATTCAAGGTATGGTTGAACGTTTGTGTAAAAAAATCAGCTCAAATAACGTAACGTCCGCCATGTTGCCGTATAAATTTTTACGCCCGCCATGTAAAGAAATTTATAAGGCAATCACGTGACGCGATTCATCCAATGACGTCGAGACAATCTAGTGCGAGGCAAAACAAAACGCGCTAAAGGGGGCATATTCACGATTTTGTTCAAATTCTATTTTCTGTTTTTATTATTTACAATGCTTTAAGAATGCATTTGTAATGATCAACTGAAATTTTAGAATCAATCGTAAAGTTTTAAGCAAGGTACAGAGCACGCAATTCTGTGTCATGTAAATCAAGGTTCGTGCCCTCTTTTTGTTTACATATGTTCAATATACCAGGAAAAAATCTTTTTGAAGCTGATATATTTTTATTCATTTTAAGCATAAACAGTTCCTAACGTTTAATGCATTCATTTTAGGTCTAAAATGGAAATTTTTACTTCGACGTTCAAAATGTAAACAAAAGCTTTGTTTACAAAGCAAAGAATTGTAAGCTCTGTACAATGTAACTTGCTTATAACTCAACAGATGACTCTAAAATTTTGGTTGCTTATTAGAAATGTCTTACACAAGCATTGTAAACAATAAAATCGAAAAATTGACCAAAATCGTGATCATGTCCCTTTAACATGCATTAATCGTAATGATTTTTGTCAAATTCATTTTTCTATTTTTATTGTTAACCGAAACTTGAGTGTCAGTTGTCGAGATACATAGCTCATAATCATTTGTTATGTAAACAAAGCTAAATTGATATATTGTTGACAGCTTGAGTGTTAAATAAATTCAAGGTTTAGATCTAAAATGAATGTGCCAAACGTTACATAACATTTTTTTTAAAGAATTGTGAACATTAAGTATCTTGCTCAAAACTCTACGAATGGCACTTGAATTTTGTTTGATCACTAGAAATACTTCACTTCAGTATTGTAAACGATAAAAAAAGAAAATTAAATTTGACCAAAATCGTCAACATGCTACTTTAACTCTAAATATATAGTTTATGTTTATTCTAGCATTATGATATTGTTAAGGTAAACAAGTACATATGAAATTTTTATTTTATCTCTTGAGCTTAAATAAAATGGACGGATGCACATTTTTACAATGTTAATTTAACCTCGGTATATACGAATGTTTTTTCTATTGTTTAACTAAAACCATTCAATATTCAATGATGCATTGCCTACAAGAAATTTAGGGTATTGTTATTTGGGGAAAAAAATCTTTACTTAAAATAAGGGTGTGCACGTTTGTACATGACGTTGATCTCTACGGGAGTTAAGAAAAGTCACAAATAATCCGTTTAATTGAGAAAATAAGATATCCGTAAGCTTTCCATCAGGGGGAGACACCATCCTTGTCTTACTCCAGAACTTAACATAAATATGTCTAATCTAGGTGTCAAGACGCATACACAAACTCTGTATCTAAACATTTCTTTCCATACAAAATTTAAACAATTTTTAAAAAAAATGTTAAAGCTTTACAAATTTTAACAAGTATAAAATTAACTCCATTAATTTTTATTCTCTCTCTGCATTGCGAAGATTTTCTGTTTTAAGCACTCACTTTCGGTAAAATTATTTACTGAGTACAATTCTCAAATAAGGTAATTATACATTTTTAAAAGTTACATTAAATTTTATCAAATACAGCATATGGATATAAGTACTGATTTTTTTTACAATAGTCATAAGTTTGTCCCCTGGAAAATATTTTAAATAACTACAAGTAGGCATAACAAGAGATGAAATAAAAAAAGTCTTAATAGTAGACCATTTATAATCCGTATGTTTCAACAGTTTTAAATGACACTAATCATTTTCTGATTATTATTATGTTCTAATCATTTCATGGTAGTACGAAGACAGCAAAGCTTGATTTTACGAACATTTTAATGTTGACCTTAAAATTGGAATTACATGCATTACAGACACAAACAATACTGTCACATCAACGTCTTCAGAGTAATATTTTTAACAAAGACAACATAAAATATTATGGTTTAAACATGTCATTTTATTTCGGCGAAAAATGTGAATCTATAGTAATTACATGTACATATCCTAATGATGAATATGAAAATCGTAATAATTATAAGGGACCAGGTTTGAAAAAAATGTGGGCATTTTGATTAACGGATTAAAGGCGTCAGCTATATCTTAATTCATCTTTAGCATATTTTTTTAAAAATCCATTTAAAAAAGATAAACATCCATTTGCTGTTATCATCTTTCTTAAATATCAATTTTATCAGAGCAAGGGGTCTTCTGCTGACATAGAAGCTAACAAAATTTGTATATAATATGATGTAGTGAAATTGGCTAAGTTGATGGTAACCCAAACGTATCTTGAAATGATTAAAACTTTCAAAAGCTCTAATATGTTTTTCATGTATTCTCACAAATCGAGGCTTTAAAGCATTGAAGCTAGCTTTACATTATTGGATTATTCAGTAGACGCGTACGTGGTATCATTGCACAAAAAATGACACAGTAAGGTACCATTTAGTACATGTCATAGACGATAAAATTTGGAAAACAGTTGTTCTTGATTTATGGAATTTTTTCAAGAAATAAAGCTATTCTCTTAAAAATTGTATATAATTTTTTTATTGAATCAATGAAAACTTTTTTTAGTTGGTAAAATTCCGAATACGTTGGTTATTATAAATAATCATTTTAAGGATACCAAACAAGGGAAAAGTACATGATAATGAGTGTACATAACATCTTTTTACTGATGATTAGGAAAATATAAAAAAATGTTAAAGAATCAATCATGTTATTTCCAGCAAATTTAGATTAAGAAATGGCAAATATACACAGTTTGAGAAAATTTTTACGTAAAACGTAAAACGTTTCACGTAACGTTATCCATGTTTTTAAAAAAATATTCATAATATGCTATGAAGGATTAAATATTGCAAGAGTTATACAAATTTGTCTTCAAGATGTTGTTTAAAAATTTCTTCAATCTCGTGAGATTTGCTTGCTTTTCTTGGATCTATTGATTTTTCAATATTTAATAAATCGGGATAACGGCTTAATAAATGTTTAACAAGTTTTCCTGATCGATTTGCACATGCATTATACAATATAGTTTTTCCTGATCTAGAAACATGGTAAATATTCAAATTACGCTTTTCCAAGAAATGTAAGATCTCGATTCTTTCTCTTTCTGCTCCCGCTTTTTCAGTGATAAAGAGGGCTGCATTCCATCCCTTTTCTGTGGTTTCGTTTATCAGATCAGGAAACGTGTCGGCTAATTTGACACACATATCAAATCTTGCGTGTCTACAGGCAATATGAAGGATGTTCATGTTATCAACTGTGGGATTTTTAAAAAAATCTGTGTGTGGTGAAGCAATAACGCTGAAATGTTCCATCAATAGTGTGAGAATATCCATATTACCACCCTTTGCAGCAAAATGACCCACGTGTCGTTCGTGCTTGTCAATCTGTGTTATAAGTGTTTTGTCTTTTCTTTCTTTCAAAATATACCTACATATTTCGATATTGCCTATTTCACATGCGGTATGGAGACAATTTTTCCCGGTTTGCCTTGATCTATTATGAATAGTCACTCCCTTGTCACAAAGATATTTGAATACTTTGAGGTTACCACTCTTTGCTGCATATTGAATGGAATTGCATCCTTCACTATTTTTTGCATACAACAGGGAAGAAATGTGTTCGTTAGATCCTACAAATTTTAATACATCATAGCTGTCACCTATACATGCAAACATGACTATGTTTTCTTCATATTTTGAAGTTCTTAGGGATAGATTACAACCATTTTCTAATAGGATCTCCAAGATACTATCCTGCCCAGCAAGTGCCGCCCAATGAGCTGGATTCATGTTGTATCTGTCTGTGATATCAAATAAATCTTTACGATTTTCCAAAATATATTTACAAATAGAGGGGCTTCCATAAAAAGCCGCAATATGCAAACTGTTTCGTCCGTCAGTTGTCACTGTTTCTATATCTACATTGCACTTAAGAATCTCTTTGAATATTTTCAAATTACCGCACTTTGCAGAAAGATGTAAGGAGTTAAACCCTCTGGAATTCAATTTTTCATACTTATCTTTACTATACTGCGAGCGTAATATTTCAAATTTTTGTTCTTCACCATCCACAATTATGCCGTGTAGCTTTCGTATAGTTTCTTTTTCTGTGATATTTTCCTCCATATTTACGCCAACAAGAAATTCCTCTTCTTCAATCGCAGAATCATCATAGTAGTGTTTGTAGTTATAATGTTCTGTTTGAACTGACTGCCCTTTGTATTGTGTGTTTGCTTTTGAGGTTCTTGGATTGTAACTGTCACTTTCGAAGTCAAACCTATCTTGCAGTAAAACAGTGTCTGAAAAAGAAGGTATTATAATTCTTTAAGATTGTATCTCATCGTTTCAAAATCGTAAGAAAGACTTAATGTAGCTCGAAAGAGATTGCAATGTAGTATTAAGTCAATTGTTAAAGGTATTCAAAAAATCAGAGGCTTCGATTTTTAAACTGAACATATGGCAGATATAATATACAATATAATGGCAGATTTTGTAAATGTTAATTCAAAACTTGGGTTTTCATCGTTTTCTATCGTCTTACATGTATTATGATATTTTACAATAACATATAACATCAAATTTCTTTGGTTAAAAGTTTCAGAGCTCTAAACAACCTTATAACGAGTATTTTAATATTTTTTAACACTATTACCAGCCCCATAAAGTTGACACTACAGTAATTCACTGAAGGTTCACGTCAAAACATAGCTGAGGCAAAATAATTACCGAATTCCCATTTGAATTCAGGGCGTTTCCGCCCCCGACAGGGGCTAATTTTTTATGAGATGAAAAACAATGTGTAAGATCTCTGACTATTAAGGTTTCGTAACGATGCGAGGTCATTTTAATTTTTTATGTGTCTTGTTTCCGGAGGGGGGTGAAAAGGACTGGGCTTGATTTTCAAGCACATGTGTAACTTCAACGTAAACAAGTCTCATGCTTTACTGGATGCACATGTGTTTTTGTTTCTAGATTGTAAAAGAAGTGTTGTTTAAAAAGATGCCAAGAGGATTTTTCCCAGAAGTTCGTTTTGAATTTTTAATCTGAATCTAAAGGTGTGCAATTTTGGTAAGAATATGTAGTAAAAGTTCATACTGTTGTGAGACCGGTAAAGTAAAGTGATGTGGTTTCTTTACATGAAAAAATGGCGACTCTCGATCTGGACGTGAATTAACACAATTCAATTTCCGAGGTCAGTACGCGTGTTTAAAGAGGTTCGCTCCTTTATTGTGTAACTATTTCATGTCACCTCTTATCTAAAAATGTTGCATCATATATGAATTCTATTTTTCTTTTTATATAACAAATGCCAAATAAACCATATTTAACAAAATTGTTAGAAAAAAATTATAAATTTACGGAGTTTACTTAGTAAGGTACTATATAATGTGGCGGGAGGTTTTCAGGAAGAAAATGAACAATTTTCTTAACTCAATAGTTTTAGAGTACTGTTACTTTAGCCTCCTAATTTTTAGCGCAGACTAAACTTCCAGATAGTTTGTGTATTATGAATTACTCATGTTGTTCTGAAAAATATATTTGAACAATATTTTGATATTTCTATCGAAACATTCTGGCATATCTGGCTTATATTTCACAGAGGTCAAGAAAAAATTAACTCAAATTTTTGCCTAAAATTGGTTTATTTTATGTCATATCTCTTTTTTTTTTTTTAGATGTGACCCCCTACTTTATTTACTTTTATATAAAACATTAAATGTATGTCAATTTGTATGTTTTGGAAAGATGACATTACTTTTATTTTTTTATTTGCGTTATAATTTGATCACTTCAAAATTTTGAAACAATCTTTTCATGTGCCGTTGTATTCGTTACGTACTGTCATTTGAAGCCACCAGTAAAGCGAGGTATTTTTAAACTCTGACTTGGATATTACTTTTATAGTCACTACATGTGCTTAGCTTCATATTGTATTGAAATCATAACTCAATAATAGTTAAAACTACAAATATTTGTTTGATATCTTAAATTTATCAATTCCCATGCCAAATGTAAGCAATAATTTCAGGAAAATTATCATTTCTGTTTGTGGCTTCATATTTCAAAAATGGCAACGCGGGTAGGTTAAGGCAACTCCGGAATAATGATCGTCGATATTATAATCAATTGAAACCAGTGCTCAATATAAATATTAAGTGAATGTGTTCGCCATGATAATATTTGTCTACTTCGGAATCGAGTCGATCTTTGAAGCTGCTGTGCAATGGTATCACGTCACAGTTAAAAATAGATAACTTTTTTTACCTTAACAAAAAATCGAAAAGTTTAACATTGCCCCGAAGTACAATGATACAATAATTCCGTCGGCAATTAGTTCATGTTCATTAGTATTACTGCTAGAATCCTCCTTCAATTTCAATTAAAATTCTACGTATTTTTTATTTACAACAACGAAGAACAGAATTCTAGTAGCACTTTTCAGGTATTTTAGGTTATATGCTTTTGATATAGGGCCTATGCCAAATTCAACTTTCATAATAATTTTTTTTGTTGAGGTGTATTTGTAATTATCTACCGTATCTGAGATGTTTGCATCGTCCTAATCCTTTGCAATAAATGAAAACACAAGTAATCAGTTGAGCAGAAACAGATATGCCCAGTAAAATAGCCAAAGCTACGACAACTGCTGTTGACCTGCATTCTGTCGTGATGTTACTAGAATTATTGCTAGTGTCTTTTATAGAATTTCCGGTTGTAGTGACGTTTTCTTCAAATTGCTTGTGTTTCAGTACTCTGAAATTTATCAAAAGCAAAAACGTAGCATGATGTCGAAATCAACTGCATTTCAAACAAATATTGCAAAGTATTGCCACAAATGATCCACCATATACATGATCAAAAGGAAAAGGAAAATCTACTACTCAGTATATAGTAGACTATTATGTTAATGTAAAACATACCCCAAATAAATGCATTCATGATCAGCTTCAAAGCACTTAAGCCTTTTGTTTATCATCAAACACTTTGGGTCTATACAAATGCAAAGAAATATAATAATTTAAAGAATTGGCAAATATGACGTAAGCTTATTATCGTTTAACATTTTGTCTATTTTTTCTTCACAACATGTCCTGACGCGGAGACTTACATTTGAATATTTCATCGCTGAAGAAGTGGTTCTCTGGGCATCCATCATCGAATGTGTCTGTACAAGGAACTTGATTCAGAATACCACTGGCTGCTAGTTCTAAACAATGGCCTTTGGAACGTGCATTAATATCATTATATTATACAGCTAGTGATTATTGATAATAACTAGATCTCGTTACGAGTAAAGAGTAGGTCTTCCGTCCGAATTTGTTTTATGAGATCGATGTAATATTGATACTCTCTGCCAAATCTGAGATCCTGATGAAAATAGGTTTTTTGTCTCGAGACCGGAAACGGACGAACGGAAGTGATTAATAAAAATAAAAGCTGTTTTTTTAATACATTTGCCTAGTTAACATCACTGTTTGTCATGCTAGATGAAACACCAAAGACAATCGGTTAAACTTGTTAAAACATGAGTTGTTTGAACTCTTCTGGTGAGTACCGAAAGTGATGGTTGAAAAAATAAAATCCGTTAAACTCATCTTCAATCAATTGTTTATCATTCATAAAAGTTCGTGTCTCAATCACTTACAGTGACTAGAATCTCGCGGGTATCAAGTTTGTAAAAAGGATAGGTACCTAAGATATTTGATATAACTCATCGGAAGTAGAATATGTTTTCTTATTTAACATATATAAGATCGTGTAATGATTTACCGGTATTCATTCCATTTAAAAAAAATAAGGAAAAAATTTAAGTGCTTCCAGTGACGACCGGAATTGACGACGATTCAAACAAAATACTGTAATCATGGATACATACTTCGGGCTATCATCCCACAGAGTTTGGTCGTTCAAGTCATCACTGTTTTTGAGATCCCGTGGAGTCATTGTTTTTTGTCTCTTGACAGGAAACGGACAAACGGAAATGCTCAGAGAAAATAACAAGAGGTCCAGGGGCCACATTGCTGACCTGAGCAACAATTGCCTGATCAAATTAGCAATACAGTATCAAAATATCTTGACAACTAAGTACAGTAGATCTTGCTATAAAATTGAAAATCTGCCAATTTTTTTTTAACTCTTTTTTTTTTGGTAAATAGCAAGCCCCTTTTGTTGTTGTACCTGTAAGAAGATTTTTCTCTATTCCTATATAACCCCCCCCCCATTTCGTGGCCCCACTTTTCTCTAGGGAATCATGGTTTTATCAAACTTAAATCTGCATAACCTGTGCTTTCACTTTTAGTACTGAGTTTTGGACCGAAAACTTTCCGAATATTTTTAAAGATTTTCTTTATATATTCCTATGTAAAAATTTAAACCGCCATCACGGCCCCACCCTACCAATAGGGACTGTAATTTTGCAAGCTTGAATTTACACTACCCGAGGATGCCTCTACACAAGTTTAAGCTTTTCTGGCCAAATAGTCCTTAAAAAGAAGATTTTTAAAGATTTTCTCTATATATTCCTATGTAAAAATTCGCCCCCCATTATGGCCTCACCCTACCCCGAGGACTTTTATTTGAACAAACTTGAATCTATACGATCTGGGGATGCTTCCACTCAAATTTGGGCTTTCCTGGTCTAATATGTTTGAGAAAAAGATGTTTAAAAATTTTCTCTATATATAAAAAAATTATCCCCCATTGTGGCCCCGCCCTACCCCCAGGGACCATGATTTGAACAAATTTGAATCTACACTATATGAGGGTACTTCCACTCAAATTTGAGCTTTCCTGGCCTAATAGTTTTTGAGATACTATTAGGCCAGGAAAGCTCAAATTTGAAAATTTTGAATTTTTTTTTTAACGATTTTCTCTATATATTCCTATGCAAAACTTGATCCCCCATGATGGCCCCACCCTACTCCCAGGGAGTATGGTTTGAACAAACTTAAATCTATACTACCTGAGGATACTTCCACTTTAATTTGAGCTTTTCAGGTCTAATAGTTTTTGAGAAGAAGATTTTTAAAGATTTTCTCTTTATATTCCTATGTAAAATTTGATCCCCAAATTGTGGCCCCATCTTTCCCCCAGGAACCATGATTTGAACAAATTTGAATCTACACTATCTGAGGATACTTTCACTCAAATTTGAGCTTTCCTGGCCTAATAGTTTTTGAGAAAAAGATTTTTCAAGTTTTTCTCTATATATTCCTATGTAAAACTTGATCCCCCATTGTGGCCCCACCCTACCCACAGGGACCATGATTTGAACAAATTTAAATCTAAACTATCTAAGGATACTTCCGCTCAAATTTGAGCTTTCCTGGCCTAATAGTTTTTGAGAAGAAGATTTTTAAAGATTTTCTCAATATATTCCTATGTAAAACTTGATCCCCCTATTGTGGCCCCATCCTACCCACAGGGACCATGATTTGAACAAACTTGAATCTACACTACCTCAGGATGCTTCAATTTTAATTTGAGCTTTTCTGGCCTAATAGTTTTTGAGAAGAAGATTTTTAAAGATTTTCTCTATGTATTCCTATGTAAAAATCCATTCACCCATTGTGGCCCCACCATACCACCAGGGACTATGATTTGAACAAAATTGAATCTACACTACCTGATGATACTTCCACTTTAATTTGAGCTTTTTTGGCCTAATAGTTTTGGAGAAGAAGATTTTTCAAGATTTTCTCTATATCTTTTAAAAAAAGAAGATTTTTGAAAAATACTAACAAATTTTCAATAATTCTCAATTATCTCCCCTTTAAAGAAGGCGTGGCCATTCATTTGAACAACCTTGAATCCCCTTCACCTAGTGGTGCTTTGTGCCAAAGTTGGTTGAAATCTGCTCAGTGGTTCTTGAGAAGAAGTAAAAAAATAATAAGAAGAAATTGTCCGAAAACTATTAGGTCTTCCGTTGGTAACGGAAGACCTTTCTTCCGTTGGTAACGGAAGACCTTAACAAACTACATTCAGATCACTTCCAAACATCTTTAAAAAAATTGGTGTAAATCGGTTAGATAGTTTCCGAGAAATCGTGAGCACAAAATTTATTTAAAAAAAATAATAAGAAAAAGAAACTGTACGAAAACTATAAGGTCTTCCGTTGGAAACGGAAGACTTTAATAAGAAACTGTACGAAAACCATAAGGTCTTCAGTTGGAAACGGAAGACCTTAACAAAATAAATTCAGATCACTTCCAATCATCTGTAAAGAAATGGTGTAAATGGGTTGGATAGTTTCCGAGAAATCGAGTGCACAAAATTTGTGGAAAAAAATAATAAGAAGAAAATGTACAAAAACAAAAAGGTCTTCCGCTGGAAACGGAAGACCTTAATAACTAGACACGATCTCGTTGCGAGCAACGAGGAGGTCTTCCGTCCGATTTTCAGAAGGAAATATGACATCATTGACTCTGATTTTCGACAACAAAACATGACATGGAAAAAGGAGTGAAGTACTAATGCTTTTTTGTATCGGTTTTTATAAGTTCTTTTACATTGCTTTTTTAAATATTTGCATTTCTTTCAATTAAGAAACAAAAGATTGAACTTCTTTTCCTCTGGTCCCTAGACACCCTAATTAAGTAACACAAGAGAAAACGTATTATACCTAATTGAGCTTTAATAACCTTTAACAAGATCGATCTCAGTAAAGGGCTATATTTCAAAGAATTAATACCTTTTGGTCCTCTTTGAGGGGCCAGCCACTATTTCTTGATATCAAATGAAAGGTCATATAATTCTGAACACATTTTGTTCAACAAGTGTTTAGAAATTTGTTACCGTTCTGGAGATATATGATAAAAGAAGGTTTATGGTGCCAGTCCCTTATCTCCTTTTAGGGGGCCGTTTAACGATATTTTGAAGGTTGAATATTGTTAAGAATATCATTTATAACAAATGTTTTTTGTACTGCATTTGAAAAATATTTTTCCTCTCTGAGATGTGGGTGATCAATTTTTGGACTTTTGGCCCCTAAAAACCCCTAATTACGTACACGATGAAATCATTACATTGCTTGGATACATAACTGTAAGATAAACATATTTGCTTTTATGACATATCACAAAAATCTCAGTAAAGGGCTTCAGAAAAGAGACTTCATAGCCGTTCGATCCCCTAATCTAAGGGGTTAGTCCCTTTTTCTTGATTTCAAATTGAAGGTCATTTATATCTTAACACATTTTGTTCAACAAGTGTTTAGAAATTCGTTACCGTTCTTGAGATATATGGGAAAGAACGTTTTAGTGCCCAATCCCTTAACTCCTTACAGGGGCCGTTTAACGAAATGTTGAAGATTGCATATTATTTAGTACATCATTTTGAGCATCTTTTCTTCTATACTGCATTTCAAAATATTTTTCCTTTCTGAGATATGGGTGATAAAAATTCTGGACTTTTGGCCCCTAAAAACCCCTAATTACGTAACACATGATATGTTCCTTACATTGCTTGGATACATAACTGTAAGATAAACATATTTGCCTCTACACCTTTCACAAAATATCCTTCAGTAAAAGGCTACAGATGAAATACTTTAGAGCCCTTTGGCCCCTTTATTTGAAGGGTCATCCCCTTTTTCTTGATATTAAATAAAAGGTCTTGTAAATATAAACTTTTTTTGTATTACACGTGTTAACAAAATATTTTTCAGAAAAGAGATAAATTAAGAAAAGCATGGAAAATTACGACTTTTTTTAGTCTCAATTTTCGGGACCAGGCGAGCTTTAACGCCTTTTGAGCATGACAAATATGAATGCCAAATAGCACATCTTCAATCTCTTGTCTACAATCCCTTAAAATTTGAACTCAATATCTGTTACCGTTTAGGAGGAGATCCATGGACAAGCCGACCCTCTTAAAATCGCCAAAAAGTCATTTTCTCAAAAACCGAAATGACGTTATCAAAATAAAGAAAAAATGTATATTAAGTTCGGATTAATATCTATTAGATCTGAAAGTTTCATGAAAATCAGCTGAGCCATCATTTAGAAATCGCCTGCACAAATTTTGTTAGAATAAAAATAATAACTAGACACAATCTCAATGCGAGCAATGGAGGTCTTCCGTCCGATTTTTAAAATAAGGAATGTCCTTACTCTTGATGTTCGTCAACGAAACGTATCTGGAAAAGGAGGCGGAATCCATGAGTGTAATAGGTGAAAGACTATCTATCCCTTTGGTGTCCCTTATTTGAGGGATCATCTCCTTTTCATTCATTTTAGTGAAAAGATATTTTTGTGTACCGCTCATAAATGTTCAGAAATTGGTTACCGTCTTTGAGATATCTGGGAAAAAATCGTTTTGATATCCGGTCCTAAAACTCCTTTTAGGGTCCTGATAATAAACAATATATTGTTGTACATTGTTAAGCACATTATTTTGAGCATCTATTGTTAAATACTGCTTTCCAGAATTTTCCTCTATTTCGAGATATTGAAGATCAATATGTTGGACTTCTGGCTCCTTAAAATCAATAATTACATAACATAGGAGTAAATGAATACCATATATAGGTAAATAACTTTAGAATGAACTTAATTGCATCTATAACGTAAAATATTTCACAGTAAAAAGTTATCATTAAAAGACTTTACAGCCCCCTCAGCCCCTTATTTGAAGGACCAGCCCCTTTTTCTAGATGTCATTAGAATGTTCTTGTCAATTCAAACACATTTTGTTCAACAAGTGTTTACAAATTCTGTATCGTTCACGAGATATCTGGAGAGGGTCGTTTTAGGGGCCGACCCTGTAACTCCTTTTAAGGACCGCATAACAAAGAAATTATGGTTGCAGATTGTTAAGCTCAATATTTTGAGCATCTTTTGTTAAATATTGCTTTTCAAAATTTTCCTCTTTTTTGAAATATTGAGCATCAACGTTTTAGACATTTGGCCCCTTTAAATCCCTAAGTACATAACATAGGAGTAAAATGATTACAATGTATAGGTAACTAACCTTAGAATGAACATAATTGCTTCAATAACGCATCACAAAATATTTCACAGGAAAAAGTTATCATTAAAAGATTTTACAGCCCACTCAGCCACTTATTTGAAGTGCCAGCCCCTTTTTTAATGATTTCAAATGATGGCTCTAATCAATTCAAACACCTTTTGTTCAACAAGTGTTTACAAATTTTGTACAGTTCTCGAGATATCTTGAGAGGGTCGTTTAAGGGGCCGACCATGTAACTCCTTTTAAAGACCGCATTACAAAGAAATTATGGTTGCATATTGTAAGCTCAATATTTTGGGCATCTTTTGTTCAATATTGCTTTTCAAAATTGTCCTCCATTTTGGGATATTGCGCATCAAAGTTTTGGACTTCTGGCCCCTTAAAATCCGTAATTACATATCATAGGAGTAAATGAATGCCATGTGTAGGTGGATAATTTTAGAATGAACATAATTGCTTCTATAACGTATCACAAAATATTTCACAGTTAAAAGTTAAATGACTTTAGAACCCCCTCAGCTCCTTATTTGAAGGGTCAGCCCCCTTTTTTGATGTCGCATGAAAGCTCTTGACTTTATAAAGATTTTTTGTTTTACATGCTATAACAAAATACAATCGAGGAAAGAGATATTGAAAGAAAACTACGAAAAATCACGACGCTTTTTTTACCGTGATTTTCGAGCTCGGGCGAGCTTCGGCGCTTTTTATCACAGGAAAATATATATACCACATTTCAGATCTAAAACCTTTCGTCTACAATCTCTGAAATTTTATCTCAGTATCTTAAGCCGACCCTCTGAAAATCGTTAAATTGTGATTAACTCCGGAAGTGACGTCATCAGTAGAAAAAATTCCAATAAGGTTCAGACCACTATTTATCAAATCCGAAAGTTTCGTGTCAATCGGTCAAATAATTATTGAGAAATCCTGTACACAGAGTTTGCAAGAAAAAAAATAATAACTGGAGCAAAACTCGCTGCAAAGCAACGAGTGGGTCTTCCGTTAATGTCGGAAATAAAGTTCCTGTAAGAAGCAGAGCTTTTAAAACAATAACAAGAGTAACTAAAATAAAAAGATAAAAAAAAATCGAATTATTCCTGGTACATGTAATTTGAAATGTTTATGAGGTTTGTAAAGTTGGTTATGATGAATACGAAACTGAAATCCTTTGGAAAATAATACGACGCACTACAGAGATATCGGGGTTTAAAAATTGATTTTTCCGGAATTTGTTTTTCAGCGTCCTTGGTTTAAATAATAGCACAATTTTCAAAGTAAAATTAACTCGTACAAAAAATGATAGTTAAGTTGTACTTGAACACATTCGGATTTTTTTTTGCTTAGTCGTTCTTGAAATCAAAAATTTTTTTGTTAATTCGTACTTAAAAATCATTCGGATTTTGTTCAGTCGTATATGTAGCACGTCATGAGCCTTCAGCGCGAGCGCAGTTAATCGCCAAGTAGAACTCCAAAGAAACGCAGTTATACGCCGTGGGAGCTCCGTGAGAACGCCTGGGTCGCAGTCTGGACGCCGTGACATCTCTACATGTAAAATTTTCAAATAAAACTGTATATTTTTTCTGAATTTTCCTTGCGATTTTTCGGCGATTCCATGAATTTAACAACGCTGTGAACACGCCGTGAGGATGCAGCTTGATGTGACAGGGCCTTTAGTTCTGAGGGCTTTCTTGATCCCAGACATACAAAAAAATCTTTTCTGCCTGCTTTTAAGGTAGTACAAAACAGTATCCGAAAAAAACAATCACTTCGGAAATCCTCGCGTAAGTCAAACGTTTACGAGATGCAAATTTTCAAGCGCTTTAACGACGCTGTTTGTAAACAAGTACAGACGATAAGTATACATGTAAATGAGATGCTGCGTCTACGAGACTACCACGTGAGGTTCCAGGGGGTGCAGTCAAGAAATTCCAATCGAGGCGCACATTTTCGAAAGCAAAAGCAAATACCAGAACCTTTTAATGACCATAATTATTTTCAAACATTGCCGTCTGAACCTGAAGAAGATGTAACGTTATGCGTGGAAACCGAGACGGAGTGGAGCGAAGGACGTCGCATTGTGAAGCTGGGGTATCTTGAAAAACAACTGTTTTGTCACTTATGCAAAATCCCCCTTCAATTAAAAGACACTGTACGTGAAAGAAGATATGGCTTAGGATCCGTACTTCACATACAATGCACCAACTGCAGCGCCGTATGCCCCTTCGAGACAGGGAAGAGGGGACCTTCTGGAGCCTTCGACATAAACACTAAAGCTGCTCTCGGTAATTTTTTAGTCAATTTAAAATTATTTTTTAATTCTTAAAAATGTGGTGACAGGTCATTAAGTCCCTCCCTAGAAACATTGGGTAAGATATAATTGATATGTATTATTTATAAAATCATGCATTTGTCCGCTAAAACAAGTCAGAGCCTTAATGCATTTAATTATATACGATTGTATTGATCGTTGAAATACCAATTTACCTGTACATGTATGAAACATCTTGGTGTAGAGACGAAAGCACTTGAGGCCTCTTTTTACATTGACCAATCGAAATTGTGCTTGTGGTTGTGACGTAAAACATTATCTATTCTGCAGGCCAAGTTGGAATGTGTCGGCTTTTTTGAAAATCCCAATAATGGATTACAAATGTGTATGCAAAAGGTTTGGAGCATCTTTCCAAGTCAAGGGTTTCTGATCCGCATCCCTCTTCACAAGGAGCAGAGTGGACGGAAAACACTTGGCTAGCGAAGATGGGTTCGGTGAGGATTGTCATGAAATAGTTTTTCATCCAAATTCGCCCGTTCCGTACTATAAGTTAACTCAAAGTCCATGACCACGATAAATATATGTACAACCTAAGCCTATGTTGCTTTTATTTGGAAGCGGTATGGTATGTGCATGTATTTATTAGTATTGAATTGAAATAATTGAGTTGATTTAATTTAAAAACGACACATGACACTAAAATCAGAAACAGATTGACAAATTTACACGTCTAATGTAGAATACGCTACCCATTGTTACCAGTGGTTATGTTTCACATTCAGCTGTACATGTACAGTATGATGTATCTACCATTGTCTACTCTCTACAACCAGGGACGTATATATACGTCCCTACTACAACACGAGTATAGTTTTAAAAAAACCAAAACAGCTTTTGACAAAAAATATCTACCGGTATATGGAATACGTATAGGTATATAGATATTTATATTTTAACACAAACCAACTTGCCAAGCAATTAGAAATACTAATGATGATTAAGGCAATAGGCCAATGAGTACCTATACCATGATGATCAGTCAAATCTGACGAATCACAGGGTTTTGAGAAAATCTGTACTAAAAATAAAAAATAAAAAATTGTATATATATACAATCTGTTTTTTTTTTGCATAGATTGTGTCAAAACCCTGTGATACGAATCATGATGCTGTTCATACATGTATTTATGTAAACATGCATGTGGAAAATCATTCAAAAAATTGTAAAACATATGTGCATTTTTAATCATGATAATACACAAAGAGCTTTTAAATTAATTGAATTTAAATTTAAAATAATTTGTTGTACACTATGTAGGAATGATTCAAGTAGGCATGGGCCCAACACATCTTGTGAATTTTCTGGGGCAATGTAACATTCCTCCACCCTCAAAACCATCCATAAGAAAGCAGCAAAAATGCAGCAAAAGTAGGAAAGGCTATCACAGATATGGCTTTGGAATCATGCAGAGAAGCTCAGGTTAAGGGGAAAGATAACATCAGATACAGTAAGTAGAAGTTCGTTTTCAAAATATTCAAAAACTACGAGAGCCCATTGAGCTCATTTTCGTAAGAAAAAAAATATTTTTTTCGCGAATAAACCCGAAACTTTCGCAAAAAACGCGTAACTTTCGCTAATAAACGCGAAACTTTCGCAAATAAACGCGAAACTTTCGCGAATAAACGCGTAACAATCGCGATATAACGCGTTACTTTTGCGAATAAACGCGAAACCTTCGCGATATAGCGCGTTTCTTTCGCGAATAAACGCGAAACTTAAGTATAAATATTGTTATGTCATAGAAGAACCCCTATGAAGAATAATTACTGAAAACAAATATATCAATTAAAATAAAACAAAATAATATTATATAAAGATGTAAATGAATTAGATTTAACCTTATACAAATTAACATTAATTCAAACGTAGGAAATTTTTAAAATCTCAGTACTGATTTTCAAGGACATAATCCATCGCACTTCTCACATACTAATGGGCGCTGTATTATTGAAAATGAGGCAGCAACATATTTTAATTATAACAATTTTAATTCGAATTGAACGTTTTATTAAGTATCATTTTAGAATTTGAAGGATATCATTGTTTAAAACGTTATAATATAATATATGTTATAATATATGTTATATACATAACTTAACGTCTAGTTTAATATCAGAAAGATAAGTCAAGCTGTGAGTTGAAATTTCCAGCTTTTTATTCAAAGTAGATAATAAGTTTGAGCATCATATTACGTTTTTCAGTTGTTCGCCCACCCTGTGTTCGAAGAGGCATTCATTGATGATCTTTATCTAATAAAATTGATACAAATTCAACCGTCGGAAACCTTTAAAATCTTAGCATTAATTTTTAAATGACATATGTGATAAATTTGGAGGACGAATTTACGTCATATAAAAATGTTATAAAGTTTTATCAGATTTATTAATATCTATATGCAAAACAGGTAATTAGGTCTTAATAAATCAACATAACACGGATATAATAATAATAATGAATAATTAGTTTAAACGTTATAATACAAAAAGCATCAAAATTTCAGCCCCGAAAAAATCTTAAACTTTGGCGACAAATAGCTCAAAAACTCAAAAAGAAATTTACAAAACTTTCATGCTAGCAAAACTAAAAAATGTTACCTACAATTTCGCCAAATTTCATGCACCTATCATCTGTAGTCTCCGAGATCAATTCTGGCCAAAGACCCCTTAATTTTCAATTAAAGGGCAATAACTCATAACCGGAAGTGAATTTTAAAAATTTGAAGAAACAGTTTTAGACCTTAACATTATCTACATATCCTGAAAGTTTCATAGCAATCAGACAAAAAATGTTCGAGAAATGGCCTACACAAAATTTGCGGGAAAAAAAATAATAATTAGAAGAAACAGTAGAATAAAAGAAGGGTATTTCATGATATAAAACTTAAAATGTGTTTGTTTTCAATCGTTCTTCTTCATAAGGGTTCTATTCATATAATGATTTAGGGTTAATTCGCGAAACTAACGCGTTATATCGCGAAAGTTTCGCGTTTTTTCGCGAAAATTACGAGTTTATTTGCGATAGGTTCGCGTTTATTCGCGTAAGTTTCGCTATTATTCGCGTAAGTTTCGCGTTTATTTGCGTAAGTTTCGCTATTATTCGCGTAAGTTTCGCTTTTATTCGCGAAAGTGTCGCGTTATATCGCGAACGTTACGCATTTATTCGCGTAAATTTCACGTTTATTCACGTAAGTGTCGCGTTTATTTGCGAATGTTACGCGTTTAATCGCGATAGTTGCGCGTTAATTCGCGTTTATTCGCGAAAGTTACTCGTTATATCGCGAAAGTTACGCGTTTATTCACGTACGGTTCGGGTTTATTCGCGAAAGTTTCGCGTTTATTCGCGAAACTAACGCGTTTTATCGCGAATGTTTCGCGTTTATTCGCAATTTTTTTCTTTTTACCTTCGAAAATGAGCTCAATGGGCTTTGGTAAATGACAGATATATTTTCATTATGAATTTTTTGCTTGAATCAAATCAAAGTTACAGATTATAGTGCAAAGGCGCAGACGCACGGTCCAGTTTTTCATCCAACTTTTGATATCAATTTTCTGAAAATCTTACCGTGTGACCACGCAAGTCAAGAGCAAAACCTGAAAGATGATTGAAAATCGCAGCATCCAATTTAATATTTTGAATCGACTTTCATATGAAAATCACGACATCCAAGCGCTTGCTAAAAAAATGTTGTAAAATCTGATCGTCTGACCACTCCTCTTTAACTCAGGTTTTTTATTTTCAATTTGTAGCTGCAAGCAAGTTTTGATGGTGGATGGAAAAAGCGTGGGACTGGGTGGAATTACAATAGCATTTCTGGTAAAAATTAGTTTTTTTTATAAATAACTAATCAGCTTTGTATCATATGAGTTGAATTTTGCTTTTATGTACTGGTATTTTGCAATTTTGAAAAGTGTTTTACTTATATTATTTTTTTATGTTCCTTTATAGAATAGTTGATATATACCACCTTTTGTAGACTATTTAAATGTGTTTCATTTACACTCATGCAGTGGAAGTACATGTCATCAAGCAGAAATTGATGCCATTTCTGTAAAACTGGTCAAAAAATTGCATTTTTTAAAACCCTTTTTTATCCTTTTTGAATGGGAAATATAGAGCAGCATGCAGCCTTGAAAAAGAAAAATATTTTGTTCAATTATTAGTTTTCAATAGATTTGTCTTTGATGAAAATAGTTTGTTTGTTCAAGCCTGTGCTCAGTGTTTTCTGAAAGAGAATCTGCTTGAAAATTTATTCTAAAAATGCAAAAATGGTCGGAAAGGCCAATTTCACGATGTCATATTTTTAAATTGAGGATGTCTGGATCAAAATGGAAATAATGACAAAATGTCATTGGTATCTCTCTACAAAGAAAACAGAAGAGTTCATTGAAATGGCAATGTTAACTTTTAGGGGCCGTTTTTGGTCCTTATAGGCGTCTCGTATGTACATACATGTACTTCTTTACACTGTTTCCTTTATGTTTAAACAAACTGTAATTGGAGATGATAGAAATATGCTGAAACACATTACATAACATGTCATGAAAAGATTTACTGCTAATCATCCATTACATATGTACATTGAAATGTCTCTTTCTGGTCAATTATAAAGTGATGGAGATTCGGTTTTTGTAACTTTTAATTGATATTCAAATTTGAACAGGGCATGCTAGTATGATAGGAAAAACACTGGAAAAATTCTTGCATATGAGGTGCGAAGCAAATGCTGCAGGGTTTGTGATTTGCACGCAGAGCAGAATCACACTGTTCCCAGTCATGATTGCCCACAACATTGGTCCGGAAGTAGCAAGGCGATGGAAACTGACATGGCAATGTCAATGGATCATCAACTTGCAGATAATGATTTTATGTTTCAGGTAAATCACAATGTACATGATGAAATTGTAACGATAAATGAAAATTTTTATTAGTGTAAACTTAAATAATCTATGTTATATGCTAGATTGTTTTCCAATATTTCACTGGTCTCAAAATTTCATTCTGGTGACAAAATATTGCTGCAACAATTCATTTTGGTAACATATATTATTAGATAGAACCAGCTTAGTTTATATAAATATTTAAGCTAGCTATTGTATTCTTTTTAGAATTCATGTCTAACTCCAATATAGTAACTTATTATTAAAACATGGATTTTTAAAAAAATTGCACAAAATTTAAAGTCTTTGGATTTTTAATTTTTTATCGTAATTATACTGTAATTGGTACTACAGCAAAACAATATTTTAGTGTAAACTTAATTTATCTAGCAGCACATTACCAAAAGAAGTAGAATTTTTAATATATTACTATTTAGTGACAAGTACAGTAGTTTTATTCATGACGATTTCTTTTAGGTTTTGCATGCAGAAAATGATTTAACTGCAACTGCAAAAATTCATTTAGATTTCCCAAATATCATCAAAAAGGATGACCAGAATCACGTCAAAAAAAAAATGTCCAAATATCTTTATTCAATTTCCAAAAGGTAAATTTATTTTTATTCCATGCAACAAGTTGCAGGGACTTTAATGTGTTTGACCTTTGCGTATGTATCAGTCTGTCGGTCCATTCAGTTACTAGTTTTTAGCTCACCTGAGTTGAAAGCTCAAGTGAGCTTTTCTGATCACATTTTGTCTATCGTCCGTCTGTCCATCTGTCCGTCAGTAAACTTTTCACATTTCCAACATCTTCTCAAGAACTACTGGGCCAATTTCAACCAAACTTGGCACCAATCATCTTGAGGCAAAGGGAATTCAAAGTTGTGAAAACTAAGGGTCACATCCTTTTTCAAGGGGAGATAATTAAAAATTACTGAAAATAATTGAGAAACTCTTCATCTCAAGAACCATTAAGCCAGGAAAGCTGAAATTTGTATGGTAACATCTTCAGGTAGTGTTGATTTAAAATTGAGAAAATCATGACCCCGGGGGTAGGGTGGGGCCACAAGGGGGGGGGGGGGCGAAGTTTTACATAGGAATATATAGAGTAAATCTTTATAAATCTTCTTCTCAAAAACTAATCAGCCAGGAAAGCTGAAACTTGTGTAGAAGCATTCTCAGGTAGTGTAGATTCAAAGTTGTGAAAATCATGACCCCCGGGGGTAGGGTGGGGTGTAAGACGTTTTACCACAAAACAGTCTCCCCGTCTGTACTTGTTATTGACAAAGTCAAAAAGTCCGGTAACAAGCTTCACAAGTTTATTAGACCGTATAGTGTATGATAGCGATCTGTGTTTAATGGAGCGACAATTAAAACCGCCTGGAACACCGCCCCCTTCCTTGAAAATTATTTTATCACTAGGATCAACCCCTCTTATCCCTATAAAAGAGCTTTTGCATTTGGTATCATACAATTATTTAATGCTTGAGCAGTCAATAGACCAGAGTGTTTTTCCCGAGATGCAGGGAACAGCTCAGTATGATCTGGCCGAGGGTAATAGATCATACTGAGCTGTTCCCTGCACCAAGGGAAAAAATTCTGGTCTATTGACTGTTCAAGCATTAAATAATTGTTTTATTACCTCTTAATTCCTTTTTTAGTTTTCTGGGTTTACAATTTGCATATTGCAGATGGTTTTCGTGCCATTAGGCAATATACTAAGATTTTTTTTATCTTTTACATGCACCAAACCTGTTGCATGCATTACAACATCTCAATTTAATATTAGTTTACAGTCTATTGACCGGCGGTCCAACAGATCGCAGTCTATTGACCGGCGGTCCAATAGATCAAAGTCTATTGACCGGCGGCCTAATAGATAGCAGTCTATTGCCCGGCAGTTCAAAATAGACGCAAATATTTAATTTGTAATAAAACAACAAAATCCCTTTGATTAGGTAATAAATGATTTTATTGTTCAGCTTGATCAAACTGGACTTAAAGGGAACTTTAAGATGGTTTAAAGACAACTTAAAGGGAGCGTAAATGCAGCTTAAAGATGGCTTAAGGGTGACTTAAAGAAGTTTGGACATTAAGGACCTATAAGCTTAGCTTAAAGGTGACTTAAAGGTGCTTTAAAGATTGTATATCCTTTAAGCCACCTTTACGTTACCTGTAAGCCACCTTTAAGGACTTGCTTAAGGATTTTTTTTCGCCCTGTGGCCGCTTTATGAAATGCAAAATACGCCCGACTTACTTTTGGTGTAAGCCCTTGGACTAAACTAAAGTTAGACCCAAAATTTTGGTCTTTTTATGAAACGAGCCCCTGGTTGTATAATCAGATAGTATATAAGCTTTCGTGATATCATCTGCTCTCAAGTTCTTGTTTTAGTGAACAATAATTATCGAGGAAAAAGTTTGAGTCTTACAGTGCTGCTATCTTGAAAGTTGACAAGTTTGGAAAAGAACTAAACTGGTGCACGGATTACCAACGGACTGTGTAATGGTGATTGTCCGAGAAGCCCCGTTGTGAACCGTGGCGTCCCGTAAAAGACCGGTTTTATCCATATTAATCCTTACCTACATCGTAGCAAGCTGTATTCATCCGAAGCGCAGTCGACTTGGCACTTGACACTCCGTATTAAGTCGTATTGTTTCCTTATTAGTCCCCTACCGGTTTCACCGGAGGGGACTAAAGCTTTCCTCTGCGTCCGTCAGTCCGTCTGTCCGTCCGTCCGTCCGTCTGTCTGTCCGTCCGTCAGTCCGTCTGTCTGTCCCACTTCAGTTTTCCACACTTTTTTTCTTTATGCATTTGAGGAATAATATGAAACTTGCTGAACAGCTTCAAAATGTCAAACTACAGATCAAGTTTACACTTTTGTAGCGTCTGATTGACATATTTTCGAGAAATTTTTATATTCCAATTTTTTAATGTTCGGGTTCGTTATCGGGTTCGGTGTGTACCTGAATAAACGAGGTCAGTATCTAGTCAGTAATAATATCGTGCGTTACTTGTACCATACCTTTTCCTGTACCATTCCTTTTATCATTTCTAACAAACAAATAAATTCTATAAAATAGTGTCAAGAATTGTGTTGTAAATTTAATCGGCAGGGTTTTTTGTAGTATTATTACAATCGGGTTCGTTGTCGGGTTGGGCTGTTTAACTGTTTCGTTTGATTCGGGGTACAGAAGACGGTAAGAAATGATATTGTGCATAACAGTGCATTGTTTTCACAAATTTTTACCAGCGAATACAGAATAGACTTGGCGAAATTACAGGAGATGAAATAAAGAATATTATTTTACCTATTTCCTATTAAATTTCTATATCAACTATATAGTTTTAATTTCCTCTGTTCTTTTATCTCTGATTAAAGCATGACATCTCGTTTACAATAGCTCTGAAATAGTTGTGTGCTTGGAACCTTTCATAGAATTATACAAACCGGTAGGGGACGTGTATTGCTTATGCAATACTCTCAGAATACTTGTTAAAACCGTATTGTACCGAAGCAAACCGTTTCAAACAGGCACTAAATTTATTTTATCCTTGTTAGTACTTAACAACCCGTATCCACTCCGTAGTGTATCCGTACTAACTCCGTACATGTATCAATTAACGATAATTAGATTTTCCGGTGTCAACCGTGGAAAATGTTCCGTAGTAGAACCGTGGAGTTGATCCATGAATGTGTGACTGGGACATTAAGTTTAGTTACCATTTTTTGACCGGCTTCCTAATATTAAGTCTTAAATGTGATCTGTGAGCTTCCGAAGTTCAAAAGAAGCTAAATATCAAGTAAACAAAAAGAATATATAATTATAATAAATTGTGTTAAATCTGAAATATGTGTTATTTAATGATTTAAAGACAATGTTTTGGGCCTTAAAATATTCTCAGTAATTATCAGCAATTCTCAGTACCAATAGTAAATCTCAGTAAATATCAGTAATTATCAAAACTCGCAGCAAAAGCATCAGTAATAATCAGTAAATATCAGAACCAACAGCAATTATCAGTAACAAAAGTAAAATTTTCAGTAAATATCAGCAATTCTCAGCAATAACAGTACAATATCAGAAACTATCAGCAAAAATTGGCACTTTCAGTACTTTTTAGAGCCAGTAGTGTTCGAGGCCTCAAAGCTGACATGAAATAATGATTGGATATATCTTGCCAGTGCAGTTGTTGTCATTTTATATTTCTTCAAAATGCGTTTCTACACGTCTTTTCGGTGTATGAAATACCTGAATGCAGTGAAGCATGAATAGTGCTCTCGGCCTTATATAGGGGTGTGTAGCGATGAGCATAACAATAGAAATCGACAACTAATATGGCGGTAGTCGAAGATAAAATGGGAAAAAATGCGTATTATTGAATTCATGTCAGCTTTAAGCAATTTTTATAATTGGAAGAATGGTAGTACATCTACAGATATTTATCTACAAACCCTGAAAATTTCAAGCTTCTATCTCGATTAGTTTCGGAGGAGATGCGTGGACAAAATGACCCTAAAAAATTTCCAAAAAAGTCAGAAAAAAAAGAATAATTAGAGCAAAGCTCGTTGCAAAGCAACGAATGGGTCTTCCGTTAATGTCGAAAGTAAAGCTTAAAGTTCCTGTAGGAAGCAGAGTTCTTAAACCAATAAACATAAGTAACTAAAAACAAAAAAGAAAAAAATATCGAATTATTCTTGATACGAGTTAACAAAATCCAAAGGGTTCCAAGTACAAATTAACAAACACCTTATCAACTTCAAGAACGACTTACCAAATACAAATCCGAATGTGTTCAAATACGACTTAAAAATTTTCAAATTATTTTAGATACGAGTTCATTTCTATTTGAACATTACCCTATTTTCTTAACCAAGAAAATAGTGTAATGTTCATTTCCATTTGAACATTACACTATTTTCTTAACCAAGAATGCGGAATCACAATTTCCAGAAAAATCAATTTTTAAACCCCAATATCTCTGTAATGCATCGTTCAATTTCAAAACGGATTTGAGTTTTAATTTAAGCTCAATAAGCTCTTATTTTTGCTTTTATGATTAGTTACAAATTATCGCCCAAAAAAAGTTATCATAAAAAGACTTTGTAGCCCTACTGGCCCCTAATTTAAGGGCTATCTTCTTTTTTTTTTATACCAAATGAAAGGTCTTGCAAATATAAACATATTTTGCTCAAAAAGAGTTCACAAATTGGTAACCGTTCTAGAGATTTCCGAAGAACTGTGTTTTATCGGCAGACCTAAACTTCTTACCGGGGCCAACAACAACAAATTTTAATGTATCATATTGTCAAGAAAATTATTCTGAGCATTTTTTCTTCTACAATGCTTTTCAAAATATTTCTCCTTTCCTACATATTGATGATAAGATTTTTGGACTTCAGGTCCCTTAAAACCCCTTATTACGTAACATATGACTTAGATATGGTATTGTTTAAATAAACAGCTGTACAATGAACATTTTTGCTTCTATAATTAATATCAATTTTTTTTCAGTAAAGAGTTATTGTGAAAAGACCAGCCCTAATCAAGAGTCAGCCCTTGTTGGCCCCTTATTTTAGGGGCCAGCCCTTTTTTCATGATACCAATTAAAAGATCTTGTAAATGTAAACACAATTTGTTCAACAAGTGTTAAGGAATTGTTGACCATATTTAAGATATCTGAACTAATGTGTTTTAAGGGCCGACCCTCGAACTCCTTACTGGGGCAACCAACAAATTTTTTTAAGGTAGCATATTGTTGAGAACGTTATTCTGAGCAACTTTTCTTCTACATGCTATTCAAAATATTTCTCCTGTTCTAGAGATTAATGATCAAAGTCTTGGACTTCTGGCCCCCTAGAAACCCCTAATTACGTACATGTAACATAAGATTTAAGTATAGTATTATGTAGATAACAGCTGTGCAATGAACATTTTTGCTTCTATAATTGATAACCAATTATTGTTCAGTACGGAGTTATTACAAAAGTACTTTAAAGCCCTCTTAGCCCGTAAATTGAGGAGCCATCACCTTTGGGCTGATATAAAATTAAAGCCAGTTGAAATTTGAACAACTTTTGCATTACATGTCTAAACATAATGTTTTTATATCAAAAGATATTACAGATAATATGAAAAAAAGTTCGTGAAAAAATTTGGTGCAAATTTTCAGAATCAGGCGAGCTTCAAGGCCTTTTGCATTTTTCTCATTTGGAAGCATTGAGGGACATCTACAAACATTCATCTATAATCACTAAACATTTCAAGCTTTGATCTTAATTAGTTTCGGAGGAGATGCGTGGACAAAATGTTCTTTAAAAAATTACAAAATCCTCAACATTTAAAATCGGAAGAGACGTCATCATTTGAAAGTTAAATAATCTGTAGCGATCATAAAGCTCTATAAGTCCTGAAAATTTGGTTCTAATAAAGAAAAGAAACCGTAGAATATCAAGAGGGTCTTACGTCGGAAACGGAAGACCCTAAAAATAAAAAAAAGAAACCGTAGAATAACAAGAGGGTCTTCCGTTGGAAACGAAAGACCTTAATTACAATCACTATAAGGTATTCCGTTGGAAACGGAATACCTTACTGATAAGTGACCATTATGTGAGTCAACAATATGTTTAAGTGTTATCTTGTAATATTGTTCAGTGATTCCCTATTTATCAGATCACAATTCCGAAACTTATCATTAAAACATATAAGACCCCTAAGGTCTGCAAATGTTTCAAAAGTCAAGTTACATTTAAAAAAATATAATTAAAACGAACGACTTTAAACAGCCAAGTGTTCAATCACATAATCCTACATAAAATATAGGTCATCATAAAACTTTCATCTTAAAGATTTTTTTTAGAAGGTTACATTTATTTTTTCACGCTGCAAGATTAATGAGTAATGCATTCCTATGTTATAGGATACTCTGATACGCTCTAAATCATTGTATTACTTATTTCATAAAAATATCAAGCAAAATATCTTCATTAAGATATACAAACCTGCTTCAAAAGGAAACCTGTATCCTTTCGGATAGCAGAATTCAATGAGAGAGGTGTATTGTTTATTCGGCACACAGTGATACCCATGAGTTCTGTTACATTTTAGTCGTGCAGATGCCGTGTCCCAATCTCCTTTGCTCATTGGACATTTTTCAACCTGATGAACGTTGAACGAATACTCAGCCTAAAACGTGATTGACAATCAAAAATTGTTTTTTTAAAATTAAATTGATACTGTGGAATCATCATTATTCGTGGGGAACAAATGCTCGTGGCCTTCGTGAATAACCCTTGCTGACGAATTTACATCCCCACGATCGTATATATAATCATTTGTTAAATATTCATTTGAATTATCACTATTACACTACCACGAACTTGCGTCCCTACGAACCAAGGAATTTTGGCCACCCATGAGCATTGACCCCAACGGATAAAAATTACTCCACAGAAGCTTATTATAATCTTGAATGGTTTGTATTTGTGAAGTAAATATTGTTTTTTGAATATATCCATTTAAAAAATATAAACAGCATATGTTTGAATAGAACATTTTATATCGAAATGTATGTTGGCATATCTCTTCCCCCTGTGTGAAGTTATTTTTCTATCAAATATGTCGACAAGCAAAATAAATATGTTGACATGCAAAATAATTATGTCAACATTCAACATGATTATGTTGACTTGCAAGAAAATTGCAATCAGATAAGAATTATACAAAATCTCAAAAAAATCTCAAATATCGCCCACATGTGACATCCAAGACGCTAAATGCTACCTTTTTTATGTCGACATGCAACTTTTTTTATGTCAACTCGAACTTATATATGTCGACATGCAAATTAATTATGTCAACATGCAACTTACTGATGTTGACATTCGAGATGAATATGTTGACATGCGACTTAATTATGTTTAAATGCGAGATAAATATGTTGACATCAATAGGTAGCGTATCTAGCATTTTGGATATCACATGTTGGTGATATTTGAGATTTTTTATAACTCTTATTTGATTGCAGTTGTCTTGCATGTAAACATAGTTAGGTTGCATGTTGACATATTTATCTTACATAATACATAATCAATAGAAAAATACACAAGGGGCAGAGATATGCCACCATATGTATGGTTTATGCGATTGAAATAATCGGAAAGTGTCAAACGCACTCTCATCAAATCTATCCAAAACCAACAAAGATTCCATCGGCGGCACATTACTCAAATGGTGCAAATTCAAGATACCTGTAGAATTCAGCATTTGAACTTGAATGTGAACAAGTTTGTTAAACTAGGGGGTCACCAAATTAAATAATACTTGCGGTTACAAAAAAGCATAATGCTTAAAGTTCTTTTTAATTTTTGCCAAACGTTTAAAATGGAAAGTTTTCGGAGATACAGATATGTAGCTTCATATTCATTTAAAAATATAGACTTTATGTATATCAGGCGACGTTTCAATAAAGGGAAAAATTAACTAGGAATGTTTGAGAGTATTTTTTATGAAGGTAATAAAATTCTTTGGTTAACAGAGGTATTGAAGTAAAAATGTTGGAATAAGTTTTACACGTATATAAGGAAATAAAGCATATTGTACAAGTACCTGTTAACATACATTTAGCTTCACACTATACTCGTAGACAACAAGTTCAATTGATTATAACCTCTCTGTCAAAATTAATTTATTGTCCCATATTGATGACAATCCATAAATATTTTATAAAGTTAACAATTTTATAAAAACGTATACCATGTTTAAAAATCTTAATATTCCGTGATATAAAGAGCGATCCAAAAGAGTGATTGCAAGAAAGTAGTGGTAAGGAAATAATTGTAGTGTTTTTAAGCTTTACAAGTAATTTCATCTGTTAATTTAACAATAGGTTTCAGTTAAATAAATTAAAACTATCGTTCATAATAACTTTTTAAAATAAAATAAGAATTTACCGCTGAACACCGATAATGATTTATTAAACTCTTGTAATCTCTGCCATGCACTCATGCAGAATAAACTTTACCACGATTGTTGTTATTTAATGTCAAAAACATATAAAAACAATTATTATCATATTGAAATACCATTTTCCATATATCAATTGAACCATGTTAAAATATGCATTGATGCTTTATATAATCTAATTTGACGAGAAATAAATACCTCAATGAAATTCCAATTCAGGGTTTGCATTGTGGAAATGGATTCAATTAAAAACGACTTTCCCAGTTATATATAATATTTAATCACTTAGAAAATCTAAAACGAATAACTTACCTCCTATCTATTTTCAAACATAAAAAACTTTCTAACTTTTCTAAAATTAAGTCATAAAACTGATACTTACTGATACGTGCAAGACAGTTATCACATGAACAATCATCAGCGAATAAAGTCGGAAATGTTTCATCTTTCGTATCCTTAACTGTTCCTGTGGATCCCAAATAAAATTCAAAATCCTGAAAGCGTAATTAACTCTTACTATAAAGCAAAACAATGAAAAAAAAATACCTTTAAAGATCCACGGTAATACTATTCTTTGTAGTTTTAATATTGAATTTTCATTTCAGTTAACAAATATGATGGTTAAAACTTACAACAAAGATCATATTCAGATCGTATAGCTATTTAATTTATACTTTTTACAACCACTTTTTAAGAACCATTGCATTACTACTTTTTCTATGTAGTCAAAATATTGAACTTTATTTCTGTTAACAAATATGAAAATTAAAACTTACTAAGAAGATAATGTTCAGATTGTATAACCATTTTACCAGCCCCACCTACTGCTTTCATTATCTTTTGCTTATATCACCAATTCATCTAAATGCACGTTAATTTCGATATTTGCTGAGTGCTAGTTAAGTGTTCTACTTCATCACCATATCACAGCCAGTCTAATGCCAGTGCGGACTTAGCTGTAAAAATTGACAAATAATTAATATAAAGTGTATTTCCAGCAAAACTGACATTTGGAAATTAGTTCTAGGTTGGCGCAAAACTCCCAAAAAGATATTGATTGTTGTTTTGTCCATAGACTGTTAACTTGGAGTAAAAGGCATTGTTTACCAATAGCTGCTGCTTTACTTGAACCAAATATCAGCAAAAATAACCAAATGAATGAGAAGATAATGCAAAAGAGACAACTTTCAAAAACGCAGTGTGACAAACACACCACGGGTCTTTTAGAACTACAGATTAGACAAAACGTTTGAATAAGAAAATAACTTTTGATAAATACTGGCAGTTTGGAAATCATACCGTAGAACTCACAGAGAGATCTGACGAGCTAAGAAGGCTTTTGATGCATGCAAAACAGATCCTTCACCCTTAAAGCCGGAAGATGATCAGCATGAGATTACAAACGAACGTCCCCACAATGTGAGTGTGAGGCAGTCTATTGCTCCAGAACCACAAATCACATTGCAATCAACACTAATGGTGCAGTGATTGCTCTGACAAAAGTGCGTGACAGCACTAGAAATATCTAATTACCATCAAAGTTTCAGAACTACATTAGGTCTTAGTTTTGTGACTTATTTCTTCTATATGTAATTTTGAAGATTCGCTTAAATATGAATATAAACAGCATATTATTTTATCAAATAAATAATGATTTCATACACATGTATTCAAAAGTGTATTACATGTACAAACCTTTAGTTGATTAAATATTTTTCTTTTTAAAGAAAGGGGGATGTTAGATAGTTATGTAACTTGTGCCATTCTTTTATTGTGCTAAGGTACATGTAGTGCGTACGTCATCAGTTGTTGAGTTTTAAACCCCCCAGATAAAACATAAATTTGAATTCGACATTTAAACTGTTAGAGATGATCAAGTATTTGAATCTGATAAGAATGATAAGAAGTTATTAAAATTCACTTTAAAGAAATATTCGTAGTGCGGGCTTTATAAACATAAATGTGGACTTTTGATCCTATTATTTTAAATCAGGCTAATTTTATAGACGCTGTGTTTCATTCAAAACCTATAATGTACACATGAATAAAATAATCCAAACTATATGTTCATGAAACGTAATGTTACAAAAATAAATTCAAGATGGCACAGCTTGTCCCGGAATTAATGATTTTGAAGGGCACCTTGACAATTCACATATTCATTGATTTCTTTATTTTCTTTATCTTTAAAACAAAGACATAAATTATTTTCATCTAGATTTGTCAATTAGAAAGCAAGAGTACTATGAAATAAGTTCTTATAGCTTTTATTCGAAAGCGAAACAAGTTTCGCTAATAAAACTGGTATCATTTTAAATCTAAATGTAAACATTTACATAATAAATCTTAAAGATTAATTTTTAGCGTTAATTAATCGACGACAGAATTTACAAAAAAGGAAAATAGCGTAAATGGTAAACGAATATAAACCGCTTACCTCTTTGCTATGAGAATGGACCAGTAACCTATTGCGCAAGTCAAGTCCTGACGTGTAAAACAATTCACTGATTAATTTTGTAGTTTAAATGTTCGATCTTTTGTTGACGTGTCCGCGATTTTAATGATTTAATAATTTATTTTTTTTTTGAGTGTTTCTATGACATCACTTTATTATATATAGACTGCTTTTGTTTTGCAATATTTAGATTAAACATAATACAGCAGTGTTCACTTTCTCTCTCTCTCTCTCTCTCTCTCTCTCTCTCTCTCTCTGTGATCTTTTAAGGTTGTGTCTAACTTATTTCTTTTTCCCTTTCAGTTTAAAAATTGTTTTATTTTCGAAAAACGCAACTGCATAGTAAAAAGAACAAGTAAACAGTTTATATTATAACAGTTATATGAAAAATCATATATTATAAATTATTTTCTTAAAAATAACTTTCAGAACAATTAACAAAAATAAAGGTTTTAAAATTATTTTTTATGCAACGTCAATAACTAAGAATGAATTTTTTTTTACTAAAAACTTCTTTTTATCATTATTAATGATCTAATTATGTGCGTGTATCATTCTTCTTTTCAAATTCCATCGCTCAATTAAACTAACAATTTGTTTTTACTCTTTTGCAATATTTATGCAGTTACGAAACTACTATACAAGCATCATGTTCGGTCAATCTTGATTTTTTTTCAGTGGAGCAATAAAGCTCTATAGAGCAATGCAATTATAGCAACAAATTGATCCTTAGGAAGTTGCATAGTGCTGTTTTTCTATCTGTTATATTTCATTTGTGTAGTCATGGCATTCTGTGATATATTTACCTGAATATAATGAAATGAAATGAAAGATCAGTAGATGTACCTGGCACAGTCAGTTTTGTGCTACGAATACACAACAGCTTTCACAATCTTTGCACTGGACTTGCTAGTATTTAACGGCTTACCACAGATCTGAGTGCAATCGGAACTAAAGACTAAAAGTTTCTCCTCCTCGTAAGTTTCCCTGGCAGCTGAGGAGATACTGTAGTCTTAATGTAAAACTGAAGGGTGATCAGAGGCTTTACAAACAGGGCAAAGAACAGTCTCATGACACTTTGACCATGTGTGTTTTTTGGACCACAATAGCGAAAACAATGGCCGTTTTCCTTGATTAATGCTTTCCGCTTATCTATGAGTCGGGCGCAGAATGAACGACACACATTCACTGCAATTATATTATAGAGTTCTAATAAATAGGACATCCGTCACGAGTAGATACGCTGTTTTTCTGTAAAGTTCTAGAATTCTGTACTTGCCTTTTAAATGCACTCCTGCGGCTTTTAAATTTGCTTGGTACACCTTCTGCTGTTCACCTTTGTTCGGATCAACTGAGGTGATTAAATATAGACTACGATCATTCTTTACCCTTAAATTCTTCTTTAAGAATGCAACAAACTCAGGAAATTTGGGATGCGGAAGTCTGTTTCTCAGTTTGTGGTTAGTTGCTTCCGTTACCAATTTCTCTTGAATGTAGTGGGGCAGCATGGCCACGATCGGGTCACACCTGATGAGGAATCAAAATCAGCAAGTAGTATTGAATAGGTAAGATCCCCCTTTCAAGGAATCAATTTCTGACACAATGTCCAAAACTTCATATGACTTATCATTGTCTTTGGTTCCGAGTTTAGAAAACTTCGCAAGTTTTCTCCTAATTGCGGACTCTGTGACTTTTGGGTTGGGGAATTAATCATGAAGACGATCCCATATGAACTTCAATTCTCGATCTAGATTTGCTGATGAGGTCCTTCCAAGTACGCTGATATCGCCGATGAGGTACTTCAAAGCCATTGAATCAGCAAGTTCATCTCTTCCATGGGGGTGGGACTAAGTTCCGTCACTGCGTTTTAAACGAGGTATTCTAATTGCAAGCGGAAAAATTCTCTTGATTGTAAAAAAATCAGTGTATCTTTGATACTAAGTCCCTCTTAGCAAATACCCTTGCGAACTCTGAGCATACATTCTGGTCGCCAAGAGTCATAAGTGTGGACTGTTGATGTGACTGTGTTCTGTTGACTTGGCTGTAAAGTGTTCTCTGTTCTGCCTGGGCGTCATTTACAGGTAGACTTGAACGAGATGTTGAATCTTGTATTTACTTTAGAGCCATAAATGTCAGATTCTTCAAACTGCCTCTAAAGCATTGCACTAAAACTCCATCCTCCACTGGAGGATTGTCTCCTATGGGTGGGTGAGGGTTATCATGCTGTGAATCAACATAAGACTCCACGCATCCGACATTAACTTCGAGGGAATCATCATTAATCAAGGATCATAGGGCGAAGCTCTCGCCAAAATTTGAAATGTCATAAAGTGCCCCAGATTGCAATTGACCTATTCGACTTCGCGTTTAGTGTTCCGTATCTTCTTATTGGCAATTAGTTTTGCTTCTTGTCTTATATCTATGGATCTTCTGCAGCGAATTGAGGCGAGCCTTGTCCGTGAAGAGGCGTTCTGAATGCTTCAGCATGGCCTAACAAAGATGTTTTACACCTTCTTCGTAGCGAATCTGCGATATCTTAAAGTGCTGACTTAGTCGTCCTAACATCGCTTTGGATGAAGACTTGACCTGTTTGATAATGTCATACACTCGAGCCTTTGCACTGTCTACAATTAATTTCCATCTATAATCATCTTCTATGCTTTCTGAAATTGTTCTGTAGTTAATTGCTAAGTTACTCATGTGGCTTCCTAAACTCACTCACATGCTCTGAAACTTTGTCAATTATGTCACTTGAATCATCAGGTGGTTGTACTGTTTTCTGCGTAACAAATTCATAAATGGTGTTAATTTCCAGCTTAAATATAGATAGTTTCTTGGTTAAAGACTGGCCAGCCTTGTCGTACAGTTCACATCTTAGTTCAGAGAGTTTAAAAGTTACGTAGGTCATCGGACTTCTTAACAGCCATGATGAATTGATTAAATGCAAAATGACAACAAAAATACAGTGCACTTACTCGTTAGGGACACAAACACAAAATTACAAATATATCTAAGACATGGCTTGCGCTGGATCAAAGAAAAACATACTATTTAACAAACCAAATCCTGAGTCAATTCAAAATCCACTACAGGATATTTTGTGCAAAATTAAGTTGAAATGGGTTTAATATATCTATAAAATAATGAAAAATGTAAAAAGTTTACGGACAGACGGGCGCCGGACAAAAAGTGCTCATAGAGGTTCATATGCAGCCGTCAGCTCGGACAGGCTTAAAACTTTTTAAGAGTACATCGCAGCCTTGTGCTGCTTGAATTAAGACACAATAACATTTTTATGATATCTATACTTTTTGCATACTAACCCGAATAAATAAACCCATGTTCAGCTTCAAAACATCAAAATTTCATGTCTATAATCAAACATTTGGGATCTTCCAGCATGTAAATATTACATACATAACTTGCTGTTCACATCATAGTATATTAAAACAAAGTGGATAAATCCCTATAAAGATTTTGTCCCATTGGTAACCAAAAAACTCAACTATATTCTTCATGTCTATATCTCAGGTGGGCAAATCTATCATAAGCATTTAACAACTTATAATGAAATCATTAAAGATGCAAATTGGGTTTGTAATTATTTTTCGTCGTTAAAATTAAAGCGAATAAAATACAAAAAGACATTATTTTTTTAACAGAATTGATTTTCTCAAAATACTACGAAATGCATTAAAATACCATCTCTTAAACTTGTATCCCTTTGATATTAGAACTTAATAAGTGAAATAAGCTGTTTATTAGGTACACAGTGATACTCATGTGCAATGTTTCATTTCAGTCTAGCTGATAAAAAGTTTTATTTTACCCTTTGCATTACAAAATTTTCTACCGGGAAAACGTATGCATACTCCGCCTGAAACAAAATTTTAAAGACGCAGTAAAATTATTGTAATGATTTTATATTCATGGTAACTACTCTAAATAAGTACCAGGATGGGGTAATGGTAAATTGTAATTGTAATTGAGTGTAAAATAATCACAAATTATGATGTAGTTGAAAGTAATGTGTAATTGACCAATTTTGCAATTACATGTATTGGTAATTTATTTACTAACTTGTATAAAAAGGCATATAATTCATATTTAGACGGGGTCACGTGACCCCGTCTATTAGGTTACTGTCAGCCAAAGTCTCAAACCGGAAGGCACGCACAGAACACATGAATTAAGTCTACGCGTAAGAAAATAGTGCAGAAAGTGCTCATGCATATCAGTAAATATATATTATAAAAATATGCATTAAATCTTTTTAAGTCCTCTATGTTTAAATCAAATTCTATAAAGAAAATACACAAATAGTTTTATTGATCAAAATATTCTTGCTTGGATTCAATAGTTGTAGCGATTTGTGAAATGAGTTACGTAACTGAATGCACAACGCCGTTGACGTTTTAGGTGGTGGACGAGTTTATTAATAAATAGAAGAGGTTTAAGGTTGAATCGAAAGTAAAGTTCCCAAACGCAATATGCCATTTTTAAAAGTTTTAAATTTCATTTTAACAATATATCCCCTGAATACTACCAAACTTCATGCAAGAGCCGAAGTTAAAATCTGGACAGGTTAAACACAGATGTCTTGCATATCAAGAATTACATATTGTCTTACAAATAGGTGTTTCATTGGCTTCCAGTCTACTTGCTGTATGACTGTTGTTCGTCTCTAAAGGAATTTTGTACATAGACAATAAAAAAAGTCTGAATTTGCTTTCTCGTTCATTGACTCTTTAATTAAATTAAACTGAATTTAAATTTTGAACAATGCCTTGTATAAATCTATATATATTATACATTTTCGGTGACCAATACATCAAACAATACATACAATCTTATCGTTTGAAGAACCAAGTTAAATGTTAATGTTCATGTTGTCCGGCTTATTGAAATATATATGTATTTTTTTAATGTTATAAGATATAAGTTTACACTTTTTCCCTATACTTTATAACGGACAAATTCGGTTACATTCATGATTAAAAAAAATTCTTCATGGATATTTAATGTTTATCATCAAAAACTCAGTTGATCTTTCTTCAATCGATAAATATCTCACACCAATGTTAGACATATGTATTCAAAGATAATGCATGGTTGTTATGTTTTAAATTTTTAATTTACCGTGTTGTAATACATGTAAATAGAAATAGTACTTATCTCAATTTAAAGAAGAGGCAAACTCATTATAATAAGTTTATATCGTAGTTTTAAAACCTGAATTACAAATCCTTTATTGTAGCTCTTCGAAAAAAAAAATCAAATTAAATCACTTTCGAAATTTAGTTCTTTTTTTCAAGCCACGCACGAAAACTTGTGTTTAATAGACGAGAGTGTATTGAAAGGACGCAGATCCCTGAAATGACAATGTCCTACAACATTTGTTAATTTTTCTGTTAAAAGCGTCAACTTTGCATACATTAGAAATTTTAAAATCAAATAATTCTGAAATAATAGCTAAAATTAACAATTTACAATCATCATACAATAAACATAATTGCTTTATCAATCGTCGATAAAACATATTACCGCCGTGTGAATTATGTTTCTTAGGCATGACATCTTGAAGTTCTCTCCTTCGTTAGCACTAAGTAACTGATCTGGACATTCTACTTACTTTTATTTCTAACCAGTCCTTTAACTGGCTAATTTCTGTACATTTATCAGTTAATGTCTTTATCATTCATTCACTTTCGGTCTCCATTTTCTAGTTTTATCGATTTGACTGAATTTGGAGTATAATTTTTAATGAAAGGAGCGGTTGTATCGTAATCCGTGTAAATGATGCACGATTTTACACAAAAAAGTAGTCAGTGGCAAACGGCTTGATTTTTACCTATTAATTTTACATGAATCGCTGCAAGAAAAATCGTGTCAGAGAAGTCGGTTTAAAAATCAAAATGGCGACCGTGACGAACATTGTTATTGTTATAGTACTTGGAAAAATCTTATTGTAAAAAGAAAATATTAATACTTCTAATGTCAGGTGCCTGTATTTGTTATCGGTATACAAATGTTAACTTTGTTCGGTAATTCAGCAGTTTAAGAGTATTGAAGTTTTCATAAACGGATACCGTCCGACCTGTGGATTTTCCCTTCGATCACAAAATTAAATCAATCGCAACTTCTCGGGCCTTTCCGGCAGGCTCGGAAAAACACTTCGAATGTATTAACATTACCGGATCTTAGAATTTTAAACAAAATGGAGTCGCTTCCCGTTAAAATAAGTATCGGGTAGAAAGCCCTATAAGTCGCTTCTGTGTTATGTTTTGGGGTAAATCATTTACTTTAATGAAGTCTAGCTCACATCTCAACAGATCGTAAAATGTGTTGTATTTATATATCAAGTTTTATAAAAAGGGGGTTGTAATGGACGCCTAGGTAATACATTCGAGGTGTTTTTCCGAGCTGTTTTAATTTTCCCGGTTAGTTGTAGTTTTTTTTTTTTTGATTTCTTTGGGGTCTTATTTCAAATGAAATACTGTTGTGTCAATTTTCTTAAATAATGAAGGACAGTCCCGGCCGGAATTCAGTAAAACTTTGACAAAGTATCATACAATTGCAAAGAGCCCGAAAAAGTGGACAGTTACAAATTTAAACTTTCAAGACCCCGTCTTTCAGTACTTTCATTACTTTGATTTTCAATAGTTTTCATTTGCACATTGATGTATATATATATGAATAAGAAAGCTGTCCATTATCCACTGTCCCCCTCATTTCCAATTGTACAAAAGTATAAAACAACTAGACTTTGAGCGATGCGTGCACGGGTTGACATTTCATATGATATTGGACATTTACAAAAAAGATACATCAACACATCGTTTTGCTAACATTTACATAACCAAACTTTAAGCATACAATAATGCTTTTAATTTCACGACACTCTGCTTGGTTGAATAATCTAACTGTGTCTCGAGACAGGCCATCGCCAGTTAAAATGTCTCACACATACACAGGGTAATGTAGCAAAAATTTGCAGAATCGCTCTAAAACGATTTTAGAGAAAATTAATGTAGCTGCATTGAAAATAACAGTTATTTTATTCATAACAAACCATTTTGAGGCTGAATATAACTTTCATCTAAAAATATAATTCATATTAATGAAGAATTCAACACTTTCACCAACTTTTTTACTTGCTTCGAATTTACACACCATGTTGACATTCGAAACTCTGTTTTCATATTAAATTCATTGAGTTAGAGTTATCTCCTGTATTCCTTTGATGAACAGAATATATGACTAGTTTTCAATGACAATTTACATTTATCTGTATTATCGTTTCTAAGTTTATCCGTTCAAATGTAATATTGTGGAAATATAAATTAAAGAGCCTCCCCTAATTAAAAACAGATTGGCAATCTTTAAGTATATATGTGTAGGCTGAAGGACATGGAAAATGAACAATTGATAATCAGCAAATTGAACCTGTAAACATGTGTAAGTGTTGCATTTAATTCATTTGAAAATTTCATTACAAACTTTGTACATGTCATAATTAATGTATTTTTTTTTTACAAATGTAATGTGTTATTTAGTTACATTTGCAAAGTAATTATAATCTAATTAATTATATTTGAAAACCCTTGCATTGGTAAATTAATTGAAGGTTTGAAGCAAGTATTTGTAACTCAAATAATTACCTTTGAATGTAATTGACCCCATCTCTGATAAATATACAATTTAAACTTTAAACAATTGGTTTTGCTGACACCAAATGATTCGGTACACACAAAGTACGGGCTTCGCGGCTTAGTGGCTTTCTATTGTATCGATTGATAAATCTTAAATGTCATAAATGGTAACGATAAGTAATTTACAAATCATCAATATTTTCACATCACACGGATCTAATATCATAGGTATCAAATACAGCCACCTAACCAACAATATGGTAAATTGTACGAGTCGTATTTAGAAAAAAAGATCTTTTAAACTACTATTCTTATTTAAATAATAATTAAAACGAATTATAAAGATTAATTAAAAACTTATAAAAAAGAAACTTAATCCACAATTACACAAAAAAGCAATTACTCGCTAGGTAGAGCAGAAAAAACCCAAATATTTCTGCTTTTAATTCTATAGGACCAATGCATAATTAATATAATCCGACTGAAAAGTCTCCGTTGAGTTTTTTTTAATTAGATGTACATTTGAATATTAAAAATTTATAATTTGGGCGATTAAATTAAGTTTTAAAAAATCAAATAAACTGTTACTAAAAACGAACATATCTATTTGATTTCTGAAAACATGAATTATAAACATGTATTATAAGATAACGCATTGATCTTAGACATCCAACTCACAAAATGCTTTTTTGTAAGAAATGGTCACAATATTCAGCCGTAAAATGAAAACCAACATATATCTCGAGAGGAACAATTTTTGCTATAGTTATTTGAACTTTGAAACTAAAATATGATATTAAGGCAATCTATGTGAAAATCACAGTAGCAAACAACACTAGTTTCATTCTGGCTGATGCTTTCTGACTTTCTGAAATGCAAAGCGAACCAAAGCAAAAAAAATAAAAATAAATAAATAACAACAACATTAAGGGAGATAGTTGGTTTCGCTAGCTACTTTTCTCCTGAGTCCCTGCCTCGTCTGTTTATTTGAGGTCCCTGTTAAATTTAGGTTTTAGGGTTGGGGGATTTTAAATACTTGATATAGACTGATTTGTTCTTATTTTGTTATAATAAATTTATAAAGGGCTGTTAATCTTGGTTTTCATTTACTTTAAGTTTGGTTTATTATATCTGGTTTATCTATATTAAGAGTAAAGTCGTTTTTATACCTTATTTATAATTAAGTAAAGTTGAATTCTTAATGTAGAGGTCATATTCAGTCTCAAAACAAAAATAAACACAACGTGAAGTACTGATAAAAACCTATACGGCACTGACCTGCTACATTATTGAATGAATTGCTACAAACCGGACAGTTTATGAATATATTGGGTAAATTTAAAAGCAACGACGTGTTCCTTTTATTTAAAGTATATGGGCACGAAAATGCACAGAAACGATGTAACATTGCAAAGCTTGTATTTATTCTGGAGGGGTGTTGCAACCACTATTGAAATAAAACCACTATTGAAATGAATTATTTCAATAGTGGTTGGGAATGTATTTTATTAGAAAAATCACCTTGCAACCACTATTGAAATAAAACCATTATTGTAATAAATTATTCCAATAGTGGTTGGGAACGTATTTCATTAAAAATATCACCTTGCAACCACTATTGAAATACAACCACTATTGAAGTAATGATTTTAATAGAGGTTGGGGTTGTATTTCATGATAAGAACTACTTTACAGACACCATTAAAGTTCAACTACTATAAATTTTTTTTAAATCGTATATGGGAAAGAAATACTTTATAAATATAAGTATGTAATCACTATTTTAAGACATTTGGAAATAAAGAAGTTGTATATCATATTTGCAAACTATTTTGAAATGGAAGAAATCTAACGAATAATATCAAATACACAATTATGTTACAATTTTTACTGCTGTGTAGAAGTAATTAACAAATTCTCGCAAATAAACATGCATATACATTTGTTTTTATCTAACAAACAATTCAAATAAACAATTAAGGTACTTAAGACTTGCATATTTTACGGTAATATTATTCAATACTATAATATAAATGTACTTATTTTAGCCTTTTCACAGTTGTGCAAAAATAACCAATCCTCGCAGATTAACATATAGAAATGTTTTCATATTTTTTCTTTACCTTTCTCTTTCTATAGATATATCATGTTTTATGGAAATTGTTAATTATTTGTACTAGAAGACAACGTTGTAAATTGCCAGAACTCTTATTCAAAACCCCTGCATATTAAAAAAAAATTTATAGCTTATATATCATTATATATTTATGTAATAATGAATATAACTATTAAGATAAATAATTTTAACAATGGTTCGGTATGTACTTTATTAAGACCAATATTGATTGAAATAAATTATTTCAATAGTGGTTGAGTATGCATTTTATTATAACCACTATTGAAATTATTTCAATAGTGGTTAGGTTTGTATTTCATTACAACCACTATTGAAATAATTTATTTCAATTGTGGTTAAGGATGCGGTTCATTACAACCATTATTGAAATAAAATATTTTAAAAGTGGTAGGATGTTATTTTAATAGTGGTTTGTTTCAATAGTGGTTGCAACAAGGGGTCTTAAGTAACAAACCGCTATTATTTTTACATTATAAAATTCGCTACCATTTTAGTTTAGCGTTAATACTTACACTATATATATATATATATATATATATATATATATATATATATATATATATATATATATATATATATATATATATTAAGTGATTTTATATTTGCTTTATCCAACGAGTTGAAATGGTGTATATATTCCCGAGGCTTGCCGAGCGAATATAACCATTTCAACGAGTTAGATAAAGCAAGTATAAAATCACACAATTATAGATGTTCAGTTTATCTCATACAATCTGATTTATATTAATAAGCTTTTGAGACAGTCCCCTTTATGGCCCAAATGATTTTTTCAAAGGTTAAAAGCGATTATGCAATGTTGTGTTATGCAGTTATTGTGACCTTGCGCAATACAATTTAGTATGTCATTTCTGAGATGAAATCTAACTGTTTTAATGTAAAGTTTCACTGAAATAAACCTTGAAATAATTCTTTAGCTCTAAATATTTTTTCTTAAAACTTATTTATTCACTTTATTAAATGGAAATACTGATCAGAAGACTTGAAAAATCAATTTTGTTGACATACACAAAGTTGCGAATGCTCGGTAGTTTGAGTTGACTCGAACGAGGAACAGTTGTTGAGGTTTCATAAAACAAACACTAGCCTAATGATTCTAAATTGAAAATAGTGAATGAGGATGCTTACTTTTGGTGGAACAAAAGTCTTAAGAAACATTACTTCGGTAAGATCTTGTATATAAACACAACCAGAGCGTTCTGTTTTCATCGCGTCGTCAGGATGAACTCTTTGATAATTAATGTGATTTGCAGTTTTTAAACTACACAAAGCAAATGAAAGTTGAAAGGGGGCTAAACTTATAATAGAAAAACTTGACAAACAAGAAAAGAATGACTTTGGTTACGGTTATGTATAACTTTGCCAAAAAAGTGGGAGGGGGGGGGGCTATTAACCCCCCTCCCCCCGGTTCCGACGCCTATAGTTCGCAGTTCTGCGTTTTCCTTCATATTTGTAATTTAAATCTTTGACAAAATCTATTTTATATCAATTTTTTGGTATAAGATATAGATATGTTAAAAGTACTAGCAAATCTTCGAAAATAGGTCACTGAAGCGTTGAAGCGAGGGGCTGTGTCAAAAATAGTTCGGACCGGAAGTATTTGATAAAACATCACCCGTTTGATATAGCAAAGGTTTATCACACGGGTAATATACACCACAAGTAATATATATATATATATATATATATATATATATATATATATATATATATATATATATATATATATATATATATATTTAAAACGACGGATTATAAAATGCGCGCATAAACTGATGAATGTCGTTATTGTTTGGTGTATCATCAATAATTTTCTATTAGTGCATAAAGTGAAATTGTTTTTCGATATATTAGACCTGCAAATGAATAACCTTTTTACGGAAAAGAAATAAGGAATTGTTAGAGTCCATTGAAAAGAAATTGAATAAGCTACAGGAGGTCTGCACATGAACGATAGAGGTGTAGTTTTGTAATAAAAAATATTCCCGAATAATAGATATTTGTGTAACCAAGCAGTAAGGAAATCCAAAAGACAGTCGTTTTGTTTAACAGATTTATTAAACGTTTTAAAGCATTGACCACAAGATGCAGCTGATATACACTGGATTGTCCGACGTCGTTAAAATGAAATACTGCCCAATTGGACTTAGGTTGAACGGTTACTTATACTAATAGAGAATCAAATTTATTGGATAATAATATGAACCAATGAAAGTAAAGAACCATACGCGCGCAATAAAACTTTAGATGAATAATATTTAAGAATATACTGCACAAAACGAAAATAGAAAATCCAAAAACGAATAAATACATATTAAAATAGATAGTAATAAATCTGTTCTACCACATACCCCCGGCAAAATGTTTATTCGTCCTCGAAATAATATAATAAATAAATATAAAATAAATAGATATACAATTTCAAATAACGTTGCATCACAAATATCCGCAGTCGAATATATATTCACATTTCACATATTGACCGGTTTTAATTCCAAACGATTCACAGTTTTAACAGAATCACTATTCACTGGCTTCACACTGTATACGGATTTATACGGTTTGTCTACGATAACATGAATCTCAGCTTTCCATTTGTCCTGAATTTTGTCTCTACCTTTTAATCCTCTGTTTCGAATAAAGACTTTGTCACCAATATGTAGTTCTTTTTCCGATCTTCCTGCTTCATGTCTCTGCTTCCTTGCTATTTCGTTTCTGTTGAGTTCTTCTCTGGCTCTGTTGTAAGCAAACGAAAGCTTTTCCGAATGTAGATCCACCCATCTGTCGATGTTGATTTCATCTGACGGTTTGGTACTTAAGCCTAGAAGAAAATCTATCGGAAGGTTTGGTTGTCGTCCATACATCAGGTAGTAGGGGGAATAACCATTCGATGCGTTTGGTGTAACATTATAAGAAAACACTAACTCTTTAATGTACTCGGGCCACTTACGTTTCCTGGCTGGTGGTAAAGATCGAAGCAAGTCGTGTAACGTTCTGTTGAAGCGCTCGCATTGCCCGTTGCCCTGAGGATGATACGCTGTAGTTCTGGACTTCTTGATGTTGTAAAGGGAACAAAGGTGTTGGATTATTTCAGCTTGATCGGAGTGGATACGTTTACATACACCAAATGTACAAAAGAGTTGCCTTACTAGCACTTTCGCTACAGTCTGTGCGGTTTGGTCTCTGGTAGGAACTGCAATAGTCCATTTGCTAAACACATCCGTCAACACAAGTACATTTTCGAATCCTTTGGATTTCTCAAGAACCGTAAAGTCAATTGCAATGCATTCCATAGGTTCTGATGTACTTAAATGTCCCATACTAGTGTGAACAGTTGGTGGCGGTGTTTTTGAAATTGCACATCTCTCACATTTTTGACAATAGGTCTAATATCCTTGTACATGTTAGGCCAGTAACATCTTTGTCGGATTATGTTGAACGTTCTCTCGATTCCCTGATGTCCATTCCCATCATGTAAACTTTGTAGAACTATTTCTTTGAGACACCCCGGAAGTACAATCTAATCTAGGTCACCAAGCTTTGGGTCACTAATTCGTCTATGAATAACACTATCACGTAACTCCAAATGTTTAAGTTGTCGTAAAAGAATCTGCACTTTCTTACTCTGCTTTCGAATAAAACTAGGTTTAGGACAGTTTTAGATACAACGAATTCCTTACTGTTGTGTATTTGACTATGTTCGTATTATTCCGGGATTCGTTAATCCGCACCAGTGATCCGGAATTTGTTCATGTTAGTTTTGTATGTTGCATTCATTAAAACGTGGTTACAACGACAACACGTGTTATCATATTTCTCACATAACTTAGCCACACGGAGATTTAACACTTACATTTTCCAATAACCGAATCTTTGGTTTGTAAATCCTGGAGATCATCATTTGAATAACTAGGAAACGTGTCACAATAAGAAACATCTGTTGACTCGATATATATGACAGAGGACTGAGCGGCCTTAATTTCCAGTGGAATGTTGGTTCCATCGATACACTGATTTAGAACATCACTGTCAGTTGCAAGTCTGGATAAAACATCAGCGTTGGTATTCTGTTTACCAGGACGATATTTAATTTCAAAATCAAAGTCCGCTAACTGCGATGCCCACTTCTGTTCGTACGCTCCCAGTTTTGCTGATGACAAATACTTCAACGGGTTGTTGTCTGTGAACACGACAAACTTATTTCCAAGAAGGTAGTCACGGAGTTTTTCAGTCACACTCCACTTAAGAGCAAGAAGTTCCAGTTTCAGACTGCTCATGGTCTTTGACGACTTTTCATTCGGTCTCAACGATCGGCTAGCGTAAGCGATGACAACAGTTCGTCCATTTTGCACTTGGGATAATACAGCTCCAAGGCCTTGAGAACTAGTGTCCGTTTCTAAAATAAAAGGAGACGTAAAATCAGCGTATCCTAATAAAGGTGCTGATGACAATAAATATTTCAGCTTCTGAAATGAGTCTTGACATTCTGATGTCCACTTATCACCAAAAGCTGTCTTTGGATGCTTAGCATTCTTCTTTGCAATTTCTAGTAAAGGTTCCGCAATTTGTGAAAAATGTCTAATAAATCGACGGTAGTATCCCACCAAAACCAAGGAATGACTTCACCTCTTTCACATTTTCTGGTATCTTCCAATAACAATACACTTAATTTTGTCCTCATCAGTACTTATTCCGTTTTCACTAACGACATGGCCAAGATATTTAACAGACGGCTTAAAAATCGGCACTTTTTCATCTTCAATTTCAGCCCATGTTGACGAAGAATCGAAAACACTTTGTCCAGACGCTGAACATTTTCACTTAATGTTTTGGAAAAAACGATGATATCGTCAAGGAAAACAAGTAAAGTGTTGAAAACTTCTTCACGGAAGCAATGTTGCATTAAACGTTGAAATGTGGCTGGAGCGTTTGTAAGACCGAATGGCATGCGGGTATACATGTTTTCATAAAGTTCGAAGGGTGTAGTGAAAGCAGTTTTCTGTATATCCTCTTCTGAAATTTCAATCTGATTGTAACAGGAAGTGAGATCTAAAGTAGAAAATATGGAGGATCCATGCAACACGTCGAATGTTTCTTCAACTCTCGGCAGGGGAAACTTGTCTCTGATAGTTTTCTCGTTGAGTTTACGGTAGTCAACACATAGCCGCAAAGAGTTGTCTTTCTTTCGAACAAGCACGATCGGAGATGCGAAGGGACTTGTACTCTCGCGAATTACGCCGTTGTCAAGCAGCTTCCGAATATGTTGTTTTACCTCTTCAAACTGAGATGGAGGGATTCGACGATACTGTTGAGAAACTGGTGCATTATCAGTAAGACGAATACGATGTTGAACTGTATCTGTGCATCCGATATCGTCGTCGTTTTTAGAAAAGACATCACTATATTTCTGGAAAAGAGAGGTAATCAATGCTTTATCTTTTTCACTACAATCAAGCTGATGAATATCCTCTGGTAACGTAAAATCATCATCACTGGAAGAAATCTCGTACACTTCACATTTCTAAACAAATACTTCTTCGACACTGCCGACACGATTAAATCCAATGCTTGAATTTTTATTCTCCACATCACATTTCGACACAGTTCCAATCATCGTGCGCGGTTTTAGGTATATATCATCATCACCGATGTTTGCAACTCTGGCCCACAATTTTCCTTTGCTAACGGTAACGCAGGTAGGTACAGTCCGGAAATTACGGTGTAGGTGCCCGCCGTTGGTCAAGGGATCAACAATCACGTCACCATCAATATGCGGTCCGGTACACTCAACAACAATAGCGGTATTGGCTGGAATGCGTACAGGGAAAGTCCCTTTCAGTCGAGCGAATCCATGAATAGATCTATTATCGAACACACTGATCTCTGCAAACACTTCATTTAAATCTCCATCGACAGGAATCTCACATGAAGATAACATATCTCGACATTCGCTTATTATGTTCATGCCAATTACACCGGGTACAGCTTCCTTACGTTTCCCGGTAGAATCATCAGTCGAGTCTTTCACTATCAATAAACCACGCTGTTTGAGAATATTTCCATGATAATGAACATCAACTTCAATATAACCGATATAGGGAATTTCTAGTCCATTGGCTGCTTTAAGTTGAATAAAACTGTTCTGAATCGGCGATGTACCAAGAGGCTCAATGAATTTGCGGTAGAAACTTTCCGTTACCGTGGAAACCATAGAACCAGTATCAACTAAGCACGGAAGATTTATTCCAGAAACACTTATGTTTATCACCGAACACTTTCCAATAACCCGGCTATGGAATTTCGAGTCCTGTTTATAATCATTTATTATCGGACTCACTTTAATAGATGTGATTTGTTTTCCGATGATCCGGTTGTTGTTTCACGGGGTTTAGTAGAACGGCAATTTATCTGAATATGGCCAACTCTACCGCACTGATAACACAAAGGTGGGGAACGAGAATAGTTGTGATTTTCCCTTGTTTGCTGGCTGGTCCCGCAGTCTCTGATCAAGCCGGTAAGAGAGTCAATTTGCTTTTGTTGCGCTTCAATGATTTTCAATAACTGGTCAGTTGTAGGTGAGTCGGTCGTCTGGGTATTTAAATTCTGTTGATCGTTGGTCGTGTTCGGTTTAGTTGAAGTGGCGATTGTATTGTCTGCGGTTTCCTCTTCTTCGCTGTATACGATGATTTCATCTCGAAAGGTGTGAAATTCTGTAGGTTTTATTCTGAGTAGTTTTTTTGCTTCTTTTCTTAAAGACGAATCACGTAAGCCATTAGCGAATTTTTCACACAAAGTAAGGTGTTTGTTAGGGAAAACACTACTGTCCTTTCTGACTACGTTTTGGTATAACTCCAGTAATGCGTACGAATAATGTCTAATTGTTTCTGAATCCTGTTGATTTCTTTCAAAGAATTTCTGTTGTAACGAGGTAACTGATTCCGGATTGCCAAATGCCGAACGGAGACAGTCCAAAATGGCGTACGGGTCCTGCCGAATATCTGGGCGGAATTTAACTTCTTCTTTCGCTTGGCCTTCTAAGTGTGAATAGATAAGATCCACTTTCTGCAAATCTGTATATTTTCGTGCTGAGAATACAATTTCAATTTCATCTATCCGATCATCAATCGAAACATCGGATTTTGTCATAGGGCGGCCACAAAAAGTCTTTAATTTTCTTGTTTCAGGTATATATAAAAGTTTGTTTTTCAATAACTTGTTTGGATTGTGATCTGTGTTTTGCTTCTAATAGTTCGATTTCTAATTCATGAACACGATGTTGCAATTCCGCTTTCTTCATGGTGACAAAATAATGGTAATAACAGTACACACGAACACAATTCACTCCGCGGAAAGTATAAGGACTTTAACACAGGAAATCAATCAGCGTGATATTTACTCACTGCCACAATAGAAAGTTCTTTCTGATACTTAGCTGCATATTTGGAAAATAAATTCCTACGGTGGTCAATGCTTAAAGATTGTTTCTCGCAGCGCCATGTGTAACCGAGCAGTAAGGAAATCCAAAAGACAGTCGTTTTGTTTAACAGATTTATTAAACGTTTTAAAGTATTGACCACAAGATGCAGCTGATATACACTGGATTGTCCGACGTCGTTAAAATGAAATACTGCCCAATTGGACTTAGGTTGAACGGTTACTTATACTAATAGAGAATCAAATTTATTGGATAATAATATGAACCAATGAAATTAAAGAACCATACGCGCGCAATAAAACTTTAGATGAATAATATTTAAGAATATACTGCACAAAACGAAAATAGAAAATCCAAAAACGAATAAATACATATGAAATAGATAGTAATAAATCTGTTCTACCACATTTAAGAATGAACTATTAAATTACTACATATATAATTACAATTTAGATTTTGTTTATCTCTGCAATAAATTTACGGGAACACAAAATATTTATTTATTTGGAATAATTTTCCTGAATTTAAGAGTTATGAAGTTAATGAAGAGTTATTAATTTTTCAGGAATTATTTTGACCTCTAAGAAGTTTAAGTTACGCGGAAAACTTTACCATATATCGACGATTTGGTTATATTTTTATTGTAAACTTAGATATAAATTATGATTATTATACAAGACTTTAAAAAATGCGTACAAGTAATCAAATTTTATCTATGGTTTATTGGATATTTTTATTCTACATGGACGGACACAGTTACACTGTGATTTATCTTGAAACATGTTCTATTCAGAGAACTGATAACATTTTATGAAATGGTAAAGAACAAATCCTTTATATACATTTATATAAATGGCAATCAATGTTAAAAAAAATATAACAATAATAGTAATCAGGATGTATAACAAAACCAAAGCTCAAATTACAACATAAAATTGAAATATGAACAAACTTAAAGTGTTTCGAAATTAAACACCTTTAATAAGCGAGAATAAGAAGCAAATGATAAGTTAAAAAATTTTACTTTTATGCTGTTGATTCGATTGAGATATATTGTCATCAGATTTCGTGCATGTTGACATATTAAAGAATTGTTCAGCAAAGATCTATTTTTTCATCATTGTTCAAACAACAGGCCTTCTCAGGGTTAAGAAATATAGTATCATTTTTGGGTTTTATGGGATGTGATAATGTGAACACCCCGTATATAAATCCCCCGTATACATTAAAGAAGTTAATGTATTACTTTTATATTGACATTTTTTTGTAAATTATGGCAATAATATTGCTACATACTTTCCTTTTTGAGATAACCTAGAAAGTCATTGAAATTAACATGACGTAAAAAAAATAGTTCAACAATGTTGCTAATATTTGATTTACGTGATAGATAAAATGATAACAAATGAACTCATTTTCTATAATGATTAAGTGAAAAAAAAATATAATTCACTCGTAATGTAAACTAAACGTTTGAAGCTCGGGCGATTTTTACTACTTCTGTTAAATTAAAGCCACAGAGTAGTTAAATATGTTATACAAAGCGACCAAGAATAGACATACAGATGTATTTTCAAAGGAAATTGCTACGCTGACCAAATTTGATTTACCGAACAAAACAAACAGAGCAGCAGAAAATATTGGATTTGCTTAGTGGACATGAATGTGAATAGACTACACACAGGTTGGTGATATGGCGATTTATATTTATATATATGTGACAAATCAATATAGAATTTTCAGGGCATCTTTGTTACGATATTGACCCATATGTTCTATAATCTTACGTGAATCTAAATTCATGATCATTTATAAAATTTGCTGTTTTTTTTTTATCAAATTGAATAAATTGAATTTAATGTGATATTGTCACAAAAATATGTTTTCAGTGGTGTTTATAAGTTTTGCTCAAAATGTTTTCATTCCGAAGTCGGGCGTGTAATTTGTGTACGTAATAAAGTAGTGATCAAGAATTTTTATGCGTTACTGTGACCTCTTGACCCAGTCTTTGCTGCTATGCAAGAATTAAAACGATTTGCCTAAACAGTAATATATGAAGGAAAGCAATTAATAGTGTGAATATTTCTTAAAAACGCAGGTTTTTTTTGTTCCTGTGTTGAAAGATTTATAAACTTACGTAGAAAGCATAATTATTAAGCTTGATATAGATTAAAGTTATTAGTTTTAACTCGGAACTAGTTATATTTTGGTCAAATTTGGTGGATATCAGAAAAGTGTTAAAAAATTATTAATATATACTATCAGGTTTTTTTTAGTTGCGTTAGTTAGATTAGGTACAGTAAGAATATATAAAGAGGGTGTAATTTGATGACTTCTGTGACGTGTTATAAGTTTTCATTTTATTAAAGTTTAAACCAATAAAGTAACGTTTTCATTGTTTTTTTAAAGTCTTGTCTCACATGTTTATTAAATGTAAAAGAAGCTTAAGAGCTCTCATTTAAAAGAAAAATAAAAGACAGGCTCGCCACAAGAAATATTGGTGAGGCAGAATTGCCCATACTTAAAGTACCTGTACATAATAGTTATCAACTAAAACATATTTATCAAACTTAAATGTTGTACACAATTGTTGTAGTTCAGCATTGCCACCATGATGTTTCAGTTGGAAAATTGTTATATGAAAATAACCTTATACAACATCCAAGGAAATTATATCAAACAAATAAAAAGGTTTGTACCTATGCGATCTCTCTTGCTAGAAATCTTAATTTTGTCATTTTAGATTAATATATTAGTGCATAACTATGTTGGTGTTGTACTCCACTAAGCTCAAAGAAAAATTGTATTATAATAGGGATTGTAGCGTCAAATTTCGGATACTGGAACTATACGATCAAACAGTTAAAAAGCATGTCAAAATGCACGAATATGAAAATTATTTTATCATGACTGTCTGATTTTCATTTTTCTGTGAAAAATGGCTTATGAAAATGTTTTCAATGTCTTGGGATTTTGCTGCTTTTCTTGGATCCATGGATTTTTCTATCTTCAATAAATCTGGATAGTGGTTAAGCAAAAATCTAACAAGTATCGCCGACCGGTTCACGCACGCATTATATAAGATTGTTTTCCCCGATCTTGATACATGATACACATTTAACTTGCGTTTTTCAAGGCATTTTAAAATCATGATCCTTTCTTTTTCTGCCCCTGCTTTTTCAGTTATGAAAAGAGCGGCATTCCACCCTCTTTCAGTGATTTCATTTATCATACTAGGAAATGTGTCGGCTATTTTTACGCACATGTCAAACCTTGCATGTCTGCATGCAATATGGAGTATGTTTATTTTATCAGTAGTTGATCTTTCAAGCAAATGTGGCAAAGTAGTATTCCGTAAATGTTTGATTAATAGATCGAGAATATTTTTATTTCCACTCTTCGCTGTAAAGTGTCCGACGTGTTGTTCGTGTTTATCAAACTGCGTAATAAGAGTCTCGTTTTTTCTTTCGTCTAAAATATAAGTACATATTTCAATATTCCCTCGTTCACAAGCTGTGTGAAGGCAGTTTTTTCCGGTTTGCCTTGATTTATTTTCAATGTCCACATCCATTTCACAAAGATATTTGAATACCTTTAGATTTCCACTTTTTGCGGCGTACTGAATAGAATTCCAACCTTCACTATTTTTCCAATGTAATATCCCCGCGATGCCTTCAGTAGACCCAACAAATTTACAAACATCATAACTTTCTCCAATACAGGCAAACAAAACTATATTTTCATCATATGTAGGGGTTACTTCCGATAGATTACAATTCAATTCCAGCATTATTTTCAAAATGCTTTCTTGCCCATTTAGTGCCGCCCAGTGAGCGGGATTCATATTGTACCTGTCTTTGACATCAAATAATTTTTTGTGATTTTCCAATATATATCTACAAATTGAGCAACTTCCATAAAAGGCCGCAATGTGCAAAACATTTCGTTTATCGATTGCTGGTGTTTCAATATCTATTTTGAACGTATCAAGAATATATTTGAATATGTTAAAATTGCCACCTTTTGCTGAAAGGTGTAAAGAGTTGAATCCCCTCGGGTTGAATTGTTTAAGTGCATTCCTATCGAAAGTTTGAATAAGATGTTTAAACTCGTCGAATTCACTACCCTGGATTACGTCGTGTAATTTTTGTAGAGCTCCGTTTGCTGCTATCATAGACTCTTTATTATCACTTATAAATGGTTCATCCTCAAATGCAGAGTCTCGGTCTTCCTCGGTACACTCACCACTACAGAGGTATGCTATAGAAACAAATAGAGTTTAGCATTTTACAATAATAATGAAGATCAGTTCTCACTTGTTTAAATATTAACAAAAGTAAAAGTTGACCTATGGAAGTTTTAAACGACATTAAATCAATACACATTTACCCCTTTAATAAGCTACAAGTCAAATTATTTAGAAGCACCCTAAAGAGAATTGCAAATTAAGTATTACGTTTACTCAGGAATATTGCTACAATAGTAGGGCTACAAAGTTTAAATGGTAGTTTTTCATTCTTAAAAGGGGAATTTTTATGCCTCTAAGTAAAGGTATGCGACTAATCGTTTAGCAAAACAAGTCCTCTACTGGATTCCTAATATTTGTAACAAATGATCGATTGTATCCTTGATATGTTTAAAATGAAAATTGTCAACTTAAAAAAAAAAGAAAAAAAAAGCATGATACAGAAAAGATTTGTTGTTTCAAACATTATTTAGAAAAACCATTTAATTCTAAATGCACGAACAATATGGATAACCATGTATATGTTTGCGTTGTATGTACGTTATACGCATTTACATTAACAGACTTAGAGTAATTATTTTTTTGCTGTTTTCTAGTTGTTTATTTCATATTTTGTTTTTATTTTTACGTGGTTTATTCAAAGTTTACAACATTACAATTCTAAAGTTTATTGCACGACAGAACAGACTACAATAAAAGAGTTCAACGGCCCCATAGAACGGTTCTCTTTGACTTTTTAGAAACGTTTCGTAAACAATCAAAACTTTAAAAGTCATATTAAGTTTATTTTTATGCATGTGTACAGTTTAATCATTTAAATTGTTTTGTAAATAAGCCGAATCTTACTCTAATTAACGATAAGTGTATATTTACATGTTTAATCAAAACATAAAACTTGTAAAATTTACAATTAAAATTAATAAAATGTCTACTTACTCTCTGCTGTAACATCTACATGTTGTAGAGGGTAGACGTCCATATGAAAGAGAAATTTACTTGATACATTGTATAGAAACTAAACAAAAATCACCTTAAAAATTAAAAGAGGTATAAAATTTATAGCAATAGGTTATATCTGTCGTAAACTATTAGAGGATATACTTATTTCCCGCCCTTTGCAATATAAACGGAAAACTCCTCTATCCATGTATAACTAACCTAAGGCGAATGCAATAACTATTTTACATTATTTTAGTCGATGGTTGTTATTCATCGGCTACTTTGAAACATTTACATTTGCTAATATGTGTCCTTATTTGAACTTATGGATTTGCAAAAAACATTTTATTTTAATATTTATATGGGCATATATGCTTCCTCATATGAACCTATATGATATCGAGAACGTTTAATGCTGTGTAACTCTTTAATGACGTCATTACAATGATAAATGCATGCGCTTATCCTTAAATGGTTGCATTGTTAACAAAAACACATTTTTCTTAATAGCCCGGACGATTTGCTTTATTCAAACGTAAATATAAGTAGTTAACAACAATATTAAAAAGTTGATGTGATATAAACTTGGTTCGTACGCGATCAAATATTCCGAGATTTGACCACGTGACCAACCAAGTTCATATCTCTTTGAACATTTAAACCTATGTCGTCACAATGTTTACCGCGCGCCTTATTGTTTGATGCTTGCATTATTGTAAACATAAAAACCAAAGTAAACATTGGCCTTTTCTTAAACATAAGTATAAGTAACAAACAGCAAAGTTTAAAAGCTCACAGGAGTATGAACTTTGACATGTGATCAAATGTTCTGAGAAGCCTGAAGGGCATTACAAGACTTGATCACGTAAAAATCAAGTTTATATATCATGCCACTTCAATTAAACATGTGACCCACCAAATTCATACTCCGTACCTCCGGTGAACTTGTAAACAAGCTGTTTTTTAAGGTAGATATGCAAACGAAGAGGTCTGGGTGGCAGTATAGTAGTACAGTAACTCAGGTATGTTATCAACGAAGGCTTTTGTTATATGCTATATATGAATTGAATACAAGAAAGTTTACAGTATACGGCTATAGTGACAGTGGTCACTGTGATAATGCTTCATGTAAGGTCTTCTTGTCATTGAACAACAACTATATATATTGTTCAATACGTACTTTTCCTGTCATCTGTAAGAGGCCTTGCCATGATCATATGCAATTACATGTGTATATTTTAATCACATGTACAGTACCAATAAGACCTAACCTAACAGAAGGAAAACACAAACTAAACCCTGGTTTACTTTCTTGGTTTACTTCAGGTTTATTATTAGAATAGACCAGGAGTAAACCCAAAGTAAATCCAAAGTGGACATAGAGTAAGCCCCGATGAGAAGTACATCCCTGAAAGCAGACGCTTACGTTGTATTCGGAATACACAAGGAGCAGGAATTACAGGCAGTATAATGGTAAGATAAAAGACGGATCTGCTTCACGCTTCAGTGCATGCAGTTGACCACAAAAGCAATTTCCAAGTAAACCTAAAGTAAACCCCGAGTAAACCCAACGTTAACCTCGAGTGGACTTAATTTTTCAAAAAGTAAACCCCAAGTAAACCCCAAACGTTAACCCAGGGTTTAGTTTGGGTTTACTCTGTCTTAGGTTGGGTCTGATCGGTACGTTATAAACTATGATCAGAAAAAAGTTTACACTCTGATTTTAGTACCTTATAAATATGTTTATCTTTGCACTTGATGTTGATATAAAACATAATATTTGTATATATTAAATCGATTCCATCCATTGCCACTCTTTTCAAGGAGGCAACCTTTGTTGTTTTAACATTGAAACAACAGGGTTGGCACGATTCCCTGATATTACAAAGCTCTCTGCATAAGATGCCAAGGATTCCTTTAATGTTTTCATTGATCCGCGTCAGCCCATAAGCCAATCAAAGTACTGAAGAACTGACGGGAGTTGATTTTGTCGATGTTTATTTATTTTAAAATCAATGATATGTTATTTTGTATGACAAGTATATGTAGTTTCTAATTCGAATTACGCACATTTTTATAATATGAATTATTGACCTTTTTCAACAAGAATGTCGAGAAACCCCCATATAAAATATGTTAATTAATATTAAAAGATAAAATTAATTCAATCAAACTATGTATCAGTAATAGAAATATTTATCGAAAATTGCATGGATCCAAGCAATATTGAACTCTAGTTTCGTTCAATCAAACGCTCGGCTGACCTGACACCGTAAATCTCCGACAAGAATTTATGGAGACCATTTAAAATCTGACTATTTTCAAGGTATTTATAAATAAGTTTCCCTGAAAAACAATGCTTTAGCATAAATTACATCGAATTTATCAATAATTTTTAAGAACTAAGTCTTGTCAGCGGCAATGATTTGTGCTGGGGTCCAAACACTGTTTCACTTTCGATTTGTCTGAGTAACTGCATAGGAGAGTTGATTTAAATCAACTCCCAAAAAGCAACTGATATCACAGGGCTGTCCTACTGATTCCAAAAGAATCAAATGTATCCATATGGAAAAGAAATAAACAGTGTTTTATCAAGCCGTGCTTACTTTTTTTATTTTTATAGATTTTTTTTTAAATCAAAGAGCTGTAGGGAACAATATTAGGCCGTATGATGTTCCATTTATGTCCACATTGCTGAAAGAGTTTGGACTTTCGGCTGCATTTCTACAGTTAATCAGTGGGTGCATAGACCCTTTAAGACTTGTGAGGTAAGTCTTTTCCAAAAGTGAAATTCCAAACTACAAATAGTCCACCAGATCTGTCTAAAGCATTTCCTGGAAAGGACTATGATGCAAATAATGCTTCAGAAGACGTGCAGAGTTTATACCAGTTGTTTGAAGATAAACTGCACACTCATTGCAGAAATGTGGACATATTTCCTTTCATTTTGCAAAACTGGAAGCCAGCTATGCATAATTAGTTATAGAAAAAAATTTCAAAAGCTGTAGCTAGACGGCTTGCAAACTCTGGGTTAAACCATTTACATCTCTCATTCGAGAGAGATCAAAATGCTGGTGTTAAAAAGCATTCGTCATGAGCGTGTGTTTAAAGGGAAGACCGTACGTTATCCAAACTTTCTTTAAGGACTCACATTCAAAGGAATATTTAAATTTGTTTAATTGTAATAGATTATAAGATTATAGATTATGTGTATAATCTATACACACTCAGTCTTTAGTTCTAATGTAGAGAACAAAATGTTTTAAATATCTGATTAATCACCAAGTACTTGTTTTGAAAATTGTTCATAATCTTTTGTTGATATGAATTTTTGGACGATTCAATTTTATATTGCAACATCTTTATAAACTATTAGATTAATTTAAATAACATGTTTTAGTTTTATTTTTAAGATTAGTCGATTTTAATCTATTTTGACATTTCCTTCATTTAGGTGACAAACAATGTAGTTATTTAAATACATGGAATGATTATTATTTTATTGCAAAAAGGTCAATTATGCAAATTTGGTATGGATTTACTCGTTTTACTAACAGCAATTGTTGTATTTAAGATGAGTTTTTACACAGAATTTACATACATTGTAAATTTTCTAGTCAATGCTGCGCATGAAATTTATGATGATTATGATTAACAGTAATTTGTTAATAATGCATCTAATGTTGAACAGGGTAGGCATTCATAAAAGTAATGTTAGCATTAGATTGAACTTCATTTGGGGGTATTATTTTTTCATGAAATTTAAGAAATCTATTGACTAACTATAATTTGGAGTGAAATAAGAAATTTGATGGATACTTTTTTTCTCAGTCAAATGATAAACAAGACTTTATGTGTACTCTGGATCTGTTATTTCATGCAAATTTAATCATATGGCTTTGGTAAGGTGTTCCAAACATTCATTCAATCTTGTCAAATATTAAAATGATATCAAATTTTAACTTGTGTTGAATGCCTTTTGAAAATATATATAACAAATGATCTTATGTGTTCCAATAAATGTTTTATGGCCATTCTTATATGGTCGTATACACTTATTTTATCTTACTTTTTTTAGATAAGGGGCTGAAGGAGATCATATTGATATTACCTCATTCTCTTAATTTAGTATAATTTCAAACTCAAACATATATAAAATCTAGAAAATTTCAGTGGATAGTTTTTTGGTATAACCTATCAATCTCTACCTTAACTGTGCTGTGTTTTGTGTGTTATGCTATGGTATGCTATGACAACTGAGAATCTAACGATTTTCTATAAGATTGTATACTAAGATTTTAATGCTAAGGTTTGATATTTAAATGCTATGCTATGCTATGGTTAATGTTGTAAAGATGTATGATGTGCTTAAACTGACAGTATATATGCTATTGATGACATCGTGTATTCACTTACCGGGTATATTACATCGTCTCCCAAGTGTGCCTTTTTTGCGTCGTCTTCCTGGTGTGCCTTTAATACGTCTTCTCATTTTCTTGTAAACGACGACAACAAACACACCAATAACAATTGTAACAATGATAACTACTAGTGAAGTGATTACAGCTGTAGACCCGTCCTTTCTCTCGATATTGTTGCATTGATTGTCACCATCGTTTAGGGCATTGCTTTCTGTTGTAGAGATGTCTTGTTCTTTCATTTTATTTTTCAGTAATCTAAAATTTATTATTCGAATAATAAGACTTTATAATATAGATCTGATGTCAAAGTCAGTAATTATAATTGATTACAATATCAGAATGAGTACTACATTCAATACTAAATAATTTAGCGGATAGTAACATCATGTAGCTCTATTGTCACTTGACATGATTGACAACACATATGTACTGATTGCTAGTTCATGTCAAAATTTGCTTATACACAAATTAACAAAATTGAAACTTAAATATGTATTTTAAAGAGCAAATTAACTAAATCATTAATAAATTACACTTTCTAACCGTGGCATTCGTCTTTGCCTTAAACTTATTATATTTTGTATTTATCTAAAGTCTTAAAAAATTCTAAATATTTTTATATGAATAACAAACTTCGTTAAATGATATAGTTCTTTTATTTTTACAAAAGAAAAATGCATACTTACTCTGAATATATGCATGCATGATCGGCGTCAAAGCATCTTAAACTCCTGCTTATCATCAAGCACTTGGGGACTATTTAGATTTAAAAATCGATATATCTTTAATTTTTAAGTAAATTTGATTATTTTATATTATCAAATGGTATCATAAACACCTCAAATAATACAACAAAGGTAAGGATAGCATGTTGCTATTGTCTCGTTTGTTAATGTTTTGTTTTTTCTGAAAGATACTATATACTTTAATAATTTTATATTAATAATTGCATCATAAATTGTTTATGGATTTAACAATATTATTTTGCATGTTAAATACTTTTCATATACAAATCATTTCATACGCTTTTATCATTCTTGAATAAATACTTACACTTATACATTTCATTACTGAAGTAGTGATCTTGTGGGCATCCGTCTTCAAAAGTATCATTACAATAAACTTGATTGAGAATACCATTGGCAGCTAACTCCAAACAATTACCTTTGAAATTACATAGTAATATATTCATTTGCTTCTTTGATAGTGACGTAAATTATGTTTACCTGATGATGTTTAGACTGATAAGAAATTATTGTTGATACATATTGACCTATCAAAACTAATGTTGATAGGAATGTTTTTGTCATTACGATCTGTATGTATTTCTAGTTTAACTTAATGTAGTTCTCAATCGTCTTATTTGTTATATCTACAACAAAGGTTATGTTTAGTAAATTTACAAAATGTTTCGCCAATAACATAATGTAAAAATTTGCTCTAAAACCACATTATCTTATTTTACAAATACAGAATTTAAACACAATATTGATGCATTCGTGTTTAGGCAATATGTGTTTAAATTTTGTCGAACATTTTTAATTTGAAATACACTACTGAAATGACATAAACGATTATGGTTAATAAACTTCTTTTAGTCACTTTTATGTGGAGAAAGCTATTTAGATGCCCTGATGAATGAATATTACATTAATTCCAACCTATACAATCGTTGGTTTGCTATATTTTCCTTATGAGATAAATCTTTTTTCTAAAAAAAATCATGATTAATTTTAATCTTATTTACAATGAAGATTAAAGTTGCATGAAGACAGCTCATATTGCCTGAAGAATATATATAATATTAAACAGAAACATAAAAAACGACTTGTTAAATATGAACTCGTTTAACCAATCTATTATTCAAAATGTAAGGTTAAATTGGATTGTTTTCGAGCAACAATAACACTTTTAAAGATCAAAATAATATCAAAAAAAATATTTTATTAAAACAAACAAATGTTTTTTTGTTATAAAACAGTGTAATGTATTATTTTTCCTAAACATATACCGATAATAAATTAAAGTGATATCAAGTAGAAAAGCAGTACCTTTTTCAAAAGGAAATCTGGGTCCTTTGGGATAACAAAATTCAATAAGCGATGTAAACTGCTTATTAGGCACACAATGATATCCATATGAACTATTACAGTTCAATCGACGTGATGCCATTTCCCAGTCTTCCTTGCACATTGGACATTTTTTAACGGGGAAAACGTCAAACACATATTCAGCCTAAAAATATTTCTAATGGTAAAAAAATTGAAAGATAACGCACGGCAGCAAGCAAACATTTTGAAGTAGAAAGTAAGTAAAGAAACTATAGTATTGAAAAGAAAGTATCAAAATAATCATATTTTTGAACAAGTGTTGCATAATAAATAGTATGTCCCAACAAAACAAAATGTTAAAACACAAGAAACCGCCTAAATTAAACTGTTTACCTGATTGATGTATATAAAAAAAAAACTTTTAGCAATACTGTTATGATATGAATCTAGATGTCATTGTGAAACATTTTTTTATCAATACATAAAGGCAAGAACTGAAAATATAATTTCTTTTGCACATAAACACTTCTTCGGACCAATATGCAACGAAAAAGACGACCAAACATCGAATTGGGTGATGTTCATACCTATCTTGGTGCGTTAGCAAGATGTCGAAGCGAAATTGTAGTTTGCATGTTGGTATTGAGCTAACGTACAGAAAAAGTAAAAGACGAATATTAAAAAAACCCGAAATATCAGACAGGGGTCCCTTCTTTATGCAACCAAATATTTGGGCGTCCTGTTAAAAAATCTCTTGAAGTCTAATTTATTCCTTTGATGTGTGGGTTGCCCCAACTTAGGGCAATCCAAATTCACAACGGAAATAGATTTCTAATGTCAAATGACGAAGTTACAACCCTCTAAACTACAAAGGCTACTGTGAGAAATATATGGTTTTTTTTTGCTACAGATGGCCGTCAAGGAACACAACTTTTGTAAAGTGTGGATAGGTCTATGATAGACTCTTTATTATTGAGTATACAGTCAGATGTTTAATGATTGTCAACTGATTTTTGAATTGTTAGTTTTGAAAGTTAATCTATTGCGAAAAATAATTTATAAGAAAGAAATACTTCCTAAATAAATTCTATATTATGTACGGTTTACATATATTTCTTGAAAGAAGGTCAAACACAATTTAGCCTAAGGAAATTAAGATCATACAGGGGGAAAGCATATGATACACCAAGTACCCTGGCTCTTTTAAACTACCTTTTACAGGCTTCTACTCTCTGTACTACTGCAGCCTTTAAATATATATTTTTTTCTCATGTTTTCTCATGGGCATACGTTAATTTGCTTCGATCTATCTGAATACGTAAGATTAGTATTGATCTGTTTTGCTTATGGAAACAGTTATTATCATTGAAAAATATACTGGTAGTCATACTGCAGAGCTGCGATCAGGTAGAACTCTTTCGAAATAGTCATTATCCTGTTGAGTAACTAAATTTAATTTAATTTTTAAAAATGTAAACGACGTAATATGATTATTACAGAACACGGGGCGATAAAAAGAGATAAATTGAACAGTTGTGAAAAAGTTTGTAACAAACCTGATTAAAGATTCAGAATTAATCTTTGAACAGAAATAAGCCTCCAAATTTCGACAGAATGTAAAAGGAAAGCCAAGACAATTTTTATCTCAATAAAAAAACGAGGGTTACCTATATTTACTAAAATTTAGATACTTACTGATACGTGGGCACCTAAAACCAGGAATATTAAAATAAAAAGAACAATTTGGTGATGGGAAGTTGAGGACTGATATCGATGCATCTCGCTTCACTGATTTCTAGAAACAGAAAAATGTGTTTTACTAAATGTATGTTTTTGAATATTAGATGAAATGGATATCATAAGAGCTAGTTTAAAATTTGTTACTCTTTCTCTATTAAGAAAAAGCTAGAATGTTATGCTTGCATATTCCTGAATTAGTATAATTAAGTAAAATGTATTATCCTTATTTTTAATTAACTTACTTAGTTAATCACAAATACGTTTTGATCCACATAGCTTAACGATTGCGAATCACGCTGGAAACAGGTATTGCTCTCCTGGATACAGTCATATTTCATTCCTGAAAGATTTCAATTTCAGCCATGCGTTTAATTATTCATAAAATAAATAAAAATAAAGAAGCAAGATACTGAGAGAGAGAGAGAGAGAGAGAGAGAGAGAGAGAGAGAGAGAGAGAGAGAGAGAGAGATTTTCACTATGTTGGAATAACTCGGCCTAAAGCTAAGATACGAAATATACAGTGAACGACACCCAGCGCACTGAACGTAACTCGGCTATCTTGGCAAGTCAGAATAGATTGTGATAACGACCGTAATCTAAGTAATCTAAACACTCGTAGGTCAATAGAATGTATGCCGTGATTTTTTTATACTATGCTAAATACATACGAAAGATGAAGAGAGCCACACCAAAAAAACCCAACTATTCTAAACTATTTTTAACTCATAATTTAAAGAAAAGATTTCGTTATTACGAGTTATTAGATACGAGTGTTAAAACTACACGTACACGTACACGTTTTTGTAATTTATCAGTTGAGATTTCTTAACTTGTAGGATATAAATGTGTACGTAAATCGACGCAGTTTTGTGACATGAATGTATTTAGTTAATTCCAAATAAATGGTAAATTTCTTATCAATTTTCATGCAAATGAAGCTTAAAAATCTATATAATGTATCACAAGAATACATTCACTCATCAAAAAGATTTTATTTATTAAAAAAAGCTACACGTTTGTACTTTCGTGTAGACGACACTCTACAAGTTTAGAGAACGTGTAGAAACCATGTCGTCACAAAAACTGATGACGTAATTCGCGAAGAATTTAGGTGGTTCCCCTAGTTCACGTACACGTACCCGTACACGTTTGAAATCTCAACCTCTCTAATTACATCGTTATTACGAGTAAATTAACTCGTATTACTAGAAAAGATCTCGTTATTACAGGTTAATTATCTCTTTGAGTCTCATGGTGTAAAATTGATGGAAATATGTTAAGAAATTCATTACGTTAATGAGAGAAATTTCAGAAGAGTGAGCAAAGCAGATTGATCAATAAATTAATTGACAAATTTATTATTATATGGAAGATAATTTGTTTTCAGATTTCAAAGTGTTATACCATAGAATTATTTTCGATATAGGTTGTGTATGAATATATAAAACCTTTTCCAAGCTTATGGTAAATCCTGTATATCAATGATTTTAACTATTAAGTTATCACTCAGTAACTATTAGAATTTTGCTTTTATGACTAGGACTACCTGGTATTTGGTTCAGAGTGGGATTATAATATAATTAAAAAGTAGCATATTTTTGTACGATATAAAATGATTTGAAACAGTTTACGTTTTTATTTATAAACTGCTTCATTCATTAAATAAAACAAGGAGCTCAAAGAAAATGTTAATGTTGTCAAGAATATGTGTAATCCTGTATCTATCCTGGATCTATCTAGCGATCTCAAAATCCAAAAGAAGGTAGTTTCTAATGCATGCTGAATAATTGATACAATATCAGTTGTTAGTATCAAATCAAAACTTCTGACGCCAATTATACTATTTTGCACACGTGCGATATGAACATGTAAACTTTACATTACAATGTCTATCTAAACCCAGAATATATGCATTTAAATGATATCTGCCCGAGTACCATTATACATGTACATGTATTCGTGTCTTGTGTTAATCATCATATATCAATTAAAGTTTTAACTAGCTGGGAAAATTTACTTTAATTATTTTCATCAACTTTAATAGTCTTTAAAATCTAACGAAGCATTTTAATCTTCCTTGCGTATGGGCCACAAGGGTTCATAAATAAAGCTTGTTTTTATTAGGTAATCTGAGTGCTCATGTGACCTGTTTCTATCGATCCTCGTTCGTCGTCGTGCGTCGTGAGACGCCTGTTGGCGTCGTCCGTTTACAATTTTTCATTTCTAACGTCGTCTTGAAAAACAAGACAAATTTTTAAAAAATCAAATATTTTGTACAACTGTTACTTTTTGTAGTTTTAAGTATCTCTGGGAAAAGAAAACAATTATATTGTGGAATATATGACCTCATAGCCCCGGGGCCTTATGGGCGGTCCAAATATGCAAAAAAGAAAAAAAGAAAAAAAAGGCCAAACTTTTAAAAATTAAAAAAAAAAATTCTACGGGTTCAGGTCCAATTTGTCCATAAACATGTACTTTTAATAGTAAAAATGTATTTGATCTTAGAAAATCTACAGCAGGGAAAGATAAACTGAATGCATGATTGCATGTATGATGTCCACGAAGCCATCTACCTATACTGTGAAATTCATGACCCCTGGTTCAGCGGTTCAGACCTTGGGTGGGGCCATTTTGGCCACATTATAAAAAGGTATTTTTTTTTTATATATTCCTCTGTAATTTTAGTCATTGGATATCACCTGAATGCATTGTAATTAAGTCGACTCCATATTTTCCTCTTCTTAAATTGTGAAGTTTATATATTACTCATTGGGCAGGTGTTAAGCTTTTTATTTCGGAGTGTATGACAAATATGGCCATACTGAGAAAATGTAATTTGTTCTGCTCATTTGAGCTCCTTAGGTAACTTATTGCTGTATGTAAACATCAAAATATTAAAGCGGGGGTAACAGTCAGAAAATTCTAAGGATAGAGTTTAAATTCCAAAATAAAACTTAAAATGCGTACACGACACTCCCTAACTCTATAAATCAGATCCTTCTACGGGCTATGGTACTAAGGTGACCGCCAAGGACAATCGCAACTTCTCGGGCCTTTTCGGCAAGCTCGGAAAAACACCTCGAATGTATTAACATCACCGGATGTTAGAATTTTATACAAAATGGAGTCGCTTCCCATTAAGATAAGTATCGGCTAGACAGTCTTGTATGTCGCTTCTGTGTTATATTTTCATGTATATCGTTTACTTTAATAAAGTATAGCTCACATATCAACAGATCGTAAAATGTGTTGTATTTATATCAAGTTTTATAAAAAGGGGGGTTGTCATGGACGCCTAGGTAATACATTCGAGGTGTTTTTCCGAGCTCGCCGGAAAGGCCCAAGAAGTTGCGATTGCGCAAAGGACTGATAGCTTCTTGTTTAAATACGTACTGATACAGGCTATTCACCGAAAACCTTGAAACACTCCTTAATGCACTTTGAATGCAATTTGAATGCTAAAATAAATAAGATAGTTGACTTTTATCATATTAGATTAGGTAGTATTGGGCATGACTTGGGCAAAGGTAAATGTAAATACCGAATGAAACTGAACCTCTATGTTTTAGTTCCTGCTCTATGCGATGATTGTACATTTGTAACTTGTGTATCCGGGGAAATATGTCATTAAAGTTTCTGTACGTTTACACTCTTTTTTTGTTCTTCTGATTTTAATAGTAAACCTGTGTTCCTTTAAGGTGAGTATTTCGAACCTAAATAGGAGCCTTATAGAGAAACTACAAGTATATTACATTCAAGAAACTTCTATAACTTCTCATGCCCCCTGTCTTGCAATGGGCGAAAGAAAAATCATTAAAAATTACAGTAAATTTAAAGTTCATACTATATTTAGCGTTGATGCGTTTCGCATTTGCTCATTGAATAGGTATATTTATACACAGAGTTAAATAACTGCTCTTAAAGGTATGCTTTATATCGTTCTGCAAGCTGATCGATATTTTAGAACACATGTGTAATTGCGTATTTTCAATCGATTCCTTGTTGTTACAGTATTACACTGACATTTAAATGCAGACAAAATTTAACAATCGATGAGGCATGCCCGTTAAAATCACATTTCAAAACTTTCCATAATAACAGCATAATATATCTTATCTCGGTATATTAAATAAATACCCCTTCTACTTTTATATATCATTGCCTGTATTAAGCTTTTATTAACATCCCAAAACACCCTGATTTACTTCAGGTGTATGTCACTCCGACCCGCTGATCTGTATACGTGTATATTTGTAACTAATATGTCTACATACACCGGCAATTTGAAAAAACATACACAGCACTATTAAAATATGCTAATGATTAAATTATGTTCTTGTACTGAAAAGCGTGGACTGATTTAGTCCAAAGTTTCATGAAAGAAATTTATTTTTCTAAAGGTCATTTAGTTTCGATTTCAAAACTACAAATCGTTTCCCAAATACATTGATGTTTGCTTTAGAACATATTCTCAACTACTCTTTATAGGTTAGTAGAATAATATAAAATCAAAGTAAAGATGATGTAAACTTTCAAAAGTTGGTTGCTAATATAAATATCAACTATTTACCTCTATGCCACTGTCTGAAACCATTTACCTAGTACCTGTACGTTATTTAAAAACGATACAAGTCGTGACTTGTACAATATCAATAACCTGTTTGATTCAGTTAAAAATAAGTCAATCAATATCTTTAAAGCATAAACACGCATTTAAGTCACTACATGTTGATACTAGCTATTTTGGTTTTTCGGAATTTTATGACACCAGATACTTACATGTATACGGATTGTCTTTTATTTGGATATTGAGACTGTATTTATATGTTAATATCATATTATTGACACATTGATCCAAGTCTTAGTTAAAATACATTTGTCCTACAAATAGAACTCGTTATCATGACAATACTAGAAGTCTTTTCCTATAAGACAATGGAAAATTAGTAAACCGGAAAGACGTTTAACTGGCATTTATGGAATGCCTCAACTGCCTTATGTAGATAATCTTAATAATACATTACATGCTGATACTTCCAACATTACATGATGTTACTTCAACATTACGTGATGATACTTCAACGTTACATGCTGATACTTCAACATTACATGATGATACTTAAAAATTACATGCTGGTACTTCACCATTATAAGCTCTTCATTACATGATAGTACTTCACAATGCGGTGGTTCTAAAAATAGGGAAACGTCGCCTCGGGATCGAAATACGCTGAAATTCAGAACACGTCGATGCTTGTAAAGTTTTTACCAGTGGGCTGTTTCTCTGTTTCAGATAGAACTAAGATCCACTGAGACTAGTTTATATCAAAATACTCAAAAAATGCTACTAATTGATTAAGTGTTGTCTTTTAAAAGGGTCATTATTAATTTTAAAGAATGGCTGCTTGGTGAGACTATTGGGACTCAGCGCATAAAAATAAGGCGGAACGAAAAGCCCCAAGAGATATCCTCTCTTATGAGCTGTACATGTAATTTGTACTCATTTTAATTACTCTCTTTTTAACCAATTGCAACACCTTTTTGTGGATGTTCCATAAATTTTAATTTAAAAAAATTTTAAAAAATGACATTTTATTTTTTAAAAAAGGTGAAAAGACATATGTAAATTCAATCATTTGTAGATTAAAAGATCAAATATTTTAAAATACGGGGCAACTGACCCTCCCCTTTTTATTTATTTGTCGAGATTGAAAGGTAGGTTTATGCGTGCACTGGGATCTGCTGGAGGATTGCTCGCCCTCTGATTCCCTTAAAAATCCCTTGAACAGTAAAGTCCCTGTTTAATGGCGTAGAAGCACAAAAACCAATATGCCTGGCTAAACAGTGGTAAAATAAGCGCCAACTGAAGGCGCTCTCTTGAATGACTAAACCAATCAACTTATGACATGAAACGTACCTATAAAATTGACAGCGAATTTGAAGGCGCCTAAACAAGGACGACTCGGGAGTCGTTTGACACAGGAAGGTTTCGGCGCAGGTTCATACAAATATGACCATGTCCCCATTCCCTCCAGAACCTTGTTTCACTTGAGTGGCACAAGCTCTAGTTTTGGCAATATAGATTTTAATAATAAACAATTGGGTTCAAAAAGTGTCAATTTTTATATAAGGAAAGAAGGAAGTAATAAATGAAGCGTGTTTGAATTGCAGAAGGATAAAACGTACGCTCAACTAGGACCTTGGGTCACCCGAAAATAGTTCTCCAAAATGAATGTATTAATGAGCACTTATGGAACTCTTTTACAAGTGAAGATAAGAATGTAAATCTACTTTCTTTTTTTCTATATCCATAGGGAGAACACAGGTTACGTCCTAAAACAATGTCGTAATCATTTTGTTAATCAATACGGAAACAAAAGTTACCTAACATCTGCCTAGTGTCAGTTTTACAATATTGAGATTCGTCAGAAGTGATCCACTGTAGGGACCAGGGGTCACCTGATGAGTAATATCAATGGAGAGATGTCATCCGGTCATCTTATGACAATTTACAAGATTAATATTTACTGGAAGTCAGTCATTTTAGAGAGACCAGGGGTTAAATTAAGTGGAATGTTCGTTTGAGACCAGAGTTTACCGTAGGTCCTAAATATGAAGAGAGAAAAAATAATTTTGGCAATTAATAGAGCAGGTGTCACTTTAAGTAAAATATTCATAATATGCCTTGAGGTCATATTATATTAGGTCCTATGAATTCTATTAATCTATAGGGAAATAAGAGGTCCAGGCACGTAGCATCGGGGAAGGGGGGCTGCCCCCCCCCCCCCCAGTCCCAGTCCCCCATGGATTAGGATTTTGAAGACTTTGGGGAACTGGTTTTTTTTTTGCTTATCAAGAGTTTTAAGATTTTTTGGATGACTCTGCCCCCCCCTCCCCACTTTCAAAAACGATGCTACGTGCTTAGAGATTTATAGATTTTTAAGGATACAGATTCACCAAAAGCCACTCACTGTAGAGAAACAAGTGATCATTATAAAAACGATATCAATAGAGATCACCTTAGGTCCTGAATCAATTGTTGCTATAATTTTGGTAATATATTGGAAGACCAAGTTCACCTCAGGTCCTAAATCAATGAAATGATAACCTTATTAATCTATATAAGAAGACCATTGATCACATTAAATGAAATATCCAAAAAAAGGCCAGAGGTCTGACCTTTATGCATTTTTGAAGATAGAGATTAATTCACCAGAAGCAACTGTAGGGAGACTAGAGGTCACCTTACTTCGAACACCAATAAAGAGAACAGAGGTTACCTTAGGTAACCAATTAAATAATTTTGTTAATCTAAAGGGAACCATTTATAATGACACCAGAGTTCATCTTTGGTCCTAGATCACTGAAGTAATAATTTTTTGTTAATCTTTAGGGAGACCGGAGGTCACATATTAAGGAGGTTCGATGATCGTGACCATTTTTATATTATATTAATCTCCTTTATAATAAAATTCTACAAAAAGATATAGTTTATAGCTTAAAACATAATTTCTAAAATTTAAGGTAGATCTGATGCTTTAAAGTTCACCACCAAACTCTATCTTTAAAAAAATGTGTAAAGGATGCTGCACCAGAAGGCATCCACTGTAGAGAATCCAGGGGTCACTTTAAATAGATTATCCAAAGGAAGACCAGAGGTCACTATAGGTCCGTTATCAATGTTGTTATAATTTTAATAATTTATAAGAAGACCAGGGATCACATTTTGTCATTTTTGAAGATGGAGGTTCACCAGAAGTCAGCCACGGTAAGGAGCCTAGAGGTCACCTTTGATATTAAATCAATCAAATAAAAATGTTGTTCACCTATAGGGAGATCGGAGTTCATCTTATGTCATTTTACAAGATTTTACAAGTGGAGAGCTTCAATATAATTCAGCCACTGTAGGAAGACAAGGGGTCCTCTTAGGTGGAATATCCATTAGGAGACCAGAGGTAACCTTAGGTCTTTAACCAATAAAATAATTTTGTTAGTTTAAAGAGTGTGGGTCACTTTAAGTAAACTATCCAAAACTACACCAGAGGCGATCTTAGGTCCTAAATCAATGAAGTAATAATTTGTGAATCTATAGAGAGACCAAAGGTCACCTTAATGTAGTTTTGAAGATGGATATTCACCAAAAGTCAATCACTGTAAGAAGGCTAAATATCAAATTACATTCACAAGGAGACTAGAGGTCAACGTGGGTCTGAAATCAATGGAGTAAAAATTTTTATCTTTAGGGAGACCAGAGGTCACCGTATGTCATTTTATAGTATGGAGAGTCACCGGTCATTTGATGCATTTTGCAAATTGGAGATTAATCAGTCTTCATCCATTCATTGACTACCTGGTGTTACCTCAGATTATTTTACAAGATGGAGATTCACTAAGGTTATTCACTGTAGGATAACCATAGAACACCTTAGGTAAAAAAAGAATAAGTGACGTCACCAATGGTTTTAGATTGATGTTGTAATTCTTTGAGTCAATATTGAGACCAGATTTAATAAATATTTTAAAATACAAGGTGAAGATTTACCAAAGCCAGAGGTTACCTTATATTGGCATGGTCACGATTTTGGTAAAAAATCACCTTTCCTATTTTAATATTTACAATGCTTCAGTAAGGCATTCTTAAAAAGCAACCGAAATTTGAGTGTAATTTGTTGAATTGTGAACACTGTAGGGTGACCAGGGGTCCCCGTATGTCATTTTACACAATGAATAAATGAAATATGCCTAGGGGGACCAGAGGTAACCTAAGTTTTTTTTTTAACACTGTTGTATTAATTCTTTATATCAATACGGAGATCTCGGGTCATCTTATGTCATATTACAAGATGGAGAGTCACCAGTAATCCACTGCAGGGTGCCCACAGGTCACCTTATAACATTTTACACAATGCAGAGTCACTCACCGGTCAACCACTGTAGGGTGACCAGGGGTTCCCGTATGCCATTTTACACAATGAATAAATGAAATATGCCTAGGGGGAACAGAGGTAACCTTAAGTTTTTTTTTATCACTGTTGTATTAATTCTTTATATCAATACGGAGATCTCGAATCACCTTATGTCATATTACAGGATGGAGAGTCACCAGTTATCCACTGCAGGGTGCCCACAGGTCACCTTATATCATATTACACAATGGAGAGTCACCGGTCAACCACTGTAGGGTGACCTGGGGTCCCCGTTTGTCATTTTACACAATAAATAATTGAAATATGCCTAGGGGGACCAGAGGTAACCATAGTTTTTTTTATCACTGTTGTATGAATTCTTTATATCAATACGGAGATCTCGGGTCATCTTATGTCATATAACAGGATGGAGAGTCAACAGTAATTCAGTAGCGTAGCTAGAGCTAGAATGAAGTATAGGCACCAAATACGGCGAGGGGTCAAATACGCTCAAGGCCCCCAGCGGGTCCAGGGCAGCGCCCTGGTAGGGTGCTCAGGGGGGCGAAGCCCCCCGACGGAAAACGGATTTCATGTTTTATAGAACACACAGGAACAAATTTTAGGCACTTTTCGCACATCAAAATTTTGAGTTTTTTAAAAGATTTTTTCGTAGTAAAAAGGCAAAAAACATTTTTTAATACAATGCAACATTGTTTTCACCAGCATTTTTTTTAAGCGTTATCAAAGTGAATGGCGGGAAGAAGATGGGGAAATAAGATATGGCAAATGCCCATTCGGTTTCATCGTAAAATACAATTTTGAATTTATTTTATCAATTAAATCAATTCAAATTTATTATAATACAAGTTTGCAAAAGCACAATTTCTAAATAAATTCAATTTTTATTATGTTTAACAAACGATAGAAAAAAAATATTACCGTAAATATTGGTGGAATCGAACCCACAACATAAAAACCCTTCTTATGTAAGGTTAGCTAATGTCTGGTGCTCTAACCTCTGAGCCATTTCACACACAACAAAACAGGTTGTTTAAATATTACGAGTGCCTTGAACTTTGGCCACGAATTTACGGACGAATTTTTTTATTCAAAACGTTCAATTGCTGAGATACAAAATCAAATTTTTATTGTATAGTGGGTCATCTCTCCACGTTTTTGTTGATTGAAATCGGTTTGTTTTCCATAAAACCTTATTTTGACTATGAGAAAAATATGGAGCAGAGACTCACTATAAAAAAGAAAAGACCTTGAAGTTGTAAAAAAAATGACACTATTGGAAGTTTTGATATACGTTTACGCCTGTTTGAGTCAACATATTCCAAGTATTGAACATATTTTAAAAAGGTTAAAAATCGAGGATATGTTAAATATTTATTGTTTTGAATATATTTTTTAAAAATATCAGATTTATTGATATTTAAATTTTTCAGTATCTTTTCCGTCCGTGCATAGGCTTTACACGCCTTATCTACCTATCTTCTTACACTAAAGCTATTGTCTGTCTCTATAGTTTAGTTTACTATAAAAGGGAAAACATGAAGACGTTGTAATTGAATGTCATGATTCAAAAACAGTTGTAATGGTTATCTTAAATTTTGATAGTAATAAGAAAACAGAAATATTGCTTTGGTTTTTTTTTTAAGTCGCACATGATGTTACACGAAGTCAAGGCGTCCATTTTTATTAGCGCAAATTTGGCAATGATAGTTGAGATCGCAATATGCCTCGGTCTATGAATATGATTTTAAACATTTCATCCTGTGTTCTTACTTTTGGTTTATTGGCCGACATGTTTTTCACTGATTGACTGCGCAATAATTAGCATCATCGATGTCACATATTTGTGACCTCAAATAACCAGAGTTTTGAAATAGGGAAAAGAAAGATATTTGCTGGGTGCTTTTTTAATTTTTTTTAAAATTTAAATGTGATATTTTACATGTAACATTTTTAATTTTTGGTCTTAAAATGATGTGTAGGCACGTGCCTTAAGTGCCTAACGGCAGCTACGCCACTGGAATCCACTGCAGGGTGCCCACAGGTCGCCTTATATCATTTTACACAATGCAGAGTCACTCACCGGTCAACTACTGTAGGGTGACCTGGGGTCCCCGTATGTCATTTTACACAATGAATAAATGAAATATGCCTAGGGGGACCAGAGGTAACCTTAGATTTTTTATCACTGTTGTATTAATTCTTTATATCAATACGGAGATCTTGGGTCACCTTATGTCATATAGCAGGATGGAGAGTCAACAGTAATCCACTGCAGGGTGCCCACAGGTCGCCTTATATCATTTTACACAATGCAGAGTCACTCACCGGTCAACCACTGTAGGGTGACCAGGGGTTCCCGTATGTCATTTTACACAATGAATAAATGAAATATGCCTAGGGGGACCAGAGGTAACCTAAGTTTTTTTTTTATCACTGTTGTATGAATTCTTTATATCAATACGGAGATCTTGGGTCACCTTATGTCATATAACAGGATGGAGAGTCAACAGTAATCCACTGCAGGGTGCCCACAGGTCACCTTATATCATTTTACACAATGCAGAGTCACTCACCGGTCAACTACTGTAGGGTGACCTGGGGTCCCCGTATGTCATTTTACACTATGAATAAATGAAATATGCCTAGGGGGGGTCAAAGGTAACCTAAGTTTTTTTTTATCACTGTTGTATTAATTCGTTTTATCAATACGGAGATCTCGGGTCACCTTATGTCATATTACAGGATGGAGAGTCACCAGTTATCCACTGCAGGGTGCCCACAGGTCACCTTATATCATATTACACAATGAAGAGTCACCGGTCAACCACTGTAGGGTGACCTGGGGTCCCCGTATGTCATTTTACACAATGAATAATTGAAATATGCCTAGGGGGACCAGAGGTAACCTAAGTTTTTTTTTATAACTGTTGTATTAATTCTTTATATCAATACGGAGATCTCGGGTCATCTTATGTCATATAACAGGATGGAGAGTCACCAGTTATCCACTGCAGGGTGCCCACAGGTCGCCTTATATCATTTTACACAATGCAGAGTCACTCACCGGTCAACTACTGTAGGGTGACCTGGGGTCCCCGTATGTCATTTTACACAATGAATAAATAAAATATGCCTAGGGGGACCAGAGGTAACCTTAGATTTTTTATCACTGTTGTATTAATTCTTTATATCAATACGGAGATCTTGGGTCACCTTATGTCATATAACAGGATGGAGAGTCAACAGTAATCCACTGCAGGGTGCCCACAGGTCACCTTATAACATTTTACACAATGCAGAGTCACTCACCGGTCAACCACTGTAGGGTGACCAGGGGTTCCCGTATGTCATTTTACACAGTGAATAAATGAAATATGCCTAGGGGGAACAGAGGTAACCTAAGGTTTTTTTATCACTGTTGTATTAATTTGTTATATCAATACGGAGATCTCGAATCACCTTATGTCATATTACAGGATGGAGAGTCACCAGTTATCCACTGCAGGGTGCCCACAGGTCACCTTATATCATATTACACAATGGAGAGTCACCGGTCAACCACTGTAGGGTGACCTGGGGTCCCCGTATGTCATTTTACACAATGAATAATTGAAATATGCCTAGGGGGACCAGAGGTAACCTTAGTTTTTTTTATCACTGTTGTATGAATTCTTTATATCAATACGGAGATCTCGGGTCATCTTATGTCATATAACAGGATGGAGTGTCAACAGTAATCCACTGCAGGGTGCCCACAGGTCGCCTTATATCATTTTACACAATGCAGAGTCACTCACCGGTCAACTACTGTAGGGTGACCTGGGGTCCCCGTATGTCATTTTACACAATGAATAATTGAAATATGCCTAGGGGGACCAGAGGTAACCTAAGTTTTTTTTTATCACTGTTGTATTAATTCTTTATATCAATACGGAGATCTCGGGTCATCTTATGTCTTATTACAGGATGGAGAGTCACCAGTTATCCACTGCAGGGTGCCCACAGGGTACCTTATATCATTTTACACAATGGAGAGTCACCGGTCAACAACTGTAGGGTGACCAGGGGTCCCCGTATGTCATTTTACACAATGAATAATTGAAATATGCCTAGGGGGACCAGAGGAAACCTAAGTTGTTTTTTTTTATCACTGTTGTATTAATTCTTTATATCAATACGGAGATCTCGGGTCATCTTATGTCATATTACAGGATGGAGAGTCACCAGTTATCCACTGCAGGGTGCCCACAGGCCACCTTATAACATTTTACACAATGGAGAGTCACCGGTCAACCACTGTAGGGTGACCTGGGGTCCCCGTATGTCATTTTACACAATGAATAATTGAAATATGCCTAGGGGACCAGAGGTAACCTTAGTTTTTTTTATCACTGTTGTATTAATTCTTTATATCAATACGGAGATCTCGGGTCATCTTTTGTCATAATACAGGATGGAGAGTCACCAGTTATCCACTGCAGGGTGCACACAGGTCACCTTATATCATTTTACACAATGGAGAGTCACCGGTCAACCACTGTAGGGTGACCTGGGGTCCCCGTATGTCATTTTACGCAATGGAGAGTCACCAATCATCCTACAGAGGATGACCGATGACTCTCCATCGTGTAAAATGACATAAGGTGACCCCTGTTCAACCTACAGTGGATGACCAGTGTCTCTCTATCGTGTGAAATGACATAAGGTGACCTCTGGTCACCCTGCAGTGGATGACCGGTGACTCTCCATTGTGTGAAATTACATAGATGACCCGTGGGCACCCTTCAGTGGATGATCGGTGACTCTGCATCGTGTTAAATGACATATGGATACCCCTGGTCACCCTGCAGTGGACAGCCGGTGACTCTCCAAAGTGTTAAATGACTCCTGGCCACCCTGCAGAGGATAACCGATGACTCTCCATTGTGTAAAATGATATAAGGTTACCCCTGGTCACCTTACAGAGGATGACCGGTGACTCACCATCATGTAAAATGATATACGGGGACCCCTGTTCACCGTACAGTGGATAACCAGTGACTCTTCATTGTGTAAAATGACATAAGGTGACCCCTGTTCACCGTACAGTGGATAACCAGTGACTATCAACCGTGTTAAAGGATATAAGGTGACCACTGGTCACCTTACAGTGGATGACCGGTGACTCTCAGTAGTTAAAAATGACATAAGTGGACCCCTAGTCACCCTAAAGAGGATGATCGATCACTCTCCAAAGTGTAAAATGACATAAGGTGACCACTGGTCATCATACAGTGGATGCCATGGTCATCCTACAGTGGATGACCGATGATTCTCCATAGTGTAAAATGACATAGGGTGACCCCTGGTCATCCTACAGATGACCAGTGACCCTCCATTGTGTAAAATGATATACGGGAAACCCTGGTCACCCTACAGTGGATTACCGGTGACTCCCCATCGTGTAAAATGATAAAAGGTGACCCCCTTGATCATTCTACAGTGGATGACCGGTGACTCTCCATCGTGTAAAATGATATACGGGGACCCCTGGTCACCCTACAGAGGATGGCCGGTGACTCTCCAAAATGATATAAGGTGACCTGTGAGCACCCTACTGTGGATTACTGGTGACTCTCCATCATGTTATATGACATAAAGTGAGAGTCACCGGTCATCTACTCTAGGGTGACCAGGGGTCACCTTAACAGAAATATCATGAGAGAAAGAGAAGTCACCTCCTTACATGTATTTCCCACACAAATGTCGTTATGATTTTGTGAACCTTTGTCATTTTACACGATGGAAAGTGACCGGTCATCCACTGTAGGGTGCCCAGGGGTCCCCTTAAGTGAAATATCATGAGAGAAAGAGAAGTCACCTCCTTACATGTATTTCCTACGCAAATGTCGTGATGATTTTGTAAATCAATATATACGGAAACTTAAAGTCGGCTGATGCATTTTGCAGATGAAGATTAATCAGTCTTCATCCATTCTTTGACTACCTGGTGTTACCTCAGATCATTTTACAAGATGAAGATTCACTAAGGTTATTCACTGTAGGTTAACCAAGGGTCATTTTAAGTGAAAAATGAATAAGTGGCGTCATCAATGTTTTTCGTAAATACTTGGACCTCTAACGTCTTTCTCGGATTTCATTGCTCCAAAGTGTATCAATCGGTTAAAAGTATATATTTTACAAACACTTTTTAAAGAATAAACTTTGAAAATATCAAATGTTCATAACTCAACAAACATCACATGAATTAATGGTAGGATATAACACTATTAATTTCTAATTGTTTGATTGATGTTGTAATTCTTTGAGTCATTACGGAGACCAGATTTAACAAATATTTCAATATACAAGGTGAAGATTTACCAAAGCCATCCAACGTAGGGAGACCAGGGGTCATCTTAATTGAAATATGCCTAAGGGGACCAGAGGTAATTTTTTTTATCACTGTTGTATTAATTCTTTATATCAATAAGGAGACCATGGATCACCTTATGTCATTTTACAGGATAGAGAGTCACCAGTCATCACTGCAGGGTGCCCAGGGGTCACCTTATGTCATTTTACACTATCGAGAGTGACCGGTCATCCACTGAAGGATGACCAGGGCATCCACTGTAGGGTGACCAGGGGTCACCGTATGTCATTTTACAATATAGAGAGTCACCGGTTATTTACTGTTGGGTGACCAGGGGTCACCTTATGTCGTTTTACAGGATAGAGAGTCACCAGTCATCCACTGAAGGGTACCCAGGGGTCACCTTATGTCATTTTGCACTATGGAGAGTGACCGGTCATCCACTGTAGGGTGACTAGGGGTCCCCTTATGTCATTTTACAATACGGAGAGTCACCGGTCATTTACTGTAGGGTGACCAGGGGTCACCTTATGTCATTTTACAGGACAGAGAGTCACCAGTCATGACATTATGTCATTTTACACTATGGAGAGTCATTGGTCATCCACTGAAGGGTGCCCAGGGGTCACCTTATATCATTTTACAGTATGGAGAGTAACCGGTCATCCACTGTAGGGTGACTAGGGGTCCCCTTATGTCATTTTGCACTATGGAGAGTCACCGGTCATATATGTAGGGTGACCAGGGGTCCCCTTATGTCATTTTACAGGACAGAGAGTCACCAGTCATGACCTTATGTCATTTTACACTATGGAGAGTCATTGGTCATCCATTGTAGGGTGACCAGGGGTCCCCTTATGTCATTTTACAGGATTGAGAGCTACCGGTCATCCACTGTAGTAATTGAAATATCATGAGAGAAAGAGAAGTGGCCTATTTACATGTATTACCTACACAAATGTCGTAGTGATTTTGTAAATCAATACGGAAACTGGAGGTCGGCAGATGCATTTTGCAGATGGAGATTAATCAGTCTTCATCCATTCTTTGACTAACTGGTGTTACCTCAGATGATATTACAAGATGGAGATTCACTAAGGTTATTCACGGTAGGGTGACCAGGGGTCACCTTAAGTAAAAAATCGATAAGGGACCAGAGGTCACCAACAGTTTTACATTGACGTTGCAATTCTTTGATTCAATATGGAGACCTGAGTTTTAACAAAATATCAATATACAAGGTAAAGATTTACCAAAACCATCCACAGTGGGAAGACCAGGGATTACCCTAAGTGAATATCTAAAAGGCTACCAGACGTCAACCTGGGTCTAAAGACAATGTAGTTTTAATTTTCTTAAAATGACATGAAGTCCAGAGGTCAACATATTTTATTTACAAAAACACCCATAAGGAGACCAGATGTCAGTTCATGTCCCCTATCAATTAAATGATTGTTTTCCTTATCTATAGGGAGACCAGAGGTCACCTTATGTCATTTACATGATAGGTATTCAGCCATGGTAGTGAGATCAGGGGTCACCTGAAGTAAAAATATGCACAAGGAGACCAGAGGTCACCTCAGGTCCTTCATCAATAAAATAATTTTGATATAGAAACGGTCAGCTAATGTCATAACAAGATGGATATCCCTAGAAGCCATCCACTAAAGGTCACCTTTGGAAAGCAATGTCTGTCGTTATAATTTTGTCCATTAATAACGGAAATCAGGGGTCACCTAATGTCAATTTACAAGATGTCGATTTAAATAAGTCATTTACTGTAGGGAGAGCAGAGGTCACATTTAGTAAAATATCCATGAGGAGCCCTTAGGTCCCCTTATGTCCTTCATTAATGTAGCAATAATTTTGTTTATCAAAAGGATACCAGAGGTCCCCAAATGTCATTAAACAAGATGTATACTCACTAGATGTCATCCATTTGTTAGATTATGGGTAAGCTTGAATGGAATTTCAAGATGATAGGTCCCGATATGTCCTAAATCAATGTAATAGTTTGTTGATAAATACGAACACCAGATGTCACCTTCTTTTCCAAGATAGACATTTACCTGAAGTCATTTACTGTAGAGAAACCAAGTGGTCATTATAAGAGGAATATCTAAAAGGAATTTAGAGGTCACCTTAGCTTCAAAAAGGTTTAGATTTAATTCAAAGATCTATACGTTAACCAGAGGTCAGATAATGTCATTTTAAAAGATGGAGATTCCCAACAAGCCTTCCACTGTAGAAAAACCAAAGGTTACCTTTGGTACTCGATCTATGTCGTTATATTTTTGTTAACTAATAACGAAGACCAGAGGTCACTTAATGTCATTTTGCAAGATGGAGATTAAAAAAAGTCATCTACTGTAGAGGACCCAAGGGTCACCTTAAGTGGAATATCCAAAAGGAGACCATAGGTCACCTTATGATCTAAATTGATGTAGTATAATTATTAATTCTGTAAATCAATACGGTGATCAGAGATCCGTTAATGTTATTTTACAAGATGAAGAATTAATAAATATCATCTATTGTAGGTAAACCAGAGTTCGTTTAAGGTCTTGGATATGTGTCGTAATAATTTTGTTAATTAAAAAGGAGATCAGAGGTCACCTTATTTCATTTTATAAGGTGGAGATACCAAAGTAATCCACTGTAAAGAGACCAAAGTAATCCACGTTAGAGAGACCAAAGTAATCCACGGTAGAGAGACTAGGGATAAAATTTTATGAATTATCAATAAGGAGATGAGAGGTCACCTTTAGACCTAAATTATTGTAGTAAATTGTTCATTAATACAAAGACCAGATGCCTTTTTATTTTACAAGATGGAGAATTACCATGCAGAATTCATCCACTGTAAAGAAACCAATGTCTATAAGGAGACCACAGGTCACCTTAGCTTCTAAATCAACGTTATATTTTGAAAATCAATACGGATACCAGAGGTTATCTTATGTCTTTTTTCAAGACGAAAATCATGCACTATACAATGTATTTATATTGTTTATTAGGAAGAACATAATTGTTAGAGGGAACATGTGTCACATAAAGATGATAATAAATACGTAAACCAGAGTTCGCCATATATTGTACATCATTTGGGAGACCAGAGATTGCATAACTTATAAGGAGACAACAGGTTAAAAATGTGGCGTGTGAAAAATTATACTCTAATCTACTGAACACAAAAGTTCAGACTTTGATTTTATAAATAAGCAAAAACGGTACACATTTCGATCACATTTATTCCTTATTTTTTGTCGTCAAATGAAGTTGGGGGGGGGGGGGGGTAAAGGGGTGACGATTTGCTCGTCTTCATTTATTTCTTAGATGCAATTCACAAAAGGTCCGTATTTACTATGTTTATTTTAGCAATTTAAATATATTTTTTTAATTTGATGAGTGAAAATCCAGTCCAGGGAAGTGGTAGGTGGGGGGGGGGGGGGGAGTGGTGAACTCCAACCCTCATGCAACACCTGTAGACAGGGGAACACCTACTCCGTAATGACAATAAAGAGACCAGGTGTTAGCTAGAGCATTACGTTTATAAGGTTGCCTTTGTTGTTCAGATGTATCTTTAGTTAGAACACAAATTTGATGTCATTCCTTTGTTCCAGCAGTCTAAAATTTTACATGTACAGTCCGATATTAGTGAGCTTCTTAAAATAAGACCGTTACTCGTAGTTACAGTACTGATATCCTTCAAAATCAGACTGTCTCAGGTAAATCAACAATGAAATTCAATAGCAGTGTTTTAGTACGATATATGCCGAAAACAGCTCTGTATGAAAAAAAAATATCACACAGTTCTCATCACTAACGGGCTCGAAAATTTCAGATATTTTTTTATACAAAACTGTTTTGGCATGCATCCATTACGGAAACCAGATGTCATCTAATGTAATTTATTATCAAATCATTTTACCATTATATTAAAGTATCAGTAAAAAGTCTATGGGTGGGTGGCTGGGGAGGGCAAAACTACTTCTTTCTACAGGCTACACCTACGTATACAGAGTAAGAAGGTGAAGTACTTTGATATTTTAATGAGGAGGATTTTGTGTTACATTTAACTTATATATCCTTAGGGGGACCACAGGTCACCTTATGTCTATATAACGTATATCATATATCTTTCAAATAACAGTCAATGTTGAATTTTTATCCTCTATAGTGTACTTCCAATACTTAGAGGGGTATTCTTTAATAAAAATACATTTCTGCCTGTTGTATATCATTTCTAAAGGCTAAGTAGTGGTACTAGTTATTCTACTTTCACTTTGCGGTTGTAATGCACTACATTTTGTAGCGGAGTGCACAGATTTGGTAGTTGTGAATAAGCAGGTGACCTGGGGTCCTAGTTGAGCGTACGTTTTATCCTTCTGCGTTTGAATTGCTGTATAGCTTGACATAGGTCTTTAATATTGTACTCTCTTCGTAATACGGAATCACGATCCCGGTGCTTATAGCTACTTTAGAACCACCGCATACTGAAATACCGTCATTTTTTGAAATACCAGCATGTAATTTAAAATATCAGCATGCAATGTTGAAGTGTCAGCATTTATTGTTGAATTATCACCATGCAATGATAAAGTATTATATATTAAAGAAGTATCAGCATGTAATGTAAAAGCAGCAGCACGTAATGTTAAAGTATCCTCATGTAATGTTGAAGTATTAGCATGGAATATCATCAAATAATGAAGATTATATTCATAAGGCAGCTGAGGCGTTCCATAGACATTCAATCTTAGAAGCGCTAGAGATTGTTTTCATAAATACTGTTCGAGATACAAAATGAGCAGGAAGAATGTTGTACGAAGAATGCAGTTCCAGACGAACTCCACAGCACCATACAAATCTATGCGGTCACATACGTATGGACTGCAATCGATTATCGTAAGAAATAGTGAAAAAAGTGGATGTTAAAATATGTACACAATTTCGATCAACGAAAGAAGAATATTGCATTTATTATCGTAAGGAAATTAACTCCGCTAGAGCACATGAAACTTCGATTGACCTTTGACGTTTAACAAACAAAGTACTAGGTATTAAAGACAGCAATCTAATAAGTGACTTTTTCCGCATCAAAGTTTAATTATGGATCGATGCACATAATGTGTTTTCTTAAGATGCGACTTGAATTATATGTTAATATATTTATCCTGCACTTACATGTACCCTTTGCATTGACTGGATAACGGCTACCCAATTAAAACAAAGCTTTGACCTCAGGAAGACAGACTATCTTTGTTTACTTTACAACAAACACTGGACGCTGACGTCAACTTTGATCTCCAGTTTGATGTAGATGCGGATCTAAATAGTATGGTGGCATATCTCTGTCCCCTGTGTGCAAGTTATTTTTCTCTTAATTATGTTGACATGCAAGATAAATATGTTGACATGCAAGATAGTTATGTCAACATGCAACATAACTATGTTGACATGCAAGAAAACTGCAATCAAATAAGAGTTATTAAAAATCTCAAATATCGCCAACATGTGACATCCAAGATGCTAGATACGCTACCTATTGATGTCAACATGCAACTTATTTATGTTAACATGCAACTTATTTACGTCGACATGCAACTTATTTATGTCAACATGCAATTTAGTTATGTTAACATGCAAGATAAATATGTTGGCATGCAACATAAATTATTTATGTCAACATGCAACTTAGTTATGTTGACATGCAACTTTTAAGTTGCATGTCAACCTATTTATCTCGATTGTAAACATAACTAAGTTGCATGTTGACAAATTCATCTCGCATGTCGACATAAATAACTTGCATATCGACATAAATAAGTTGCATGTTGACATAAATAAGTTGCATGTCAGCATATTTATCTTGCATGTTAACATAAATAAGTTGCATGTCGACATAGAAAAATAGCATCTAGCATCTTGGATGTCACAGGTGGGCGATTTTTTGAGATTTTGTATAATTCATATCAGATTGCAATTTCTTGCATGTCAACATAGTTATGTTGCATGTTGACATAACTATCTTGCATGTCAACATATTTATCTTGCATGTCGACATATTTGATAGAAAAATAACTTGCACACAAGGGGCAGAGATATGCCACCATAAAATAGAACTATGAGCGAAACTAGTATTCCTTTTAAAGGAATGATCGGTATGAAATATCATTGGTCAGCTCTGTTTATATAATATACGCATCATGCAGTGAACTATATATAGCACCGTTTTATTGATTTCCGAAATGGCAAGGCATGAATGAGCTTTACTTATAGTAGGCGAATTATACTTCCGACTAATATTCCTACGCATATGTGGAAAAACGTGATTTGAATCATTATGTATGTAACTCTATAAATGTTTTATTTTCAGGGTAAACGGATAAGATTACCGTTTTAGTAATATACGTCTTATTAAAGACTTAAATAAGGCCATTGCATAGTAAATAAAATAGTGCAAGGCGCATTGCGTGCGCAAATAGTTCAATTTTTTCGGATGCCTCATATGGACACAACTGTGATCGGCCGAAGCCGATCACAAAAACGCAAAGCGAAGGTTTGACCGTTCTTCAATTACCTTCTAATTAATTCCTCTTCTTGATATTTCTGTCGATAAAAATTTATATGCAGTCATGAATGAATTTGAACAAAATTTGTCTGCAGAAATTTTGGAATTCGTCCCGGCGCAAACAGAAGCCATTGTCAACTCTGGCACTCAGTTTAATGACATAAAATTTGCTGAAGTTGACACTCAAAAACAATATTAATAAGACTCTCAGAAATGTAAACCTGGTTAGACTATTTCTTAAAATGATGAAAATTCAACCCCGCTACGTGCATGAAATATCTGCGACGAATTAGATCCGCTGCTGCGCTCCATCATCAGTAGCTTAGACAGAAAATTTAGTAGACAATAACATAGACACACAATTGACAATCAAATGGATGATTCTTTCTGTTCAAGTTGCGCTGCAAAACAAAACAAAATTTAAAAAAGTGAAATGCTTTATGCCAAGCAAAGCGGACGCTATAACAGACGAAGAAATTAACATTTTGTACGAAATGAATTAAAATCCCTGGCAGTGAAACTCCTGAACATTTTGTACACTCTCTGGTTGAGCAATAGCATTCATTTTGGTTTAAGGGGAGTTTAAGAACATAACAATTTATGATGGGGGACATCAAATTAAAAAGAAATCAGTTGACAGCACAGAATTCATCGAATATAATGAAGGACACGCAAAAAACAAAAAAACAGGGGAAATATTGTCGACATCCGCCAAATCAAACCAAATATGTTTTATGGTGCTTTATCACTGTGCTTTATTGTATGAAGATGGTGCTTTATTATATGAAAATGGTGCTTTATCATTTGCAGATGGTGTTCTATTATATGAAGATGGTGCTTTTTTATGTGAAGATGGTTCTTTTTATGTAAAGATGGTATTTTTTTATAATTATAAAGATGGTGCTTTTGTATATGAAGATGGTGATGCGGTATCGGCGCAACAAATTAAGACAATCAGACAGTCCAAAATAAAAAAAAAAGTTTCGAAAACACTTTAATAATTGCTTATTCTAAAATGTTGCAGGACAAACAAAATGCATGTTAACTGTCGCCTTCTTTCACGTTTTCTTACCTTAGCCCAAATAAAGCTTATATTTCAAGAGGGTAACCATGCATTTTATATATCTGAACAAATCGTGATTGTACATGCGGACACATTTTGACACCATATAAAACATGACGTTCCCTCAAAAAAAAACAAAAAACAAAAAACTTACTTTCCCGCAATCAGATTCACTCAAAAAATGAGTTGATTATTTAATAAACAATTATGATTATTAGTCACCCAACTAGATGATAACACACACGCTCAGCTTAGAAACACTCATTAAATGCAAATTCTACCCCATCACGACCTCTTTTCTTATTATGATTCAGCATCCTATGAATCATGTTTTATACATGTTTTTGGTATCAATTTATCCTGTATTATAAGTTATATACAATATGGGCTCTGTAACATACATGTTAACACTATCGCATTTTATTAGCCTATCAAAAAGCTCCTTTCAGAGTTAATTTATATATTTATAAAACATGAGATCGGTGTCATGCTGAATATGTTGAATCTGAGAGTGGGATAATTATAAGGCAATCGCCCTATACATATTCAAAATATTGAAATATACTAGAGGATAGAGAAATACGAACTATAGTGACACTGCCTACAGGCATTTCAAATTTTTCTCTGTTTTTCTTTTTTTCGTATGTCAAATTTAAATATGGGAAAATTTATTAAAATATGCCCAAAACATGTGCCAAAAGTATATGAAGATAAAACAAGAGGCCCATGGGCCACATCGCTCACCTGAGGAACAATAGGTATGATAAAATCAGCTTAATGGAGTCATAATACAAACTATCTGGACAATGTACAATAATACATGTAGATCCTGTATAAATAAAATCCATTTCCCCTGGATATTCTTATGTTTATAATCATTAGCCCCCTTTCTGACAGGATGATTTTATAGTCATATCATATGTTGAGTATTGCAGTTCTCAAAAAGATCCTTAACAATAGTTTATATATCGGATATAAACGTACATCAAACTCTGAACCTTCTCGTGAGGCCAAACAATTGTCCTGGGGCCAAAGTCTTAATAATTATAAAGAATCATCTGGCTGATTAGTTTCTGAGAAGTTTTTAAGATTTACCCTATATATTCCTTTGTTAAACTTTGACCCCCCCCCCCATTGTGGCCCCACCCTACCACTGAGGATCATGATTTTCACAACCTTGAATCTACACAACCTGAGGATGCTTTCACACAAGTTTCAGCTTTCCTGGCTGATTAGTTTTTGAGAAGAAGATTTTTAAATATTTACTCTGTTTATTCCTATGTAAAACATCGACCTCCCATTGTGGCCCAAACCTATCCCCAGGGGTCATGATTTTCACAAATTTGAATCTACACTACTTGAGGATGCTTCCACACAAGTGCCAGCTTTCCTGGCTAATTAGTTTCTGAGAAGAAGATTTTTAAAGATTTACTCTATATAATCATATGTTAAACTTCGATCCCCCATTGTGGCCCCAACCTACCCCCAGGGGTTATTATTTTCACAACTTTGAATCTACACTACCTGAGGATGCTTCCACACAAGTTTCAGCTTTGCCGGCTGATTAGTTTCTGAGAAGAAGATTTTTAAAGATTTACTCTATATATTCGTATGTTAAACTTCGAGCCCCCATTGTGGCCCCACCCTACCCCCAGGGGTCATGATTTTCACAACTTTGAATTTACACTACCTGAGGATGCATCCACACAAGTGTCAGCTTTCCTGGCTGATTTGTTTCTGAGAAGCAGATTTTTAAAGATATACTGTATATATTCCCATGTAAAACTTCGATCCCCCATTGTGGCCCCACCCTACCCCAGGGGGTCATGATTTTCATAACTATGAATCTACACTACCTGAGGATGCATCCACACAAGTGTCAGCTTTCCTGGCTGATTAGTTTCTGAGAAGAAGTTTTTTTAAGATATACTGTATATATTCCTATGTAAAACTTCGACCCCCCCCCCCATTGTGGCCCCATCCTCAGGTGAGCTAAAAAGATTAAGTTTACAATACAATAAGTTGTTAAAGTTGGTTTCTGGAAGAACAGACTTTGAACATTTTCTTAATAAATATTGACAAATTTTTTTACTTTTTTAATCTTTAGTTTTTAAGATCTGTGTACAAACATAGAATTGTGAGCAAATCTTTGTATCTTGCTTATAATTCGAAGCTTAACACTCAAATATGGTTAGTAAATAGAAATTGTAAACAATTAAACACAAGAAACATGCACTATAACAATTAAAGAACACAATTTATTTTTTCGAAATGAATCATATATATATATACATGTATATACCGACATATTTCCGTCAGCGATATCAAACTCTATTTAAACTGAACAAACTCGAGAAAATGTCGAGCATCTCAACAAAATCTATTGCATTAATCTACCATTACGCAAAAGAAAATGCCGAATTACCGATAGAAGGAATTGTATTTCAGTACCCCTACATCAGATTTTGCTTAATTTGCGCAGGTAAACAGTTAACTGTTTGATTTACCGAAGTATCTGTTTGAATTGATACGTAAAAATCACGAAATACCTGTAGACGATAGTTTACAGGTTTAAAAGGTAAATAATGAAAACGAAACGAAAATCCGAACAAGCTAACACCAACACACTTGTTTGATCCTTGTTGGAACAATTAGAAAATTAATTAATAAACAATAAAAACAGAGGGAAATGCACTTTAGTACGTTGTTAATGCATCAGATTTTATCATTTTCGCAGGTAAACATTTACCGAAGTCTATGTTCCAAATACAAGGCGATTGTTTCCCAAGTTAAAAAGCAAAATGAAACGAAAAAATGAAAACAAGCTAAAACCAACATCACAAGTGAAAATGACAACGCGTTGAAATATTTAACCTCAATTTACTTCACAATAATCGGCACCAATGTTATTTCCATGTTTCATAGATTATATTCGCACGTGAACTGTTGCACAACAAACTGCCAGCTTCAAACAAAGAACCTCGTTTTCGAGATGCGGTAGACTGGCGATGCCTGTCATAAGACCAGTCTATCGCAATGAATTGCCAGTCTACGATATATGGAATAACGAGCCATTCTTTATAAGTATTTTCGCAATTATCTCAAATTTGGAACAGATATCGCCTATAATTTTTGCAATTTATATTTTCCTTTCCCTAAGGATGATTTATGCTAAATTACGTTAAGATTAACTCGGTAGTTCTTGAGAAGAAGATTTTTAAAAATGCACCCCCCTTTTTCTACAGTTTCAAGGTTTTCTCCGCTTTGAATACAGATCGGACTTTCATTTCTGCAATTTATATTTGCCCTCCCATAAGGATGCTTTGTGCCAAATTTGGTTGAAATTGGATAAGCGGTTTTAGAGAAGAAGTTCAAAATGTAAAAAGTTTACAGACGGACAGACGGACAGACGGACAGACAGACGGACAGACGGACGGACAGACGGACGACGGACAAAATGTGATCAGAATAGCTCACTTGAGCTTTCAGCTCAGGTGAGCTAAAAATATCCAAGGGCAACATTATTGATGAGTATTTTAACAGAAACTAAAGTGTATGACTACGGTATTATGTAAGACTATACAAGAAATGTTTGTTGGTATAAATTAAAACTAAGCTCGTGCATGTACAATTATTTAATTTTCAAATGACACATCATTACTTCGTGAACAGTGGATAATATTTATTGGTAAATAATCAAAAAGTAATAACTTCTCTAAAAAATTATCTTTTTTCCTGAACAATTTTTAATAATTAAGGAAAGGGTTGAAAATGATGGCTTTTAACATGCCTCGATCTTTACCCTGCTTAACTCACATTCTGTTAAGCTTGTCACTGTATTATCGTTAAACACCGAATTTTTCAAAAGCTCTTCTCTACATATAGAAAACCCCCGTCCTTAAAGCAGAACCTTTAACTCACGGTTAATTTCTTTACACGCAACAAAAATGTAACTTTATTTTATCTCATACATTTACAGGTGTAGTAGTACAATAATTTCTTTACCAGTTACATTTGTCTGTCAGTGTCTCTCCACGATTTTTGAAAACATGACCCCATTGTAATGGTATTCAAAAGTTGGAGTCCTTTTCGCTTTTCGCAATTACGTATTTCAATACATGATGATTAGTATTCTGTGGTCTGTTCACTATTCAAACAACCGTTAGTAGCTAATAACCGTATGTTCAATAGCCACATAAACTTCCTTTTTAAATCGAAAGGAACAGTCACTTGCTGAAATGACTTGACAGACACAACTAATTTACGTTTATAAGCACAGAAGTTTATTCCTTATTCGAAAAGTGAATAGAAAAAAGTGAATACTTCTTCTTCTAAACTTCTTCTTCTAAATGCCCATGGTTATAAGGGATTTGGATCTTAAGGCAGACCTTTAGTTTGTATAGTTGAAATGTATCCTACTGTTTTTACATTATGCGTAGCATGATTTGATTCATAAAGTTTTTAATCACGATCTGATATTGCGTTGCAATTTATCCGAAATATTTCCAAATGTTTCTAAATGTTGCTACGATTCTTCATCACTTTTTTCCTTCAAATTTTATAAACAAGGACGATTATTTCTCCCGGGCATGACTTCGTCAAACCGATTGCATACGAATAATAAACAAGGAAAAATTACCTTCAGTTGGGAAATTCATGATCCCTAGGTCAAGGTGTGTATTTTAATGAGGCACGATAAAATGGTTGACATATTTGCGGCGAATATTAACCCATTTCATCGAGTTGAATAAAGAAAATTATTATAGATGTTCTATTGATTTCCTAAAGTTTGAATTTTTGAGAGTCCCTAAAATGATATTAATCGAGTTTTTAACTAAATCATTAATGCACTGCTGTGTAATGGAATAATTGAGACCTTTCACAGCACAATTTACATGTACGCATAATTCGTCTTTACGGAAATTGTTTAATGTTGATAATCACTTTGAAAAGACCTTGAATAATATTTTATATTCGCTAAATAATGTTTTAAAACTTTCATAAGATTTTTGGTCTGTTTATGCAAAACACAATCTTTGAATGTGTTAACGTTCTGTCAGCGGTCGTCATGATTCTTGATTGCTTACGTTATTTTGCAGTTTTATTATCTACATACTTATGTTAGTTTATTTTTTAAATGTAAAACTAATTATATAAAATCTATTTTTAAAAAATGCTGTCAGTAGGTAGATGTGAATTACAGAGTAAAATAGGTAGGAACTAGGTGAGAAACGTTTAAGCGAGGGACTTTGTAAGAAAAAATTCTAGCAGGAAGTATCGTCCATTGATGAAAGAGAGGTTTGTCACACCGGTGGTATACATAACACGTATGAATGTACACTCTACAAGGTTACTTTAAAAAAAAAGCTAAGAAAGTGAGCCATTATTAATCTTAAGGTGAAAAGTGAGATACATAAGCTATACCAAAAATATTGTCTCAAAAACAATCAGAGTATACAATTGATCATTTAGTTTGCACAATTATTTTTTTCGATCACTGTAGAAAAAAGTGTGTATACTTGTGCTATGTACACAAAGTATGATTGCACGCCGATTCATTTATATTAAAATAGTTTATTGCAACTATATGAAAGCTGAATTTAAATTTTTTTCAACACAGACTTTTTAATATGTTCTCAGAACTCCATCTACGCAAGCGCATTATTAGTTTTATCCTTACTTTATTAGTAGGTCTGTGGTCTCACTAAGGGAGCCGCTGGCTTAAAAGAGTTATCAACATTTTCTTCTTTTACTCTTTTCTCTTCTCTTGTTATTGGTTTGATATTTGTTATTCTATTGATCTTACTTCATGGAGTGTAGTGCATCAAGTTGATCAATTTCTGGTAAAATATGGCAAATTTTTAAGTGAGTAGGGATTGAGGGATTTACATATTGTCAGAATATGATAAAAATGCAATTTATTGATAGATTCTATCAATGGCATCTGAATCGTAATAATTTATTATTATAAAGGACAAAACTTACCGTTTATATTGTCTGTACATGGACTACAAACCAGATGTATTAAATTAACATCATGAGTCATTTAAAAAAAGATTTTTTTTCAAGGAAATGAATAGGATAATTTCCTTGTTTGAGGGGCATACTAGTATTCATTTAAACTTTTTCACAAAATAATCTCAAGCATGTATCGCTATAACTTGCCTGATGTATGATTTGTCGTCGATGTACACATAAGTGGCCATTTTCTTGTTCGCTCCTGGTTTAAGCTGTTCATTTTTTTTATAAAAAGGAACTTTCTCTCTCTCTCTCTCTCGCTCGCTCGCTCGCTCGCACGCACGCACGCACGCACGCACGCACGCACGCACACACGGGTTTATAATCTCCTTAGAATTTGATCACAAAAACTTATAAACACAAATTCTTTTTAAATGGGAATAACCTTTTATATTCAACAATCATATAAAATTAATGCCACTGCAAATAAACAAATATTTATTTTTATTATTTACACACCAAAGAGTATTACATAATAGTTTTTAACAAAAGCAATAACCAGTCAGCTTTTTGAAACAAAATAGACAAAATCAAAAATCAACCACGAATGGAATATTATAAAATGATACATTTTTATAAAAATTTTGAAAAAACTAATTCTAAATTAAAAAAAATATATATCTGTACGAACATCATTAAAGGGAATGGACACACGTTTTAAAAATGTTGATTTGAAAACAGATACATAATATTTACAACCCACAAATTCAAAAGGAAAATATATTTCATTTCAATAATATATTAGAAATGAAACGTTCCATGGGCCATGAAAGAACGCTTACGTCCGTTTCCCGCCTACATAAAGGCCCTGTCACACCAAGTGGCGTTCTTGCGGCGTGTTCACGGCGTTGTGAAATTAATCAAATCGCCGTAGGATCGCAGGAAAAATTGAAAACATGTACAGTTTTATTTGTAATTTTAACAGTTGAAGATATCATGGCGTCCTGACGGCGAACGGAATGTTTCTAAGAAGCTGCCGCGGCGTGTAACTGCGTTACTTGGCGATTATTAACTGTGCTCTCAGTGAGTATACGCCGAGCGCTAATGACGTGCTAAGAGTTTTTACCGCGCGTCCACGGCGTGCTCTGCGCACTGACTGCGTGCACAAGACGTTCTTTACTTATTGGAAGGATAATGTTAATTTGTACAATCGTATGGGAATAAAAGAAAAAACCCAAACATTTACAACCGGTAAAAATGATACACATGTAAAAATTGTTTTGTTTTGGATAAAATAAGGCACATTGTAACTGAAAAGTAACTAACATACTAACGTAACAAAAATCTCAGTAAATAGGTCTACAAAAAATAACCGTTATTTGTTGTTAGAAAACATAGAAAATATGTGAAAACATCAGAACAAAATGGTATAAATTCTAATCTATTGTACAACAGCCATTGTTCAAGTTAACGTGGCCTGGCTGACAACGCATTAAAAACGCCACGGGAGCGCGGTACAAACGCTAATAAATGCAGAAGAAACGTCAAGAGAGCGCGATGAACGCGGCAACAGGTTTTTGGGGTCGCTGTGTGAACGCAGCCAAAGATAAAAAACTTGTTCAAACAGTATTGATCATGATGCGTAGTGAGAGAGCAATAGAGACGCAGTTATATCCCAAAGGACTCCTAGATATCTCTGTGCAAGCGCAGTTGACTTATATTCCTTCAGCGCGCCAACGGAGCTGTTGGAGACCTTACGGCGCTGTCACGGCGACATCACTCCGTTTCTACTGCGTCTTAATTAGAACGCAGAGCCATGCCGCAAACTTTGTGCATGTTCAAAGTACGCGCCGTCGTTTGGCGTTCTATAATTTTCGAGGCGATCCCAATGCGACAAATGAAGATGCCGCCGCGTTGTTACGGCGCTGTAGGAGACTCTACTGCGTGTACCTCTGCGTTTAACTTTATCTAAGAACGCCAGCGGGATCGCCACGAGGACGCAGCTCCGGTGTGACAAGGGTTTTACAAACAAATCTTTCGGAATTTCTGTCAGATATTCAAAAACAGTTATCAACAAAACGTATAATCAATTCCTAAATGATTTTATATTAAAGTGAACTTTGTAGTCGAATTATTACGGGCCGCCAGAAGGCGGTCCGTTATTTGATATGCATTTAGATATTGTAACTGCGTTTCTGCGGGATAGTTCTTTTTTTTTATAAAATTATTATCATGCTTATTTTTATGAATTGAAAGTAAATTTGCATGTAGAAATGTGTTTTATGTCTTTAAAAAATATTACATATTTTTTGTTTTTCTTGTTAATGTAAAGAAGGTCATAGACTGTTGTGTTAGACACGTTTTTATCGAAACTATGATCTATTCGGAAAACTTCAGAGTTTTTCATTCTTTTCAAAACAATATATCGGGATCGGTATACGGGTCATACTAAAGACCTGAAACACTAAAGACCTAAATGACGTGAACTATTATATAAATGATATATTTGAATTTATATATTATGCGTCAAATAACTTTTGTGTGTATTTATTTTATTTCCATGTGAAATGTGGTAGAAAAATATCATGAAATGACATCCATATCAATTATTTACTTAAAAAATATGAAAGATCTAAAAATTTGAAATGACCTGAAATTTGAGCTGACCTGATTTATTTTTAATTCTTTTGAAAACCTCATGCAAATAAATAACCATGATTACTTACATAAACGGAAGTGTAGATAAGATTTGTAATTCCATCTGGGAAGAAAATTATCCGGTTCATTTTTTACTTTAATTTGCGAGTTTCTAACGGATGAGCACGATCTTATACATGTACATGTACATTTAAAATAATCCATTTCTATTTTATTATGTGGTCCCTTGAAATCATATAAACTGATGCATTAAGTTTTTATTCAATACAGTGCAACAAAAAATCAAAATGGTTTGAAATACATAATCTCCATGAAAATAATGATGAGTTGATGAGTTGATCTTTGTATTAGAATAATGTACAAATCTATTAAAATTTACCATCAAAATTAGTATTGTATAACAACCAACTCGTTTGCTTCTTTGTGGTGTGTTTTTAATGTAGACAACCAATGATGATTCATACAACAATCATATTTTTGGGGCCATTTTGACGCTTGCGTCAATTAAGTTTTCTTGTTATTTCTTAAAACGAAAGTTTTAAGAAACTGTGTGAGGGGGCTGAGTCTAAAACTTTCTTCATTAAAACCGGTCTCTATGAGTGACGAAAATATTTTTTAGCGACTGGTATGTGCTTAAAAACTTAATACATATGTAGTCACATATTTATGTTTGATATTTAAGTCAATTTTTATTTTAACTTATATTTGTTAATTATTGATTAAAACAAGCAAAATGCTTTTTTGGAATGTAATTGTGTCTGTAGGCATACAGGTATGTCAATAATATTTAAAATCCCACAAAAGGAATTTTTGTTTCACGAGTAAAGGGATATTTTTTTTAATCGTTTTCCCTTTGTTTCTATAATACAATAAGCAACTTAATTAAAAAAAATGCAAACGGATCTCTTTTTGTTTAAGCAAATCATTTATATTTTATAAAAATATTCATAAATGTTTCCATTATTTAAAAAAAAATATAATAAAGACAGTTATCAAAAAAATGACTTTTAGTTAGACGACTAGGCAATGCTACCGTTTGCAATTGTTAGAAATTTTGGAAGAGGCCTCTTCCTCATGTAATGTTTTTTAAACTATGTATTTAATATTTCGGATTAATACCCAGTAACAGAAGAAAAGATTTTCAGAGAAAAAATGCATTTATTCAGAGCGCCACTCTTACACCGGAACCTCTGACCCAGGGTTAATATCCATGAACTTCACAATTTCGAAAGAGACACTCTTCTATAATAGAACTATATATGTACCTATAGTTCATATGCTTTATATTCAGGTGCAAAGATTAATATTTTCGAAGAAATAATGCATTTTCACGATATAATCGTTAGAGCCTCACCCTAACACAAGAGCCCCTGATCCAAGGGGCCACGAAATTCGCAATTTCGGAGGAGGCATTCTTCCTCATCAAAACAATGTATTTAGTTCACGAGCTTAATGACTAGGAGCAGAGGAGAAAATTCTCAAAAAAAATAAATATATAATTTCACCTTATGATCATTAGAGCCCCACTACATCACAATTTATATTTAACACATTAATATCACAAAAATGATCAAATATCGCATATAATTATCACAAATACAGATACAGATATAAATTACACAGTGCTTTAAACTATTTAATTTTTTAGAGTCACGGTGACATCATTATATATATATATGTACGACTACTGTATCTTATCTCTAATGAAACTAAAAATGTATAAAATATAACGTTAAAATCGGTTTAAAACACAATATAAATAGTTCAAAAATTTTCACATCAAGAAATATATAATCATGCATATTTAATCACAACGAATTCAAGTAATTACATATGTATCTTGTCTTTGTTCTTTTCAATAAAACGAACAATACAGTCAGTAGCTTTGAAGCTAATTTTGTATACAATATGTATCCATTAATTCAGTTCTTCTCACTGCAAAACGTATGCTCTTCACGATAGATGTTTCACAAGACGTTCCATAGTTGTGAGCCCCGAACTTGTGTGTGAAAAATACCCATATTGTTCAGTGCAACTTTGGTATAAGAATGAATTTACGAAAGATTTGATTTCATCTAAATGCGTTTAATGCGTTCCGAAATTTAACTTTTCAGACATACCAGGTAATTTATAAAATTAAAAACGAGGCTTGTCTAAATACTTATGCAGAAGTTCCAACATTTTTGGGTGTTCATTGCCAGTCTCCCACGGATTATTTGCATCTGGAATATTTAACATATCTCGGTGGTTCCTAAAGAGATATTCAGCAAATTCATACACATTGTATTTGATTGCTAAGGTCAGTACCGAGTTTCCATGCTTGCTGAGATGCATAATTTCTACTGGAATTTCAGCATTTCTAAGCATTTTAAATATTTCGATTTCGTTACCCTTGTTGTTTCCCCTTCCAGCAACAAAATGAGCAGTTGTCCATCCGTTTACTGTGCGTTTTACGTTGAGATTCGGATATCTATCTAATATATATTCACACATTTCAATGTGGTCATGTAAACACGCCATATGAAGTATGTTCATACCTTTACTCGTTTCCTTAGTCAGCTCTGTCTTAGTTTCGAGATATTTCAATAGTTCCATAATGCCACTTCTGGCGGCAAAATGGACGGGATACCTTCCTTTTTCGTCAGGTGCCGACAACAGAGAAGGACATGTGTCCGTTAAAAATATGCATGTTTCTAAATGGCCATTGTCACATGCAATATGCAAAGTGTTTCTATCACTCTCAGATTTGTGATTGAGACATACTTTTTTCTCATACAGAAACTTTAAAAAGTCAGTATTACCATTTTTCGCTGCATATAAAGCCGCAGTCCAATCATCGTTACTTTTTGCAGCCACGAGAACATTGAAATTATCAAAAATATATTTCCCCATTTCTAACTGATTATATATGCAAGCAATATGAAAGATATTCAGTTCCTTTTCAGTTACTGCCTTTGCGTCAATACCGTTATCAACCAATAGTCGAAGTAATCTGACGGAACCAGACTCTGCCGCGTAATGACAAGCATTTTTTCCATCTGAGGATTTTTCGCAGACATATTTTTTGAAATCATTATTTTTTAGGATAAAGTCGCAAATGTCATAGTGACCAAATTTTGAACCAATATGAAGAACCGTCATTTGAGAGTGTGTTTTTTCGCATATCTGCAGATTTACGGAGACCAGTTTACAAAAGATCGTTAGATTGCCACCTTTTGCCGCTACGTGCAACATATTCCAACCATTTTTATCTGATCTCATCAATAGATGGTGTCTTTGTCCTATTTCTCTTTTAAGATGAAAGTTAAAGTGTTCTATGTTTCCGTCAAGACATGCCTGTTCAATTTGTTTTATCGAAACCAACCCTTCGTCTGTTTCCTCATAAGCTTCAGGGGGACAATTAGTGTCTGTAATATAGCAAACACAATAAAAACATTCAAAATAATTCATATTATCAAGATAACAATGTGCGAAGTGGTAGGAAAAACCAAATAGTAGTTGATGGATCAAAAAGTATCCCTTTAAAATATTAAGTAATAAATAAATAAATAAATATCGATATCACTTCAAAAATTGTCTTTTTGGTAAAAACTGACAAAATTGTAGCTTCTAATAAGATGTTTCTGAGCCACAGTTCCGAATCAATTATACAAAACAATTATCTACCATGTCTTGTCAAAGAAGGTCATATATTTATATAAGTAATTTTTAATTTAAAAAATTGTCATCAATGAAAATTGTGAATAATTTTTCAAATTCTTCAAATATCGATATCACTTCAAAAATTGTCTTTTTGGTAAAAACTGACAAAATTGTAGCTTCTAATAAGATGTTTCTGAGCCACAGTTCCGAATCAATTATACAAAACAATTATCTACCATGTCTTGTCAAAGAAGGTCATATATTTATATAAGTAATTTTTAATTTAAAAAATTGTCATCAATGAAAATTGTGAATAATTTTTCAAATTCTTCAAATTTTGAATACAATCAACAAAATGATCGTCTCTCAAGTTATGCAATTCACACGAGAACATGTGCCACATCGCTCACCTGAGCAACAATTGACAATAAAATCAGCTTTATGGATTCACATTTAAAATATCTGAACATTGTCATATATTAGATCAAAACAAATCCCTCTGCATATTATTATGTTTATCATTGAGCCCCTTTGTAACAGCGTGATTTTACAGTCATATCCCATTTTGAGCGTTGCCGTTCTCGAGAAGAAGATCAGACTTAAATAACTGTGTACATAGATTATAAACCTACATCAAACTTTGAACCTCTTGTGAGGTCCAAGAATTGCCCAGGGGCCAGAGTATACACAATTTTAAAGAATCAAGAATATATCAAAATGCTTACATATAACCAAATCCGTATATAATAAAATTGGAGTTTTTGTGAATGATTAAGATGTTTTCCTTTGTAAAATTGGAACCCCCCCCCCCCAATGTGGAACAACCCTTTTCCTGAAGAATATGATTTGACAAATTTACACTATCTGAACAGACTAAAGTTAGGGTTTTTCTATCAATTTGTGTTTTAGAAGATGAATTTTAAATTTGTTTTACTAAATATTCCTAAAAAAAAAATTTGACATCCCCAATTGTGGCCCCACCCTACCCCCGGGAATCATAATTTGAACAAACTTAAATCTTCCCTACTTGAGGAGGTTTCCACACAAGTAACAGCTTTATAAACAATCGACAATATCGACGTAAATATACCTGCATACAGGTATTAGATAAGATTAAAAGAATTGTTCATACTTGTTAAAATGCACCCCTTAACCCCCACCCCCATAATTTAATAAAAACATGATTTTTATCTGTTTCTGCAAGTGTTAATTTTTAGATCAATTGCTTTTAGAATAGAAATCAAACTACAAAAGTAACATTAATGTATAATGAATAAGCCTTTTAACGAACATTATCTTTATCTATTTTTTTTTACAAAATGATTTAACCTGTGAATGCACAGGCTGATCTATCAAGATGAAGATAATTGTGAATTAAGAATAAAGTAACAGTATGATTCATTACATGTGAAGTATTAGCTATTTATAATATTGGCTACATTATATCCTTTCTACAAGTGTTCCCTCCAGTACATTTTTCCATATAATAAAATGGTTTTGGTTGGAGAGTCTTTACCACTTCCCCCTCCATAATGTATCTTTTCATATGATTTTAAAAAACGTTGGTGATCAGAGTATACAGGATATTTCGTTCACAAACACAATTTTCAAAACTGTAAAATGTAAAAATGTAAAAGCTACAATTTAGTTTTTCTTTTCTATTGCAAATGCCAAACGTCATATATGTGTTTGCATATATATATTTTCCGGTGTAGAGGGCAATCCCCCCCCCCCCTAAAACAAGGAATTCGAAATTAAATGAGTATGACAACGTTACACTTAACTACAAATAATATTTATTGCGGCGTGCAAAGATTGATTTCATATTTCATATCTTTCATTGACTTGAAATGAACTTATATAAACCTAAATTAAACACAAAACCTATAATATATATGTGTATTATGCAAAAATAAAACAATTGTTTCTGATTGTTTCAAAGTTTTTGAGAATTGTTTAATGTGTTTATAAATTTGGTCTAAAAACAACCAAAGTTGTTATTGGACAGGAAACTGACGTCTGGTTGGTACAAAAAAAAATCATATGATAAGAGACAAACATGACAATAAGTGTGTTAAAATCTTAAACATCTGTAATTTATAGTTGCTAAGAAAAATGCGACAGATATTTTTTTACTGATGTACAAACAATCAGAAGACACACACACAAGAGTAAAACAGTATACAACCTCTTCTTCATAGCGGGGTATAATCAGGATTAATCGGGAAGAAGAACAATATACTATGTACTGCATGCAAAATTTAATGTCATGGTATCTCAAAAATGAAGAAGGATACAAGGTATACGGAATTTTAATGCATACTTTGTCATCAAAATAAGGTCAATAACTCCCATTATGTTGTAAGTCCAGCGTCTGTCAATCAGTCGTTACCGTCTTCCTCCACAAGTCACTCCAGGTGCTTTATTTGCATATACCAGAGAAGGAAATGGTTGCAGTGCCAAAAGTAAAGAGAAATTAATGACATCGAGCAAAAAAAAATTATTATTTCTTACGACAGTCGATATGCATGAAGGTGAATTCACCACTGAAATACTCCCTGTTTATTCTGACATACCAACATGCACAGAAAAATTCTTTTGAACTAAAGATAAAATTATTAATTAAGCTTTGAAACCAAATGTAAAAGGACTGATATTGATAAGAATATTAATTTCGATGACCAGCACCCTACAAATCTAACTGGACTCACCAAAGTTATTTTTATAACTTTATATCATGTATATCAACGTAACAGTAAAATCACATCAGCACAAAGCATAACAACAGTCTTGGGATATTTTTTTAAGAGACGAAGTCTGGTCTGGGTAAGGACGAAGTCTGGTCTGGGTAACAATTTGCTGTCCATATTTTTTACCAAGCCCACAGTCAGGTGCGCGAATGTATGTCAACTGTAAAAAATGCTCATAAAACGTTTTACATGTAGTACAAAAATATCGGAATTCAACATAAATTAATTCTAAGGATATGCTTTGTTACAACCACTATTGCAACAATGCTTTTATAAAGTCAGGTGTATGCACTTTTTCTAGTGTTCTTTAAAAGATGATCTTTTAATCGACTTTGTTAAGCGGTGGTTATAAGATGATTACATTTATGCGAGGAAAAAGTGGAATACTTACCTTCATTTTTGGGTTTTTCTGTCGGTGTCTATAAAATAATAATTTTTGTTATTACTTTATTTACTGTAGAGGCAGAAATATTCGTTGAGGATTTAATTTCACTATTTTCGTTGGCAGTATAAGTCATAGAAATAATATCTAAGACGAATCTTTAACCAAAGTATTAATGAATACAAAGAGATTACCATAGGACGAAAGTGAATGCCAACAGAATTTTAATTGGTTCAAATACAACGAAATTTTGACGCAACGAAAATAAATGCTTCTACAGTATTTAATGAAATGTCTAATGTCTTTAATTAAAATACCCTACAGGTACATCTTTTTTCGTATTTAGCAGGTTTTAATGATAATATTAATAAGAATAATATTTATAACAATAATAATAATAATTTTATATATACTTAACACCTACCCAGCATATTTTGGTGTCGACGAAATGCTTCTTACTAACTATACACCTTTCGCAAATGTGTTTCGAAACAGGGAACTCGGTTTTTGGAATGAATGAATTGTCGTTTTCAGTATTCAGCATTCCATTTTGGCATTTATATCCAATAATGTAGTTATAGCCTTTATATTCTAGTATTTTTTTCTCAATGGATTGCTCAACTTCTTTAAGAAGATTAACATCAATTTTTCCTTCCACCGGTACCCAGACTTGGACCTGGATTTGGTATTTGCAAAGACATACAACCACAATATGATTAAGAAATGAAAAGCATGCCGTGTTTTCGTACAAGCAGATCTTTTCATTTTCTCGTAGAATAGACCATTTTGGTATTTGCATGCATTTCAAAACTATTCCGTAAAAGAGAAACACTGGAAGTTGTTTGTTTTCGTCAAACTGAAAACAAAGAATCGAAGACTTTGAACCTCCCATATCCATGTTTTTAAATTTCTGTTTGTTCATACTTGGGATGTAATACCAAGGTTTGGTTTCATGTTGCATTGCTAACAATCCTAATCGTTCCATGTAAGGTAGAATCTTCACTTTATGTAAAATATAGTCCTCCTTCGCTTTGCTTTTCCATATTTCTGTAAGTTTTTTATCTTCAATTACGCCGGTCTTTTTGATAGAGTCACGACTGTAGTCGCTGTCATCTAAATCTACATTAAAATGAATGAGGGACTTGAATGCATTGACAAACCACTGAATATCAAGAATAATTGTTTCATTTAAACCTTTCTCGTCAAAATATAATACAGTTCCAACTCTGTGTAAATAACACAACATTTTTGTTACTTCTTCATCATTCATCCGGAACTCTTCACTTAAATGAAAGTTTTTTTCTGATAACTCTTTTCGAGATATTATCCTTTGTGTTTTCATTCTTTGCAAAATGTGTTCGAATATTGCCCACACTGGTCTAATTTGTTCTTCAAAAGACTTTGAGTCACGAACAAGCTTTGCAATACATTTCTTAATGTCTGATAAGTTTTCTAACTCTGATCCTGTTTTCGGAAATCCGATTGCAAAAGTTCGATCGTGATGCAGATGCCTCCTCAAGTATGAATAATCTTCTTCAAAAAAATCGAAAAATTCCTGGAAAAATTTACGACATTCCTGCAAAAAAAATAATATCTATTTTCACATACTTTATTTGAAATGTTTGTTAAAAAGTTTCATTATCAATTATATTTTTTTCTAGCTATGAATTGTGGTTTTAAACTGCTTAATTCATTTGATAATTACTTTTTAGGTCACCCGAGTAAACTGAGGTGACTTTTTGCTATCCGTTTTTGTCCGTCGTCGTGCGTTAACATTTAATGAATTAATTCAATTCTTTATAAAACAATTCATAGAAAAATAAGGACATCATGATTATGCATTACAAAGAAATTCAGTCAAACCGTTTAAACTATCAATATCGGATTATTTTATTTCATAATCTGCCCTGGCGTGTTACATTGACGCCGATTCAAAACGGTGTTCTTTCGGCGGAGTTTAACCATTAGGTAATTTAAACTACAATGTATAATAAATTATGGTTACATTGACAGGCGCTAATGCTCAACTTTGAGTTGTGAAGAGTGAAGTGAAAAACGAGTAAACCTATTTTAAGTATCATACTTTAATTTTCATTGTGCATGTATTTTGCAAAATTTAGTAAAATACAAATAAATGCATTAAAACCTTTTAAAATATGTTTTCATCAGCATTTACAAAGTTGAACACACTGAACAAATACAGATAAAACTAGTGGGTATTGTTTTTTTTTTTTTTCAAAAAAACACATGTCTCCACTTTTCCCCAAGAATTGTAATTTGGAGCAAATTTAAGAAGTGAAAAAGAATGATGTCAGCTATATGTTATATATCATCCATATATGATACAAGTCATTATTGTAAGCAATATTTTCATGATAATTGACCCCGAAATCTAAAAAGGACAAGGTCAAAAAGTTGGGTTTGGTTCACTTTTTCGCTAGATCATCTAACTGTTTAAAGTTCAAAGTCTCTCTGTCAAAGAAATTTGAAGTTATGGTCTGGAAAACAAAAATGATTTTTTTCTTAATTTGACCTTGAGTTATGAAAAGGGTCAAGGTAAAAAGAATTAACAACAGTATGTCTCATGGTATTTTAGTTCTTTGTTTACAGTTAAAAGTCCTTTTGTCTAAGTATATTTTAAATAAAGACGAGAGTGTTTTTTCTAATTTGACCTTGAAAAAAATATATCGCCTAGGTCAAAAATTTTGATAGGTTCCATCTTGGTAACTTAATATTTATCTATCTGTGATACAAGTTTAAAAGCTGTATGTTTCAGGAATCTCATGTAATTGATTTGTACAATATTTTTTAGAAAATGAATCAACTTGAGACAAACGAGTGGTAAAGGTAGAAAATTATGGTGTTGTGCACTCTTACTCAATACCATCCACCTATGCTCCAAGTTTTAAGTCTAAATGTCAAATGGTATTCAAGTTACAACCCAAACAAAATTTTATTATTTTTTCTTAATTTGACCTGGAGTAAAACAAGGTCAAGGTCAAATATTTATCAATAGTACACCTCAGTGTATTATTATTATTGTCCTTTGCTTAAAGTTTGAAGTCCTTCTGTCAAATTATATTTAGGAGTTGAACAATGATGTTTTTTCCAATTTGACCTTGAAATAAAAAATTAAGGTCAAGTTCAAATAATTTGGTAAGGTTCAACTTGGTTATATACCATCTATCTATGATAAAAGTTTAAAGTCTGTATGTTGAAGGAGTCTTGTGTTATGGTCCGGACAATATTTTTTATAAAACGCTTGACCTTGAAGAAATAATGTCAAGGTCAAAAAGTTTGGTAGCTTGTGCACTCCTTCTCAAGACCATCTACCTATACTCCAAGTTTGAAGTCTTAATGTCAAATGGTATTCAAGTTACAACCCAAACAAAAATTTATTATTTTTTCTTAATTTGACCTGGAGTAAAACAAGGTCAAGGTCAAATATTAATCAATAGTTCACCTCTAGTTATTATTAGTGTTCTTTGTTTTAAGTTTGAAGTCCTTTTGTCAAAGTATATCTAGGAGTTGAACAATGAAGTTTTTTCTAATGTGACCTTGGAATTAACATTTTGGGTCAAGGTCAAAATTATGGTAGGGTTCAGCTTAGTTATATACTACATCTATCTATCAATGATACAAGTTTTAAGTCTGTATGTTGAAGGAATCTTATGTTATGGTCTGGACAATATTTTTTTAAAACGCTTGACCTTGAAGAAAATAATAAGTCAAGGTAAAAAGGTTTGGTGTGGTGCACTCCTTCTCAATACCGTCTACCTATACTCCAAGTTTGAAGTCTTAATGTCAAAGGGTATTTAAGTTACGGTCTGGACAAATTTGGATGAAGAAGAATAAGAAGAAGAAGAAGAAAGTCGACAAAAACAATATGTCTCCCCTTGGAAAGGGGAGACATAAATATAACGAAATTTCCGTATGTATGTAGTTGAGTGTTGCCATTGAGCTTTAATGAAGTTATGGTAAAATGAAGCTTTGTAAAAGTAAGTTATGACTGCCGTCATGAGAAAAGGGCTCTTATCTTTTGACGTCACAATGCTCAGAAAACGACGTCAAAGTTGCGGCATTGTAAAAGCAGTTTTTTTATTTTCTGTTTCTATTTTTTTCTGCGTCTGTGTTATGTTTTCTGAATAATTAGAGTCTGGCATTGTTTTTATACCGCGATTAATATTTTTTTCAGTCAATTAACACATGTTGATTTAAAAAATAAACATTTGATAAATGATATGTTCACATGTAACGTCAATATCTATACATTTCGAACGCGTAATATTGCATAAAAATTGATGCTGAGACGTCGTAAAATTGCTGCTTTTGCATCCGCTATGAAACTAAAACACCACATTTTACATTCTAGTGTGTGATGAAAATATGCTCTAATTGGAAATCTCTTTTTTTATAAATCATTGTTAGAAACCAAAGACCCGTCTCGCATACGCGTATAATTGAATGCGAGACTGGTCGTGGATTTCTGATGATGATTTCTAAAGTAATCTGAGTAAAATTATAGAACTTTAGTTTGCATGAGCAATACATGAATGATTTAATAAAGTAAAAAAAACTGCACTGCTCACTGGTTGTTGATAAGAGAGGTTGAAGGCTGAGACATACCGAATCGATGCATAGCAGTATTGTTCAAATCTAACAGTTATCTGCGCAGTAAGTACTGTGAAACAATACAAGTCAAATATTTCAAATCATAAGTTTGGAAGTTCACTTCACGGGAGACTATTCTACACTTTTTAAACTAGTCAGAAGGAACACGAGAGAAGCGGCTATGTCTCAATTATAGTGCTACTGCCAACATACAAAATAAATTCTTGCATATTCTATTACAATTTAAGAATTTGCGATCAAATTTTGAAATTATTTAACGAATTAAAAAGCTATAACTAACGAATTAGAAGAGTTAAAACGTTTGAGAAATTTTTTGACAGCGTAAAAATCTACTCTGATATATTGCACCATGAAAAAATCTGATTCTTAGTGACATTTTCATGTAAAGGGTCTGTAATGAAACAACACAAGAGGCCCATGGGCCACATCGCTCACCTGAGGAACAAGCGGTATGATAAAATCAGCTCAATGGAGTCATAATACAAACTATCTGGACAATGTACAATAATTCATGTAAATCCTGTATAAATAAAATCCATTTTCCCCTGGATATTCTTATGTTTATAATCATTAGTCCCTTTTCTAACAGGATGATTTTATAGTCATATCATATGTTGAGTATTGCAGATCTAAAAAAGATCCCTAACAATAGTTTATATATCGGATATAAACGTACATCAAACTCTGAACCTTCTCGTGAGGCCAAAGAATTGTCCTGGGGCCAAAGTCTTAACAATTATAAAGAATCATCTGGCTGATTAGTTTCCGAGAAGATTTTTAAAGATTTACCCTATATATTCCTTTGTTAAACTTTGACTTCCCCCCCATTGTGGCCCCACCCTACCCCTGGGGATCATTATTTTTACAACTTTGAATCTACACTACCTGAGGATGCTTTCACACAAGTTTCAGCTTTCCTGGCTGATAAGTTTCTGAGAAGAAGATTTTTAAAGAATAACTCTGTTTATTCCTATGTAAAACATCGACCTCCCATTGTGGCCCAAACCTACCCCCAGGGGTCATGATTTTCACAAATTTGAATCTACACTACCTGAGTATGCTTCCACACAAGTTTTAGCTTTCCTGGCTAATTAGTTTCTGAGAAGAAGATTTTTAAAGATTTACTGTATATAATCATATGTTAAACTTCGATCCCCCATTGTGGCCCCACCCTACCCCCAGGGGTCATGATTTTCACAACTTTGAATCTACACTACCTGAGGATGCTTCCACACAAGTTCCAGCTTTGCCGGCGAATTAGTTTCTGAGAAGAAGATTTTTTAAAGATTTACTGTATATAATCCTATGTTAAACTTTGATCCCCCATTGTGGCCCCACCCTACCCCCGGGGATCATGATTTTCACAACTTTAAAATTTACACTACCTGAGGATGCATCCACACAAGTGTCAGCTTTCCTGTCTGATTAGTTTCTGAGAAGAAGATTTTTAAAGATTTACTGTATATATTCCTATGTAAAACGTCGATCCCCTATTGCCCCACCCTACCCTCGGGGGTCATGATTTTCACAAATTTGAATCTTCACTACCTAAGGATGCATCCACACAAGTGTCAGCTTTCCTGGCCGATTAGTTTCTGAGAAGAAGATTTTTAAAGAATTACTTTTTATATTCCTTTGTTAAACTTCGACCCTCCATTGTGGCCCCACCCTACCCCCAGGGGTCATGATTTTCACACCTTTGAATCTACACTACCTGAGGATGCTTCCACACAAGTTTCAGCTTTCCTGGCCGATTAGTTTCTGAGAAGAAGATTTCTAAAGAGTTACTCTATATATTCATGTTAAACTTCGAACCCCCATTGTGACCCCATCCTCAGGTGAGCTAAAAAGGTTAAGTTTACAATTCAATAAGTGGGTTTCTGGAAGAACAGATTTTGAAAATTTTCGTAATAAATATTGACAATTTTTTATACTTTTTTAATCTTTAGCTTTTAAGGTCTGTGTACAAACATAGAATTGTGAGCAAATCTCTGTATCTTGCTTATAATTGGAAGCTTAACACTCAAATATGGTTAGTAAATAGAAATTGTAAACAACATGCACTACATGTATAACAAATAAAGAACACAATTTATTTTTTCGAAATGAATCATATATATATATACATGGATATACATATTTCCGTAAGCGATATCAAACTCTATTTAAACTGAATAAACTAGAGAAAATGCCGTGCATCTCAACAAAACCTATTGCATTAATCTACCATTACGCAAAAGATAATGCCGAATTACCGATAGAATGAATTGTATTTCAGTACCCCTACATCAGATTTTGCTTAATTTGCGCAGGTAAACAGTTAACGTAACTGTTTGATTTACCGAAGTCTCTGATTGATTTGATACGTAAAAATCACGAAATACAGACGATAGTTTCCAGGTTACAAAGCATAAATAATGAAAACGAAACGAAGATCAGAACAAGCTAATACCAACGTCAGGTGTGAAAACTGTCAACGCATTGAAATATTTAGCCTCAATTTACTTCACAAAATCGGCACCAATATATTTTTAATGTTTCAAAACTTCCCTTCATACGCGAACTGTTGCACAACAAGCAAATTCATCATAGTCAGATCGACCCTTCTTCGTTTAATGTCATGGCTGCTTTAAACAACCTCGTTTTAGAAGTATAGAATACGAGTCTTGGTAAAATGGGTATGCAAACCCGGGCCGTGGCAAAATAAATGCCAGGGCAGATCAGCAATCGTCAATTCCAAATACGCATTATTTTGCAGCAATATCTACAGCGAATACAAATATACTAGTCCATCAAATATCCTGAAATTTTAATGAGATTGGCAGATTAATAACTGCCAATCTTTTGTTTTGCCCAGGCCAATTCTTGCCTACCCATTTTACCGGATGCCGAGCCCGATTGAAACACGCCTTTCCTTTATTATTATTTTCGTAATAACTTCGATTTGAAACAAAATTACCCCTTAATTTTTGCAATTTATATTTTCCTTCCCATAAGGATTTATGCTAAACTACGTTGAATTTGCCTCGGTAGTTCTTGAGAAGAAAATTTTTAAAAATGCACCCCCCTTTTTCTACAGTTTCAAGGTTTTTCCGCTTTGAATACAGATCGGACTTTAATTTTTGCAATTTATATTCGCCCTCCCATAAGGATGCTTTGTGCCAACTTTGGTTGAAATTGGATAAGCAGTTTTGGAGAAGAAGTTCAAAATGTAAAAAGTTTACAGACGGACGGACAGACGGACAGACGGACGACGGACAAAATGTGATCAGAATAGCTCACTTGAGCTTTCAGGTCAGGTGAGCTAATAAAAGTATATATACCTGTACGATTGAAAAACTTGTTTATTGTTTGAGCGCAACATATTTTGTTTTCTTTTGCAATTTAACAACTCAAACCCACATGTCGTGTGTACTTTTTGAGTTAACTTACAGTCATCAGTCATAGCATGCCTCAAAACTTACCACATTTTCATGGATTTATAGCATTTTTTATGATTATATTCATCTCTACATGATTCAAAATTCCTTAAATTAAACAGGTTTGTAAACGCAATCACTATACTACTATCCGTTTGATATCAAGTCGATAAAATTGCCGTTTTATAAATAAATTCATGTTTATCGATAAATATAAACACAACATGTGCGACATTTACAATTAATAACATGCATGGCTGTACAATTCACCTTCATATATGATGGTTTCTTATACAAGAAACAAATTTCGATGATACTGAAGTCAATGTTTAAGAGTGTTTGTTACAATGTACAGCAATAAAAAAAATCCGAGAATCGCGATATTTCTTAAAACTTCGGAATACCGTATGCAACTTTATGCACTCTATAAACGTCTATCATTTAATTTGTCATTTTGTTTAAAATTGAGACTCACTTATTGGCCGATATTTGTATGCAATGAGAGAGAGAGAGAGAGAGAGAGAGAGAGAGAGAGAGAGAGAGAGAGAGAGAGAGAGATGATTCATTCCTCATCGTGTAACATCGATAATAAGAAAATTAAATTTAGTCAACATGTAAAAATGTTACTTCTCATTGAGTAGCTACGTCTATTGGCACTGTACTACCAATTAGTGCAAAAGAAAGGACATTATTAATGCAGAAGTATTATTAAAATTCATTTGCAATCTTGCATTTTGAAAAAAAGTAAAGAATGCTTAAATATAATTAATTATTTCAACGATACGATTATGGTTTATAAAAATCGCATCACAAAAATACAACGGTAAGCGTGAACTTACAAAGCGATTGAATAGAAGTGTAGATTCAGCACGTGGGATGGCTTTTGTATTTTGTTGGTCTGTCGTATTTGATACACTTATTAGGGGTGTACGACTATATATAAACATAAACAAAAAGTAGCGATCGGTACCGAAAAAATTAACGTAACCCGCGTTCTGTAATGTGGCAATCTTTATATCCTGCATGTATCACCTAAGAAAGCATTTTATTGTTTATATTCACATCTTTCAATTAATAAATAAATAAATAAATTGATCGTAAAAAGTAAGTAAAAGTCACTAGATTATCGTTAATGTACACCAGTACGTTAGATAAAAGCTGTAGCCAAAGCGGCTTATATGGGAATTTGAGTTTGGCATCATCATGCAATTCGTGATTTTTCATAGGTTGCTGAAGATTTTGACCGATCGGTAAACTGCATGGTTAGAACTGGACCGAATAGATTTCAGTCCTGTCTGTTTCTATACAGCTGTGAATTACAATCAATTTTCATAAGAAATAGAGAGAATCATACTTAGTGGATGTAAATTTTAACCTTTAAATATAAGATGCCATTTTTGTAACATCTTTTTTCTCAAATCAACTGTCCACATTCTTGTAGTTGTAATTACTTTTCATTGAGACAGTCAAAGTAGATTTTTTTCATCGGAAATTTTATAAGAAATAAGTGTTAATAACGTATAAAAGAGAAGAGAAATCATGACAATAATTCAGCACCATAACTTCCGAGTTTCAAAAACAGCATAGATTTTAAACTTGCATCAGAATTATGAAAATACTTAAAAAGTAATATCAATAAATATGCGACAAAATTTCTGTGCAAAAATTCAATTAAAAAGAATAGATATTTCTCTTCTTGAAAATAAATTCCTGTATGCAATTTGACAGTGCCCTTAACGTAGCTCGCGGGTTTGCTGACGTCACAATAGGATTCGACGTAAAGAATTGACCGTCATAGCAAACTCATACATTTCTTTTAGAAATAACAAATGATCTTTAGAAACATAAAACGAAATATTATAAAAAGATAAAATGCAGTTAATACAAACATTTATATTACCAAGTGCTAAAAATTTAAAGATGACATACATTGTCGCATTGAGTTCTATAAGGTATGAGTGTGCGTTGGAACTCTTTAATCTAATTTATGTTTAGACAAGTACATTGTAAATAAGTTGAACCGTATGTATCAACTTCGCTCGTTTCACAATTATGAATTCTGTATTTTCAAATACCGATCTAACTATTAAATTATTTTGGCTTAGCTAGTTATCGAATGCGATTACAAAATTATTTATATGTCAATACTCGTATGGTAATTATTTTTGCATTGAATGCATGACTGACTCATTGAAAAGAAAAGTAACCATGTTTCTTCTCCTCACAACCTTATATTTATTTCCTTTATGGATTCGAAAACATTCATAATAATGTTAATTAGGTTTGCATGTTCTAATATGTGTTAATCAGCTAGTCTGGTCAACCAGCGCATTTTCGTATTTGGTTCTCAGACGAAAGAAATTGATGACGTCGGGCTAACTTCGTGATAAAAATATAGAATTTTGTGAAATCTTTTAAATCTTAAAAGTTGTTTTACGAAAAATTGGCCGAGAACACATATTGATTTTTTTTTATAAATTGATTCAAAATTATCTCTTCTGTTATTGTGTTGAGTAAAATTAAGTTCGTCTAGATCGTTTAAAAGTTTGGAGCATAGATTTGAAATGCGGTTTTTGACTAAGATATGCATTTTACTATATATTTCATTGAAATGGCGTTGCTTGATTTTATCAGCGACACTATGTTTGAATCACGATAACATTATTACTACGCAGACGAATCTCAAATAAATTTTAGAAATAAATCTCTGAAACCTATCGATCACGCGGACAAATTTTCAGGGTAGGTTTTCTCGCAAGCAGTAAACCCGCGAGCTACCTTAAATGACTTTGATTTATTTAAAGGTTGGTGAAAAGTTTGATATTTGTTTTCCTTAGATATCCTTTATCGATCTATCTTATGTTCGGGGAGGGGGGATTATTGCATGCAGAGTCGTCAGAAGTGTGCAGAACATTTACTATATCTGGATATTTAAAATATTTTGATCTCTTTAGTTAAAATTGTAAAAAATCTAGAATTGTAGAAAATTTTACTCTACTTCAAACAAAGGAAGTAAAGGAGAAAAAAATTAATGCGAAAAAAAAATGACGTTCATGACGTCGTGACATTTTCGACGAGCTACGTCAAAGTCGTGTTAACATCTCTTACTAAAATTGTCATAAAATGCTTAAAATACACAAGATCTTGGATATCTTAGTATATTTGAATTCAGAAGGAGTTGACTAATCAGAATTGAAAAAAAAGTGAGTTTGTGAAATTTTGACCTTAAGGGCCCTTTTTTCATGACGACAGTCTTATAAGAATCATTAAAGTACAATGTGTACGTTTTCAAAATTTTTCGAAGAGAATTATGCTATTCTATGGTCAATTTTCTGAATTCTAAATTTTTGGAACAAATCTAATCTACGGATCTGCATTTGTAATATTCCAGATATAAAGCAAAAATTGGTGTAATTTGATATCGTAAGATGACCCCCATTAATACCCAGATTGTATTATTTAGTATTTTAGATATAAGGTAAACAATGATAATCATACCTTTTTTATTGCTATTCACATACTACTATAAAAGAAAATCACTGTTGTAGTATTTTAAAAATCTGCTTCGAAGTGTGAAAAAAGACAGTTTTATATAAATTCCTATTGTAAATGTATTTGTATTTTGAGATGGTCCATGAAAACTCAGATATTACATTTTCTTGATCCTTTCAAGAAATGCAAAAGAACAAAAATTCTTCACTCATTTTCCGTAGAATTTCTTTTTCATATTCATCTAATTTGTTTATACTGGAATATCCAAAAGGGACGAGAAAACCTGAAGAAATAGTCAACAATTCTTTATCATTACACCAAATATTCACACAGTGTCATGTCTATTGTAATAATTCCGGATATTTTAGGTTCGGTCCAGACCGGGTTTTTCTTTTAGTTCCTTTGTTTATGTCACGTGATACAAGGGTATAAATACGACAGTGAATCAGCTGTCGGCTGCTTAGTAGATAGAAATCAGCAGAAGAGAGAAGAAGACTGTTAGATAATAAAAGGTATTGTGTCAATACAGAGCTTGCCCGTTCGTAACGGTGTTAAGTGTTTTTGATAGGCCATAGAGAGGTTGTCCTCTTGGTACTGTATGGCTTGTCAGTGTGTCACAGTAGGCTTTCCTCGGAGAGGCTAGCCATTGTTCATTTCTCTAGTGGCTGATTAGACTGTCGTCCAGGCCGTTGTGCTCACTGTCCGTCCTGAATAAGGCAGCCTACAGTGTGCACAGTGGTTGAAGGGCTACCACATATACTGTCCGTCCTGAATAAGGCAGCCTACAGTATATGCGGTAATCTGAGGACGGTCAGTCATTTTAGCTGAGTGGTTGACCTCAGTGGATTGTCACTTATGATACCCCTTGCTTTGTTTGTAAATATTCTAGATTCCCTGAAATTACTTGTTGATTATTAACCTAAGTAAGGTTAGCCTATTCCAATCATTTTTGACAATCAATAGAAAATCATTATATTATAAGACTTTGTTAGTGTACACCCAAAACCCTGGAAAAGACCAGGCACGAACCCTTCCCCTGGCAGTATAAGTAGCTCGGTACGTTACAGAAATTTGGTGGCAGCGTCGGGATTTTGGGTTAACAATTAGATACACTTGCATTGTTTTAATTGCTTTGTTTATATTTTGTTAGTTAGATTGTATCATTATATTGGGTGGCATATTTTGACATGATGACAGACCTGCAAGATGAATTAATGGGGCTTGAAGATGAGTTTAATAGACTTCAGGAGAGCATAAATAAAAGTAGGAGTAAAGCCGCAAGAGATTCAGGTTTACCTGAAAGTATGCGGAATTCCACTGAAGATCAAGACTACTTAGAACAGGGTGCAAGACCTAAAAACATTAGGACAGACACCATAGAAAATCAAAGGCCTGAAAGTCCCCTAGATCCTGATAGACGTGTTGATAGAATGACGGATAGACCCTCATTTACTAGTACACCCTATCATGCAGATCTACCCAGATATGATTACAATTTACCAAGGGAGAGTAATGTTACGACTCGCCGGGGCACTGGTACAGCTAGAACAGACAAGTCTAAAAGTAGTTGTGTTAAGCCAGACAAATATGATGGAAATTCCTCGTGGATTGACTTTAAGTCCCATTTTGATGTATGTGCTGAATTAAATGAGTGGACTACAGCAGAGAAAGGCATGTACCTAGCTGTTGCTCTGAGAGGTCAGGCACAGGGTGTTCTTGGAAATTTGTCAAAGGAAGATAAGTGCAACTATAGATACTTATGCAGGGCACTGGAAGAAAGGTTTGCACCTGCGAACCAGACAGAGTTATACAGAGCACAGTTGCGAGAGAGAAGACAACGAGCATCTGAGACACTACCAGAGCTTGGTCAGGACATGCGTCGCCTGACAAACTTGGCCTATCCTACAGCCCCTACGGAGGTGAGAGAAACCCTTGCTAAGGAGCAGTTTATTGATGCCCTTAAGGATAGTGACATGCGATTAAGAGTAAAGCAGGCCAGACCATTGGACCTGAATGATGCTATCCGGCATGCAGTAGAGCTCGACGCTTTCAACTCAGCGGAACAGCGTTTACAAGAAAGTAAAGGCTATCTGAGAGAAGCCAAGAGTGCGAGGACTCTAAGCAGGATGACTCTATAACTGCACTGATAAAAGCAGTACAGGATATAAAGGAGGAGATGAAGATACTGAAGCTAGAAATGACAAAACCAAAACCTGCTAAGTCATCTTCTGTGATCTGCAATTTTTGTAAGAGGAAAGGTCACATCAAGAGATATTGCTTCAAGTATCAAGAGTCTTTAGGTGCAAACCCTGTTGTTAAACAGCCAAAGACTGGACAGAGAGAAGAAAAGTCCAATGATAAAACAAAGGATGTGTTAAGCCGGACTGGTGTCAGCCGCAAGGCAGGTGAGGCTGGTATTTTTGTTGATGCCTCCCTCAATGGATATACGGTGAAATTGTTGATTGACACTGGTGCAACACTTAGTATTATCTCGCCAGATATACTCAATACTGTGGTTGAGAGAGCTAACCAAAACCTTGCCAAAGTTACACAGCCTATCCTCACAGCAGATGGAACAGCCATGAAAGTTGAGGGCTCCCTCATAATACCCCTCACAATATCAAGTTTCTCTTTTAATCAGAAGTTTGCAGTAGCAGACATTGGTATTGATGGAATACTTGGACTTGATTTTATGACCAACAATGAATGTCTTGTTGATGTTTATAATGCATCAATGATTGTTAAAGGAAAGCAGATAAAACTTTCTTTTGAGGGAAAGTTGGGATGTTGCAGAATAACAGTAGCAGAAAATGTCACGATTCCTCCATGCAGTGAATTGATTACTATGTGCAATGTCAAGCCTCCTGTATTTGAGAAAGTTCCACTGTTCGGCATTGTTGAACCATCGGATCGTTTCTTAGAGTCAGACCGAGGGCTGGTGGCTAGAACGTTAATCAAAGGAAACAAAGTAGCTCCAGTCAGACTTATGAATCCATCTAAGGAGGCACAGAATATATACAAAGGTACATTTGTTGCAACACTGTCAGCTGTTGACAGTGTCTATGAAAACGACAGTCAGTCTTATCATATTGAAGGATTTCCTAGTCACCTTAAAGATTTGTATAAAAGGTCAGTTGCTGGACTAACAGCAGATAATGCTAAGGTAGTTAAAGATTTACTTTTGCGGTATTCGCACCTGTTTGCTGCCAATGACGCAGATTTAGGACGAACAAAAGTGATCGAACACACCATTGATACTGGACCAGCAATCCCAATTAAACAACATGCAAGGAGAATGCCAAACCATATGCAAGCTGAGGCAGATCAACATGTCGATGACATGTTGAAAAGAGGAGTCATTGAGGAATGTTCTAGTCCTTGGTCATCTCCAGTCGTCCTGGTAAAGAAAAAGGATGGAACAACCAGGTTTTGCGTAGATTATAGAAAATTGAACAATGTAACAATTAAAGATGCTTACCCACTCCCAAGAATAGATGATTCTCTTGATCAGCTCTCGGGTACAAAGTATTTTTCAACTTTAGATTTAAATGCTGGATACTGGCAGGTAGAAATGGCTGAGAAAGATAGAGCTAAGACTGCATTTGTGACTAGAAAGGGATTATACAGCTTCAAAGTCATGCCATTCGGGCTCTGCAATGCCCCCGCAACATTTGAAAGGCTGATGGAGTCAGTACTTAGAGGTTTACAATGGCAACACTGTCTGGTCTTCCTTGACGACATTATTGTGGTTGGTAAGACTGTAGATTCCATGATTGAAAACCTTACTCAAGTGTTTGACCGCTTATTGGCAGCTGGGCTCAAATTGAAAGCTAGAAAATGCAACCTATTTGCTACAGAAGTAGAACATCTGGGACACATTGTGTCTGCAGAGGGGATAGCAACACACCCAGATAAAATCAAGGCTGTCAAAGAGTGGGAAGTTCCTTCAAATGTGTCAGAATTGAGGTCATTTTTAGGATTCTGTAGCTACTACAGACGTTTTGTAGAAAACTTTGCAGCAATAGCTAAACCTCTTCATGACCTAACCAAGAAAGGTAGTTTATTTAGGTGGACTGACGACTGTCAGACAGCATTTGACATACTGCGTAAGAAACTATCTACATCCCCCGTGCTAGCACACCCAGATTTTAAGGAAAGATTCATTCTTGACACTGATGCTAGTAACTATGCAATTGGTGCAGTGTTGTCTCAGAAACAAAATGGCATAGAACGACCTATTGCATATGCAAGCAGATGCCTGGCCAAATCTGAAAGGAAATATTGTGTTACCAGAAAGGAATTACTGGCTGTAGTTCATTTTGTAAAACACTTTAGACACTATTTATATGGACAACAGTTCACCATTCGCACTGATCACAGCTCTCTGCGATGGTTAATGAATTTCAAAGATCCTGAAGGGCAGCTTGCTAGATGGATGGATGTCCTTTCTACATATGATTTCACAATCGAGCATCGACCTGGAAAACTGCATGGCAATGCAGACGGCCTAAGCCGTGCACCGTGTAAGCAATGCAAAGGTAACCACTCTGTTGATGTTAATCAACATGTGAGTAGTGTCAAAATGGATGATAAAAGCTTTTTGGGTCACTCACTGAAAAGTTTACAAAATGAAGATCCAGACTTAAGGAAAATCAACGATTGGCTCGAGTCAAAATATCACCCTAACAAGGATAAAGTATCCCCAGAGTCAATAACTTTAAAATCCTTGTATGCTCAGTGGGATAGACTTGTCTTAAATGATGACATTTTGTACCGGCGATGGACAGATTTGGCAACACAGCAAGATATCTTGCAGGCTGTTGTACCAAGCAGTGAACGTAGGAGTGTTCTTAAATTTTGTCATGATTGTAGAACAGCAGGTCATCTTGGTATTCATAAAACGCTAGGCCGAATTCGACAGTCATATTATTGGCCTGGGCTACAAAGAGATGTGCACTCTTACATATCTGGCTGCGAAGTATGTACAAGGCAGAAAGCAGCAACTCAGTCAAATAAAGCACCTATGCATCTGGTTTATTCTGGTTATCCACTAGAGAGAATTGCTACTGACATTTTGGGTGAGTTACCACAAACCGCAAATGGCAACAAGTATATCCTTGTGGTAGCAGACTATTTCACAAAGTGGACTGAGGCTTTTGCATTACCTAACATAGAGGCAAAAACAGTGGCTGCAAAAATTGTTGAAGAGTTTATAGTAAGACTTGGAGTGCCAGAAGTGATGCACTCAGACCAAGGTCCTCAATATGAAAGTAGGCTCTTCCAAGAAATGTGCAAACTTTTGGACATCCAGAAAACACATACCACACCATACCATCCTCAATCAGATGGCATGGTTGAGCGGTTCAATAGAACTCTAACAACCATGTTAAGTGGGTTTGTAAATGAACATCACACTGATTGGGATGTTCACTTGTCCTATGTTATGATGGCCTACCGAAGTGCACAACATGAAACAACGGGTATGACGCCAAACATGTTAATGCTTGGACGAGAAACTGCAACACCCCTTGATCTCATGTATGAGATGCCGCCACAGATAAAAGAAACACCAAATAATAAGTGGGTCTGGGAGCTGCAAGAGCGACTGGAAAGTGCACACACATTTGTAAGAAAGAAGATGAGCCAGTCAATGGTCAGACAGAAACACTATCATGACCGAAAGTTGAAGTGGAAGAAGTTTGAACCTAAGGAAAGAGTTTATGTCTACTTCCCAAGAAAGAAGGCAGGCACATCATCAAAGTTCACCAGTTTTTGGCAGGGTCCATTTGAAGTTATCAAAAGGATGACTGATCTAACATATTTAGTAAATTGTGGACCAAGAGGTTCTGAACAAGTCATTCATGTGGATCGAATGCGCAAAAAGCATTCTCAGCTTTTGTCAGGAGAAGTTGATGTGCATTTATCTGATAATGAGGAATCTGAAATTAAGTCTGAACCTGAGGAGAATGATGAGTTCCCAGAGCCAGAAGCTCCTAATGCAAGTCGACCTAGTAGGAAACGCAAACCACCTGCATGGCTACATGACTATGAGACTGACATGTAAATTTTGACATAGGGTGGGACTTTTAGTTAGGCGTAATAACAATTTAGATGTTTATAGTTGTTTTCATTTTTGTTTTGTTCCTAAAAGATGGCGAAGACAAAAGTTACACCTGGTCAACCCAGAAGATGTCCCATGTGCACCTTTGTTGCAAAGACAGGTGAGGAATATAGGAACCATGTCTTGGAGTGTGCCATGAGAACATTCAACTGCACCTATTGTAGCTACTCCAGTAATAAAGAGATTAATGTCAAGAGACATGAAAAGAGAAGTCATCCAGGTTTGCTAGGAGAGCCAATCAAGTTGGACAGCAAATCAGCTGACAGACCCATGGAGGCAACAGTCAAGAAACAGTCAGCACCTCAAGAACCTATCTCCGATTCAGAAGACTGGTTGAAACAGGATTATGGAGACGTCATTGGCGAGGTTTCAGCTTCAGACCAATCAGATAGCACCTCATCTTCAGATGACGAAAGTGAAGAGCCTAAAGAGAAACCTGAGTCAAAGAAAACAGTTGTTGCAGGGGATAAGGCATCTGAAACGCTTTTGGAGGGGAGGATCATCAGGAAACAAACAGTACCCACCAAACCACACACACCAAAGTTGAAGAACCCCATTGCAGTCTCCTCTAGTAAGCCAGAGTGTGCCAGGCAGGATGGGCCAGTTCCCAGTAACAAGCGAAAAGCGGAAACAGCAGATGCCAGCACTCAGACTGAAGCAAGTCAAAGGATTGTTACGACAAAGCGAACCAAGAGGTTTCGTCAAAATGAGATGGACATTGAGGAAATAGAAGAGGAACGATTTGTTTTGTTTGACATTTAAGTAAATGTTGTATGAAAGATTTTTTTTTTTGTTTAATTGGTCAGCATGAACAGTTATCGATATTATTATTGTTTTGTGTGAATAAATGAATCCTGAAATTAGTTTGAAAAAAAAACAACTTTGTATTTGATCTCTTGGTGTACATGCGGGACGCATGTCATCGGAGGCGTGGGTAGTGTAATAATTCCGGATATTTTAGGTTCGGTCCAGACCGGGTTTCTCTTTTAGTTCCTTTGTTTATGTCACGTGATACAAGGGTATAAATACGACAGTGAATCAGCTGTCGGCTGCTTAGTAGATAGAAATCAGCAGAAGAGAGAAGAAGACTGTTAGATAATAAAAGGTATTGTGTCAATACAGAGCTTGCCCGTTCGTAACGGTGTTAAGTGTTTTTGATAGGCCATAGAGAGGTTGTCCTCTTGGTACTGTAGGTTGCAGTCATTTTGGCTTGTCAGTGTGTCACAGTAGGCTTTCCTCGGAGAGGCTAGCCATTGTTCATTTCTCTAGTGGCTGATCAGACTGTCGTCCAGGCCGTTGTGCTCACTGTCCGTCCTGAATAAGGCAGCCTACAGTGTGCACAGTGGTTGAAGGGCTACCACATATACTGTCCGTCCTGAATAAGGCAGCCTACAGTATATGCGGTAATCTGAGGACGGTCAGTCATTTTAGCTGAGTGGTTGACCTCAGTGGATTGTCACTGTGGGTGTGTACTGTCCGACCTGAACAAGGCAGCACCAGTACATCACACACAGTGTCAATTATATATTTATTATACCCCTTGCTTTGTTTGTAAATATTCTAGATTCCCTGAAATTACTTGTTGATTATTAACCTAAGTAAGGTTAGCCTATTCCAATCATTTTTGACAATCAATAGAAAATCATTATATTATAAGACTTTGTTAGTGTACACCCAAAACCCTGGAAAAGACCAGGCACGAACCCTTCCCCTGGCAGTATAAGTAGCTCGGTACGTTACACTATTATAAATCATTTTACAGTAGCTATTTTCTTGCAAATGTTGCCTACTGGACAAATGCAACTATGGTATTCACAATTATTCTAAAGAAGAGGTCGTTATATTAAAGAATTAACAAAACAAAATACAGAAACAAAATAAAACAAACAATTATTCATTACAATAGTTCTTTTTAGTTATTTCATTGTTTGTTTGTTTGGTTTTTTTTGGTATTTCAGTTAATTATTTATATTTTAAATGTATTTTATCTCATCACTATGATGAAACATGTGAAACATGCGATATGCGCTAATATAATGAACTATACAACAACCAGACTTACTGGTTTCGACATATTGTCGCCATGCGTGCCTACTAATATCACTGGCGTCGTGGTTTCACTATAACTGTGAATTGACTGAAGCCAGAATTTGTGGTAATCTACAATAATAAAATTCATTAATCAAATGTTTAAAATATACAAAGACAGTTACATGTAAAGCATCTCCAAAAAACGATTAAGTAAAAGCCACATGAAGATTAAGCAACAAATGTTATGTTAAATTCAAGAAATCTTATTTTTAAGAGGTCGAATACAGTTTGAGTGCGCGAAGCTTTTTATTTTCATCCAGTCGTAGTTGCAAAAATTTATTTTATATTGTATTCTTATTCAAAATCAACATTATCTGTAACGTTCATAAGTTGATAAATAGTGATTTTATTATATTAATGCTACAGGTTATATGCATTCGACAATATCATTAACTTCTAATTTTGGTTCGCTTCAGGTTTCTAGTATAAAAAATGCCCCACTTAAGCACTGTTAACATTGAAAACGGAAAATTAGATTTTAACTAAAATCGTGACAACGCCCTTTTTAGAGTAATCGGGCATCGGAAAAAAATGATAAATTCCAGGATTAAATAGTCACGAAATAAAATGGAAACATGTATTGCAAACAATTTTAAGAATTAGCCAATATTATAATTTCGCTAATGTAATTATTAGAATGATGCAGACCTAGGGATGTCGATTTGTTTTGTCAGCATTTGTTAAAGATAACTACATTGCAGCTTGGTTTGTCAGAAACAACAGAAACATCTTATTTATCATAATCAATATATCATAAGTGTCAAAGTTTAAATACTTATAAATTGCTATCTATATTTCTCAATAAGCTGCGATTATTTATAAATGCGTTTTACAACTTGAAGAAAATTGCAATGGTTATAGGCATTTTTTATGTGGTTGATTGACATAAAAATACAGAATATAAACCGATCAGCTAATAATATTACGTGTGATAAACTACGCGTTAATGTTTCATTTTTTTTTATTAAGGAATGAATTCATTATTAATTAGTTTTATACGATATAAAATGGTTTAAGGGCAGTTTACGCTTATAAACCGCGAAGAAGTTTCTTTATAAAAGCCGTACACTGTTTCAAACCATTTCATATCGTATACTCTTAATGAATATTGAATTTATTGCTTATAATTAAATGTTTTACTATTAAATTTAGTTAAAAACGGTCATTTGAATTTTGAAATGACTTAAGAAATGTATTTATGCGCAGTGATGAATTTTTCCGGTTAATGTTTCCTTTGATACGTCGATCAATAAAAAATTATTAAATTCATTTCTTATCATTTGATAAAAAAAATTCAAATCATAAAATGTGAAGTGTCATTGATCAAAAATGTAAATATTGTAAATGAAGCGGCGAGTATGAATACAAAACAACAACAGCAACAGTATTTAAAATGGAGGCGCATTCTGCTGAGCAGAGCTGAATTTAATTGATTAAACACGAATATAGAGAATATATAGATGAAATCTGAAACGCATGAATTGAATCGAAAATGAATTATATGCGATGGCTTGTGATGTTATTCACTGTTCAGCAAGATTCGTAAAAACAGGTTAAAATGTGAGTTAAATCCATGGAATATGCAAGTGGGCATAACCATGCAAGGAGACGCGATCGTGGACGAAAAAGTTGTTATGTTAATAAATACACTATATGTGCGACTTTTGAAAATATTTGGAAACTATATAAAACAATTTTGTAGTCGATCAAAAAGCGCGTTACAACCAGAATTAAATTATTTGTTGTTAAATATAATTATTGATTTATACGTTACTTTCGCACGACAAAGTAGCACTGAACATTTAGAGTACGTCTCAGGTTCGACTCTTATATATTGATAATAACTTTATTTGACACCCAATAATTTGTCAATACTATCTTCATTTTTTATGGAAGCAAGACATTTCTCATTTTTAGGAAAAAATTAAAAGGCCATGTGATGCCTTAACATATAAGAAGCAAAATGATTACCTTGATATTTCCAGGATTTGAATCTACTACAATCTATTTCATCCACATCAGATTCAAGTACCTCTTCACTGGGATTTTTTGTCATATCCACAACTAAGATATAACATGTTTTTGGACTTAAATAAATCTGGTGAAAAGCGTAATACAAACTTTGCCCTGCAAAATCTAAAAATGTAATCCTTGGACGTGTGAGATTTTCACTAGGTAGCTTTTCAATATCGTCCATTATTTTTAAGATTGCATATCGTTCATCGTCAAATCTAATGAATTCATTGCTTTCACTTTTTCCATGAGCTTCTTCTTGGGTGTATAGAGACGAACAGTTGTTACTTATACTCTTTGCTAAAGCCTTGCCAGGAGAGTTAGACAGAAGTGTCCTGCTCTTTTCATTTTTACCTTCCTCTGCTATTTCCATCTTACACTTAGGCAAAAGAAGCAACGGGGTGTCCTCTGTAGTATCTTCATTGTCACTGTTGTCGTTTTTATCTCTTTCAGGGAATGTTAATTGATTCCCTTGAAACGCTTCTCTTTGTTTTGTTTCTAAAGTTTTAAAAACTGCTGCAGAAAAAAGATGGGTATTTATTCATTTTTATTTTCCCTACTTCCATTTAGTGCATTTATTTTATTACAATAAAGGAATTCAATTTTAACGCCAACTTTGCAAAATTAATGCGCAAATTCTTTATTGTACATTAGAAAAAAAATGACATGTGGTGATTACGATCAATGTTCAAATTCTTAAGTCCAAAGAAAATTACAAAACAGGAGCAGAGCAAACACAAACATCTTTTTAAAAAATAGACGTAGGATCAGGTGCCATGGAGGAGTGAGCATCCTCTGCTCACCGGTGTCGTATAATTTAAGGTCCGCCCCGTAAAATGGTCCGGCCGGACCTTTAATGTTAACATTTAAGGTCCTACCCGTAGTCATTTATTTAAGTTAAATAAATTGATTATTCTCTTTAGCTAATGAATGTACTTGTATCTTAAAGATGTCTTTGTTTACATAATCCAGTCGGCCAATTGCCTATGGTTTATGTATGACCATATTATTTTAATAAATTACTTTGTAGAATATTAAATATTAATAGCGGGTTAGATTTTGACCAATTCTTTAAGAATCTGAAAAAAAGAAAACCAGGAGTATTTAGTCGATAATTTGCACACAACATGTAGTCCATTTGTTTTTAAATCTCTTCCGGTGGGTATAATGTATTAGCATATGGTATCACAACAGGTGAACACGGGTAAAAGTAGCCCTGCAGTTATTCACACCCCTGTGCTGAGAAAGAAAAAAATGTCTCCGCTGTATAGTGTTCTTCGCAACTAGATCGTCTTTTTAGCTTTGGCTTTGTTTAATTTTCAGTAGATCAGAAACTTCTGATAATATAATAATAATTTATAAGTCTCTAAGTAAATTTATCACTAGTTTCAGATAAATAATAAAGGGTCACATATGTGGATTACCGTAACAGAGGATATACGCTGCCAATATTGTGTACAAACGTAGCTGTGGTAGATATACATGTAAGGGCGTGAAAAGACAAATGAAATCAATTAGATGATGCGTGTACCTAGAATTAAAAAGCATAAATTGACTACCGGTAAAGTGCTTAAAAAAGTAATGAAAGTGATAATGTTATAATAATCTCTCTCTCTCTCTCTCTCTCTCTCTCTCTCTCTCTCTCTCTCTCTCTTCATAATGTGCATGCAATATTGCTAAAAAAAAAGTATAAGTGTTTATTCCCGACAGTATTTGATCACCTCATTATTTCAAAAACTTATTCCCTCTTCATTTAATCAAACATACAATAATTTTATATGTATATGATATATAGTATATAAAATACATGTAAATAAGCAAGGATTTGGTAACAAGTAAACACTTAATAAGTAAATCCGTTTCAATCGATATTTTTGATATGTCCAAGTAAGGATTTCTCTGAAAGCACATTTCTGAAAAATTAAAGACTGAACTGATATTTACAAAAATTGCGTTGAGGAAGGAAATAACAACATGTAGGTGCAAGGTGTATAATTTGTGATAAAGTTGCTATAATGTTACACAGTGCTTTAATACAGATATATATTTGTAAACTGCCTAAAAAAACAATATCCTTTCGGTTTAAAGAAAAATATGTATCTCTATGGAGTAAAATATTGATGTCCTTATCAAAAAGGATAGTGTCTAAGAGTAGCAGTCTTGCATTGGTATAGATTAATAACTTTCTCTCTCTCTCTCTCTCTCTCTCTCTCTCTCTCTCATCATTGTTAAATAGGAAAATGCATGTAGTTAATCAAGTTGACACTTGCATTACCTTTCATTTAATGATGATCTTTTGTTTAAGTGGGTTGGACACAATAGTATACTTAGTAGTTCAAGATACTGAATGCAGATAATTAATATTCATTTTGATACTTATATTGATTTATCCCGATGATCTTTTATACTAGGGATAGGACCTTATAATATGGTTCAAGAAAACGCCTGCCTGTTAAAATACCGAATGCAGAAAATTAAAATTCATATTGACACTTGCTTTGATTGACCCCGATGTTTTTTTAATTTAGGGGTAGGACCTAATAATATGCCTCAAGAAAAGATCTCCCTGTTGAAATGCTGGATGCAGATAATTGATACTGATATTAACACTTGCTTTGATTTACCCCGATGATCTTATAATTATGGCTGAAGAAAAGGTCCGCTCGGTGAAAAAAAAAACCCAACATGACAGTACATGTAGATAAACAAGGAATTAAGTACTAGTAAGAAAATACATATTGGTAATGTATTGTTGTTTATCGATACCAATTTTTTTATTCAGAGGGTAGGACACAATATCATAGAACAAGAAAAGGTCCGCCCCATTGAAATGCTGTTTGCGAATAAATTCACAGAATGTTGACCCGATGACCTTTTTTTCAGAGGTAGGACCCAATATTATAGTTCAAGAATAGGTCCGCCTCGTTAAAAGAACTGCATTGTCATACATGGCATAGGCGTCAGAACCGGGGGTGGGGGGGGGCTTAACCCCCTCCCCACTTTTTTGCAAAGTTAAACCTAACCATAAGCACATAGCATCAGGAAGAGGTCACCCCCCCCCCCCCGCCCCACTTTTTCTCGCAGCAAACATAATTGTTCCTAAATTTATCTTTAAAAGAATGTAATATCAATAGTGATATTGAGAATTGGAGATTATACTAGCCCCCCCCCCCCCCCCCCCATTCCCCATGAATGATGATTTGGAAAGAAATCTTTTGGTATATAATTATTTTTTTTGGTGTTACAGGTCTCTCTCTCTCTCTCTCTCTCTCTCTCTCTCTCTCTCTCTCTCTCTCTCTGATAAGGATTTTCATGATATTTGGAATTAGTTTTACTTTTGTGTCGAGATTTCTGATGATTGGTCTTGCCCCCCCCCCCTTTCAATTTGCTTCCGACGCCACTGCATGGATGCAGTGAGTTTGTTATAGATTCTTGTAGTGATATAGTGATATTTTATCAGTTGATCTTATTACTGTTGGATTGTACAGGAAATTGACTTCAGTGTAGGCTTTATTTTTTAAAATGTATTCAGAGTAGTTACACATTATCTATTATAATATTTATATAAATGGTTTTCATCGTAAAATATTTCTATTAAAGAAGCAAGACTCAGTAAATGTACATGTATTGTGTCCTTAAAAAAGACCGCAAAATTAGAGTAATGTTAAGCAAGAGAAGTAGTAAAACATTTAAATTGATTTTTCTCCACCCCCATTGCATTTGAAAAGAGGATCTTTTATATGCAGGTTGGATTTGTTTTAAATGAATCGTTTATTTTCAATTAATATTCAGACATTTGATATATGTGTAGTACATGTTGTGTACATAACTTTCAACGAATTTCTATCAAAAAAGTGTCAACTACCCCGGGAGTCTATATCGGATCCTGTCTTCAAGCTCTTGTGATATTTTCTTTCTAAGAAGAAAATCCCCTTAAATTCTTTTCCAGATGCAAAATGCACAAACAGCTGAAGGAATATGGCTCTTAACTAATCTTACATGTTTTTAAATTCTTGAAAATTAAAAAGGGGACGTGTGAAATGACCATTGTTTACATAACAATTTCAAACAGTCAGACACCTAAAGGTGTGAACCCCTCACACCTGCAGGGTGTGTATATAACACCTGGTTCAAGCCATTGTTTAATTATTGACACCAATCAGTTTCATTTCCTGTTAATATATGATCGACCAGCAAAATTAAAGTTGAAATAATTATTGTGATTTATTGGTGTTCATCAAGCTACATGTATATGTATTTTCATTTATATTCTGTTCTGGATATATACTAACTTACTTCGGGTAGGTACTCCTTAAAACAAGAGGCCCATGGGCCACATCGCTCACCTGAGGAACAATAGGTATGATAAAATCAGCTTAATGGAGTCATAATACAAACTATCTGGACAATGTACAATAATACATGTAGATCCTGTATAAATAAAATCCATTTTCCCCTGGATATTCTTATGTTTATAATCATTAGTCCCTTTTCTAACAAGATGATTTTATAGTCTTATCATATGTTGAGTATTGCAGTTCTCAAAATGATCCTTAACAATAGTTTATATATTAGATATAAACGTACATCAAACTATGAACCTTCTCGGGAGGCCAAAGAATTGTCCTGGGGCCAAAGTCTTAACAATTATAAAGAAACATCTGGCTGATTAGTTTCTGAGAAGATTTCTAAAGATTTACCCTATATATTCCTTTGTTAAATTTTGACCCCCCCCCCCCCCATTGTGGCCCCACCCTACCCCTGGGGATCATGATTTTCACAACCATGAATCTACACTACCTGAGGATGCTTTCACACACGTTTCAGCTTTCCTGGCTGATTAGTTTCTGAGAAGAAGATTTTTAAAGATTTACTCTGTTTATTCCTATCTAAAACATCGACCTCCCATTGTGGCCCAAACCTACCCCCAGGGTTATGATTTTCACAAATTTGAATCTACACTACCTGAGGATGCTTCCACACAAGTTTCAGCTTTCCTGGCTAATTAGTTTCTGAGAAGAAGATTTTTAAAGATTTACTCTATTTAATCATATGTTAAACTTCGACCCCCCATTGTGGCCCCATTCTACCCCCAGGGGTTATTATTTTCACAACTTTGAATCAACACTACCTGAGGAGGCTTACAAAGAAGTTTCAGCATTGCCGGCTGATTAGTTTCTGAGAAGAAGATTTTTAAAGATTTACTCTATATATTCCTATGTTTAACTTCGATCCCCCATTGTGGCCCCACCCTTCCCCCGGGGGTCATGATTTTCACAACTATGAATTTACACTACCTGAGGATGCATCCACAAAAGTGTCAGCTTTCCTGGCTGATTAGTTTCTAAGAAGAAGATTTTTAAAGATTTACTCTATATATTCCTATTTTAAACTTCGATCCCCCATTGTGGCCCCACCCTACCCCCGGGGGCCATGATTTTCACAACTATGAATCTACACTACCTGAGGATGCTTTCACACAAGTTTCAGCTTTCCTGGCTGATTAGTTTCTGAGAAGAAGATTTTTAAAGATTTACTCTATATATTCCTATGTTAAACTTCGATCCCCCATTGTGGCCTCACCGTACCCCGGGGGTCATGATTTTCACAACTTTGAATCTACACTACCTGAGGATCCTTCCACACAAGTGTCAGCTTTCCTGGCCGATTAGTTTCTGAGAAGAAGATTTTTAAAGATTTATTCTATATATTCCTATGTAAAACTTCGATCCTTCATTGTGGCCCAACCCTACCTCCGGGGATCATAATTTTCACAAATTTGTATCTACATTACCTGATGATGCTTTCACACAAGTTTCAGCTTTCCTGGCTGATTAGTTTCTGAGGAGAAGATTTTTAAAGATTTACTCTATATATTCATTTGTTAAACTTCGACCCCCCATTGTGGCCCCACCCTCAGGTGAGCTAAAAAGGTTAAGTTTACAATACAATAAGTTGTTAAAGTTGGTTTCTGGAAGAACAGACTTTGAAAATTTTCTTAATAAATATTGACAAATATTTTGCTTTTTTAAGCTTTAGTTTTTAAGATCTGTGTACAAACATAGAATTGTGAGCAAATCGCTGTATCTTGCTTATAATTCGAAGCTTAACACTCAAATATGGTTAGTAAATAGAAATTGTAAACAATTAAACACAAGAAACATGCACTACATGTATAACAAATAAAGAACACAATTTATTTTTTCGAAATGAATCATATATATATACATGTATATACCTACATATTTCCGTCAGCGATATCAAACTCTATTTAAACTGAATAAACTCGAAAAAATGCCGAGCATCTCAACAAAACCTATTGCATTAATCTACATGTACCATTACGCAAAAGATAATGCCGAATTACCGATAGAATGAATTGTATTTCAGTACCCGTCCCCTACATCCGATTTTGCTTAATTTGCGCAGGTAAACAGTTAACTGTTTGATTTACCGAAGTCTCTGTTTGATTTGATACGTAAAAATCACGAAATACAGACGATAGTTTCCAGGTTACAAAGCATAATGAGAACGAAACGAAAATCAGAACAAGCTAACACCAACGTCATGTGTGAAAACTGTCAACGCATTGAAATATTTAGCCTCAATTTACTTCACAAAATCGGCACCAATATATTTTGTATGTTTCAAAATTTCCCTTCATACGCGAACTGTTGCACAACAAGCAAATTCATCATAGTCAGATCGACCCTTTTTCGTATAATGTCATGGCTGCTTTAAACAAAGAACCTCGTTTTAGAAGTATGGAATCATTTTACCGGATGCCGAACCCGAAGCTATTAAACTGATTGAAACACGCATTTCCTTTATTATTATTTTCGTAATAACTCAGATTTGAAACAAAATTTCCACTTAATTTTTGCAATTTATATTTTCCTTCCCATAAGGATAATTTATGCTAAACTATGTTGAATTTGCCTCGGTAGTTCTTGAGAAGAAGATTTTTAAAAATGCACCCCCCTTTTTCTACAGTTTCAAGGTTTTCTCCGCTTTGAATACAGATCAAACTTTTATTTCTGCAATTTATATTCGCCCTCCCATAAGGATGATTTGTGCCAAATTTGGTTGAAATTGGATAAGCGGTTTTAGAGAAGAAGTTCAAAATGTAAAAAGTTTACAGACGGACAGACGGACAGACGGACGGACAGACGGACGACGGACAAAATGTGATCAGAATAGCTCACTTGAGCTTTCAGCTCAGGTGAGCTAAAAATTACAAAATAATCCCACTTATTTTGCTTCAAAATACTCGAAATTGAAAAAATAAAAATGAAAAATATATCCCGGACCTTTTATATTAGGCGGACCCTTTTAGAGCAAAGGCGGACCCCAAAATGTTAACATTAAAGGGCCGCCCCGGACCATTTTACGGGGCGGACCTTAAATTATACGACACCGGTCACACCCGCCGTGTGTTCTTTGTTGTAATCGGGAAATACGGAAAAGTTTGTACCCAATTAGGCGATTAATTATCATAATGGTCTAACAATTAGTATGAAAAAAAAGTCAGTCAGCATGCAACCAAGTTTACACATAATTCACTACCTGCATTTAACCTTTTTGAGGAAATCCTAAATTGTGGACTTTTTCCTTGATTATCATACTGTAAACATCTTTCATTCAACGTGTTTAAAATTTCATAAAATTCCTGTGTTATTACCTTTCACGGTGTTTTTATTTTTACTACCAATCGGTTTCAATTTAAATGAAGATCGAAAAACATAAACGATATTTAATGAATATATTACCTTCTTCATTTACATTTGAAATTTTAAATGACAAAACCCGTACATGTAGTATTACCTCCTTTATCGTCTTCTTCAAAGCAATCGCTTCCGTCTTTGTCCTTTTCGTCTGTACGTTCCATGAAATCATTTAACTCCTGTTCTGTTTTGCAGTTTTCTGTATTATTTTTGCTATTTTTACTAATAGGGTTTTGCTCACTTTTTTCTAATTTCTCTGGGTTGTTTTCGATCGCAGTTTTAGAAAGAGGAATTGTTGGCAACTGATTTTTTTCATCGACATCTATAATATATTAAATCAATATCCATGTTATTATAATGGATTAGTTACTGAAGGCAGTGGTATCATTTTATATTTAATAGAAATTAATACACATAAATATACGCAATGTAATAACATTTAAATAACTTACTTTGGATGGTTTCTTCATCTTCCAGCACTTCAAAACAGTTAACATGGACGTCAACTATTTCCGTCGACTCTGTGGATTTTATTTCTTCAAAGGTAAGATTTTTCAATCTTCGCAAAAGAGTTGTTTTGCCAGCGCCTGCGCAGCCAACTATTATGCATCTAACATGACAAACTGTCATCTCTCCTTTACTGAGAAATTCTCTTAGCTTTTGTTCATTTATTTCTGTTTGTTTAACACCTTCATCTGTATTATTGTCTGTTAAAGGTGCCTTATTTTCAAGTGTCCTTTCATTTAATGGCAAATCGTTAATTTCTTCATCTTCTTCTATTTTCGTTTTTGCTACATTATCTGTATTATTGTCTGTTAAAGCTGCCTTATTTTCAAGTGTCCTTTCATTTAATGGCAAATCGTTAATTTCTACATCTTCTTCTATTTTCTTTTTTGCTACAATGTTATTTAACTTAATTGATTAATATCAGCCATCAAGTAAGTTTGAATAATACCACAGATCAAACAGATGTAGTGATATATTAGAATAAGTCGATCAAGAAGTTTCAAACAATTTAAGATTGATTAGGATTGATTTTATCATTTGTCTTATTTAAAGGTGCTTGGGTCGATTTTATATCAAAGCTTGTTTACGATTTTAAACGATGGTTTTGCTACGTATGTGTATGATAATAGACATGGAAGTAGCTTTCCAATTTAACCATATTTCAATAAAAAAAATGATGTATAAACTTTTTAACAAATCAAACGACATAAAATGGTTATCGAGTTATTTCGCCTCATATCATAATAACATTTGGGATGGATAAACCCAAACATTCGGGGGAAGAAACCAAACGATTCCCTTTCCTAAACATTCCCATGATGCATTTTGGTTTAGGGTTTGTTTTATATGCCCATAAAGAAATCATTTTATTTACTTAGAATATTTCTAACTTTGAAAGGAGATCGATTCTGCTGATGTGAATAGACAAAAGCCTATCACTTTCTAAAAATAATAGGTTGGTATGCGAAATTAATTGATACTGTAACAGCCAATAGTATTCTCAAGGTACAATGAAAAATTAACATATCTCATCAATAAACACTCGATAGACCCTAGAGAGCTATAATAGAATTTCAAATGAAATAGCTACCTCTTCTCCTTTTTCGTTCTATGTAAATTATTATCCCACACAGTACTAGTATAAGCACAGAGAGCACTATTATTGCAACCTTTAAGGAAATTGTATCAGAGCCGGCTGGCTTGATTTCGTTTCCTCCATAGTCTTTACTTGTTCCATTGTCGTATGCCTTAGTTGTTGCAGAATGTCTACAAGAAACAATCATATAACAAATTAATAAGTTAGTTGAGAATGCTTAATATATATCATCATGCAATTTTACAGCATAAAAAGCTTTGAAAAATTTGAAAAATCTTAAAGATAATGTACCTCTTGAAATCGATATTTTTTCTTCAAATTACTGGTTATTGGTTTTAAAAAGGTTAATTAAAAGAAAACCAATAACGTGCGATCTTTCATTGTAAAAACTAAAGCTCATTTCTTATAAGAAATTTAGTTAAAATTTATCTAATTATCAAAATGAATGTTTCAAGAAATTAAATAAAAAAGTGAAAACAAACGATTCCTACATAAACGCTAGAATCTAATAATAATGATAATAAAATAATTATCTAGAAAACGTATTGCGACATTAGTTCACTTTAAATTGAACGTAAACGTTAACGAAAACATTTTAATTTTAAAAATCCATTAAAAATGTCAAATAATGTAGATACTTCTCTTGGCAATTTTTATCAGCACGAAAGCACATCAGTTGTCTGTTTATTGATAAGCATGCTGGGTCTGTTCAAGGATAACATATGAAAATTAAACATAAAATTAAATGAAATTAGAAAAATATTGGTATCATAGCTCACAAGCCCTAAAATTCATTTCATAGATACATCATTGAACATTGTTGAACATTTTGAATATAAAAACAAAACTATAATGTATCATAGAGTTAATCTTAAACAATATGTTGATGATAAGGCTAACATTAACATTGGCGAACTAAAATCTTTATTTCGTTAACACCCCAGCGTTTATGACTGTCTAGGCATAAAAACTTCCAATTTAACCGTATTACACTTAGTTTAGCCGTAGGGCTAAGATTTAACTTTTTTTATATTTACATTTTCAAATATGCTACCTTAAACCTATACAATAGCAAAAACGATTAATTTTGTGTTACCTTTTTATGACGTCACAACAAAAATCGCAGGCACTTATCGTTTGACGGTTGCAAATTTGTAAAGTTAAAAACCGTTAGGCTATATTAATGATTCTAAATTAATGATTTTTTAAAACGTAAATATAAGTAATAAACAGCTATGTTAAAAAGTTCACCGAGATATGGACTTGTTCACTCCGGGCTTCACAGGATAAGATGAAGTGATCAACCTAGTTCATATCCCAGTGATGTTATGTTTAAAAGATCATATTTATTACTGAGTAACAATGCGTTGTTTTGATGTACATACATAATTTATTTGTCTTTATCACCTATACCAATTATTAACAATATATATACACAATACTACCGGTACTTTAAAAAACTAACTTGTGATTATAAGGTAGCAAGGGACAGTTTCGGATAAAGTACCCGTCAATATTTTTGTAAAATTGAGAATTGCTGTACTTGAAAGCTTATGAGTGTTGCTAAAATTCATGAAATGATTTTTGGGAGTTGATTTTAATCAACTCTCCTATGCAGTTACTCAGACAAACCGAAAATGAAACAGTGTTTGGACCTCAGCACAAATCATTGCTGCTGACAATACTTAGTTCTTGAAAATAATTGATAAATTCGATGTAATGTATGCTAAAGCATTGTTTTCAAGGAAACTTATTTATAAATACCTTGAAAATAGTCAGATTTTGAATGGTACGTTCAATATAGTCTCATTCAACTCGACGCTCGGCTGTCTCCGTAAATCCTTGTCGGAGATTTACGGTGTCAGCCGAGCGTTTGATTGAACGAGACTAGAGTTCAATATTGCTTGGATCCAGACAATGTTCGAGAAATATTTCTAATACTGATACATAGTTTTATTGAATTAATTTTATTTTTAAATATTATTTAACATGATTCATATGGGGGTTTCTCGACATTTTTTTCGAAAAAGTCCAAAATTTCATATCATAAAAATGTGCGTAATTCAAATTAAAAACTACATGTACTTGTCATGCAAAATAACATATAACTGATTTTAAAATAAATTAACATCGACAAAATCAACTCCCGTCAGTTTTTCAGTACTTTGATGAATGATTATCATTAGTTAGAGGGGCGTCTCTTGTTGAAATTGTCATGCAATATGTAGGCCCCATATGTTAGGTACATGCGGCTATGACTGTTGTGTTGACTTTACACAGTGAAAATGCAAGTTACATACGGGAGGTAAAATAACACGAAAAGAAGGTGAATGGGATATTGTAAACTATACACCGGTAACTTTCTGACATGTGATAGTGCAACATGCACACGGTACGGAAGGTCAACCCTCTGCAGGGAATTAGCTGGGGGAGGTTTAAAAAGCTGAAAAATCATGAAAAATTAGCAAAATATGAAAGGGTCAAAATTTCATAAAACCAGTATGTAGAGAATTTTACAGATTTTGACTAGTCATTTTCTTCAGAAATTGGTGATAAAGAGTGAATTAAAGGTATTTATGCTGAATGGAAACAGAGGAAATTCTAGTTACAGAGTTCCAAAGACATGCATCCCTTGGCTACAATTAAACCTGTCCCCTGCCACCTAAAGACTGCCTGATGAAGGCCAGGAGTGGCCAGTAGTGATTTATAACGTACTTTACGTTGATTTTGACTTTGAACCAAGAGGAATACAAACTCTAGCCATGTTACAACCGCTAATGACTTAACGCCGCTTCATGATATATCATTAAGCGTTGCAATTTCAACCACCAGTTGAGTGAAATGTTGCACTTAAAGTTGAAATTTTCAACAGCTTGTCCTACATGTAAATTGCCGTTTAATGATAAATTTGTATAATTAATTTAATTGCATTTTGTGTGGTCAATTTTATGTATGACATACTAATCTTTATCAGATGACTAAAACTCAAACTTCCAAAAAAAGGGATTTTTCACTTAGTACCTGACTGATGACGAGGTGAACTCGAATTCCTCGTCATTTTATATGAAACAACTTTAAATTTCACCTTTTATTATATAGTATATTCCATCTAAAAAAAATCATGTGTGATATCTTTTTTAGTATGAAAAAGAATGTCTTTTCTGTGTTTTAATTATTTTTGGTGTCTTTTTTCTTAATTATATTTATTAGACCAACTTAGTTGTATCTATATGCTTAATTGGATATGAACACGTTTTAAACTATTAATGAGATCTTTTTTCACTTGGTGTAATTTGCAATTAAAAAGTGAATAACTACAATTCAGACTTAATTATTTTTATACCGTAGCGTAATTTTCAAATATTTGAATTATCATGTATTTAGAGTCATGTATAACCATTCATAATTATAACATGTCTACAGTGATACTTGTGATACTTTTGGTACATTAAGTATATTTTTAATTCTACAAATTTTGACAAAATACCTTTAAAAACAAGAGAAGTTTGTAAAACACGTATGCCCCCTCCCTTGGAAAGATCTGCGAATAAAATAAACGGAAACTGCAAGTAGTTGAATTTTTCTAAGTCTTAGGGACATAACTCTGTCAAAAAACGCTTCGTTGTAGCCACAATTTCACTTTTCCTTGATATCATTATTATAAACCTGTATACTAAATTTCAACTCAATATATGCATAAATACTACTATATTAAAATAATAGACTCGAATTTTTGGGCTTTAATACCGAGAAATCGGAAGAGTACTGTCTTTTGTTTAATACATTTTAAACACCATTAGTACTTAAAGATTACCAATTTGTTTTTTTTTATTATTTTTTCTCTATCAAGCTTCGATAGTTAATAATCAACGAACATTCCTTCAAAATATCCCGAAATCATCTGGATTTTTTGGATTTTACAATCTTGCGCATGCGCATTACATCACGCTAAATTAGGGAGGTTCTTAGTTTATATTTCCACAAGGTTAGCATTTTAAAATGCTAAAAAAGTCAGCCAGCGGAATATTAATTTTCATTCAAAAAGTCTATCTGTTGAATTACATTATTTTTATATAGTGTCCAGAACAATCATAACGGGCGGATGCATACTTATTTTATAACTGTATGTGAGGAGACAAGCGTGTAGTGGTATTTACTTTTTTAAAGTAATATACAGCAACTGTGCATGTTGTATTTTTAAATTGTAACTTTGCAAAGACTGCTCTCAGAAATATATGTCCGAAAACCACTGTCATATCCTCTCAAAAATAAACGTATGGGGCCCCAAAGCTGCAGACGATAACCGTGGAAAGTCTTATATTACCATCTTTGCTAGCCAAGGGTTACGATCCGCTGTAGCAGAGTGGATCGTTAACCTTTGGCTAGCGAAATGTCCATTACAGAAGCGTGACTGGTGATTCGCAGTTTGATCAAGAAACTGATCAGTTTCATAACTTATTCGAATTTCTATAACACGGACAGTAACATTCCTTCCCAGAATTCTAATTTACGCCAGCGCATTTGCAGTTACATCCTAACTTAATTACTCAGCCCGCGGGCTGACGAACAATATCGCTTTTGCATGGATAAACTCAGAAACGATATTACAAATACAAGAACATTTTCATTGAAAATATGTCATTTATTCTGTTTATCAAAGGAAATACGGAAGACGGAAGAAAAATCTAACTCAGTGCATTTAATATGAAAAATCCCGAGAGTTTCGATTATTAACATGGTGTGTAAATTTAAAGCAAGTAAAAAGCGTTGAAGAAAAAGTGTTGACTCCTTCTTAATATGAATTTAATTTTTAGATTAAAGATATTTACAGCCTCCAAATGGGTTGATATGAATAATTTGACTCTTATTTTCAATGCAGCTTCATTAATTTCCCCCAAAATCGTTTCGGAGCGATTCTGCAATATGTTGCTGCATTACGGGTATATAAGAAGCATTATAACTGCGATGGCCTGTCCCGAGACACTGTTAGATTATTCTAACTAAGCAGAGTGTAGTGAAATTGATAGCATCATTGTATGCTTAAAGCTTGGTTATGTGAATGTCAACAATATGTTGTGTTGATGTATATTTTTCGTAAATGTCCAATATCATATACAATGTCAACCCGTGCACGCACGGATCAAAGTCAAGCCATTTGTGAAGAAAATGAACGGAAACTGCAAATTGTTGAATTTTACGTCCAAGGGGCATAACTCCGTCGAAAACTGCTTGATTTTACCCAAAATCAACTTGGCCTAGATAATATTATGATAAACATGTATATTAAATGTCTTTTCAATATGTGCATCCTCTGCGAAGATGAACGGAACTGCAAATAATTGGAATTTTTTTTACGTCCAAGGGGCATAACTCTGTCGAAAATTGCTCGATTTTACCAAAAATCGAGCTTGACTCAGATATTATAATGAATAACCTGTATATTAAATATTATTTCAAAATGTGCATCCTCTATGAAAACAATTAACGGAAACTGTTGGTAGACTAACCGAACGACAGACCGACAGAAAGCAATATGCCCTCCCTTCTTTGAAATGGGGAGGGGGCATAAAAAGCAATTTCACGACACCACCAATCCTCAACAACGTGTTCTATTGAAAAATTATGTCATTTTAGTGTTTGTGGACTTTTCAATGTCTGGGTTGATTAAAAGCTGTGACTTCACCACGCGTGGATCTGCAAAAGGACCTTATATCGTATGCAGCCATCTTTTGCCGACGATCTTTCTTTCTTTTTGTTATTTGCAGGTTGTACAAAAGACAGTAAATGTAATAGTTTAAATTGACATTACTAATGTTCAGCAAATGATCTGTGTGTGTTTTTTTTTTATAAAAGACTCATTAAAAGCTGAAACTGCTAGTTTTTATGATAATAAGCTCGTATTACAGCTGGTTGTTTGTTTAATTGATTATTACGAGGGCTGCTGTGCATCATAATATAACGTTTGATGATACAATTCTATCATGAAGCGGCGAATTACAGATCCGGTTGGAATTCATTGGTGGTTGCAATTACAATGCTTATTTTTAACAATCATTAAGTGGTGGTGTAACATTATATAAACAGTGCCTGTTTGGGAGGGAAACAGTTGAAATTGACACCCGTCGAAAACCTGTCAACCGACGCTTCGCGTGTTTCGAGGGGTGTCAATTTCAACTGTTATCCTCCCAAACAGGCAATATTTATATATAATATTTATCTTATTATACTGATTGTCTTAATATTAGAGAAATTATTACTGCTTTTAAATAGAAATGATGTGAATTCTACGTACGCGCATAATTTACACGCATGAAACGCACGAAATTCGTTGTGTTACCCGTTGCCAAGTGTGTTACTAACGCTAAAGTTAATAGAACGGATTATCAACTGCGTCTAAACCAATTACATTTCAGTATTTAATATGAAAGTATAATAATAACAGTTGTTACATATCTCAAAACATTTATTATAAAATTGCTATTAAACATTTATGGTTTTAAAAAAAATTATTGCGTAGCAATCTTGTACTTACATTTATAAATCTCTTCGTCAGTATAATACGTCGTTGGACAACCACTGATGAATTTATCAACGCATTTATAGTGATTCAAGTACCCGGAACCCTCCAGTTTTATACAATTATCTATCAAAAAATCAAGAAACTGTCACACAAGTTAAACAAAAAAGAAACAGTATATCATATTAGTTTAAGCTAGTTTACATCATTAACTACATATTAATAAGCAAAAACGTGATCATAATTGTTTGGCATAAAATTTCACTATTTAAATGATGATAGTGGTTCTTTATTTACTTCTTATAAAGTTCTTCATACATGTAGCTGCCTTTAAACAGTTACTTAAGTGTAATTGTGCCGACTTGTGGATCTATAGATGTCGGTTGATAATATAAGAAATCTCTGTTTGAAATCTAAAAACCATACAATCAGGGAAATCTCCTAGCTAATGCTTGCTAACATTAATAATGTAGAACTTGATTTGTACGACAAATTGTCCATTCAGGAAAAAAGAGTTTCAGTAATGTATGTATATTAACTCTATGTTAAAAAATACCTTACAATGGCACCCTCACGTTGAGGCTACGAACTTTAATTTTGATTCTAAATCTATTACGCACCTGAAATATGTTTCAAGCTTTTCTCGATGTTAAGTACATTTGAATACTAATTTGAAGCACTTAAAAATCACACAAAATAAACGTACAACTAAAAATCCTCTCTATTTCCCCAAAATTGATACTCAGTGTAAGAAATTTAAAAATCTATGTAAAGGCTTATATGCTTATCTTTCAGATTCGAATCGCCTGCGAGAAAATTATAAGAATTTTTGCATTTTCTCTATCAATTCAATAGAATTAAAATGAAATTTAAAATCTTTTACTTATGGAACATTATTAAGCTGATCGCAAATATACCATTTTCGAAAAGAGCATTTTTTTGGTCAGTGCAGAATTCTATCAGTGAAGTCAAATTTTTATCAGGAGCACAAAGGTAACGTGTGTCCCCCGTACAATTTCTTCTTCTTGCGGCTTTCTCAAACTCTGTTTTGTTCATGGGACATTCGTCCACAGGATATACTTTAAATCGGTAGGAATACATCTAGAAATAAAAGATAAATGATTTATTTCAAGTTAATCGAACAAGATAAATGATTTATTTCAAGTTAATCGAACAAGAAGAGTTCAGTTTGTTCCTGTATAATTTTTTTTACATCATTGATCGTTGTAGAAGATATTAAGTTTTTGGGTTGATAATGAGCTGTAGAGTCATTCAAAAGCAAGTCATATTCACTGCAAGTATGATCCTTTATATGTTCACTTACATATAGTACTCCATTCAGAACAATAACAATACTAGCCACATGGTGTAATACTGTTTGTCCAACGGAGAAAAAGCAAAACAAAGACTCCCAGGCCTTGATGGTCACCTTAGCACCAAAGCCGTTAGATCGACCTGTCAGATGGTCACGTTTTTTCATTTATAGCTTCATTTTGAAGTTTAAACCCTAATACAAATTTAATGTTAGAATCACATTCATTTATAAAGGGGGGTGTGCAATAGACAAAAAAATTGTTTCATTTAAATGATAACCTAAGTGATAAAAAATCACATGCTCATTTCACGGCTATATTTATCACCTCTCCCCCAATAAAAAGCCTTCACATAGTGAAATTCACAATTAAAGAACAGTATTGTAGTACATTGGTACATAACACATTTTCACGACTAGTGTATGGATATATTGGCCCCGCCCTAGGACCTGAACCTTCGACACAGGGGTCATTTATATTACCATTTTAGAAGAAGGCTTCATGAATATCATAACCATGCATTAAGTTTATCAATATATTATTATAACGGAATTTCTACAGAAATTGGTTAATTGCATTCGCTATATAAACTGTGTATTATTGCATGCGTTCGAGGAGAAATGAGTGATGAGGCCAATGATGAGCCTCTCGACGCAGGGTCTGAAATATAAATAAAATGCCACTGCTGACTACGGTTCGTCAGATCATCGGTTTTGATTTGACCACATTTACTAATAAGGTTAGGAATTTGCGGTACAGTGTCAGTGCGTATAAAAAGGAGGTGTGGGGGAAGGAGCTCTCCAGTTGTCAACTGAAAGCTATCTTTTGTCTCCTCTTTTTGTACAGGTAAGAAGTCATAAAGATCAAGACACTTGCGCCCTTTTATGAAAGTAAATATAAATGATTCAGGGGTTCAAATCAATATAATATTTTATTTTCAGAGATTCTTGTAATCAATATTTATTGTTATTTATTATACATTTTATTATATATAAATTGTGGAATTTTATTTGGAATGTTTTACAATAAAAAGTTTTAGTTATTATAAAATAGTAGTCAACTTGAAGTTGCCTTTTGCCTCCTCTTTTTGTAAAGATAAACAGGTTACACCCCTGATTAAATAATAAGATTTAATTTAATACATATTCACTATTTGGTCATATTGACCCGCTCTTAGGTCTGAACCCCTGATAATAGAGGCTACGAATTTCACTATTTTAGTAGAGGACGTAATTAACATGACATCCATGCATTAGCTTTTCACCAACATGTTTGGGAGAAGAGACGAAGATTGTTGAATTATCGAGACTCTCTCTCTCTCTCTCTCTCTCTCTCTCTCTCTCTCTCTCTGATATTTGGTCCCGCTCATTAAACCCCGGGTTGGTGAAGTTATAAATTTCACGCTGTAGTTTTCTCTCATCTCAGCGATGCTTCACACCAATAGAAAACAATAGGCCATGTAGTTTTTAAAAGGAAGTCCGTTTGTCAGTCTATCCATCTATCTGCCCGTCTGTCAAATCTGTACATATTTTAGTTCATCAAATTTCAACAAATATTGGCACCAAGCATCCCAAGGCTTAGAAAATGCATGGGGTTCTTTTTATATGAGAAAATGGGGTTATCTTTTATCTAAAAAGGACATAATGGGGATTCATTGAAAAATAATGACATTCATTAAAAATTTTTTTTTACAATTAATCCCGTGAAAAAATCTGAAACTTGTTAAGATGCAACCGCAGGTAGTGTGGAGTCAAATTTGAATAAATCATGATCCGCAAGGATAGGATGGAGCCACAATGGGTTTTACATTAAAATATGAGATTTTTTTTTCAACTTGCATAATTTTTCAAAGTCCGTTGTAAAAGTGAGACCATGTTTTGGGTTGTAAAATCTTCTCATCACCTGAAACAACAAATGGGCTTAATGTTTTTATATATAGAATTTTGAACGATCTTTTTAGGTCTACTCTACCAAATTGTCTAGTTGTTTTGTATTAATTTGATCAGTTATTGTCATTGTTGCTCAGATGAGCTACATTGTCTGTTTGGTCTCGTTATGTTTCTTATTTTGAAATCTTGACTCGATACCAATGTATGATCAAGTTCATAATTAATAAAGAAAATGAACACGGTATTTTACCAGTACATATGTACATCTTGTTAAATTACATAAATGTGGATATTTTAATAGTGCATGCGCAATAAAACATGTTTTATTTATTAGATTATAATACTCTAATTTGAACGTTAGCAATTTCTATTATTGCTAAAAATAAATGATACTGAATCATATAAATTACATCTAATGGATAATTTCACCTTGATGATTTAAAAAAATTTAAAAAAACACTACTCTACTTGAAACAAAATTTTGACTTAACAAAGAAAACCTTTGAATTTTATTCTTTAACTTTCTATAAAATTGTGTTAAGAAATTAACGGAAAGCTTTCAACATTACTTAAATAATAAACAACAACATCAATTGCACATTGTATCACCGATCGTTTAAATTTGTCTTAGCATGAAACACAAAGTCAGGTTTGTGTGTGGCATATACTGTCATCAAACAATATTATGTCGTATTCTCAACTAAAGCAAAGATGAGTATCTTTTCTTTATATTTCAACCCGTATCAGTTTTGGCTTTGCAATTCTATATAATCTGTAAAGTTCAAAATCTTCATTAAAAATTTATTCACCATGTACTTCTGTCGTGATTACTAAAATATCTTGTAATATTTACACTTGAAAATGTTTTCTATCATATAACACCGTTTGCCCAATCCGCTTTTATATCTGCATAATATCATTATGGGTCAAGAGGTCAAAGTAGCGCATGAATAATCTAGGTCACTACTTTTTCTATGTGCACAAACTAACCGACTTGTGCTGAAACACACCTATTAGGTATCGTAATGAAAACATAATTTACCGAGAAAAAAAAACGTATCTGTATTTTCTTATCCGAAGTTTATCATTCATTTTCTAAAAAATATATAATTAATATCGTGGGGAATAAATGATTCTGTAAACAAAAAACTGTTTATGGAACGACATCGAAACGTGTAGGCATGCTTATGAAAATTTCTATATATATGTCTCGGCAGCCTATACTTGCTAACAATAGCTTCTTCTGTCTCGTAGTCTAACGGATTGTCTCGGTCTCTGAATATTCTGTCTGAATATTCTGTCTCGCCGTCTACGTCTCCTTAGTTGAAAAAACCATAAGGCATCAGCCATTTTTGTTTTGTATTAAACAAAGATATGTCTTAAGTCAAGCCCTTGTTTGTCTTAAATTTAAGATAATTCTTAAGAAGGCTCTTAAGTTGAGACATCATCAATGGACTGACTTAAGAATAAGACGTTGCTTAAGTTCATCTTAAGATATGTCTTAGTCTTAAGATACCTTCATAAGCATGCCTGCTGGTGTTCTTGATAATTACAATCGCAATATGTCAAAGAAGTTAATTCAGTTAAATTAATTCTGACTTATTTACAAGCCTCGGTCAAAATAGCATACACAACTATATCACAGAACTTTAGTGTTTAGTCCATTCAAGGATAATGGTCACTAAATAACCGCATCAGATACTGTATGGGAAAACAATTTTGAAAATGATTTACTCTTGATCACACCCAGTAGAAAAAAGTACACTGTAACAATTAAAATTATCAATGCCCACGCTTACCATATAACAGAAGTGAAATTTCTAGAATATGTATACAGAAATGCTGTTCTATGATAATACTAGACATTCTAACCTGTGTCTTGTGTTGGATTAATGGTGTTCATTGTTTATTACATACCAAAGTTTCTGTAACCAATACAGAAGTATGGCTGATCACAAGTATGTGTAACAACTGAGACCCCATACTCAATTACTTGTTTGTCGTTTCTCACGCTGTAATGTATAAACGCGTGTCAATGTTTTAATTAGAACATTGGTATTGCATTGATTAAGTTTTGAATAAATGAAAGTAACTATTTACATGTCTTGCAAGCAGAGACAAACTTATAACAAAAGTTATACGATAAACAATTTAATGCATTCTTTATAGTTCAATCGAATTGGTAGCGGAAACAACAAAACATATTTGATTGACCATCGCTGTTTTAAAACCAATTTGACATTTTCCAGATCATGTTCTTAGATTGCAGTTCGCCATCTCAATCAGTACTGAATACTTGAAGGGCAAATATATCGCACAATCATTTAATGTCTGTTTTTGTTGTTTTTTTTGGTATTTTTTAAAAATTTAAACATTTCTCTATACTTCAAATGAAATCCTAAGTCGAGTCAAACATATAACATAGAATTATTCTATTTTGAATTTATGAGCATTCATGATGTATTTGGTTTTATATTGTATAACTGCTCATGCCCTTCACTGATTAAAATTTACACGATAGTAAACCTCATCAATAATAAGATAAGATAATACCATATCGACATGTACAGGTGCAAAAATTCCAGCTGAGTAATGTTATTCATAAAAATATAGATTCAAAAACTAAATGTGAGATGGCGTAATTGTTCTTTCAGAAAAATTATTGTGATATCTTAAAAAGATGGCGTCATGTTATAAACAAATTTTAAGTATAAAATATTCAAGTTGTTTGTGTTACGTTAAGTTGCGTTACTGTGTTTTTATAATGAGATTTAGTACCCAACAGTTCAACTTAAATGTCGATAATACAAAATTCAGGATACATAACAATTAAATGCTAAAAGTAATGAAAAAAATTATGTTTTACATACCCATGCAATATAAGTCGATTGACCTTGGATCGTCTTGCTAATTGTAATATTCAATGGACATTTAAATTTAGAACTAAATGCTAACCGACAGAACCAGAGAGCAGAAAACCCAATATTTTTAAACGGAGGGTTCTAAGTCACAGTTGATTGATTGTAAAAGATGTTTTTGTTCATTTTCTTATAGAACTGGCATCCATTCCTATGTTAGATCTGAATGCTTAATCTGCAGGCATAATAATCAAACCTATGTTAACAAAATACTATTCGATGGCTTTTATTTAGATAACTACATGTATATATAAGAGGCCTGATCTGAACGGTCATCTGATTACCATAGCCCATACACAAACTTGTCGAGGAGTTTCATAGATGCATTATTTAAGTTTCAGTCTGGAGTAGATCAATTGCAATGTTGTAATGACGACCACCTCCCTGCCTGAAATCTTTAAAAAAGGACTATAAAACATATCATATTCGCAAAAAAACTAAGAGATCATAATAGAGTACATGACCTGATATTGAGAAGGTATAAGATTCTGATAAAAAATATTTTCCCCATATTTGTTCACTTTCAAGATAGGTTTTACATGTATGTGTATATTTTTTCATAGATAAACAAAAAGCAAGGTGGCTAGTATACATATTTTATTTAAAACAAACTCCTTTCCCACATCTCCATAGACAGACAGAAACTCTTCCTGTGTGCATTGAAACAAAAAAATAACACTAATTAGAGCCGAGCTCGTTGCAAAGCAACGAGTAGGTCTTCCGTCGCAACTTCGTGTCGCGAAAGGATTGTCCATCAGTCTGATTAAAACCACCTCCTTCTTACACTTGTCAGAGCCTGACAGACCATGTATTAATAAAAGGTCATCTTTACACAACCATTTTTTCTTACCAATTAGAGCTTTAGAAAAGTGATTGGAACTCTTAAAATGGAGACAAACAAATTAATTCATGCCTGTTTTCTATGTAACCTCTAGACTGAGTATTGAAAAGGTGCACCACTCATTAAACAGATAAAGGCATATATTCGGTAATTAGAAATATATTTAGATTGTATGCAAATGTGGAGGTCAAGTGGAAATGATCTGTTTTTGATACAGGTCTATCAGACCCCTGACAAGTGTAAGGGGAAGGGAAATGGTTTTAATGAGACTGGATTATCAATATGATAATAATAAGTTCAAAAAATCCAAAACGAGACTCAATTTCAAAGTATTATTTTTATACCAGGCAAGTTCTTCGTTTAATTTACTTCACGTTAAGGATAACTTTAAAAATAACATCATATATGTACATGTATATAATTAATTTAATTATAATAAAAGTGTGTGTGTGGCGGTAGGGGGTGCCCGAAAAATCAATTTTCTAAACGTTAACTTAAGGTGAATTTTGGTTGCGAGGTTTAGCTGCGGGGGCAGCGCTCCCACTGGACCATTTAAAAGGTACTGTTAGCAAGCTCACAAATGATACCCCCGCTAAGAAAAAAATCATAACTCACGTATTTCTCTATTAGAGAATATTTGATGCTTCTTTTTTTATAGTGAGTCTGACAAGACAGGGTATATTTACAGGTCACAAGCAATTTTTATGTCAAACTTTAGCTTTTACTCATTTCCATTAATACAAGATATGACAGACAGGAATTAAGCAATTTTTAATATGACTTTGAACATGCGCAACTATCCCTGGATCAAGCTCATGACACATCATCGGTCATAAGGAATCTTTTATTTATATGAAATAGAAACTCCCAATGTTTCTCCTTAAATGACTTAGGGGACAAATCATTATACACTCTCAGGTCATACGCTTCGTCAGGTAATAAGTAATATTTTTATGAAGTAAGAACTTCCAATGTTTCTCCATCAGAAAGATATAGACCGGACACGATTATTCAGGTAAACAACCAAACTTAACTGGGATGCTGTCGCAAGGCATAAAATCCAAAGAAACGAGCACAATTTTCGAAATTCAATACTTTTTGAAGAAGTCATTTCTAAATAATCATAACCCGTTTAGTCCACAAAATTAACAGATCGTCAATTTTCGATCGTTCCGAGCACGGAAAATAAAATATTAACCATTTTTGACATGACACATCATCGGTCACAAGGAATCTTTTATTTATATGAAATAGGAACTCCCAATGTTTCTCCTTAAATGATCTAGGGAACAAATCATTATACACTTTCAGGTCATAAGCAATCTTTGTGTGAAGTAAGAAATTCAAAAGTGGACCGGAAACAAATTTTGCACTTTTCCTGCCAGTGACCTTGTCCTTTGTCCTAATGGCCTTGGGTTAAGGTCATGACGCTTCGTCAGGTAATAAGTAATATTTTTATGAAGTAAGGACTTCCAATATTTCTCCATCAAAAAGATATAGACCGGACACGAATTTTGCACAGACAGACGGACAAGGTGATTTTTATTTTACCCCTCCCCCCAATTAATTTTCGAAGGGTATAAAATCCTTTTCGCCCGTTTTGTGCGGCACAAAAATGACCTATATTTTTCAATTATTTCTATCATATCACATATAAATATTCATGTAAATGTATGATTTGTATACACATTTGAGTTCTACCCATCATCGTCATCGAAAAGAATAGGAAACCCTTGGGTTCCAATGATGTCTTTTCATTGGCATTTGTCAATTTGCATCACTAAATGATTTCCAAGTGGTAAGGTATCAAAGCTTTTGAGAAGTTAGATACTGAATTTCTATAGATCTAAACTTTAGGTTAAGAAAAGCAACACTTTTTATATAGTGAATCAAAAGTCATGTTTTCATTTATTCTGAAACACAACTTTATTGGTGAGTTTTATGTTCGCTACCTGTGAAGAAATATGATAAAAACATGGAATCCAAGGTTAATTCAGGTATCAATTCTATGGAAATAGACAAGGGATAATATTAAAAATAAATGAAATAGATAAAAAAAAATTAGGGTGTATTTTTAGGAATCTTGATGAACATATGTAACATATGTCTTGGAACTAAAATGTTCCACAAGTTTTCAGTTAGTGTTGTAGCTAAAATCTTAAATTTCTTTGACCATACACATGAGAGAGAGAGAGAGAGAGAGAGAGAGAGAGAGAGAGAGAGAGAGAGAGAATGGAGTTTTTTGCCTTTAACAGTGCTCTAGTCCTTAACAGGAACAATGCATCGCCCTAAACTGTGTTCCAACTGGTTGCCCATTCATTCACATTATAATGTTTTGGTTTTAAATTCTTCAGTAAATACAATGAACCTCAAGCCGTGACCCTGCTGTAGTCTAAATATACACATAATGTCTACGGGAAAATAACACTGACTACAGCCTTCCTCTTTCATTTGTTTTACACTTGAAAGCGTCAATTGTGCGTGAAAAATAGCGTACGCATTAATTATAAATGAAAATTTGATTAGGCCCAAGAACATGTGTACACAACACATTCACGTCAATGCTTCTATACAGTGCTTGAAGTTTGTGACTGGAAAACTGGGAATGTAACTTATCATTCATTAATAATTATCGATTATTCAGGTAAACAACCAAACTTACCTGGGATGCTGTCGCAAGGCATAAAATCCAAAGAAACGAGCACACCTTTCGAAATTCCATACTTTTTGAAGAAGTCATTTCTAAATAATCATAACCCCTTTAGTCCAAAAATTCAACAGATCGTCAATTTTCGATCGTTCCGAGCACGCAAGAAGCGTGGGGCACAAATTCCGTAACGTCCCAGCCTCTGAATCGATCACGTACCCTCATGTTTTTTTGTGATCTCCCGGTTTAGCAAACAACTGTAGTGTCACACCCCACGCTGTTTTTTTTAAACGAAGCTTAGGAATTTCACGGTCCTTTGAACCTCGCTTGTGACTTGGTCGGCATCCTGTATTGGTTTTTGCAGCTTGTGCTTTAAATAAACCCGGGGTGTATCCACAATGTTTCCTTACGCAACAATAACCATTCTGCGAATGATCACTATCTTAAGTGCGCGTTAGTAAAAAAATTAAGAACATCCATTCACATTATAATGTTTAGGTTTTAGATTCTTCAGTAATTACAATGAACCTTAAGTCATGACCCTGATGTAGTCTAAATATACACATAATGTCTACGGGAAATAGCACTGACTACAGCCTTCCTCTTTCATTTGTTTTACACTTGAAAGCGTCAACTGTGCGTGAAAAATAGCGTACGCATTAATTATAAATGAAAATTTGATTAGGCCCAAGAACATGTGTACACAACACATTCACGTCAATGTCTTCTCTACAGTGCTTGCAGTTTGTGACTTGAAAACTGGGAATGTAACTTTTCATTCATTAATAATTATCGATTATTCAGGTAAACAACCAAACTTACCTGGGATGCTGTCGCAAGGCATAAAATCCAAAGAAACGAGCACAACTTTCGAAATTCCATACTTTTTGAAGAAGTCATTTCTAAATAATCATAACCCCTTTAGTCCAAAAATTCAACAGATCGTCAATTTTCGATCGTTCCGAGCACGAAAGAAGCGTGGGGCACAAATTCCGTAACGTCCCAGCCTCTGAATCGATCACGTACCCTCATGTTTTTTTGTGATCTCCCGGTTTAGCAAACAACTGTAGTGTCACACCCCACGCTGTTTTTTTTAAACGAAGCTTAGAAATTTCACGGTCCTTTGAACCTCGCTTGTGACTTGGTCGGCATCCTGTATTGGTTTTCGCAGCTTGTGCTTTAAATAAACCCGGGGTGTATCCACAATGTTTCCTTACGCAACAATAACCATTCTGCGAATGATCACTATCTTAAGTGCGCGTTAGTAAAAAAAATTAAGAACATCCATTCACATTATAATGTTTAGGTTTTAGATTCTTCAGTAATTACAATGAACCTTAAGTCATGACCCTGATGTAGTCTAAATATACACATAATGTCTACGGGAAATAGCACTGACTACAGCCTTCCTCTTTCATTTGTTTTACACTTGAAAGCGTCAACTGTGCGTGAAAAATAGCGTACGCATTAATTATAAATGAAAATTTGATTAGGCCCAAGAACATGTGTACACAACACATTCACGTCAATGTCTTCTCTACAGTGCTTGCAGTTTGTGACTTGAAAACTGGGAATGTAACTTTTCATTCATTAATAATTATCGATTATTCAGGTAAACAACCAAACTTACCTGGGATGCTGTCGCAAGGCATAAAATCCAAAGAAACGAGCACAACTTTCGAAATTCCATACTTTTTGAAGAAGTCATTTCTAAATAATCATAACCCCTTTAGTCCAAAAATTCAACAGATCGTCAATTTTCGATCGTTCCGAGCACGGAAAATAAAATATTAACCATTTTTGTCATGACACATCATTGGTCACAAGGAATCTTTTATTTATATGAAATAGGAACTCCCAATGTTTTTCCTTAAATGGTCTAGGGGACAAATCATTATACACTTTCAGGTCATAAGCAATCTTTGTGTGAAGTAAGAAATTCAAAAGTGGACCGGAAACAAATTTTGCACTTTTCCTGCCAGTGACCTTGTCCTTTGTCCTAATGGCCTTGGGTTAAGGTCATGACGCTTCGTCAGGTAATAAGTAATATTTTTATGAAGTAAGGACTTCCAATATTTCTCCATCAAAAAGATATAGACCGGACACGAATTTTGCACAGACAGACGGACAAGGTGATTTTTATTTTACCCCTCCCCCCAATTAATTTTCGAGGGGTATAAAATCCTTTTCGCCCGTTTTGTGCGGCACAAAAACGACCTATATTTTTCAATTATTTCTATCATATCACATATAAATATTCATGTAAATGTATGATTTGTATACACATTTGAGTTCTACCCATCATCGTCATCGAAAAGAATAGGAAACCCTTGGGTTCCAATGATGTCTTTTCATTGGCATTTGTCAATTTGCATCACTAAATGATTTCCAAGTGGTAAGGTATCAAAGCTTTTGAGAAGTTAGATACTGAATTTCTATAGATCTAAATTTTAGGTTAAGAAAAACAACACTTTTTATATAGTGAATCAAAAGTCATGTTTTCATTTATTCTGAAACACAACTTTATTGGTGAGTTTTATGTTCGCTACCTGTGAAGAAATATGATAAAAACATGGAATCCAAGGTTAATTCAGGTATCAATTCTATGGAAATAGACAAGGGATAATATTAAAAATAAATGAAATAGATAAAAAAAATTAGGGTGTATTTTTAGGAATCTTGATGAACATATGTAACATATGTCTTGGAACTAAAATGGTCCACAAGTTTTCAGTTAGTGTTGTAGCTAAAATCTTAAATTTCTTAAACCATACACATGAGAGAGAGAGAGAGGGAGAGAGAGAGAGAGAGAGAGAGAATGGGATTTTTTGCCTTTAACAGTGCTCTAGTCCTTAACAGGAACAAGGCATCGCCCTAAACTGTGTTCCAACTGGTTGCCCATTCATTCACATTATAATGTTTGGATTTTAAATTCTTCGGTAAATACAATGAACCTCAAGCCGTGACCCTGCTGTAGTCTAAATATACACATAATGTCTACGGGAAAATAACACTGACTACAGCCTTCCTCTTTCATTTGTTTTACACTTGAAAGCGTCAACTGTGCGTGAAAAATAGCGTACGCATTAATTATAAATGAAAATTTGATTAGACCCAAGAACATGTGTACACAATACATTCACGTCAATGTCTTCTATACAGTGCTTGCAGTTTGTGACTGGAAAACTGGGAATGTAACTAATCATTCATTAATAATTATCGATTATTCAGGTAAACAACCAAACTTACCTGGGATGCTGTTGCAAAGCATAAAATCCAAAGAAACGAGCACAACTTTCGTAATTCCATACTTTTTGAAGAAGTCATTTCTAAATAATCATAACCCCTTTAGTCCAAAAATTCAACAGATCGTCAATTTTCGATCGTTCCGAGCACGAAAAATAAAATAGTAACCATTTTTGACATGACACATCATCGGTCATAAGGAATCTTTTATTTGTATGAAATAGAAACTCCCAATGTTTCTCCTTAAATGACTTAGGGGACAAATCATTATACACTCTCAGGTCATAAGCAATCTTTGTGTGAAATAAGAAATTCAAAAGTGGACCGGAAACAAATTTTACACTTTTCCTGCCAGTGACCTTGTCCTTTGTCCTAATGACCTTGGGTTAAGGTCATGACGCTTCGTCAGGTAATAAGTAATATTTTTATGAAGTAAGAACTTCCAATGTTTATCCATCAGAAAGATATAGACCGGACACGAATTTTGCACAGACAGACGGACAAGGTGATTTTTATTTTACCCCTCCCCCCAATTAATTTTCGAGGGGTTTAAAATCCTTTTCGCCCGTTTTGTGCGGCACAAAAAACGACCTATATTTTTCAATTATTTCTATCATATCACATATAAATATTCATGTAAATGTATGATTTGTATACACATTTGAGTTCTACCCATCATCGTCATCGAAAAGAATAGGAAACCCTTGGGTTCCAATGATGTCTTTTCATTGGCATTTGTCAATTTGCATCACTAAATGATTTCCAAGTGGTAAGGTATCAAAGCTTTTGAGAAGTTAGATACTGAATTTCTATAGATCTAAACTTTAGGTTAAGAAAAGCAACACTTTTTATATAGTGAATCAAAAGTCATGTTTTCATATATTCTGAAATACAACTTTATTGGTGAGTTTTATGTTCGCTACCTGTGAAGAAATATGATAAAAACATGGAATCCAAGGTTAATTCAGGTATCAATTCTATGGAAATAGACAAGGGATAATATTAAAAATAAATGAAATAGATAAAAAAAATTAGGGTGTATTTTTAGGAATCTTGATGAACATATGTAACATATGTCTTGGAACTAAAATGTTCCACAAGTTTTCAGTTAGTGTTGTAGCTAAAATCTTAAATTTCTTTGACCATAAACATGAGAGAGAGAGAGAGAGAGAGAGAGAGAGAGAGAGAGAGAGAGAATGGAGTTTTTTGCCTTTAACAGTGCTCTAGTCCTTAACAGGAACAATGCATCGCCCTAAACTGTGTTCCAACTGGTTGCACATTCATTCACATTATAATGTTTGGGTTTTAAATTCTTCAGTAAATACAATGAACCTCAAGTCGTGACCCTGCTGTAGTCTAAATATACACATAATGTCTACGGGAAAATAACACTGACTACAGCCTTCCTCTTTCATTTGTTTTACACTTGAAAGCGTCAATTGTGCGTGAAAAATAGCGTACGCATTAATTATAAATGAAAATTTGATTAGACCCAAGAACATGTGTACACAACACATTCACGTCAATGCTTCTATACAGTGCTTGAAGTTTGTGACTGGAAAACTGGGAATGTAACTTATCATTCATTAATAATTATCGATTATTCAGGTAAACAACCAAACTTAGCTGGGATGCTGTCGCAAGGCATAAAATCCAAAGAAACGAGCACAACTTCCGAAATTCCATACTTTTTGAAGAAGTCATTTCTAAATAATCATAACCCCTTTAGTCCAAAAATTCAACAGATCGTCAATTTTCGATCGTTCCGAGCACGCAAGAAGCGTGGGGCACAAATTCCGTAACCTCCAAGCCTCTGAATCGATCACGTACCCTCATGGTTTTTTGCGATCTTCCGGTTTCACCCCACGTGGGGTTTTTTGAAACGAAGCTTAGAAATTTCACGGTCCTTTGAACCTCGCTTGTGACTTGTTCGGCACCCTGTATTGGTTTTCGCAGATTGGCCTTATATACTTGTGCTTTAAATAAACCCGGGGTGTATCCACAATGTTTCCTTACGCAACAATAACCATTCTGCGAATGATCACGATCTTAGGTGCGCGTTAGTAAAGAAATTAAGACTTATAAATACTTTTTCATGACACATAACAAAATTGATCATTCTTTGATCAATAACCGATCATTGCGTGTATTTGAAGCAGAATTTGCATGCAGGGTCCTTTCCAGCACTTGTTTAAACACTGTACATTCCATGCCCAGGTAAAACTAAAATCCATCACAATTGTTATGTATCTTTTATGTGACAATTGAAAATGAATGTAGAAACTATTAACATACACTTGGTATATATTCATGAAAATTTAATTTGAATTCACATGACAGAGTAGGTCTCTCTCTCTCTCTCTCTCTCTCTCTCTCTCTCTCTCTCTCAAATTTAAGTTGAAACACAAGTCAATCTTACATAAACCGGTCAAAATCTCGAATAAACAAATAGTTTAGATCGTACAGAATATCAATAAACATGCACGTGTGATAACGTACATGTAGAAGAACATGAAGCTACTGCAGATCACTTGTCAATCGCGCAGGATCTCTTTTGCTATATGCGAGGGTGATCATCATTTTAAGGTTTAATCTTTGTGGTTTTTCGTTTTTTATCTAAAACATTATTAGTATACTTTTTAGAACATTTTAGACTTAAAAATTCACCATTGATTTTCGTCTGACGATGTTTCTGATTTGGAATAATATCGCTTTTATCAATTTTTAGAACGACTCCTAAATTTATTTTGTTCTATATGTTTAATTAAATAAATTGAGGATGAAAAAACTTTAGAATATAAAATAAAAACAGTTTTTGTATATAACTAAAACAAGTATATCAGGTTATTAGATAACCACTGAACTCTAGGTAGTGCAGCCGCGACTGATCTCCTCGGCCGCGGATGAGGGATCGGATAACTTTCGTAAAGGTAAACCACACATAGAGAGCTCAGAACCAAGGAAGGTTAAAAATGTTTGCAGTATGATGACTAAACACTAATAAATATAAGTTTTTTCCCCTAAAATCCCAAAGTTGATCTATCTGTCTGATACTGCTTCAGTTTGAGAATCGCATTGCTTTTATGAATTAACAGAGCGATTTCTTAATTGACACTATCGTTAAATTCAAATTGAGAAGTGTCAGCTTTAATGTGTACTCAATGTTAAAACGATTCTGTGTTTGGAGCTAAATAAAATCACATATGCCATCGCGACTTGTGTATTAGATACCCGCTGACCGCAAGGTAGTCCAGCCGCGACCATGGCGACCGATTTTCTCGGCCGCGGGTGAGGGATGAGTTACGTAATGACGCACACAACAAAGAATTAAGATCGATTTGAAATGCTTGCAGCAAAATGACCCAAATCTATTTCATGGAAGTTATTTTTTTTTTTAAATCCACTTTATGTATCTCACTAGATAAGAAAAGGAACGTTTATATTTACTCGTTTTTGTTTTTCTTAACGGTTGTCCACTGTACGAACTAAACAGAGGTGATTCCAAAAAAAAGGCTGTAAGGAAAAAATGTACACGTATACTTTTGAGACACTTTTTCTAATGAATTAAAGTATCCCGTATATGCTGGTACACTTCCAGCTGTTAATTTATGTCCGTTATACGCACGAAGACTATTCACTTACTTGCCAAATGAAAACAGGTACATGTTAGCAAGACAAGCTTTCTACACTCATATTATGCATTACCGGTACAAACTAATTTTGTAACGACATTGATAACACCATAATAAACAACTTTTTTATCGACAGCTATAACAAAATATTAACTATTTTTGAGTTATAAAGCGAAGACTTTTAAGGGCTCTAGACCCCTAATTTAAAGGACCAGCCCTTTTTAATGATGTCAAGTGAAAGCCCTTGATATTTTGCACATATTTTGTTCTGTATGTATTCAGAGAAAATTTTAAACTAAAGAGCTACGAGACAAAAACACAACCAAAAATCAGCATTTTTGAAGCCCAAATTAATTTTTTGAAACTTTAAAGGGGGAAAATTGTAAAAATAAAACTCGGAGGACAACGTTCAAATTCTTTATTTTCAAGATTTGTGACTTTGTAACACATCCTGTGGGCGGTGTCAGAGCCTTTGCGTGCACATGAATGCCTATATTTTCTTCAAAAAGGGGGACAAATCGGTACCGGAAGAATTGATTTCAACGATTTTCCTTTGTTATTGAGAAATAGGAACTGCAAATAAGCCCTGAAAATTTGAACTTTATAGGACAACAAACAAGCAAGATATTCGAGTTTTAAAAACCGTCTAGAAGAAAAAAAAAAGAACTAGAGCAAAGCTCGTTGCAAAGCAACGAGTGGGTCTTCCGTTAGTGTCGAGAGTAAAGCTAGAAGTTCCTGGAAGAAGCCGAGTTCTAAGACCAACTAGAGTAAATAAAAGAAAAAAAATCGAATAATTCTTGGTACGACTTAACAAAATCCGAATGATTTCAAGAACGAATTCACAAAAACCTGATCGATTTCAAGAACGACTTAACAAATACGAATGTGCAAAAGTACGATTTAATAATTATTGAATGATTTTAGGTACGAGTTAATTTAACTCTGAACATAAAACTATTTTCTTAACCAAGAATGTGGAATCAAAATTTCAGGAAACATCAATTTTTAAACCCCTATTTCTCTGTTTTGCATCGTCTGATTTTTGAACAGATTTCAGTTTTGAAGTAAGAATAGTAAGCTCTTAATTTCTGCTTTAATGATTAATAACAAATTATAGCTAAAAAATAAGTTATAATGGACAGACTTTGTAGCCATTTTGGCCCCTAATTTCATGGGTCAGCCCCTTTTTGTTGATGTCAAATGAAAGGTCTTGTAAATATATACATATTTTGTTCAACAAGTATTCACGATTTGTTAACCGTTCTAGAGATATCCGAACAACTGTGTTATAGGGGCTGACCCTTCAACTCCTTACCAGGGCCACTTACAAAATATTTTTAGATCCCATATCGTTAAGAACATTATTTTGAGCAACTTTTTTCTACAAGGCTTTTCAAAATATTTCTCTTTTTTGCGCATATCCTACTGAACCATCCATTCAACACAGGTATTAACACTCATCGAGTTCGACTTTCATTCTTTTATCCACTGGTTTTAAAGCTATTAATTTTTGAAAATATTTCGAATTTATGGCCCGATTATTTAAATTAGAGCTGCATCTATTTACTCAAATGGACCAAAATATAACTAAATGAATCTAAAAAATTTGACAAAACTAGTTTTAAACGATTCATTTTTCAATTCTAATCGGGTATGTCCTTTAGAAAAATCTTGAACCACACACATGTTTAGCAAATAAAACGACAATTGTTTCATTTTTTTCCGTCTACTCTTTCCTACCCTATATTTATTGGAACATTAAATCCGATTATAAGAGTCAAATGTAATCATGTACGGATATATATATATATATATATATATATATATATATATATATATATATATATATATATATATATATATATATATATCTGTTTATCAAAAGTAAAACTACTCATAATATATCTATAGTGCATCGTTATGGAGCTACACAGAAATTTTGAAATCAATTTGCCGAGCCAAATCAAAACAAACAAAGCCTGGAAAACGAAGAGAGAATGAAGTGGGGACAGAATAACTGACACATTAAATTAGGATTATATAGCCCCCTCCCCCCCCCCCCCCCCCCCGAAATTTATATACTGAAAACAAATTATTGAGTACAACATCCGCACACAATTTAAAGAAAATTTCATGGTTTTTTTTTTTTATCATTTTCGCTAGCTAATGTAAGACATCACAATTACCCTAAACCCCTCCACGGAAAAGGAAATGCTAGGTGATGAGAGAGAGAGAGAGAGAGAGAGAGAGAGAGAGAGAGAGAGAGAGAGAGAGAGAGTCGATGTAAAGCACACGTGCGCTAACACCGTTTAAATTAAAGCTTGCTAGTTGGTCTGCCCTACCGTAGCTACCTCTTCTCTTTTCTCCTTTGAGAGGCTTAATTGTCTGTATACAATGTATGCTTGTATCAAATCAAACAATTTCAAATTATAAATCAAAATTGAATATGACACTACAAAACTCTCTCTCTCTCTCTCTCTCTCTCTCTCTCTCTCTCTCTCTCTCTCTCTCTCTCTCTCTCTCTCCAATGACATTGATACCCTACAATACACTATTCCTATCTGGATTGTTGTCGTTGAGGTTGTAAATCATTATATCTTCTATGGTTTAAAACTTTATCATAACCAATATTTTGACATCTCGATTATTTCATTGAATTTCGTTTCAAAGCTAAAACCACACTCAGTTTTAATTATTTAGATTAAACAGATCTTTTTTTGGCGAGCCGATTTTTACACAGTTGGGGCGAATACACTACGGGTTAAAATGATTCGGTGGGAAAATACATACAGGACAAACAAAATCACATAGATTCGCAAAGCCAACAGTGTTATCACTAATTTAATTGTTTATATTGTGTGGGGTTAATTCATCAATGTTAATTTAACCATTTTATAACCATTACATAAGAGCTATTAAGATATTTATTTGTAGGAAAGAGCATGTATGTGTGATCTTTATTTAGAACAGTTTGATGTTGCTAGGATACAGGTTTCAGATCCATGATTTGATTGGTTAATTTAGATATTGAATTTCGAATTTCGAATCTTGAATCTCGTATTTCGAATCTCGTATTTTGAATCTCGAATCTCGAATGATCCTTCTCGGCTTTCGTAAAGGCAAGATACAGAGCTCACAAAGCTGTCATGTAAACAAGGCTCGTGTCCTGGTTTTATTTACATAGGTTCAATATACCAAAAAAAATCTTTTTCAAGCTGATTTTTCTATCTTCTTATTCATTTTAGGCATTGATAAACAGTTCCCAACGTTTTACATTGTATATATTTATTTTAAGTCTTGATTTGGAATTTTCACTTCAACATTCAAAATGTAAACAAAACCTTTGTTTCCATGGTAAAGATTTGTAAGCTTTGTAACTCGCATGTAACTCAAAAAATGACACTCAAATTTTGGTTGCCTACTAAACATGCCCCACTGAAGCATTTTAAACATTAAAATCGGAAAAACAATTTTTGACCACAACCGTGTCCATGTCCCTTTAAGACGGATTCGGTTTTAGTTTTGTTGACGACAAAATATACGTCACATTTTTACGTCACGGAGGCAGAAGATCGAAATGCAGGATTGTCGAGCATTCATTTTTTTTACTTGCATTTGAAAATTATATCGTACAATTACCGATGACAAAAGAATAAACATGTAGCACGGAGCTGTAACTGTGTTCTCCAGGAAAGTACGGGTTGAGTTAATGACGATAAAAATGATATGTTTCCCCAGAGAGCTACAACTTATGCTCTTATAACTTGGTTTATAGTTAATTGAGAAGAATCAATACTTATGGAAACCCACAAAAAACATGTATGTATCGATCTTGGATAAGACACATTTGAATAATAAAATATTAAAAGTAGAGAAAAACTAGAGCAAAGCCTATACAAATTAACGAGTAGGTCTTCTATTGCAACTATACTCTGTCCCCGAGTATCTGCTTTTCACTTGATATTTCGATAATAATAAATACCTTTGTGCTCAAACTATGTTCATCCACTAATATGAAAAATGTCAAGATTATCTGTTTTGAAACACCCCCTCAACCGCTTCAGGTTTCAATACACATCCCATAATATAAAGTCTACGAGGATTTTGCATTGCATCAGCCATTAATAAGCCCGGATAATAACGTTGAAAAATTGCGCGAGGTGTCCCAATTACTTCCGAATGGAGAAAAGATATAAACATTTCCCATTACACATGTATAAACCTCCGTAAAAAAATATTTGGTTCCTGTAAACTTTTATGAGTGAAAATGGATCATTTGAAACATTTTATAGGCATGCATTGGCTGCTTGACTAATTCCTGGGAGAGGACATCAACTAGCTAACACAGTCAATGAAGAATTTTTTCATTTTATTGATTTCAACTGTACTTCTTTAATAGATATGTGTATTCTATCAAAAATCATCAAAAAGTGATCGAAGCAACAATTTGGGACATACTATAAGTGAAATGGTTACTGAATTGCTATATTAAGTTTTATTCTCATTGCATGTCAATTGAAACATTTTATAGGAATGCATTGGCTGCTTGACTAATTCCTGGGAGAGGACATCAACTAGCTAACACAGTCAATGACAAATGTCTCTTTGAATGGATAAAATCATAATGCAAGTACACATTACATTGCATTTCACAATTTAAACATTTTTAAAGGGTCATCAACGCCACGCCGCTGGGAAATTTTTCTCCATACAAACCCGACCTAATAAATTAATGAAAGGTATGGATTTCTTGCATGTGTTCAACTTAAAAAACTTTGGATAAAAAAAAAATAACTTGTAAAATTTAATGTTATTTATAAAAACAAAATACCCTGCAATATTTGAAATTGAGACATGTGGGTTAGTAGATTAAAGCAACAACCGTTGCGCTAAATATATATGCAATTTTTTGGCAATATATACTGTTTCCTAATGAGTTAAAATCCCCATGTTGTGACGTACTTCATAAAAAGTAGAAGTCACTGGGTGTGCAGGATTATTGTAATCTGTTGCATGACATCTACATTTGTATTTCTTAGCAAGTAAGTGTAAAACAAGTAAAACAAAATTCATACTCATCTTTGTGTGCATGAATGTCATCATTTAATTTGGTTTATGTTCTGATATTTAATCAAATGTATTGAAAATGCAACTCATTTTGACATATCTATTTATCTAATGCACGTATTATATTTTCTAGCAAATGAATATAATACAGGAGTTTTAAAGACCTGTTTTGATGTAAGCTGAAGATTTTGTAATAATAAACGAATTATTCCAAAGATCCACTGAAGTTACTAAGTAATCAAATGAAGTGATTCAAGCAGCAAGATAAAGTATATCAAGATTGAACTGAACTGAAAATTTAAAAAATATTCAAGTCATTTCATATTAAGCAATATACATGCAATACGTATGTAATTCATATGAAAAACGTACATTGGATCCACATACGTTAAACGTATGGCATATATCGCGTAAGTCTAACACACGTGTAACATAAATTTCACATATGTTTATTAACTTACGTTAAATACACGTGGTACTTAAATCGCGTTAAACGTACGTGAGGTCACATACGTACCACACATGTTTAACGTATGTGAAACATATGTTGCACATTTTGCTGTGTAGTGTGAAAAACGTCAGTCAGCATGCGACCCAGTGGAAGATTGTATTTGCTGACAAGGTCGTTGTATCGACCAAAGAACTTACGAAAAGATGACTTTAAGCGAGACTGTCGATAGTCCATTTTTATCAACTATTTTAACAACCACACATAATGGTGGCGCCATCCGTCACAGTGCCATGATTAACAAACGCTATTGGCTCATATCCCACCAAGAAAAAGGTACTAGCATTGATGCCCAATCTCAGTATTTAATGTTTGGCAATTAGTTAAGTCAACCTGTCATTAACAATTCAACACAAGTAGATTTAGGTTACCATATAGATAATGCAACCAAACAAAAAATCGTCAATGGAGAATACGTTCATTTAGCCACCCTGCGTGAGCGTGACGCTAATAGGCTACAACTATCCACATTGACAATGGACTCCCAAGACCAAATTATTGCCCAGACCAAACACAATCATAGATTGACAACCATTGAGAACTGGATAGATGCCTAATCATTTATGCATGCATATATCTTACAGCCCACCCTAGCAAAACACATCAACTATTCAAATACATGCATGACGTTAGGTTAAGGACCTAAAAATCGCACGGTTGGGTCACATATGGTTAGCAATACAGGCTTCGGATGGCAATTAACCCATCAAATAACTTAAACAGGGAGGGGGGGGGGGGGGGGTAATAGATAGCGAATTGTGGCTGGTGTTTATGACGCTCATGATCCAGTCCAATACAAATCGTCCATCATTTTCGCCAAACAAGTGCTTTGACTTTAACTACAGAGATTCTTGTACGTTGTACCAGAATCCATTGTGCTTATCTGCACCAATGCATCAAATGCAACAAAAACATCCATTTATTCACTGCATGGACACAAGGACGGACAAGGAATTACATTTAGACCGTCTCAGTTTCAGTCCACCTAGCAACCAAGGCAAGTCTTACCACAGTCAAGACATTTTACACCACAGCCAAGACATGTTACACACCAGTCAAGACCAACGGGCCTTGGGCGTTTCCCCACTAAAGACACGACAAATACTGGAACATATAATTAATTATCCAGATAGAGCGGCAGCACATACTTTAAGGGAGGGTCTAGTTAAAGGGTTTAAGCTGCAATACGAGGGTCCCCGGATTCCAATTTTTAGTTGCAATTTACTGTCTGCAAATAAGCATCCAAATGATATACCTTTCATGTGTCCCCCATAGGTGTTGTTCCAAAAGCGGATGGCAGTTGGAGAAAGGTAATGCACCTTTCATACCCACAATCTGCAAGCATTTATCCCAGCATTGACCCTATTCAAACAACAGTATAATACACATCATTCGACAGAGTAATTAAAACAATACTAGAAAGTAAATTGGGGAGAGGGAAAATTATTGCAAAATCTGTTATAAAAAAGCGCATTTCGTTTACTTTCCAGGTTTTTTTTAATTTTTAGGTTTACAGTTTCAAGGTCAATTCTATTTTAATAAGTGCTTGCCATTTTGGTGCTCCATTTCATGTAAACTATTCGAAATGTTTTCACATTCTTAGAGTGGTTAGCTAAGGAAAGATCAGGGTTCAAGGCCATTCATCATTACTTATATGATTCCATCGTCATAGGGAGTGCTACCACAACTCATTGTAAATTAATTATGCAACGTTTTGAGGACGTGCGGAAATTGGTGTCCCTTTGAACGCAAAGAAAACAGTCTCGCCTATTACTAATTTAGTGTTTCTTGGACTGGAAATAGACATGGTCAAAATGCAAATTTCTATTGCACAGAAAAAAGTATATCAGCTTTCTACTCTGTTAAAATTTTTGGTGGGTAAGAAAAAAATTAAGTTGTCAGAGCTACAATCTTTACACCCCTGCGAATGTTATTGCCATTTAAAATTTAAACAACGTGTTTTTATTTGACCCTTTCAGTTTCGCAGTAAATCGTGCCTCGTATTTATAGTTTATTTCATAGCATCTAGGTACTTGTAATCAAATATAAAATCTTGAGGTTTATTGATTTTAAACTTTATCTTCATTAATTGGTGGATAAAATGTGTTCTAGAAATAAATGTGACAATACAAAAAATAGTTTTTGTCTGCTGTTGCAATAACATGCTTAGTAGAGATCCCCCCTGAGGATTTATTTTCGATCCGCGCCTGACCTATTAATAGTATCAATAGTGCAACAGACTATACTATTTTATGCAAAATGTTCCTTGAAAATGCATGGCTCGATATGCTAAGCTTTTATCCAAAACAGACACCCATTATTTTTTTTTCAAAAACATGGCATTGCACACAACAAGCATCAAACATGGCCATTTTTTTAATAAGCAACCCAACGTTTACATTTTTGACCACTCTACACGTGGTTGAACACGAACGATAACTCTTTTCTGAATATTATCGTTTAATATTCATAACCGCTGTATGGTGAAATAAGACATACATCTTAAAAGATTGTCATGTTTTAACATTAATCAAAGTAGGATATGCTATGAAAAACGAGCAGTACATACGTATTTTGAGAATATTATCCGAACACTTATACTTCCGCTCAAAATTTTACAGGAACTGAACAAATCTCGGTGAAGTCTCGTGAACTTTCAGTCGAACACCTCTGGATTTATTACATACTTAGCAACGATAAAGAAAACATTCCGAAAACATTCGCAGGGGTGCTTTAGTTGGCAAGTTATTTTTTTCAGCAAGGCTAAACAAGGTATTAGAGCGCAGGTTTAAATTAACAATGCTATGATAGGAATTAGTAAACAAAATCATCATATTGGAATATCTGGTTCCATGCGTCAAGGTATGAAAACCTGGATTGAATTTTTGGATAGTTTTAATGAGGTGGTATACTTTCCAGGCAGTGAGCGGAGTACCTCAGATACACTGAAACTCTTCACATACATTGTCCGTTAATGCATCACATGGAATAACGTGCCCAGTAAAAGCAATGCATGAGTTTTTGCAAGTGCGGCCAGTCAGAACAGGGCATTATTTTGTCATTTTTCGGGGAAACCATTAACACGGTATCAGTTTAGTGCAGTCCTAGCTAAGTCTTGGCAAAGTCATCCATTGATAGTAAGATTCCTTTAGGAAAGGAGCAGCTACTACATTAGCGCTTCAGGGCGAAACACAACATGTCATCCAATCGTCAGGAAGATGCCAATCTAATGCTTATGGCACATATATTCGTTAATGATAAGAATTACTGGGCTAGTCTAATATCATACATTTATTATTTGTAGTAACTAGTAGCTAGGCTTAACATCTACTAAGTTTCGCGCATATAGATGTCAATTCAGTGTGGGTCATATGATCATCCATAGTCTTGGGAACAAACATCGGAATACCTAATTCCGAAATATGGTGGCAAGGCTATGGAGGTATGGTCCTTAGTCAGTTAATTCCCAAGCTTCGAGTGCTCCGAAAAATTGATAATGACCCCGATATATTAATTATACACTGCCGAGCAAATAGTTTGGGGCTCAGTGATTTAACGTCTTTCCTGGAAAAGCTCCAAGCCACACTGGAACAAGTAGCCAAGCTTTTCCCTCGTTGTAAATTGATATGGTCAAACCTGCTCCCTAGATTCAATTGGAGGTATTTGAGGCATTAGGGTCATGGAGGACTCGAGAAAAAGAGTCAATAGGGAAGCAATGTTGTTGGTTATGGCCATGGGTGGGAGTTTTATTAAACACAATCAGTTCGACGGTAAGGACCCTATTTTGCTGCGGTTGAAAAATAAGCAAAAATACCTTTCAATGAAATCGGGAAAAAAACCCAGGAATATAATGAAATGTTTAGTTTTAATCTGAATCGCCGTCAAAAATATCGTCAGCACTATTATCAGAATCTGAAGAACACACAGGCAATTGTATTTATAAAATTGATGTTTAAAACTTGAACAGTCAGCACAATTACAATCACATCGGACATCATAAATATCACAGCACTTGTGCCTTAATCTTTTGGGTTCAGATTTTAATTTGTATGCTGAAAGTATGACATCCCTACGACAAGTTCTTCATCCAATTTTCTACACTGTTTACCATTAAAAAGAAACAAGGCCATGGCCACTCCTCCATTACGGCTTGCTATACTGAACTGTTGGACAAATCCATCCATATCTTTGGGATGTCCATAATTTAAAACATATTTAACCAATCTAAAAATTCACCCCATCCCTGCTGCACTTGTTGCAACTAAAACTGATGTTACCACTCTCTACGTCATGTCCTCTTTAGTTTTTTTTTAACTGTGTCTGGTGATTGTGAATGAAACATGTCAACATTCTTAATGATATGTCCAAAAGGACCAAGCCCGTTTTAACATTACATATAATTTCAATGTAACCATGAATAAAGAAAGGGGTCGAACTGACCCAGATAAAAACAACTACCAGCTCGCTTCAAAAGCCTAATAAATCAATTAATTTTTAAAACACTCGCAATATGCATGTATTTTTCATAAAAGTAATGCCTGAGATACACTCATGCCGAATTTCAAGTGGATGGGTCTTAAAATAGCGCAGATATACGTCATTATTCTCTCGAAGTCGCCAGTTTATTTTTGTCCCCCGCCGCAACGCGGAGCGGGGACATAGAAATGCCGGGCGTCCGTCCGTGCGTCCGTGTGTCCGTCCGTCACACTTTTTTGTAAGCGCTCTCATGCCTACAAATTTAAACGGATTTTCATTTAATTTATACCAAATGTTTATACTACTATTACCTTGGTCAAGTTCGAAAATCAGCATTGGTCGATACTTTTTGTTGGAGTTATGGGACTTTGACCACAATAATGACTCCGTTTTATCCCAAAATTCACCTTGTAAGCGCTCTCATGCCTACAAATTTTGACGGATTTTCATTAAATGTATACCAAATGTTTATACCACTAATACTTCGGTCAAGTTCGAAAATCAGCATTGATCAATACTTTTTGTTGGAGTTATGGGACTTTGACCACAATAATGACTCCGTTTTATCCTTAAATTCACCTTGTAAGCGCTCTCATGCCTACAAATGTTGACGGATTTACATGAAATTTATACCAAATGCTTATACTTCTAATACCTTAGTCAAGTTCCTTAATCAGCCTTGGTCGATTCTAGTATACTGCTTGGCAGGCGGGGGATCCAGGAATTATATTCTTGTTACTCGGACATTTACTGGTGGGCTCACGATGGGATTTTGCATATGACAACAGCAGTATTACAACAAGTCGAGACACTGCTGTTGTCATTTATGGTTACATTGAAATTAATGTTAAAACGGGCTTGGGATATGTCCAAGTTCCATCCTTAAGGCAGAATTTATTCACTGCATTTTTTAATTGAAAGACAGAATATTAAAAATCTTTCACACAGTTCTTTATCCATTTATAAGAAGTGAATAAGAAAGTAGAAAATTTCTCCATGTGAAACTGTGCTTTTAAATTTCATATATATTTTTCATAGATATATTTTCAAAAAAAAAAGTTTTTAGAATTTAAATAATATATTCTGAGAAAAGTTATTTCATTTTAAGAACAGTCTTTAAAATCAGTAAAAAAAAAATTGAATAGAGGTTTTGTCTTGAAAGCATAATTATCAGGTAGTTACTACGCGCGTAACTGCAATTTCTTAATACCGATCTCAATCCATAATACTTAACGATATCCACGGAAAACATCTTTTGCTATTTAAATTATACAGATTAATCAACAGTTTGTCTAAATCATGTTTCCTATTTAACAATAATCTAAGCATATTCTTAGAGTGATTAAATTTTACGGCTCTTTTTTCAAAATATATAGTTTTATGATTTTTACCAAAAATAAGCACATTGTGATCCCGAAAAGGCCAGTCCTTTGGGTAATTTTATTTTGAACTGAATAATGGCGTTACGGGGTAAATAATATCAATATTTCAGAGAATTATGTACGTATATAAAATTACAAGAGCTTAAATTTTCTTTGGTATATATAAGTCAAAAAATGATTTTGTGAAAGTCAAATTTCAGGCTTTACCTCATATTCTTTATGTATGAAAAGAGCGCCATTTTCTGCCATCGGTTCTATTTTAAGCAACGGTCCTAGCTTTTATAATACCGATGGACCAGCCAACCGGTTAAAATTTGATAAGAACATATCCTCAGATACATTTTTGAAAAATATGAAAAAAATCTGTACGCATTTTATTTATCTAGTGGGGTAGGGACCATTATCTTAAGCTTGTACATGTAAATGGACGCACAGTGGGGAGACAAATGCAGTATGAATTAAAGAGGTTAATGATATTGAATATTACAGTACTTGTAAATGTAATGTAGATCTCTAAGGGCTGCTTGTGTCAACATTTCAGATTGCCTACAAGGGAGCAAAAACCTTAAGGAGCCGACACAGATATGCTGCATTAGTTACAACAAAGGTGTTAGAGAAAGATCCATGCAAGTGGATGAGAAAGTATTAGTATTTTTAATTTGCCAATATCTAGTAAAAAAAACTGTTACTGCAATAGAGATACTCGGAAAAATAGGACAGGTAGATTACAGAATTAACGTAGACGATAGAGATCTAGATGACGAAATGACGATGGTGGAGCTGATGATGAGTTATGCAATTCTCCAGGACATGAAAGAAAAGAAAATGTGGCTGATTTGAGAGTAAGTGATAAACTGTCCGTAGAAGAAAAAAAGCCTGAAATACATACCTTGCTTGACAGTAATGAAGATATTTTGTAAGGTGCCTCTGGTGAAACAATTTTGGGAGATCACTACATTAGGCTGACTACTAAAGAACTAATTGTTGAACAATGCCGTATCCTCCTGTTTTTCTTGATACCGTGTGTGAATAAGTCTGCAAGACAAGAGTCCTTAATGTTGATTTTATGGCCATTGTTGCTCAAATGAATGATCTGGCCCATGGACCGATTCAATAATACAACAGATAAGGTAGTTTTGTTTATTAAAAAAAACACAGAATTGTTTCATTTATCACTTCGTTTTAAACAATTTTATCTGTCAATAAGCAACTCTCAATATTCCGGATGCTTTTTGCTATTTTGATAAAAAATAAAGTGGTAATCATAAATTGTTAATAGTTTCAGGGCAATTGTATTAACTGTGGTATGATTTTAATTTATAAAATAGCTGAAAATGTATATTTTAAGTGTCAATTTCCTAATTAATAATGGTAAAGTATAAACAATATAAGTGTTCCTGGAAATACATCCAGAGATCCTTAATGTTCGATAGTTTTTGTAGTGTTCTCATGTTTAATAAAATTAGATGAATAACCACATTACTCCAAAGCAATTTCATCCGTAGGAATCATTCAGTTCCATAATGATTCCATGATGGTGTATCATCAATATTTCCTGGGAAATATCAAGTGATCCTTGATGTTATTCATCACTTTTAGAGTTATATTAAGGACCAAGTTGTCATAAAGGTTTGTTGGATAATCGAGTTTTTCCCACAAAACAGAAAATACTCTTTTATAAGTATGACATCTATGTTTGTGTTGAGGTGGTTATTAACACTACCCATGATACGGGAAATTCAGGCAGCGGGCAGTTGCACAAATGAGTAAGTACATGCAAAGTGTTAAATCTTTTGATTAAATCTTAACTCAGCTAAATATGAATATCGTTTTTAATTCCGAGAATTGTTTTAGAATTAAAAATAGAAAAGCCGATTGTTGCACCAATTTCTTCCATGATGGAAACAAATGTACAGGTATCGTATATCAATGCAAGTTAAAGGTGACATGAATTCATAAAAGAATTCCGTAGGCATGAGCATAACAACTGTAAAACTAACACTAAAACGAATATTGTGGCGGTATTCGGGGATAAAAGGAAATAATATGTGTTTAGGAATTCATGTCAGCTTTAAATAACGGACCAAAATAAATTTCAAAACCCACTGTTTGCACTTAAATGAGATTAGAGTTCTTCTACAGCTTATTGCATGTTATATCTGAAATTATTACGTGTTGACTTCATGAATTATGTTTAAATATTAATATCTAACATTCTAAAGTACATGTATATGTAAATGTTACAAAAAATATCTTATGAATTCTATACAACAGATTAATTCGAAAACAGTGACAAAATAAGCACGGTTATATAACATTGTGCGTTGTTTTTACACCATGAGATTTGTGCACGAAACATATCTAAAGGTAACAACGGAAATATGAATTATAACATTTCCGTGGTTCAAATGTTTTAAAATGCAAAAAAAAAAATAAAAAAATCTGATTAACAAAATTCTGAAAAGTACCATAAAGATTGTTCAGATATGTGCTCAGAATTTAATTGAAATGATAATTATTGGGTTCAGTGATGTAATTTTTTTTAGGAAGAGTTCTTCAAAGGTACATTTCTTGCAAAATGTATCGGTGATATTTCCAGATTTTACCTGTTTAATGGCAGGTTTTTAAACTGATAGTAAATCAACCTCTGTCATGTAGATTTCTAGATGAGAAGTAAGTCCTTTAAAATATGTTTCAAAAATATTGAAAGTTAAAAGTATATGATTGTGCATTTTTGGCCAGCTGTATTTTTTAATACTTTAATTAACATTAATACCAATTTCGAAATAATGATTATGTGTGCAGTAAACTTAAACAGTGAAGTGTGAGATACAATGAAAACCTGTACAATCCAGGAGAGTAATAATGTAATGCATTTTATCATTTATCATTTTTTAAGAAATAACCACTCTGAGTCACACAATCGCCGCACGATCCTCTTTAGTATATGGTTTGCGCATGTGCAATGATATAACCTAGTATTGCACAGAAGATTGAGGATTTTTAAAATGTATGTTTCCGGGTACTCTTTAACTTTAAGGAATGTCCATACTAGTAAACGTTATTGTAACATGTTCGGGTGAATAAAATACTGGAATGATTTAGGCATGATTAGAGCTCTAACCCTGAAAATAATGTGAAGTGATTTTTGGGAGTTGATTTTTAATCAACTCTCCTATGCAGTCACTCGGACAAACCGAAAGTGAAACAGTGTTTAGACCTCAGCACAAATCATTGCTCCTGACAAGACTTAGTTCTTGAAAATAATTGATGAATTCGATGTAATGTATGCTAAAGCATTGTTTTTCAAGAAAACTAAATACCTTAAAAATAGTCAGATTTTAAATGGTACAAACAATTTCAATATTTTTTGTAGTCGTATGTATTCCTACGCGAGAGTTCAATATAGTCTCGTTCAACTCGACGCTCGGCTGTCTCCGTAAACCCTTGTCGGAGATTTACGGTGTCAGCCGAGCGTTTGGTTGAACGAGACTATAGTTCAATATTGCTTGGATCCATACAATTTTCGAGAAATATTTCTACCACTGATACATACTTTGATTGAATTAATTTTATCTTTAAATATTATTTAACATGATTCATATGGAGGTTTCTCGATATTCTAGTCGAAAAAGTTCAAAAATTCATATTATAAAAATATGCGTAATTCAAATTAGAAACTACGTATACGTGTACTTGTCATACAAAAAAATATATAATTGATATTCAAATGAATAAACATCGACAAAATCAACTCCCGTCAGTTCTTCAGTACTTTGATTTTAACAATAGTAATGGAAATTTTGGTATGGCGTATTTAGATATTTAAGGGGTTTGTTCCTCAGGTTTTAGTTAGCCATTTTGGGTCACCTCTAGTCTGACAACTCTGCATCACATATTAATTCTCCTATCATATTTATATTTTACAGTGCTAAATAAACTCTATTGAATAAATTTGTTAAATAAATACATTTTTAAAGGGTTTAGTAAGGGACTTTATTTTGTCGCTGTAGGTTTTCGAAAAGAAAATGAACGTTTCATAATAGTTATAGAGTTCTGTTACAGTAGCTTCATAATTTTTGGCGCAGACAAAGCTTCTAGATAATTCCTCTATTACGATATATTCATGATGTTCTGAAAAAGATATTTGAACATTATTTTGATATTTCGATTGATGTAATTAGGCATATTTAGCTTAAATGTTATAAAAGTTTAAAATTTTATCCAATTGTGGCCTAAATTAGCTTATTTCATGCTAATGTATATCTCAAATTTTTGAGATTTGATCCCTACATTTTTTCTTTTATTTTTATTCGTATGCAAAGTAACGGAGAGATGACATTAATAATAATTTTTGCGTTATAGTTTGATGACTCCAAAATTTTGTTATAATCTTAACATTTGTTGTTGCGTTCATGATGTACTGACATTTGAAGCTACCAGTATATCAAGCTTTTAAAAACTTTGATTTAGATATTACATTTCTAGTCACTACAAGTGTTCAACTTCATACTGTATCAAAATCATAGCTTAATAATAGTTCAAACTTTTATTTTAGCAAACATTTCAGAAAAAGTTTCATTTTTGTTTTGGAGCCCTATATTTCCAAAAAGTGGTATGTGACATGGGCCACAAATAAAACAAATGTACATTTTAGGTTCCCATCTTTATATCCAAGTTCTGATTACAAAATTTTTGAACAGATACTGGAGTGACAGTTAATGTAACTAAATCAAAATTCTTTCTCTCTCTCTCTCGTAATTTCACTTAAAAAAATTTCATTTAAATACCTCCTTTTTACCTTATTATGTTTGCAATGATATATTTAGTTTTTATTTGAAATAATCATCAGTATACATTTGTGAATTGAAAAGATAAATTTTTTGATTGTAGAGTGCCCAGCAGGATATCATGGAGATAATTGCTCAACCATCTGTTCCGCCAATCATTTTGGTTTAGGTTGTGGCCATAAATGCACTTGCTTTCCTTGTCATCATATTCATGGCTGCAATATAACCAATACCACACCTACTGAAATGCATCCTAAAAAAGAAAAAGGTATGCAAGTTAAAGAAATTTTCTTTTCAAACTGTCAACCCTTTCAAACAACTGTGGGTATTTCCTGGCATCAGAAAACAAATATATTCTTCTGCATGTTTAACATCTTAAAATGATATCACTTAGCTCTAGACTGTTTATTACTCTAAATTAATAAAATCAATACGATCTATCAAATCCCCATTTACAGTTTAACTTTGTTTTGATATTTTATTGATTCAATGATAGCATGCATGATTCATTGCTTTCACTGTTAGACTAATATTGTTATTTAGCCAATACGCCCAATAAAATTGAGAATACTTTTTTTTTTTTACTTTTGATTTTATTTTAAGATACACTCGTTTTAGATACATCTAGTCAATATTTGCTTTTTCATGATGTAAAACGCATCTTGCATCTCTTTTCAATCAGTTTCAATGATTACATCTATATTTTTGTCAGTTATGTGGGTAAACTCTTTTATCATTTTATGACATGGTCAAAAATTATATTTTGCTTAATTACATATCGTGTAAAATCAGTCATATTTTGTTTTGATTGTGTTTTTGAAATAGTACATCATTGATACTAATATATATGTAAACCCAAAAAGTAATATGACAATAAATTTTATATAATTATATAGTTAGACAAATTTAATGAATATAAAGAGGATGCGCGTTGATAATTAATTACATCAGGTTCTGCATATAGATTGCGAATCATATACTGCGGAATAAAGCCATGCTATTTCGTTTTTAATAATAAACATCACATCACATTTCTATCAACGCGTTTTCATAATATACTATCAATACAACATATTTGCAATTAACATAGAGTCCAAGAAACGTTCTACTTTCCCATTTTTTTCATACGTTACTGTGCGCTCACGGTTCGTTCACCGTGCGTTCATTTGCTATCTCCGCTCCGTTCGCGCTCATTATTCACAAAGCGTTCACTGTGCGCCCACAGATAATACTAAATTTAGGGTGATTACAATATATAAATGTAGTTTATTTGTTATTTTTTTTATTACCGACAAATAGAAGTAAAATTTACCCCAGAGGTCCTCCAAATAAATCGTTTACATATCGTTTACATATTGTTCACCTTGCGTTAACCGATCACTTAGTGCTGTCTTGCATCGCGTGCACATCGAACACGTTTGCTATTCATACATAATGCATATAACGACCTCGGCCACACTACGTCCAACAAAGTAGATATGTAAACAATAAATCAAAGAATGTAACAACGTTCAAGATGTTTTGATCATTTTTTATGAAAAACACGACCTTGAGCGTAAGTGTGTTTGTTTTCGCGTGTGTGTACCTTGATATCATTCTGCACTGTTTCGTCTTTCATCGGATATTTCTTAGCAGTGCAGTGATTGTTGTCTTTTTTAATAACGCATTTTCACAAATCTTAAATTTTAATGTTATTCCTGTCAATGTGTTTTAGCTATATATCTTCATCGTTGGTAGGTTTGTAACAAATTCAGAGTTCCTCAAATGATAGATCAAGATATATATAAAGGACTTGAGCCACGGACACCCAAAACTGGCTCATTTTCAGATTTAGATAAAATTGTCTATAAAAGTGGTTAAGGAAGTCTTCTTTCATAATTAAGAAATTAAAATGAGTTTTGGGTCGCTAGAGGTTTGTACAGTGGGCTAAGATTTTAGATGTTAGATTGGCCAACTTAGTGCAAAATTAAGCAGGGGTATAAATAGCAATACACAAATATATTGTATATACACTATCCATACTGAATATTATTGAGTAGATGAATAGACTATTTTAAATACCTTTAATTCTTATCAAAACGAACATCATGAAGGCCGTAATATGTTAAAACTTTCATTTTCAAAAATGCCACGAAGATCCACCACTTAGCATTATGCTATGTATTTGCAGTTATGAAGATATTGTGTAAATATTTGTGTAAGAAGTAAGGCATATAAGATTTTACAGTACAGTTTGTAATTTAACATTTCATTGTAACATAACTTTATGAATTCAGTTAGAGTCAGCTTTATCAAATGAATTTAGTAACTCTAAAGAAATTAAATGGAAAGTGTATACTTGACTGATTCATTATCAGATGCATTTATCAGTTGATAGCTTCTTAAAACAATATATATTGCATCATATGGCCCCTCGGTAGAATATCAAAAAATAGATATTGTATAGTATTCGAATTTTACACTTATATTTGCATACACATAATCTTTGACATTGTACCTTTCGGAATACCATTTTTACCGAAAATAAGAAAAGCATATGCAAGATATAAAACTAAACATTTGGTAGGTGTACACTGTTAACTTCCAATTCCCTATATTTTCGTTCTATCCCCCCTTCTTCCCCTACTTAATAAAGCGATCAAAATATTTGAGAACATATGGGTACAATATTAATTTCCTTCCACAACTACTAACTAGTCATTATATTTTCAAAAAAATAATATAAAAGTTATCTTATTATATCTAAAAAACAGATTTCTACAGATGTGAAGAATAAAATTGTGCCTCAATGCGCTCGATTCCTCAAATTAAAAACATTATAAAATTTAATTTGTCTTCCCCATTATAAACCCTTGTTGTTTACCTGGCTTAAACTTGTGTACATTTTTAACCTTACTCACTTGATAGATGAATACTCTCGAATGAAAAAAAATATTGTCACGTGACATGTTAAAGCGCTATTATAGTCAAAGTATTAGTAGGCATATCACTCTATTTAATCAAAAAGAACAAATGGCTACAAACCGGGATGATTTTCCGCTAGGGATAATGCCTTAACCCTTGTAACAAAATGTGTCAGAACTAATGAAACTGTTTTAACGGTGTCCTTTTCGTTCACTCGGAATTTGAGATGAAATATTAAGTTTCTTCTTAAATAAGTCCTCAAACTCGGAAAATGGCGACCCGGGTTTGCCTACCCATTTTACCAACTTTGAAATCAACAATCATCAATAAATTCCAAAATACGCATTGTTGTGCAGCAGTATTTGCAGCGAATACAGATATACCGGTCCGTAACATATCCTGAAATTTCATTGACATTGGTTAATCATTTTCGACGTAAATTGGAAAATCTTGATCTGACCCGCTTTTAATTTTGCCACGGCCCGGGTTTGCCTACCCATTTTCCCACGACTTTTTTTAAAAGTATGGAATACCGAACTTTAAGTTATAAACTGATTGAAACACGAATTTCCTTCATTATTATTTTTGTAATAACTCTGTTTAGAAACAGAATTAGCCCATGAATTTCACAATTTGTATTTTCCTTTCCATAAGGATTATTTATGCTAAATTACGTTGAATTTGACTCAGTAGTTCTTGAGAAGAAGCGTTTTAAAATGCACCCTCCTTTTTCTACAGTTTCGAGGCTTTCTCCGCCTTGAATAAAGATCGGTCTTTTATTTCTGCAATTTTTATTAGCCTTCTCATAAGGATGTTTCGTGCTAAATTTGGTTGAAATTGGTTAAGCGGTTTTAGAGAAGAGGTTCAAAATGTAAAAAGTTTATGTAAAAATGTAAAAATGTAACACATTCTTATATTGCAGAAACTTTATATTATTCATATGCTAACGAGATCGGTCTTGGGATCGGAAACGAACGAAACAAAGTGATTAATGAGAATAAAAGCTGGTGGGTTTTTTTTTACATTTGCCTAGTGCACTTTACTGTTTATCATGCTAGATGAAACACCAAAGACAATCGGTTAAACTTGTTAAAAACATGAATTGTTTGAACTCTTCCGGCGAGTACCGGAAGTGACGGTTGACAAAATAAAACCCTTTAAACACACCTTCAATCAATTGTCTATTATTCATAAGTTCTAACTCTTCCGGTGAGTACCGGAAGTGACGGTTGACAAAATAAAACCCTTCAAACACATCTTTAATCAATTGTCTATTATTCATAAAAGTTTGTGTCTCAATCACTAACAGTGACTAAAATCTCACGGGTATCAAATTTGTAAAAAGGATAGGTACCTAAGATATATAACTCACAGGAAGTAGAAAATGTTTGCTTATTTAACATATATAAGATCGTGTAATAATATACCGGTATTCATTACATGTAAAAAAAAAAAAAAAAAAAAAAAATAAGGAAAAAATTATTTTTAAGTGCTGCCTGTGACGACGATTCAAACAAAATCAAGTAAACACAAATACATACTTAGGTCTATCATCCCACAAAGTTTTGTTGTTCAAGTCATCACCGTTTTGGAGATCTCGTGGAGTCCTTTTTTTGTCTCTTGAAAGGAAACGGACAAACGGCATTTCCGTGAAAATAAAAGTATTTCTTGAATATTAGACACTTGTACTTTATTGTTTATCAAATTTACTAAAATTGTCAAAGAAAAACAGTTAAACTTTCAAACAGCCTTATTTGATTGAACCCTTCCGGTGAGGACCGGAAGTGACGTTTGACAAAATGAAAGCAGTTAAACGCATTTTCCATCGGATATCTATTAAATTATCTATATTTCGTGTATTGATCACTTGACTTTCTGAGATTTCGTGGGTAAAACATTTATTTTAAAAATGCTTTCTGAGATTTTAGAGATATCTCACCAGAAGGAGAATTTTTTGTTTTTAATTAACATCGAATGCATGACATGTGTACGGATAAATACTTATATTTCAATTCTATTTGAAACAACTTAATGCAAAAGAAAAAGAAAATTGAAGTGCTCCTGGTGACGACCGGAAGTTATGACGAACAAAACAAAGACATCTACAACTATAGGTCTATAATCATAAGTCTGAATGCTCAAGTCCTCATCATTTTTGAGGTCTCAATGTCACAAGCTTTTTGTCACGAGACTGGAAACCGACGACAGAAAATAAACTTCAGGAAAACGTGTGTACAAAAAAGGGGAACAAAATCCGTACAAATTTACGAGCCATAGTGAGCTTTTAAGAATGGCGCATCTGGCCAAAAAACAAAGACAATAGGCACAATTTCAGACTATGGTCTAGCTATCCGGAAAATTTCATATTTATATCTCAGATAGTTTTCGAGATTAAGCGTGCACAAAAAGACTCGTACAAGTTACAAAATCAGCGATAAATCGGTATCGTAAGTAACGACGGCAAAAATATTAAAAACCAGAGCAAAGCTCGCTGCAAAGAAACAAGTGGGTCTTCCGTTAATGTCGAGAGTAAAGCTTTAAGTTCCTGTAAAAAGAGGAGTTCGTAAACCAATAACAAAAAGATTTTAAAAAATCGAATAATTCATTGTACGACTTAACAAAATCCGAATGGTTTTAAGTCCGAATTAACAAAACCCATAACGATTTCATGAATGTGTTAAAGTACGACTTAGCAACTTTTTTAGGTACGAGTTAATTTAACCAAAAACTTAACACTATTTTCTTAACCAAGAACGCAGAATCAAAATTTTTGAAAAAATCAATTTTTAAGTCCAATATCCCTGTGATGCATCGTCCGATTTTAATACGGCTTTCAGTGTTAGATTAATCTTAATAAGCTCTACAAAACAAAAATTCGTTTCTGATTTGATCAAAAAATTCAATATTTCGAAAAATTTGATTACTTTCCGGTTTCGACCGTCGGTCTTCCGTGCGATATTTTGAAGAGAATATGACCTTGACTTTGATATTCGTCAACAAAATTTGATGTTTAAATTGAAGCAGAGTTATAATGACCTTCTACATCTAAAAAGTACCTTTCAAAACGTAACTCAGTTTTAAGAAGGAAAAGATCAAACTTTTTGGATTCTCGTCCCTTGAAATGCTTAATTACGTAACAATTATGGAAACGTTTACGTTCATAGGTAAAATAAAATGAAAGATGAACATTGTTTCCTTCTATAGCAAATAACAAAATATTCCTTTGTAAAGATATACGAATAAAATACTTTAGAACCATTTACTTCCTAAATTAAGGAACCAGCTCCTTATCCTAATATCAAATGAAAGATCATACGATTTTCAACAGACTCTTACTCCTAAATATTTTTTTTTTCATTTATTCTTAATATGGTAATCATAAACAAATTTGACTTCTTATGATATTAAACATTTTTTTGTTCAACAAGTGTTTTGAAATTTGTTACCGTTCTTGAGCTATCTACGGAAAAAGTTTTAGGGGTCGACCTGTTATCTCTTTTGTGGGGCCACATAAGGAAATTTTGATGATTGAATACTGTTTAGAACGAACATCATTCTTAGCATATTTTTAAGGTCTTCCGTTTTCCAACGGAAGACCTTATTGTTTTCGTACGGTTTCTTTTTCCCTATTATTATTAAGGTCTTCCGTTTCCAACGGAAGACCTTATTGTTATTGCTTTGTTTCTTTTTCCCTATTATTATTCTTGTTTTTTTTTCTTACGCATTTTTGTGCAGGCGATTTCTCGGAGATGGCTCAATAGATTTTCATAGATATTTATTTGAACTAAATACATATTTTTTTATTTTGATGACGTCACTTCCGTTCTTGAGATAATGACATTTTAGCGATTTTCAGAGGGTCGGCTTGTCCAGGGATCTCCTCCTAAACGGTAAAAGATATTGAGTTCAAACTTTCAGGGATTGTAGACAAGAGATTATAGATGTGCTATTTGGCATTCACATTTGTCATGCTCAAACTGCGTTAAAGCTCGCCTGGTCCCGAAAATTGAGACTAAAAAAACGTCGTAATTTTTCATGGTTTTCTTAGTTTATCTTTTTTCTGAAAAATATTTTGTTAACACATGTAATGCAAAAAAAGTTTATATTTACAAGACCTTTCATTTGATATCAAGAAAAAGGGACTGGCCCTTCAAATTAGGGGACCAAAGGGCTCTAAAGTCTTTCATCTGTAGCCCTTTCCTGAGGGATATTTTGTGAACAGTTATAGAAGCAAATATGTTTATCTTACAGTTATGTATCCAAGCAATGTAATGATTTTATCATGTGTTACGTAATTAGGGGTTTTTAGGGGCCAAAAGTCCAGAATTTTGATCACATTTATATCCCAAAGGAAAAATATTTTGAAATGCAGTATAGAAGAAAAGATGGTCAGAATGATGTATTAAATCATATGCAATTTTCAAAATTTCGTTTAACGGCCCCTATAAGGAGTTAAGGGATCGGCCCCTAAAATGTTCTTTCCCACATATCTCAAGAACGGTAACAAATTTCTAAACAGTTGTTACACAAAATGGGTTTGGATTTAAATGACCTTTAATTTGATAACAAGAAAAAGGGGCTGGCCCCTCAAATTAGGGGACCAAAGGGCTCTAAAGTCTTTCATCTGTAGCCCTTTTCTGAGGGATATTTTGTGAACAGTTATAGAAGCAAATATGTTTATCTTACAGTTATGTATCCAAGCAATGTAATGCTTTTATCATGTGTTACGTAATTAGGGTTTTTAGGGGCCAAACGTCCAGAACATTTGATCACATTTATCTCCGAAAGGAAAAATATTTTGAAATGCAGTATAGAAGAAAAGATGGTCAGAATGATGTATTAAATCATATGCAATTTTCAAATTTTCGTTGAACGGCCCCTATAAGGAGTTAAGGGATCGGCCCCTAAAATGTTCTTTCCCACATATCTCAAGAACGGGAACGAATTTCTAAACAGTTGTTGAACAAAATGGGTTTGGATTTAAATGACCTTTTATTTGATAACAAGAAAAAGGGCTGGCCCCTCAAATTAGGGGACCAAAGGGCTCTAAAGTCTTTTATCTGTAGCCCTTTCCTGAGGGTTATTTTGTGAACGGTTATAGAAGCAAATATGTTTATCTTACAGTTATGTATCCAAGCAATGTAATGATTTTATCATGTGTTACATAATCAGGGATTTTAGGGGCCAAAATTATAGAATTTTGATCGCCATTATCTCAGAAAGGAAAAATATTTTGAAATGAAGTAAAGAAGAAAAGATACTCAGACCGATGTTCTAAATAATATGCAATTTTCAAATTTTCGTTGAACGGCCCCTATAAGGAGTTAAGGAATCAGCCCCTTAAACGTTCTTTCCCATATACTCAAGAACGGTAACGAATTTCTAAACAGTTGTTGAACAAAATGTGTTGAGATTTAAATGACCTTTTATTTGATAAAAAAAAGGGGCTGGTCCCTAAAATTAGGGAACTAAAGGGCTCTAAAATTTTTCATATTTAGCTCTTTACTGAGGGAAATTTAATGAAAGGCTATAGCAGCAAATATGTTTATCTTACAGTTATGTATCTAAGTAATGTAATGATTTATTCATGTGTTATGGAATAAGGATTTTTTAGGGGTCAAGAGTCCATAAACTATGACCACTTATATCTAAAAAAGGAATATATTTTGAAATGCAGTGTAGAAGAAAAGATGCTCAAAATGATGTACTTTACAAAATGCAACCTTCAAAATTTGGTTCAGCCGCTCCAAAAAGGAGGTAAGGGACTGGCCCCTAAAACTTTTTTTCTCAGATATCTCAAGAACGGTGACGAATTTATAAACACTTGTTGAACAAAGCTCTTATCCCTTAAACAAAATAGTATCTGACCCTTAGAATGTAGACCCCGTTTTTCTATTCTAAATCATGTTTAGCTGTTAAATAGCAAAATCAAGATCGAACATATGTCTCAAATTCAAAAATCAGACGGAAGACCTCCTCGTTGCTCGCAACGAGATCGTGTCTAGTTATTTTTCTTTTTTTTTCTTACAAATTTTGTGCCCGCGATTTCTCAAAAGCGGCGCGGCCGATGTTCATGAAACTTTCAGATCTAATAGATATTGATCTAAACTTAATACACATTTTTTTATTTTGATGACGTCATTTCCGTTTTCAAGATAGTGACGTTTTAGCGATTTTCAAAGGGTCGGCTTGTCCAGGGACCTCCTCCTAAACGGTAAAAGATATTGAGTTCAAACTTTCAGGGATTGTAGACAATAGATTGTAGATGTGCCATTTGGCATTCATATTTGTCATGCACAAGAGGCGTTAAAGCTCGCCTGGTCCCGAAATTGAGATTAAAAAAAGTCATAATTTTTCATGGTTTTCTTTGTTTATCTGTCTTCTGAAAAATATTTTGTTAACACATGTAATGTACATTTTTTTCATTTTTACAAGACCTTTCATTTGATATCAAGAAAAAGGGGCTTGTTTCTCAAATGAGGGGACGAAAGGGCCCTAAAGTCTTTCATCTGTAGCCGTTAATTGAGGGATATTTTGTGAAATGTTTTAGAAGCAAATATGTTTATCTCACAGTTATGTATCTAAGCAATGTAATGATTTTATTATGTGTTACGTAATTAACGGTTTTTTGGGGCCAAAAGTCCAAAATTTCGATCACCCATATTTCAGAAAGGAAAAATATTTTGTGATGCAACACGAAAGAAAAGTTGTTCAAAATAATGTTCTTAACAATATGCAACCTTCAAAATTTTATTAAACGGCCCCTATAAGGAGATAAGGGATCGGCCCCTAAAATCTTCTTTCTCATATATCTCCAAAACGGTAACGAATTTCTAAATACTTGTTGAACAAAATTTGTTTAGAATTGAATGACCTTTCATTAATTATCAAGAAAAAGGGACTGACCCTTAAAATAAGGGGACCAAAGGGCTCTAAAGTCTTTAATCTGTAGCCCTTTACTGAGGGATATTTTGTGAAAAGTTATAAAAGCTAATATGTTTATCTCACAGCTATGTATCCAAACAATGTAATGCTTTTGTCATATATAACGTAATTAAGGGTTTTTAGGGGCCAAAACTCCAAAATTTTTATCACCCATATATCAGAAAGGAAAACTATTTTGAAATGTAATACAGAAGAATGTTGTTCAAAAAGACATGGTTAACAATATGCAACCTTCAAAATTTCGCCAAACGGCCCCTATAAGGAGATAAGAAATTGGCCCCTAAAACCTTCTTTCTCATATATCTCCAGAACGGTAACGAATTTTTTAACACGTTGACAAAATGTGTTCAGAATTAAATGTCCTTTTATTTGATATCACGAAAAAGGGGCTGGCCCCTTAAATTAGGGGACCAAAGGGCTCTTAATTCTATAATCTACATCCGTTTACTAAGGGTTATTAAAGCTAGATTGATAAAATACGTTTATATATCCTAACAATATATTGATTTTCTCTTTCGTTACACAATTAGGATTTTAGGGATTAGATGTAAACAAGTGTAATCTTTTCAATCTAAATTGGAAGAAATGCAAGTATTTAAAACGCAATGTAATAGAACTTATAAAAAGTTATACATTAAAGCATTAGTACTTCACTCCTTTTTCCATATCATGTTTTGTTGTCTAAAATCAAAGTCCATGATGTCACATTTTCTTCTAAAAATCGGACGGAAGACCTCCTCGTTGCTCGCAACGAGATCGTGTCTAGTTTTCTTTTTACTTTTTGTCATTTTTTGAGATATAAGTGATCAAAGTTTTTGGACTTCTGGCCCCTAAAACCCCTAATTATGTAACGCATGAAGTTTTTTTTTTTAAATCTATTGTTTACAAATGTGAGATGAACATCTTTGCTTCTATAATGTATCACAACGTAACGCATGAGACTTTTTTTATAATCTATAGTTAAATGAATATAAGATAAACATTTTCCTCTATGCTTCTATAATATATTACAAAATATTTCTCGGTAAAGTACTATGGATTAAAGACATAAGATCCCTCTCAGCCCCTAATTTGAGGGGCCAGACCTTTTTCTTTATATAAAACGAACGAAATATAACCTTTATTGCATTACATGTTAAACAAAATATTTTTGAGAAAAGAGCTAAACAAAGAAAACCTCGAAAAATCGAGACTTTTTTTATTCTCAATGTTCATGTCCAGGCAAGCTTTAACGCCTTTTGAGCCAGACAAAAATGAATGCCAAATGGCACATCTACAATATCTTGTCTATAATCCTTGAAAGTTTGAACTTGATATCGTTTATGGTTAAGGAGGAGTTTTCAGGACAGGCTGACCCTTAAAAAATCGTTTAAACGTCAAAACTCAAAAAACGGAAGAGATGTCATAAAAAAATGTATTAAGTTTAATTATGCATCTATCAGATCTGAAAACTTCGTGAAAATCGATTGAGTCATCTTTGACAAAACGTCTGCACAAAAATGCGTACGAAAAAAATACCAAGAATAATAATAGGTAAAAAGAAACAAAGCAATAACAATAAGGTCTTCCGTTTCCAACGGAAACTAATAACTAGACACGATCTCGTTGCGAGCAACGTGGAGGTCATCTTCCCAAGTCAAGGGTTTCTGATCCGCTTCGCTCTAAATAAACTCTTGACCAAAAAAACAACACATATGCGGGTTAACGATAAAGCCATCTAGTGAGAGGACTCATTTTTAAACTTTTGTGACCTCTTGTTTTGACCAATCAGAGAATGCTTTATAAACAGAAACAGTATAGCAATATGGCTGCTCCCATGAACAAAATCAAAAACGTAGAAAATATGGATTCACTCAGACTAAAACCGATAACAGTAAGTCAAATACTTACTATTCCGTCTCTAATTTATTTGACAACTGTTCAACATTGATCAATTCACAATTAACATCATTATTGAAACAACGTTTCTTACTGGATCATGGAAATTTGTATGACACCAACCAGCGTGCGAGGTTTTTTACCCCGTCAGACTCTGCCTATTCGGTCAAGGGTTTATGTAGAGATGTCATAAGAATGCTCTTGTCATTTCAAACACATTTTGTTCAACAAGTGTTAAGAAATTTTGTAACGTTCTTAAGATATCTAGAGTATGTCGTTTTAGGGGCCGACCATGAAATTCCTTTTAGGGACCGGATAACAAATAAATTTTGGTTGCATTTTGTTAAGCACATTATTTTAAGCATCTTCTATTCAATATTGCTTTTCAGAATGTCCTCCATTTTGAGATATTTAGGATCAAAGTTTCGGATTTCCGGCCCCTTAAAATCTTTAATTACGTAACAAAGGAGTATATAATTGTCATGCATAGGTAAAAAACGTTATAATGAACATATTTGCTTATAACAAAATATTTTACCTTAAAAAGTTATCATTTACAGACTTAAGAGCCCCTTGGCCCCTAATTTGAATGGCCAGTCCCTTTCTTCTTGATGTCATAAGAATGGTTTTTGTCAATTCAAACACATTTTGTTCAACAAGTGTTTAGAAACTGTATACTGTTCTTGAGATATCTGTAGAAGGTCGTTTAGGGACCGACCTTATCTCCTTTTAGAGACCAGATAACATAGAAATTTTAGTTGCATGTTGTTAAGCATATTATTTCAAGCATCTTCTGTTCAATATTGCTTTTAAGAATTTTCCTCTATTTTGAGATATTGAAGATCAAATTTTCGGATTTCTTGCCCTTTAAAATCTTTAATTACGTAACGAAGAAGCAAATAATGCATAGGTAAACAACGTTAAAAAAACATGATTGCTTATATAACAAAACAATAGATATCTGGAGAAGGTTGTTTTAGGGACCGACCCTGTATCTCCTTTAAGGAGCCACATTACAAGGAAATCATGGTTGCATATTGTTAAGCTCGATGTTCTGCGGATCTTCTGTTCAATATTGCTTTTCAGAATTTTCCTCCATTTTAAGTTATTGAAAATTAAAGTTTGGGATTTCTGGCGCCTTAAAATCCCTAATTACCTAAAAAGGAGTAAACGATTGCCATGTAAAGGTAAATAACGTTATAAGAAACATAATTGCTTCTATCACGTTTAACAAATCATTTCATAATAAAAAGTTATCAATAAATGTTTTTAGAACCCTCTCGGCCCCTAATCTGAAGGGCTAGACCCTTTTCATCCATGTCAAATGAAAGCTCTTGACTTTATTAATTTTTTTTTAAAGTTCATATTTTTACAAAATACTATCAAGAAAAGACATATTGAAAGAAAACCACGAACAATCACGACGCTTTTTTAACAGTAATTTTTGACTTTGGGCGAGCTTCAGCGCTTTTGGTGACATATAATATATGTACAACTTTTTGTCTACAATCCCTGAAATTTTGAACTCAATATCTGAAAAAGTTTAGGAGTTTATCCCCGGTCAAGCCACCACTCTGAAAATTGTTAAATTGTAAATATCTCAAAACCGGAAGTGACGTCATCTAAAATAAATGTCAACAAGATTCAGTTCAATACCTATCAGATCTAAAAATTTGACGTAAATCGGTTGAGTCGTTTTTGAGAAATCGCGTGCACAAAATCAGTAAGAAAAAAAAAGAATAATGAGCACTAGATACAATCTCGTTTCGAGTAACGAGTAAGTCTTCCGTTCAATTATTTTTACAGGATACGATTAAAATATCAATAAAATTTCAGAATTCCCCCTAAACCTCTCACTTTCAGATAATGTATACGATTGCTTATATCCTTTAAAAGGCTTAAAAAAGTGTTTTGCTTTTTCACATACAGCACATTGAAGATTTAAGATTTTAGTCCCCTAAAATCTCTAATTACGCCATCAATGGGTGTGGCAATGAGTTTTACAAACTGATATTGTTACGATCAACACCTTTGTTTCTATAATGCATTACAACATTTTTATCGTTTTTAATGCATGTGTAAAAGACTTTACGAGTGTCTTGGCCACTAAAATAAGGGGCCAGCACTTTTTTCTTGAGTTAACACAGGATAAAACTCTTCCATTCAGTCAACTGAATGTTAACTGAGTGGTCTGGCAAGGTGACTGAATGGCATAGCTATGCCATTCAGTCAGCTTCCAGTCACATTTCAGTCACATTTCAGTTAACTGAATGGCAGAGATTCATCATGTGTAATTCAAAAGGTCTTACCAATACTAGCAATTGTTGTTATTACACCTATATAACATTGTTCATTTTTGCGATACAAATGATTTTAGGGGCCAGCCCTCTAGATCCTTAAAGGGGACATATTTTGGTGTTTTGATAAGTAGAATCTATTAGATTTATCAATGCAAGCATTATCTTTTCTTTATTGCGTAAACTAAATATGTCTCCTCTAGATATTTTGCGTCAAAGTTTAAGTACTTTGGCGCCTAAAAATCCCAAATTACGTAATCCATGGGCGTGGCAATGATTTTTTCTGTTAGATATTGTTACGATCAATAAATTTGCTGCTATATTGCATTAAAAAATCTTTATAGTTTTTAAATTATTTTTGATAGAGTTTACAAGTATCCTGGCCCCTAATTTAAGGGGCCAGCCCCTTTTTCTTAATTTTTTTAAAGATGTCTTAAGCATACTAACATATTTTGATCTTACATTCATACAAAATTGGTATTCATTTTTGAGAAACAAATGAATGAAAATTTCAGGGGCCAGCGCTCTAGATCCTTATTGGGGACAGACATTGGTATTTTGATTAATGGAATCGATTAGAATCTTCAATACAGACATTTTCTCTTCAACAATGCCTAAAAAAATATGTCGCCTTCTCTAGATACAAATGTATATTGCGTCAAAGTTTAAGTACTTTGACCCCAAACATTTCTTATTAAGAATAAATATGCGTGGCAATGAGTTTTCCTGATACATTTTGTTAACATCAACATCTTTGCTTCTATAATGAATTACAAAATCTTTATCATTTTTTGGTTATTTGTAATAGAGTGTCTTGGCCCCTAAATAAAGGGGCCAGCCCCTTTTTCTTGATTTCGTTGGAAAGAACTTTTGATTCGCTACTACTTTTATAATATATGTCTTAACAAATTATCAACTGATAAAAAGATACAGATCAGAACGTTTGAAATTTTGAATGAAAATTCGAACCCAAATTTCGTGCCTAGGCTAGCTCCTAGAAATGGCGGCACTGGCATAAAGCAACATGATGGTGCACAACTTCAAACTATAGACTACGTATCCTGAAAATTTCATAGTCATATCTCTGATAGTTTCTGAGATCAGCACTGCACAAAATAGGTCGTAAAAATGTACAAAATGGCCGATAAATCAATACCGGAAATGATGACAGATAAAATCTCAAATATGTATTGAGATTACATCAAGTCTCATCTTCTGTGAAAAAAATGGTTGAAATCAGTCGAATAGTTTTCGAGAAATCGCGTGCACAAAATTTGTTGGAAAAAAATATAATAATAACCTATAACTGTCAATATCCTTTAAAATGCTTAACAAAGTGTTTTGCTTTTTCATGTACAGATCATTGAAGATTTAAGATTTTAGTCCCCTAAACTTTCTAATTTCGTCATCAATGGGTGTGGCAATGAGTTTTTTTAACTGATATTGTTACGATCAACACCTTTGCTTCTATAATGCATTACAAAATCTTTTTTTTTTAATATAATTTATTTCTTTTTCAAAGAAACAGACATGCAAAACAGACATTCAGTCATACACACACATACACACTTATGAACAAACACCGAAATGTATTATTTTGTGGTTACTTGCCTACATGGGAAAAAAATTAAGAATAGACCAACTAAAAAAAAACATATTCATGATACAGTGTAATAAAAATAAATCAGATATCTGCAGCCAAGATACCTTTCCAACTATCCCATAAGTTTTCAAAATATTGTAGTTTACCAGTTTGTATTGCAGCATATCATATCTGACAAAGGAAACCAATCAAGCATGGAATCTTATTTGACATAAGACAACAAACAATATATCGTTTCATATGCAGCATTATAAAATTAATTACTTTGTTATGAAATGACAACGGAAGTTGGCCAAGTAAAATATTTGACATATTAAATTCAATTCTTTTAGAGGTCTTTCTATAAAAATATAAACTAAGTTCACTCCACAGGGTATGTATTTTCTCCTAGGAAATAAAAACATGTATTATTGTTTCCATATTATTTTTACAAAACCCACATGTGACAGTGGTTTTAATATATATTTTTTAAGGTACTATCAAACTGGAAGAATTTTGTGTAAAATTCTAAATTAAAGCCATTGTACAGAAGAATCTTTGGTAGTTTTAAAACAAATCTTAAAAATGTCATATACATTAAGATCATCAACATTATAATCTGTTATATCTGTTTTCTATCTGGTTACAGCAATTGGAGCAACCACATTTTCATTCAAAACATTGTAAATAATTTTTGTACACTTTTCATAATAATTGTATAATTTTTTGGTACAAAATGGTATACATGAATTAGGATTACTTTCAACAGAAGTCCTGTCAATGTTAGACATTTTAAAAAACTTAAAAATTGCTGATTTAACACTGTTGTATTGCAATATACATGTATTCTTGAGATTGTATTTACATTTAATTCTTCATAACTTAAAAAATTACAATTTTCATCATCAAAATCTTGTATGACCTTTACACCATTTTTGTACCAGGTTTTTATGAAAACATATTTATTTGCTATGAGTATTTTTAAATTGTACCACTCCGGAGAATTAAAAAATTTATCGTTTGCCTTTGGGTGATCAATATTGGTAATGATAAAACATAACAATGAATTTAACACATCTTTCCAAAAATCATTGTTCACCTTGTGTAAACATTCAATTATAAAACTATCACCAAAATCAAACAATTTCTATAAAAACTCATTTCCATCCATGGTTTGTGTGATTTTGTAAGCCTTTTTATCCATGAACATTTGAGAGATATTATAAAATTGCTAATGTCAACCATTTTCAACCCTCCTGATGAATAATCCTGTGTTATGACTGACCTCTTAACTTTATCAATCTTAGATTTCCACAGAAATTCAAAAAAAAAATATTAAGGTGTAGATTTCTTTGGATTTGGTAGTGAAATGAATAATTGATTTAGTTTCGGTATAAGCAAACTTTTAATTACAGTAATTCTACCAATTGGAGTAAACATTCGTCGTTTCAATTGCTCAACCAGAGCTATAACTTTTGGAATTTGCAATTAATAATTCATATTATGTAGATTTACTGAGAACTGAATTCCTTAAAGGTTGAATGTTGTTGACCCCCAATCCAATTTCCATCTTGTGTGATGATACACTTGATCTGAATTTTTTTTTTATTCAATCCAAATAATGGTGGGTATATGATAATGGAAAAATACTAGAGTATGTAAAGAGGTATTTATATGCAAGTGTGGACACTAATTTAGTAAGGATTGATTTAGATAATATTATTTTTAATTACAATTCACCTAAGTTAGAAAATGAGTTGTCAAATGGTCTAGAAGAATTTTTTTTTTTTTTAGAAAAAAAGGTATTAATTGTCATTAAACATATAAAGAACAACAAATCTCCTGGAAGTGATGGGTACACTGCTGAATTTTTAAAAAAAAAGTTTGGAAAGATATTAAAAATTTTGTTGTACGAGCCATTAACTGTATATTTTTGAAGAAGGAACTCCCCATCTCACAGAGACTTGGAATTATCTCATGTCTACCTAAAGGGAATAAGCCTAGACAGTTTTAAAAAAACTGGCGACCAATTACTCTTAAATGCTTTGTACAAGATTATTTCAGGGTGTGGTAGTTTTAGAATCAAGAAAGTATTAGATTATTTAATATCCGATACACAGTCTGGATTTATGAAAGGAAGAAACATTTGAGAAAATACTAGATTTATATATGACCTGTTATCTTACACTAAGTTCAAAAACATACCTGGTCTTTTAGTACTTATAGATTTTGAAAAGGCTTTTGATTCTATGTCGTGGTCATTCATATACATGAACCAAGTCCTTAAATGTTTTGGCTTTGGGGAAAATATATTCATTGGATTAAGATTTTAAATACAAACTTCCATGCTCCTATTTTACAGTGCGGCCATTTATCACAACAGTTTGTTGTACAAAGGGGATGCAGGCAAGGAGACCCTGTTGCTCCATATTTATTTATCATGTGTGCAGAAATTTTAGCAATAATGATTAAACAAAACAAAGATATTAAAGGTTTTTTTATTAATGATATTGAACATAAGATATCACAATATGCAGATGACACTTCACTAGTCCTTGATAGTTCACCAAAATCTCTTTTTGCAGCTCTAGAAACCATAGAATTTTTTTTCTATTTTTTCTGTCTTAAAAAACCATCTAAGGCATTACAAAATCTTTATCGTTTTTAAAGTATGGGTAAAATATTTTACGAGTGGCTTGGCCCCTAATTAAAGGGGCCAGTTACTTTTTCTTGAGTTCATTCAAAAGGTCTCACGAATACTAACATTTTTTGTTCATACACCCATCTAAAATTGTAGATCATTTTTGAGATACAAATGATTGAATATGTTAGGGCCAGCCCTTTAGATCCTTAATGGGGACAGACATTAGTGTTTTGATTAATTGAGTCGCTTAGAATTATCAATGCAAACATTTTCTTTTCTACAATGCTAAACAAAATATGACTCCTTCTCTAGATATATTGCGTCAAAGTTTAAGTACTTTGGCCCCTAAAAATCCCTAATTACGTAATAAATGGGCGTTGCGATGATTTTACTTGATATATATTGTTACGATCAACAACTTTGCTTCTATTATGCACCACAAAATCTTGATTGTTTTTAAGCTATTAGTAATTGAGTTTACGAGTGTCTTGACCCTTATAAAAGGGGGCCAGAAAGAACTATTGATTTTCTACCCTTTTATTATATATGTTTTAACAAAATATCAACTGTTAAAAAGATACAGATCAAAACGTATTAAAATTTTGATTCGAAATTCGTACCCTATTTTCGTGCCTAGGCGAGCTAAAAAAAAAACTACATTCTGCACATCTTCAAAATATGGCCTACCTATCCTGAAAATTTCATAGTTATATCTCTGATAGGCACTGAGTTTATGTCTGCACAAAATATGTCGTCAAAAATGACATAATCGGCCGTAAAACAGGAACGGAAGTGACGACATCAAAAAGTTCAAAAACATAAAACATTCAGATAGTGTCTCATCATCTGTGAAAATATTCTTGACATCGGTCGATCAGTTTTCGAGAAATCGTGTGCACAAAATTTGAAAAAAAAAATAATTAACAGCTCAAAAACAATAAGGTCTTCCGCTTGAAACGGAAGACCTTAATAAGAAACAGTTTGAAAACTATAAGGTCTTCCGTTGGAAACGGAAGACCTAAATAAGAAGCCGAGCGAAAAATATACGGTCTTCCGTTGGAAACGGAAGACCTTGGTGATAGGGAAAAAGAAACCTAAAAAAAAAACATAACTTAAAGGTCTTCCGTTAAAAACGGAAAACCTTAGTAAAAAGAAACAATCGAATAACAAGAGAGTCTTCCATTGGAAACGAAAGACCCACCCTAAAAAAATTAATTTAGATCACTTCAAATCGTATGTGAAAATATGGTGCAAATCGGTTGGATAATTTTTGAGAAAGCGCGTGCACAAAATCTGTGCGGGAAAAAAATAATAAGAAGAAACTGTATGAAAAATATAAGGTCTTCGTTGGAAACGGAAGACCTTAATGATCTTTACTAAAATATTTTTCATAGTAGGGTGGTTTGGCCCATTAATCATTTAGTATCATATGATACAATATCGTATTATATAATGTGATATTTTATTTTGTTATATAATATTGTTACAGTACCATATTACATGTATAAGATACAATATTGATGGACATACACCCAAAGAGCTTACGATATAGCATAAGCTACCACCGACTTCGTATCGATGAGCTAAAAGTCGTTCAAATTTTCGCTAAGTTGTACATTGTAGAATTTTAAGTTTGTGAAGTACATGTATTAGATACAGTGGTAACAACGTTACTGTTGACAAACGACACGTTTCTGATACACGAACGATCACGCACGATACACGAACGATCACGCACGTTTCACGGACGTTCAATTTTCACGATACACGAACAAAAACGATAAAACACACAACCGAACGATTCTACACCATTAAACACGCAAAATTAAAATTAATTTTTAAGATTAGCATTAAGAAAACGTATTGCTTTAATTTGTATTGCTTTATGTCTGTGTTATATTGAAAAGCGGCATGTACAGTAGCAATGCACTGTTTTATATTTAACGTTGAATCATAGTTCAAGATAGTTACATATTTTGACTGTCATTCAGTACAAAATACTCTTCCATGTTTTCATATCAGGATTTTTCTCTGTTGAAGCTGGCCATATTTTCAAATTGAATGCATAACCGGTTTTTTATGTAATGAGGGTTTATAATAATATTTTCGAACTAAATTTGCGATATGACACACCTTGTCTTCTATATAAATTTAGAATGAATATTTAATATCCTTACTATATGTTATCAAGCACGAAATTTAGCGGTAAATATGTTTGGGATCGAAATTTATCCTCTTTATTCTACATCACTGCTAATAAAAAAAATGCCAAAAGCTACTTTATATTACCTCCAACTTTTATTTACTTTTAAAAAATTTCGTTTGTACAAAACATTGGCGGATCCGGGAGGGGGGGGGAGGGGTTCCGGGGGCCCCCTTTCTCTGGGACATATGACTTTTTTTAAACTTGTTATGCCTATTTAAAGGCAACTTTTCCCATTTATAGTATAAATACTGAAATCTCAAATAAATGCTTTTGAAATTGCTTATTTAAAGAATTTCTTACAACGTACCGTCATTTACATGTATTTCTTTTATGAAAAAAACCCTAACGATTTTTTTATCGAAAAAAATACCCCTTTCAGTATCCGGTGTTCATTTCCATGAGTAAACATGTGGAAAATAAAAAAAAATACATTAACTTAAGCAATATCGCTAATAACACAGATATATAATAACATCTACAATGTATTTTCTGCTCTATTTCTTAAAAAAATCGATTATAGTTCATACCGTTTTGAACTGACAAGCCATCGAGTAAAACGACGTTCAAGTAAGAGAACACGCATTCGTTTCACTTTTAAAAGCTGCTTTCAAATGTATTGTTTAGTTAATTACTTATGTAATTATTATAGAAAAGTTTTACTTTGTTTCATACGAAAAATACAAATAAAATTTTATGACTCGCTTTATGGAGGTTATGCTATTTTCTGGAATGCTACCTACCTTCATACCCATATGAAACACAAAAGAAAGCCTGTTTTTCAAGAATTGAAAATTATGTTACAAAAATACCATGTAAGGGGTTAATATGTGAACCATTATGAAGATGCAAAACTTTTAAAAACTTTCCTGAATATGATCGCATCTGTACTAGTGCCGAATGATGTGGCGCACCCATTACAAAGGTCACATCCAGTTTCCTGGGACGACTATTGCTTGTACAATTGTATTACACATGTTCCATCTATTCATCAGATAAACTATCCCAATAATTGTTTGTCATATCCTATCATTCAGACCTTTATTTGAGAAGGCAATCGATAGCAATCAAAATCGATAAATAGTTCAGAACATCAAAGACATAAAAAATTGCCAAACAATTCATTTTATAATAGGTTGTCGTAATTATTCTGAATTATTTTTTGCTTCTTACTGTTTCTTTCTTTTAAGCATAGACGCACGTTCTTATTACTGAAGAATTATTTTTTAAGACCCAGAAATTATGGAAATCGTCCTTACCTAAATAAAAACGGTCAAAAATGCAGTGCACCCTGATATTAAAATATATATGAAATAGATACTGACGAGATAAATGTTTATTAAATTTACGCACGGAAAACGTTCAAAAGGCCTTGTTTATTGACAAATAATGAATTTTGCACGCATTGATTTTCATCAACTTGAGCCCCATATTACCAAATTGATGGATCCGCCTCTGCAAAACTAGCGCAATTTTTGGGGCGCCGTAAATTGCAACTTTTTTATTTAACAAATACGGACTGTAGCTGTGGGTTAATTACGAAAGCCGAGAAGGATCATTCGAGATTCGAGATTCGAAATACGAGATTCGAAATACGAGATTCGAGATTCGAAATTCGAGATTCAATATCTAAATTAACCAATCAAATCATGGATCTGAAACCTGTATCCTAGCAACATCAAACTGTTCTAAATGTGACCAAGTAGACACGAAAGACATTTCCATATTTATTGAATGAAAAAGGTGGCAGGATAACAATCTGCAATATAAACAAGAACACAATAAGTAATACAATAGCTATATACAAGGTACATATACCTTCGTAAGTGAACACAATTATGTGATAAATTGTACAATAAACATTCATTTTCACAAGAAACAAGTTTCAGTTAAGAATTTCTTGTCAAGTGTGCAACTAAAATACACGGTCATCACCTGTCTAATTGAACCTACTCATGACAACATTACATTGCATCTACATGTATTAACAGCACTATACATGTTCCGGTAGATCAAAAGATACATAGGTGGAACAACATCCTAAACCAGATCTTTCACAAGAAGTTTACTGAATCAAAACATTATGACTAGATCTATGTTCCATACATTTGCACAAATGATGGGTTACTTAATGATGTGCACACACATGTACAAAATATCATATTACAAATTAAATTGTGAACACTGATGCCTTCAAATACATCTCGATGATATGGGTACCTAAAACTAGGTCAAATGAGTGCAAATATGCAAAATACGTATTAAAGTAACAACATGCAACTGATACACAAATCAGAATAGACCTACTCTACAAATCTATGCAATAACTGTATCATACTTCAAATATCATGACCATAAACTCGAGAAAATAACACGGGTGTAATACTGTTGTGTACACGTGATCCACCGTGAATATAGACTGCATGTTTACATTGACAGATTAAATATATAAAAATAGTGTTGCAGTAAGTTATGTATGAATAACAATAATAACTAAACAACATGTAATGTATTACCTATAAATTCAGCAAATATATCTGTTGAAGAACAATAGTTGTGCCAGCGTTCTTTTTTACCGCTTTTTCCGGCGTATAATAGAAAACAAAACCGGAGCTACAGAAATAGGAAGAAATCCGGAATACATTCCAATATTATAAAAATATGTGACTCGCTCACATACTCCCCTGCTAAAACAGGTAACGTCCTCGTTACTGTAGCAAAAATGTAATAATCAACTATGTTACACAAAATGAGCCTCATCAAAGTCGGAATCAGCATCCCTTGACTAGATAGAGTGTAGAGCCTTTGTTACAGTGAAAAAAAACTTAAAGCACCCAGAAAATTTTGTAAAAAAAATATTGTTCAACAGAAAAAAACTTAAAAATGCAAAGTACAGCAAAAACAGTCATCCATAAACCAGAGATGTCAGTACACCTATTCATATATACATGCATGTAAAACACAACTAGGTTACAGGATAGATCTAACATATTTCACAGGGTAGATCTTGGTTCATGATGTACATTGGTATGTTTCCCTAGGGTAGAACGGGTGGATCTTCTTAGTTCGCGGTATCCATTGTATCCAAGAGCGGATGGAAGATCATCTTCGTCAGAACTGTCACTTTGCTCTCTGACACGAAGCGGTTGTAGATTCGTCCTATTTTCAACCCGACGTGGTCCAGACTTGCCAAGAGGTTCAATTAAGTAGATGTGTCTCTCGGGGTCTAGGCATTTCACAACCACAAACGGAGAGGAATTCCACTTATCGTGTATTTTGTTTCGCCCCTGGACTCGGTTTCTTGTCAACACTTGAGTTCCATTTTCTAGTAGCTGTTGAGAAGACTTGGGCTTCACCTTGTGTGCTGCTTCACGCGAAATAGCTTCCTTCTGAAGGCGCTCCCCTGCTTTTCTGTATGCCATCTTCATTTTTTCTAGATGTTGGGTGACATACTGGAAATGGTTGTCTTTCTGTCCCTCCTCATCCAGGTCTAAAAGTGAGTCTATTGGGAGCCTTGGGTGTCTACCAATCATCAAATAAAACGGTGTGAACCCTGTGGAAGCATGGACAGTGGAGTTGTATGTAAACAACAACTCCGGTAGAAGTTGCGGCCATTGTCGTTTCTGTTCTGGTGGGAGGGTCCTGAGTAAGTCGTGCAATGTTCTATTAAACCTCTCGCATTGGCCGTTTCCTTGAGGGTGGTAAGGCGTAGTTCGGCTTTTCTTCAAACTGTAGATCTTACAGAGTTCAGCAACTAATTCTGACTCAAAGTTCCTCCCTTGATCAGAGTGTAAACGCTGTGGTACACCATAGTGCATAAACCATGACATCACGAGAGTTTTTGCTGTAGTTGCTGCAGTCTGATCACGAGTAGGGATAGCTACGGTGAACTTTGAAAACACATCTGTTATCACTAGTACGTTTTCTCGCCCATCACTTGCTGGCTCCAAAAGAGTGAAGTCCATTGCTAGAATTTCATTCGGTTCATTAGCTAACAAGTGGTTCATAGGGACAGACACGCGAGGTGATGGCATTTTGGCAACATTGCAACGTTTACATGTTTTGCAGTATTCTTCAACATCCTTGCGCATTCCAGTCCAATAAAATCTGGAACAGACCAAGTTTGTGGTTCTTTCTATTCCTTGATGCCCTTGTTGGTCATGGAGCATCTCCAACACTTGCTTTTGCAGTATATCCGGTACAATGAGCTGTTGTAATTCGCCAAGGTGTGGGTCAGTCACTTTTCGAAACAGTAGTCCACCCGTAAGGAAAATGCGATCCCTCTGCCTCAGCATGGCAATAACTTTGGGAGATTCTCCACCTCTTTCTTTGGCAGAAGGTGTCCGTCCACTTTTAAAGTACACAAGAAACTGTTTAATGGTACTGTCACTTTCTTGTATGGAAATAATATCTTTCCGACTGTATCTTGGTAATGTATGAATTGCTCCACAGAACACAGAGAGTGTGTCTTGTTCACATGTGTTCCGTTGTTTGTCTACTTCTTCCTCTTGCAATGTTATAGCGTTCTGATAGGCGGTCACCTGGAGTGTAGGTGGAATTTCTGTTGTGGTCTTTGGCAACCTTGATAAAGCATCTGCAGCCTGATTCAGTTTTCCAGAGCGATATTCTATGGTGAAGTTGAATTGAGCCAATTGGGCAGCCCATCTTTGCTCCACAGCTCCGAGCTTTGCACTGGTTTGCAAGTAAGATAAAGGGTTGTTATCTGTAATGATCTTAAACTTGAAACCAAGCAAGTAGTCTCTGAATTTCTCTGTTACAGCCCATTTGACTGCTAACAGTTCTAATTTAGCCGAACTATAGTTGGAATCGTTCCGTTCACTGGGTCGAAGAGTCCGACTTGCATAGGCTATCACACGTAGAACATCATTCTGCTTCTGCATTAGCACTGCACCAAGTCCTTGGAGGCTGGCGTCGGTCTCAAGGATAAATTCTGATTTGTAATCTGCGTATCCTAAAACGGGGGAGGAGGTCAGTTTCTCCTTCAACTTGTCAAATGCCTCTGTGCAATCTTGTGTCCATGATGCCTGTAGCTTACAGTTAGCTTTAGGTGTAGTCTTTTCCTTGTTACACACTCCTATCAAGTGGTAGAGTGGTCCTGCCACTTGTGCAAACTTGGGTACAAACCTCCGGTAGTAGCTTGCAAACCCAAGGAAGGAACGAAGGTCTTTTACAGTGTTTGACTTTGGCCAAGTCTCCACTACGTTTACTTTTTCGGGGTCCGTGGCTATACCCTTAGCTGAGATTACATAGCCCAGGTATCTAACTTGATCCTTAAAAAAATGACACTTTCGCCCTTTTAGCTTTAAGTTATGTTCTTCCAATCTTCCCAATACCTTATCCAAGCGAGTCAAATGTTCCTCCAATGTTGATGAATATATAATCAAGTCATCAAGGTATATGAGCAAGATTTGGAAAACAGAATCATTGAAAATATTCTGCATCAACCGCTGAAACGTAGCCGGGCTGTTACACAGGCCAAAGGGCATTCGAGTGAACTCGTACAGTCCAAAAGGTGTGCTGAATGCTGTTTTATGTTGGTCATCTGGGTGCATTGCGATTTGGTGATACCCACTAGCTAGGTCCAACGTTGTAAAATATTTCGCACCAAGCAAGGCATCCAAGGATTCGTCTATCCGAGGTAGTGGGAACGCATCCCGTACTGTCTTCAAATTTAATTTTCTATAATCCACGCACAGGCGAATGGAACTGTCCTTCTTCCGGACTACCACAATAGGCGCAGCATAGGGACTTGTGCTTTCTTTAATGATGCCCTTGTGTAAGAGATCCTGTATGTGGTTTTTCACTTCTTCAAATTGACTCGGTGGGATCCGTCGGTATGGTTGAGCTATTGGCTGGTCATCTGACAGCTGGATACGGTGCTGTGTTTTGGTCGTATAGCCAAGGTCTAGGTCGTCGGATATGAAAACATTTCTGTGTTTTTCCATCAGGTGTCGGATTTTCTGTTTTTCACTTTCATTGATATCTAGTTCCTCCAGGAAATCCATAGGGACAGGGTCATTCTCTTTTACCTCCTCGAAATCAGCTTTCAAGACGACAGTCTCTTCATTCTCACCAGTCTGGAAAAACTCTATCTCTGAATCTCTATCAAAAACACAGTTCACCTCCCTTATGATTCCAATCCTCATGTTCGGTTTCAACCAAAGGTCTGTTGGTTTGAGGTTAGCTATCCTGACTGGAAATAAGTTCTTAGAAGTTGTAGACACAGAGTTTATGACCATTACTTCTGCATTAACTGAGAGTGGTTCAATGTTCACAACTTTCTCAGACATAGTTTTCTGTGTCGGCCCAACCACATTCACAACACTCACGGAATTTGCAGGAACACACACTTCACTTCTCCCTGCCACTCTGGCAAATCCCTTGACCTCTGACCTCACATGTTTTCCAATGTTCGGCAAGAAACTCTTGAATATCTCCATACATTGCGAAATGATGTTCATCCCCATTAGGCCAGGTTTGTCAATCCTACCCTCCCTCTCCGGACAATCCTTGACAATTAGAATGCCCCTGCCTTCAATGGTCTTTTCAAGCAAAGGTATGTATACATCTGTCTCGATATATCCAATATATGGGATATCCAGTCCATTTGCAGCCTTAAGTCTGAGCCAATTACGACCGGGCTGTACTTCAAATGTAGGTTTCAAAAATTGGTTAAAAAACGATTCAGTAATTGTTGTTACCATAGATACAGTGTCTAAAATAAATGGCACAATTATGTCACCAATTTTTAAGTCTATAACTGGACTATCTCCTATCAGTTTCTGTACTAGTGGCGAGCCTTTTTTGTCACTGCCTACAAGTCGGCTCTCAGCCGTAGGCCTGATCCGTTTAAATCCTGAGTGTTAGCTGATGCCTCAGAATCTCTTTGGCGTTTACGACATTCTCTCTTCATGTGGCCTGGTTTTCCGCAATAGTAGCACTGTCTTGTGTTACCAGTTTTCTGACTTTTGTTCTGCGTTTTCAGAAATTCCATTTCCTCTCTCATGTTCTTCATTTCAGATTTAAGATCGAGCAGGAGTTTGGACAAGTCGGTTGACTCTGTAATTTTGGGTACAGACTGAGTGGCCAACACTGGTACCTCATATTCGTAATCATTGGTTGTTGCCACTGCGGTGTCCTTTGAGTCCTCAACCAAAAGTGTTGCCTCTTCCCTAATGTCACTAAAGGTAATAGATGGTGTGCTTCGGATTCTTTTCTTCAGCTCTCTTCTCAACCATACCTCTTTGACATTTTCCGCCAACTGGTTTCTCAGGGTCGTGTCGCGATCCGTGATGACTTTTTGATCTCTCTTGCAAACTCGGTCTAGTTTGCACATGAGTTTGTGACAATACTCTTGTAAAGTTTCATCCTCTTGTTTACACTGATAAAAGTCTGAGAGGAGTTCAGATATGGTTCCTCTGTCTCCAAACACTTCCCTGAGGATATCTAAAATATCTTTTGGCTTCTTTTTTTCGGCTGTCGACCTGTAACGCACTTCTTCTCTTGCTGGACCCTCCAGATGGCTGATGATGAAATTCACTTTTTCAATGTCCGACGTTGGTCGTGTCTTCAATGCAAGTTCAATGTCCTCAATAAACTCATCGACAGTTATATCACTGTCCCGTTTCCCCGAGAAGTTATTGATCTTCCTCTCCCTTGGAGTAAATACCACTTTTGGTTCTGCAGCATCTCTGGCCATCACATGGGCCAATTTCAGCTTCAAATCCGCAAGTTCCTTCTCCAAGGATTGTACCTTCTCTTCAGCCATGTCCGGTTTTGAGCTTGTCGTCGCTTACGTCTACCACCTTTCATAGAGTCTTCTTTGGCAATGGAAACAATCCTACCGGCGACGCCATTTGTGTACACGTGATCGACCGTGAATATAGACTGCATGTTTACATTGACAGATTAAATATATAAAAATAGTGTTGCAGTAAGTTATGTATGAATAACAATAATAACTAAACAACATGTAATGTATTACCTATAAATTCAGCAAATATATTTGTTGAAGAACAATAGTTGTGCCAGCGTTCTTTTTTACCGCTTTTTCCGGCGTATAATAGAAAACAAAACCGGAGCTACAGAAATAGGAAGAAATCCGGAATACATTCCAATATTATAAAAATATGTGACTCGCTCACATAAATAAAGATCATTCGTACATGCTTTTTCCTACAAATAAATGTCTTAATAGCTCTTATATAGTGGTTATAAAATGGTTAAATTAACATTGATGAATTAACCCCACACAGTATAAACAATTAAATTAGAAATAACACTGTTGGCTTTGCGAATCTAAGTGGTTTTGTTTGCCCTGTATGTATTTCCCCCCGAACAATTTTAACCCGAAGTGTATTCGCCCCAACTGTGTAAAAATCGGCTCACGAAGAAAGATCTGTTTAATCTAAATGTTTTAGCTATGAAACGAAACTCAATGAAATAATCGACATGTCAAAATATAGGTTATGATACAGTTTTAAACCATAGAAGATATAATGATTTACAACCTCAAAGACAAAAATCCAGATATAAGAATAGTGTATTGTAGGGTATGTCAATGCCATTGTCGATATGAGAGAGAGAGAGAGGGAAAGAGAGAGAGAGAGAGAGAGAGAGAGAGACACACACACACACAGACAGACAGACAGACACAGAGAGAGTTTTGTAGTGTCAAAATCAGTTTGATTTAGAATTTGAAATTGATTTGATTTGTTACAAGCATATATAGACAATAAATAAGCCTCTAAAACGAGAAAAGAGAGGAGGTAGCTAGGGTAGGGCAAACCAACTAGCAAGCTTTAATTTTAACGGTGTTAGCGCACCTGTGATTTACATCGACTCTCTCTCTCTCTCTCTCTCTCTCTCTCTCTCTCTCTCTCTCTCTCTCTCTCTCTCTCTCTCTCTCTCTCTCTCTTATCACCTAGCATGTCCTTTTCCGTGAGGGGGTTTGGGGTATTTGTGATGTCTTACATTAGCTAGCGAAAATGATAAAAAAAAACATGAAATTTTCTTTAAATTGTGTGCGGATGTTGTACGCCAATAATCTGTTTTCAGTATATACATTTCAAGATGGGGGGGGGGGGGGGGGGGGCTATATAGTCCTAATTAATTTGTCAGTTATTCTGTCCCCACTTTGTTTTCTCTTTGTTTTCCAGTTTTTTTTTTTTATTTGGCTCGGCAAATTAATATAAAACTTTCTGTGTAGCTCCATAACGATGCACTGTAGATAAATTATGAGTAGTTTTACTTTTGATAAACAGGTACATATCCGTACTTGATTTTTAATTTGACTCTTATAATCGGGTTTAATATTCCAATAATTATAGGGTAGGAAAGAGTGAGGGAACTTTTTTGCGCATATCCTACTGTACAATTTATTCAACACAGGTATTAGCACTCATCGAGTTCGACTTGCTTTCCTTTTCTTTCTTCCACTGGATTTAAAGCTATTAATTTTTGAAAGTATTTTGAATTTATGGCCTGATTATATATAAATTAGAGCTGCGCTGGTGCATATATTTACCCAAATGGACCAAAATATAACCAAAGTAATCTAAAAATATTGACAAAATTAGTTTTAAACGTACGACCCTTTTTAATTCTAATCGGGTATGTCCTTTAGAAAAATCTTGAACCACACACATTTTAGCAAATAAAACGGCAATTGTTTCATTTTTTTAAGGGTAGGGAGGTGGTGCCGGTAAAGGACATGTATTGCTTGTGGCAGTTGTGCTATACTCTCATTTGTTATAATAGGTACTTCTACATATTGATATAAAATGAAAGTTTCCAATTACACTGCACATAGCTTCTATCACGCATTTTGACCCGTGCGATAGTTTAAAACAATTTTCAAAGCATTTAATGTAATTCAACCGATCATTTTTGAAATTTAATTTTCTGGATCCCCGCCTGATACGTCTGCCTTCTTGTATACTGTGGAATCACTAGATTTTGTGGTGGCTCAATTTTCGTGGATTTCGTGGGTACCTCTCATCCACGAAATAACACCCTCCACGAATTGATATATTAGGGTAATAAAGTCATATTTCCTTTTGTAGATATAAAAGAATACACGAAATTACGTCCCCGCGAACCTGTAAAATTTAAGCCTCCCACGAAAATTGGCTGCCACGAAATTTAATGATTCCACAGTATTAGAATTACATGTACGTTGACCATATATACACATTAACTTAATCGGCTATGTTATGGGACGATAACATTTTTTATCAATGTTTTTGCAGGATATGTAACAAATAACAGCCTATTTGTGGGTTTTTGCACTGATTATTTGAGATAATTTGCCGCCATCTTTTATGCATTCCACACACTACTCACAGTTTCTTTATTTGGTGTTCTGTGTGTATGGCGACAAATTGGTAAATTTGCACCACTCACCCCTTGTAGCTTCATCCTGATTACATTTTATCTGGCTAAGTGTAATGTAGTAGTATAATTATTAAATACACACATCTTTGTTTGCAGTGCTTATTTACATCTTTAGAGATTTACTTACAAAAAAAGTAAACATTTGTATGACTTATATGTAATTATTGTCAATTTTGGTGCGGTGGGGGTAGGGGGTAGGAAACTACAGAGAAACTTAACTTGGCTGTGAAACATATGCTTTTATTCTTTCTTGTTGATATATCAATGAATGAATTATAACAAAATATATGTACAACAATTAATTTTGAAATATTCATGCACAATCAAATAAAAGGTTTTACTGTTCTCTGCACAAGAAATCGGCAATGTCAACAAATTGGCACCCTATCATCCCTACCTTTAATTGTAGAGAGTTGGTATCATTCTATATTGAAAACAATTCCAAAAGTAAGACTCATAATAAGTTGTTTACTGAGGAAAGGGAAAAAAAATGTATTTATTAATAATTCCGTATGATGTGATAATATCTCAATGATTTGTTTATAATCATAGTACTAGTGTATCACTGTATGCATACATAAAAACGATAAGTAATGCTTATATTCATTAGTGAAACAGGACAGATTATTTATATTTAGATTATTTAGATACATGTACTAATCTTCATGCGGGGTTCTAGAAAGGAGGGGGTCAGGGGATCTGGACCCCCTCCTCGGGAAAATTGAAGCTTATTAAATTTACATAGTAAAATTTTTTAAAATTGGCCTAGGACCCCCTACAGAAAAAATTAGCTACGCTTATGAAGTTCTCTACCATAACCGCATTTTTACACAAAAGGGGTGAATAAACCCGGGTTTTAAACTATTACTGGTGGTGAAATACCTTAGGGTTCAAACGCATCAGGTGGAAATGCACCAGGGCAAACAAAATCACTTAGATCCGCGAAGCACACTGCATTATTACTAGTCTACTTAGATATTCTGTGTAAAAGTAAATACAAATAATTATTTAGTTAGGTAGGGAGAAGTGAACATAGCATTTATTTGTATATAAGAACATGTACGTATGATTTTTATATAGAACAGTTTGATGTCGCTAGGATACATATTTTCAGATCCTTGATTTGATTGGTTAATTTAGATATTGAATCTCGAATTTCGAATCTCGAATCTCGTATTTCGAATCTCGTATTTCGAATCTCGAATCTCGAATGATCCTTCTCGACTTTCGTAGTTAATATACATGATGCGCACAAAGTAAGCTTCTCTGTTTTGACAAAATTCCAAATGAATCGAAATAACAAAATATATCTCATTTCATTTTTTGTTTTAGATAAATACTATCAACTATGGTTTTTCACAGATAAACAAATGCCAAAAAAAAAAACCTCCAACATTTTAAGCCTATTTGAACAGACCTTTGAAAGTCTATTTAAGTAATAAAATCCTATTGCATTTGTTACATTAAAAGTTTAAAATCGAAGATTTCTAAACTTATCTATAACAATAGATTGTTATAGATAAGTTTAGAAATCTTCGATTTTAAACTTTTAATGTAACAGGTTATTGATATAAAATTTACAAGCTGCTATGAGAACTTAACTTTAATTTTTTTTTCTCTCAAATTAACTATGCAATTTCTTTTGTAACAAAATAAAAGGAAATAACCAAAAAAAACAACAACAAACGGAGATGCTTTCATGTGACAAAATGTTAATCCTCTTGACACTAGTCTTTGATATCTTCTTAAGTTAATCTCCAGGCAAATTAAATAATTGTTGGACAATAGAAGTGTGAAATTATCGTAACAGCTATATGTGTGAATGTTTACTTTTCTGGCATGCCATTACCATCCCTTTGTCATAAAAAAGTAATGCCTGTCAAAAAAAAAATAATTGTAAGGGAGAATGGTTTAAGATCTGGAAGAGAACGGTTGGGCTATCTGTGCTGGAACCCCGCACGTTAGCATAAAGTGATATGTTGGGCTAACTGTGCTGGAACCCCGCACGTTAGTGGAGTGTGTATGATATCGGGCTAGCTGTGCTGGATTTCCGCACGTTAGTGTCGATTTTGTACAAAGAATTATATCGGACTGTCCGTGCTGGAATCTCCGCACGTTATCAAGTTGTTATCTCGGAACTCCGAGAATCGGTTTTCATTGGAATACCATGTACCGTTATTTCATCAACTTAAATACAACTTGTTGAACTTTTGTTTCGTTTTAGAGTTTTTATTCAGCGTAAACTTGAGCGAGTGTAACAAATTGAGCTTTCCCCTGAATTCACCATATGGATTTTAAGAACTTTTACATTACAATTTACAGTCTAGAATACAAATCAAATACAAGATACGTTCGTGAAAGTTGGGTAGTATTTTTAGTAGAAAGCCGATTGGCATGCTACCGGGCTAACCGCAACTTCACGGAAAATTCGCGATAGGAACTTTACTTTTAAAATTCATTGGTGAAACATTTCCTCATGCTTGATGTTTCATAACTTAAACTGTTTATTGAACATTACACCGCCCCCCCCCCCCCTTTTTATTTTTTGCTGATTACGAATCTCAATTTTACGCGATATTCACGCCGGTTTTTTTTTTTACCAGTCTACATTACCTAGTTCTTATATTAAACATTGAATACGACGAAAACGATCGTCAGTTGTAATTCGGCATTGAAAGGGCGATGTTAATGTTGGCTAGAACTGTTGTCCATCGTTGTTATATTGAGTAAGATGAGCTTCAATAGGGGTGGGGGACTCGATGGCTGAAGAGGTCCAGGATCTGACTACTGCAAAATATATGCGGCAGCCCAAACGTAATTGTTACCTGGATTCTCCATCAAATATGACCAGAAGAAATACACAATTTGGTATATCGAATAACAATTTATTAACGACAAAAACTTGTCATTTCTACACGATCTATGCATACGGCATGGGCAATAAAAATGATCGTTGCAAATACCGACTGATTTATAAGCAAAACATACATACATGTGTAAATAAAAAGAATCAACGCTACTCTTTACACATTTAATAATTAATTTATAGGATTACCCAAGATTCTTAATTAATCCAATAACAGGTGATACCTAAATGTCCGACTGTCAAGGTCTAATTAGAACTAATGAGCACTAGAATTTTAAAACACTATGTTACTCGAAATAAGTCATTTTCACACGGTGGACTAGGTCCAGTGTAATAAAGAATATTGACCCGGGTTGAAAATTGAACTGGGTGTCATTTTTCAACGTTGAATATTGACCCAGGGGGTCAGTTTTTATCGTTGAAAATGGAGACTAAAAGTCGTGAAAATCATATCTCGCATCATTTTCAACATATTGAACATATCGGATTACCTCAACTCGTTGAATGTTGACCCAGTTGAAAACTTCAGAATCTTGAACTGTCTTTGACCTGAAACACGTTGATTATATTTGCAGGTTTAGAGTTTGTCTAATAAAAGGACAATTTCTGTTTTTGGTTTTGTAGATTAAAACAGGATTGTATCTGATGAGTGTTATTTATAGCCTAAGGTGCGCATGCTTGAACAATTCTGAAATAATAAATACTGCTTCTAAATAATGCTTTCAAATATGTAAGCGGTTTTCACAGAGGATAAGAATTAACTCTGATCCGTCTTAGGGAGTCCCATTTTTACCTGTCAATAAAATCTGTTCACACATTACCAATAATTGAATTTCAAATATTTTAAACGATTGAGAAAAAAGTGCATAACAAAATCATTGAATTAGCAATTATTATAAAAAAGACGAACTTATTACATGTATTATATTTTTAAAATCTGCTATCATACCAATTATAATGTTCTTTATGATTGAAAAAGTACAGGAAATGTTAAATGTTCTATATGCTTGAAAAAGTAAAGGAAATGTGCCAATTTTGATTTATTAACACCCTACTCGGTTCGGTGGTTACGGATTTTGCTAACCATAGGCTTTTTTAAAAGCCACGTGAAGAAAAAACTGCTCAACAAACTTCAAACTATAAACTTCAATATGCCAACAAAGGCATTAACGAAGTATAATTTAATTTTTGCTACATCATCAATTGAAAAAGGTCCAGTCTTTTATTCCACGATATTTTAAGTTGAAGTCTACTCCTTTTATTTATTGTAATTATACATGGACCATTGCACCCAAACTTTTTAATTACCAAAAAAAAAGACTCTAGAATGTCTCGACATGGAGCATATGAAGGTAGTTCTCAGCGTTGTTTTGTTCTTTTTCACCATTCAACTACAGTCCCTGGACATGTTATTACTGGTGACGTAAACATAGTACCTAGATTATGACATCATGACGTTAAATCACTTATTCTGAAAGGTCTAAAATTTAGGGAAGCTCGATCTTTCAACTTTCTATTCTGTAGATGAATACGTCAGACGATAGGTTAACCACGAAAAACAAGACCTTGACACGTTGTCAGAATGGAATAAAAATGTTCGATGCATGCTAAAATATCGCATTAAGCGATTTTAATGCATTATGAAAACCATATACCATTCTATATTTGATGATTTAGAAGGGAAAGAAACAACTAGGTGGACTACACGATCAGTTTGTACTCGTCTCGGCTGAGAAAACAGGAAATAACATTGTATTAGTTTGTAAGGCTCATAATATAAATTGTATTTAAGAGGAAGTTGGATTTAAGTCCACAAGTGGCAATCAAACTCATACATGCAGATCTCTTTCCAGAGAGAATATTGTTCAAAATCATGTATCAGTTTTGATTATTTTTAATATTCTCAACAACCTAAATCAATTTTGAACTACCTTACCTATATAGGATACATAAATTTCATAGAAAAATACTTTACGAACAAAGATATATAGCGGGTCGGTATCCGGTCAAGTCGTACACAGACCAACTCGTACACAGGTCAACTCGTATACAAAATTGTCCGCATAAAAAACGAAATTTCCGCATAGAAAAACGAAGTCAACTCGTATACAAAAAAATCCCGATACAAAATCGAAAGTCAAAGTTGTCCGCAAAAAAAACGAAATTTCCGCATAGAAAAACGAAGTCAACTCGTATACAAAAATTCCCGTATATTTAACCGAAACTCGCATACATAAACACAGTATAATTTGAAAGTCAACTCGTATACAAAAAGTTAGAAACAAAACGTAAAAAGTAATTTAAGCAAAAGTAACTTAAAACACTTGGTTTCTTGTAATAAATTTTCTTTATATATTGCTTCCGTAATTCAGCGTAACTGGTAAAAAGGACATGTTATCAACTATTACAAAGATTGCAAAATTCATACATGTATAATTGTGCATTATCATTAAACTCGGTAACGATGTGAAATTAGAACAAAAAAAAAAATAACGTTAATTAATTGTGTCAATCCAATCATTATTATTTGGTAATTATTTCTACACATCAAAACAATAATTGTTAAAACAACAAGCGCGGTGTTTCTTGCTTCTCCAAACGGATGACTTTTCAAAGGCTAATTAAGATACTCCTCATTATTTTGTTTGAAATAAATATATCCAACTTTCCGCTTTTATATGTCATTCCCCAAACTTCTTTCAACATGGTACGACACCTGTGTGTTTCCTGTCGACGAACTGTAAGTAATATACCAGTGATTTATAAGTTAAAAATTTGTTTATTTATATAATGAGTGAAAAGTGAATATAAAAGTCACATTTTTGTATACGAGTTGACCTTCGGTTTAGCATACCTATTTTATATGCGGAAATTTTTGTATACGAGTTGACTTTGGTTTTTTTATGCGGAAAATTTTGTATACGAGTTGACCTGTGTACGAGTTGGTCTGTGTACGACTTGACTGTAAATCAGCGGGTCTCAGTAAATGTTCTTCGAAGCATTTTCCTTTTTTTTTTATTTCCAAAATATCATCAGCAGTAGTAATGGAGGAACTTCAAGAGTAGTGTGCAAATGTATATTCAAGAAGCGGTGTAAATCAGACGTGAATACTTAGGAATTCCAAGGAATTCTTTAAAAATTGGAAATCCCACAATGTTACTTAAATCAATAGAAACAAAACATACTACTTTTGTATACTTTTTAAAACCACCCCGTCAAAGCTAAGTCAAGGCTTTTAGACTATGGGGGGTAATCGTTTCAAAAATACAGACCTGTAAACTTGTTAGTCCGAATATGCAGTCGTGTTGGTGTGTAAGCCTGAGCATAAATGAGTGTAATTTTGATTGTATAACCTATTAAACTCAGGCATAAACACTTTAGGGTTGATCCCGAAGGCCTTCAATCCAATTTTTCTACAGATGCACAATACACCGATCCATTTTATTTATGGGTGTGTCGGGTTTGACCAATCAGATCACGTCATCTGATGCGGCGTATAAGGTCGGACATTGGTCGGACATCGCTACATGAAAATGGCGATTGTTTACGCATTGAAACTGAAAATTTGGGTGTTATTTGTCGATTGAGTTCAATATAAGGGTGAAGCACTGTTCGTATGGGACATGTAAATCGGATAGCAGGTATCCAGAGAAACTTATGGGAGCAAAATTCATCCCATTTCCGAAGCCAAAGTCTGATTTGGAGAAATGTTTACGATGGATATCATGCTGTCGAAGACCACATGCCCAGCTTAACGTTGACAAAATTACGAAGCATACATATGTGTGTTCTAAGGTAAGTACACGTTCATTTTATTTTCAGATTATAGAATAACCTCTCATCCAGTAATTCGATATCATTTGAACATGTTGAACACTGACTATACCCAGTAACGTTACATCACGTATGTACAACTTGAAAATGGCGTCGTTTTTGTTCCGACTTCTAAAATACCAAAATGCCCATACTGGCATAAACAAATTAGATTTTAACACTTGGTTATGTGTCAGAATGCTTGTAAAACAAATGCAGTAAAATTTTAAAGCTTTCAAGATGTACCTGTAGCTTTGTGCTGTGACAGAGAGTCAGACAGAGCGCATTACATATCATAGAATATACTGATTGTATTACTATTTTTTTTTTACACTGTTTCAGCATTTCATTTCATTGGATGGCCCTTCAGATGAATACCCAGATCCTTGTGATGCCCAGACTGGTGAACTGCACTGAGCAAGGCGAAAGATCATATACTTGTCTCAACAGTTAAAATCAGATGATTTAAACAGCAAGACCAGGTTTGCATCAAATAAAACATTTCAATAATCAGCTGATAAGTGTTGGGTTAAAGATGAACATATTTGTCTCTGGTCAGATAATATATTGCATAACTTTCTCTACATCTGTATTCTGTATTCTACATGTTCTATACCGGTCTTATAATGAAGGTTTTTAATCAAATATTTTTTTTTCAGTAGTACATGTACTGATGATTTACTATATTCTCAAGCAATGGAATGCTGTTTAACAACACAGACAACTTCAAATCCTGCCATAGATTCCTCATGCCAAACAGAAGAAGAATGTATGTATATTTGTCAAAACCAGATTCTGCTTCTGTGATTTAGCTGGTTCCTTTTTATTAATTGAACACAGTAACACACTTTCATTTGTGAAATAATTCATTTCATAGCTGTAAAGTAACATTTGATGACTTAAACTATGCAGCAGGAATATTGTTCAATATTCTTGGTCTGTATTGAAGGTAAAAATTAGCAAGCTTATCAAACATTTCTGTAATGAAGTCAACATTTTTGGTTATTTTTTCCACAAATAAATCTGTTCTTGTGTACACAACAAATATGCAGAAAGAAACACCTGTCACCATTAATTGTCCCTGAATTTGGAAATAATAATCATGATTCTTTTTCAATGTATATGAATGAGTCTCCTAATATCTCAAGACAAAACTTTGGTAAGTTCACTGCCCTTGCGATGAGTAAATCTCTAGCTGAAAAGGGACATTTTATTTGCAATGCCCCAGTCTGTCCTTCTATACAAACTTTACCATCAGGCGAGGCAGCAAGAAATGAAAATCTTGGATTTACTACTAATCCACAGTCATGAATATGTACATTGTGGAATTTTTCCATATATTTCTTTTAAGCTATGTTTTCGTTACATTTGCCGTAGGAAGTTGCTTCAGTAGTAAAATTTTTACTTTCAAATATGCTAGAAACAAAAGTTTCAGTGATATCTTTTTTTTCCTTTTACATATTCTTGCAAACTGGGAAGCAGTCACACGTTTCTTCCTCTCCTCATACCACAAAGCATTTTCAGATTGATCCACGGTTAATCTTTCTAACTTCTCAGCGTCATCTTGTGTCATGTTAAAATCTTGATTGAGTTGTTGAAATTTAAAATTGATTAATGGCACATCAGTGTCTAGAGGAAATGTAGTATTTCCACAAGCCCCATGTACAATGGTCGGAAAAGATTTGTAGTTTTTCAACTGAAAATTTACAGTTAATATAAGTATAATTAACATCTTTGATATGTACATAGGCTAACACATGGTACATGTAACTACAAAAATTATTTATAACAGCATACTGTGAGAATAAAGTTAACTACGTATTTATATATACCATATATACTTAACGGTATGCAAACTCTTGTAAGTAAGTAATGTATTTATGTATGCATGCAATTTTATCGGTATTTTTTTGATCATATAATTTTATTTATTTTGATGTTAATTACAGTACACTTATTAATGAACTATTTTATTTACTATTTCAGTATTTTCATCTATGGATGTGCTTTCATGAGTCGCACAAGTTAGAAAACTGGAGGAAGAAAATGACAGGTTGCGACAGGAAATCAGACAGAGAGGGAAAGTTTCTAATGCTGCTTGCCAAACAGAGAGAGATACAATTTTCACTGCTGAAGAAGTTTTAAAGTCATAGATCAAAAACTTGTTTGAATTTTACACTGGATTAAGTTATAGTATATTTCTCATGCTTCTTGTGTTTCTCTTTCCAAGTTGTGAAAATCCAATCATTTATGAAGACAAAACAAAAGAAACACATATTGACAAGTTTCCTTTGTCACATCAGTTGTTTATGTACCTGTGCAGACTAAGAAATGCTTTAAATGTGAAAGATTTAGCATTCAGATTCAATATTAAGGTTCAAACTGTGTCAACAGTAATTAATGGGGTAGCGAAGTACATATATTTGAGATTAGGTTCCTTAAGTTATTGGCCCCATCGAAATACAATCATAGGAATCATGCCAGAATCTTACAAATATGATTTTCCAAACTGTTTAGCTATTCTTGACTGTACCGAGCTTAAAACTGAAAAACCTTCATCATTGAAACAACAAAGTCAGTGCTATTCAGACTACAGATCCTCCAATTCATTTAAAGCTTTTGTTGTTTGTGACCCAAGAGGATCAATTTTATTTGTTTCAGATTTATTTTCTGGAAGTATTTCTGACAATGATATCATTGAACAATGTGGTTTTTATGATTATTTAAAACATTTGAAAGAAATGGGATTTATTGCTAATAATGATGCCTTAATGACTGACAAAGCGTTTCTAATTGAAAAAGAGTTGGCACTTTTAGATTTGCAGTTGAATATTCCACCCCTTGCATTTAGTGCTAGGCCATTTAGTGAAAGCGATGTAAACCTCACCAGAAAAATAGCTACTCATAGAATACACATTGAACGTGCCATCAATCAAATAAAGTGTTTTAAATTATTGAAAAGAAAAATTCCTGTGAGCATGTTTAATTGTATTAATGCACGTTGGTTTGTAGCTGCGATGTTGACAAACTTCCAAGATACTTTAGTAAAGTTTTGAAAATGAATGTTCTTGTTTTTATTTATTATAGTACATGCATGCAAACATTTCTGTGTCTTATACCTGATATGGAAGCATTGACCCCATCTGTACACCACCTAGTGTTGTCTCAATCAGCTGAACCTCCTCCTGAAGGAGGTAGGATAGTGGTGGTCCCACAGCTGCGGAATCTGTCTTTAGCTTTTTCACCTCCATAGCACCAATATCTGGTATTCTTAATTAATTTATATGCGGTGAGTTCATATATTCTAGTTTAGATTTATATTATTTAAACGTAACATGTCTCATGAAGACTTTATTATAAGTACATACCCAGCTTTGCATGAGCAATGACTCTCGCTGATACTTGAAGTTGTGATCGTTATTGTCATGTTTATTTTGTGGGGAGGTTCACTTTTACGCATAGATCGAAAACATTTGGCGGTGATATCTATTGATTCATCACTGGACTTGTACAATTTTAATCAACTCATGTACATAACTATTCATGAAATAATTATAACCTCTTTCTTTCGCTCTCTTGGAAATTGATGTATTCTTGAAATAATCGAGAGAAATGTCGAAAGGGATTGATGTTAAGTTTATTTCGCCCGCCATGTTTACTTTAGAATGTCCGACCCGGAAGCGTCGCTATGACGTAACTAAGGTGGGCGGAGTTTATCGATGCAAAATGGATCGGTGTATTGCAGCTGTAAAAAGCTGTTTGTTATTTACATGTAACCTGTCATCATAATACACATTTTCCATCTGTAGTCTCTGCATTTGTGCTTCCGTTTTCTGAAATAGCACGGCTGACATGTTACAAATCGTCTACAAGTTTGTCGAATTTTGACATGACCATATAACACTGTGCCGGATAATTATGCCAGTGCCAAATTGGCATTTTTGCACCCGTTTAAGCTGCATATATCGAAAAATTCAAATATGCCATATGATAGACCATTGCTTAAAGAGTTAACAACCACCTTTGTTGTCAGTGTATCTCACCTGTCAGGTAAGATATTTACCTTTCAAAAATAAATTCCTATAGAAAAATAATTTTTCCCATAGGAAAATCAATATTCCTATAGGTAATTTAAAATTTCCTATCGGAATACAGGAACTTCCTATAGGAATATCAATTCCGATAGGATTTGATAAAATCCGATAGGAAAACTTAATATCCTATAGGAGAACTACATGTCTGAATCAAATTCCTACAGGAATTACCATTCTCCTACAGGAAATATAATTCCTACAGGACTTTTAAAAAATCCTATAGGATTGTCAATATTTCCTGTAGGAGAGTCAATTATCCTATGGGAATTATCATTTTCCGATGGGATATTAATTTTTAAAGGTAAATTTCTCACCTGTCAGGTGAAACACACTAAAAACAAAAGTGGTTATATACTCTCTAGACAATGGTCTATCATTTGGTATACATGGATTTTTCCGAAACTGCATCTTAAGCGGGTGCAAAAATGCCACCTTGGCACTGGCATAATTTTCCGGCACAGTGTTATATATGGAAACATTGACGTCACCGATAAAAAAGGCTAGGTGCAGGTAAAGGTGTGGCGTAATCGCCGGAATGGGGACGGACTAAATGAAAAAAAATATTAGATAGGCTTTTAATCATTTTATTTCTCACAGAAAACAACGTTAACATTTTTAGGAAGTTTTATTTTTCGTAAAAATTAATCATAAGCATGGTGTACATTTTACCAAGAGAATGTATAAAAGTTAGATCGGCTTCAGATACCTTCTTAGAACTGGAAAAAAAACATATATAATGTCTTTGTTTGAATATAAATGTATATGGATATACATGTATTTTTATTGGAGTACATGCAACAAATTGTTAAAGTACAGAGCTCGGCTGAATAAAGAAAATATCTCTTAAAGCATCCTTATTGCTACCAGAAAATTGGGACAAGACCCCCCCCCCCCCCCCCGGCTAAAATTACACGGGGTCGGCCAGCTGGACAATTAAATAACTGAGTTGCAAAATTATCAATAAGTAAAACAATCTATTAAAGACATTGGTTATGAGATTTGGATTAATATGAGACATAAGAAGCGAGATCCTCCCTTTAAAAAAGATAAATAAAAATTCCCGAGATAAGGTTAACTGTCGTGAAATTAAAAAGTGTATAAATTATTTCCAAAAATCAATTTCATTTTGCATTGTTGGTAATATGTAGGGGGAAAAAGCTCATTATGCAGGTGCATTTATTTTTTTATTTCAAGCAATTATTACGGGATGAGTATGACGTCCTGAATGTCCGTTCAATACAGACTTACTTAGTGAAGTTGGTTGATAAAAATTTTCCGGAGAGCTATTATAACAGAGCTCTACAGCCACTTAAGAAAATGTACTGTTTACCATAAAGCAGCTACTTAATTTTGTAAAATTACCGTCAATACAATATATAATTACTTAAAATATTTTATAATTAAAACTTACCAGTTCATATACGATCAAATTCATCTGACCCACCCCGTTTCTTAATAGAGAAATCGAATTTCCGAAAACATAATTACAAAAACATAAACATACTCATATACCCTTACTTTTTCTTTAAAACGTTTCAATTCTTAACAAAATTTTATGCTTTGATTAATAGTTATAGAACTTTTTTTATAAGTTTTAGATTATTTTATTATTTATCTTGTACTTGCATAACAAAAACATTTATATTTTTAAAAAAAAGACTAGTATAAAAACATGCATAGTTACATACATTTTTCGCAAAAAATTACAAAATCTTTGCAAGTAGTTTAAATTTAACTAATTTCGAAAATAACAAAATTAACTTGAGAAAAACTGTCAATGTGACAGCAAACTGGGTTTCCTTTGTGTGAACAGTACCCATAATCCATATTTGTCAATCCTGAATTGATAAATGGGATACTCTATATTTATTATTTTTGCCAAAATGACTTACACTACAGCCAACGCGGATCCCGTATTTTCCCGCGACACCGTGATGGTGTTTTAATCCTTTCCGCGATACACCGTCGCGGTATTGTAATCGCGGTGATCGCGGGGCCACGATTTTACCGCGATGGTGTAAGACACCGTAACACGCGTGTTATCTGTATCAGGGATTAAACCAAGAAGGAGAAAACAAGCGCTGTTTTAATTATTGTTAGAATTTAGATATAAATATCATTAGATGAAAAATTCATTTTTTCTTTGAATTGTTTTTAACAAAAACTTCTAAAAAAAACTTGCTACATGTATTTTGTTAATGTTGTTCAAGAGTCCCAAACATAGCAATGTATTACGCAAATCATGCATATAAGTGTACTTGAAAATTAGTAATATTTTATTTTAAAATTATTATTTTTCCATATTATGAGTTGAAAATATGCCACAGATTTAAAGAAGACAAATATTGCGCGATGTACTATCATAAAGTCGCTACCGTAGGCATCAACTCAACTTGACGAATGTATGTTTTCCCCTCAATCTGACTCTTATTTAACTCATTAAATATTTTCCGGTCTCCCTCTTTCTCTCTCTCTCTCGTTTTAAATAAATCAGATTATATGTACATTTAGGACGATCGGTGCTAATTATAGTCTAGGCAACGGTATGGTCAATCATGGAACAATTAACACCTTGCAGGACAAGTGTCACCTGAAGAAAATCCCGTTACACGGGTCCCGCGTCTAATGCCTTGAGCCATTTAAAATTGACAAAGTAGTTTTTAAAATTAGGTAACGCTTGCATATATCGGCCACTTCGGAGTATCGAGAGTAAAAGAACAACAGATTATGAATAACGGGACAGCAGTTTGACTTCGAGGGATCAAGGGTTTTGAGAGACCAAGAGAGTCGATTATCTACTTGGTAATGGATATGGACCGGAGACTCACTTAGAGCGAAATAATTCATAATTCAGACAAGTACATTGACAATCAGTCATCCCTGTGTTTACGGGTGTGTAACTATTACATAACACTTTATGACCATTGCAGCACCCGTGCTCTGACCACGTGCCGTGAAGAATTTTATTGAATGCTGAGACTCTCCCCCCCCCCCCCCCCCTCTCTCTCTCATTTCAAATAACTAATATTTTATGTGAACTGCTAAAGTAGAACATGTAGTCGTAACGGTATTCTGATTTAAATGCACAAAATAGCACATGTTTCCGTAACGGGCGTGTTCAGAAATACCATACCAGGGGTGTATATATAAAAGTCCCTGATCATACGCGCCTTCTAACTTAACTGCATGAAGATAAAATAATGCCTGATTCAGACAGGTATATAGAAAATCACAAGTACGACACAATTTATAGAAAAGTTATCCCTGTGTTTACGGGTGTGTATAACTATTACATAACACTTCCTGTCTGTGACAGCACCCGTGCTCTGACCACGTGCCATGAGAAATCTTATCGAATGTTGAGACAACTCTCTCTCTCTCTCTCTCTCTCTCTCTCTCTCTCTCTCCCCCAAAATCAAAATAAATAGAATTCTGAGAGAATTGAAAATTAAAACTTTCTTAATTTAACAAGGCTAGAGGAATAAATAATATACCACATATCGCGTAAAGAGTTTTTTTTCACTTATGCACAAAACACACTTCTTTGTTCATATTATTCCCATAATGATTCAAAACTTACATTCATTCAAACAATCACAATTTTCCTTTTTTTAAAAGTACAAATACTAGATGTGTATATAAAATTTACTTTAGCTGTGTTCTCAATTACTCTCTCCATTCCTGAATAACCCTGATTATAGTCTGTTCGTTAATTGTATTTCAATCGAGTATAAAGTATATCATTAAAAGGTAATTTTATGGATGTATTTTGTAAATACTGTGATATGAATACGCAGAATAATTTCCGTAAATTTAAATTGAAAAACAAATTTTCATTTGTTTGAAATTAAATCATTCTATCAAGAAAATGTTGCTGTTTGAAAGAACGGACTATATAGTTCTATTTAGCGGACCCCAAGTCACACTAATTTGCTGCAGGTCACCCACCCTGACGGCAACAACCAAAATTCTATATACACATACTGTATACGTAATGTTACGCAATTCACCTTCCTCTGTTGGTCAACTGACACGGCGAAATTTTAACATGTGATGGATACCCCAGAATAAATGATCATTCATATTTTAAAATCCCGGGTTTTGAGCAAACATAAATATTGGGCACCCACTGAACATCATACTTTTGCTAGATCGGATAGGAAAGTCAATTTTTAAATACACACGATTTTAACATTAGCATTTTCGTAAACTGATCGGACCTTTTTTTTTAATTTTAAAACGTTTGATAAACAAGTTATACAACTTATATTAATATCTTTCGTTGGCATTGATGTTAGCGCGAGGGGGACATCGATGTGGGAGAAAGCCGGAGGAGTGCTCAGAGAAAACCAACGTGTCCAAGCGGGCAACCAGCATATCTATTCAACTAATGTCGATCACGGGGATAGATATCGGGTCGCAGCGGTGATGAGCGAGTGCACTTTAAAACATTTTATATATCTACATGTATTTTGTTATTCATTAAACGAATTCTTTAAATGTATTTAAGAGAAATGACCAAGTGTAAGGTATGTTTTAAAGGTCAGATTTAAATATGAAAGATTGTAAATGAAACGCTAATTAGTATTACTTTCTCGAGGCGAAATAAGATATTTTGGTGAAGTGTTTATTACCGGGTATATAATTATCAATCAAATTCATTGATAACCAAGATCAACGGCTGGTATTTGTTTTCATAAATTATCAGAAATCCAAATCCTAGCAATTTTCATACCTCTGATAAATGTAAAATTGATCTGCAAATATAAAGAACAAATACCTATCTTGAAAAATGTGGGAAGATTTATCGGTACAGTAAGTGTACCTTTTGGCAGCCACTCGCCCGCCCGCCATTTTCACTATTTCAATAACTGGAAAACCCGGTTAAAAATTCTCTCTCAAAAATCTTAGAATTCAGAAGCAATGGAGATACATGGGACCTCACAGCGGTCTCCAAACCCCATGTTGCTCAAAATATACCGGTATTCACCCCCTTAAGAAATTTTTTGATCCATCTCATTTCTTAAAAAAAAATTACGCATTAACTTTATTTTATTTTTTTTTAATAATTTTGTTATTTTTACATTTTCAATTCACAATTGCATATAAACATGTTATTGGTATAATAGCAAGTGAAATTACAATTTAAAAAAAAAAAATTCTCATTAGCTAGTGTCTAATATATATATAGAAATATATATATGCATGTAAATTATTAATTAGTGAAAGTTATAGGGGAGAAAGTTCTAAAAATGAAAGACTGATAGTATTATGTACAGAAACATTGTATTGGAGCACTTAGATAAGTAAAATTGTCAATCTATTGACATACATAAATTTATCAAAGTCGATTTTTCATTGAAAATTTCATCAGTCAGAGTAGATCACAAATCTGTTTCAAGTGTTTTTCATACTGAGTGAAATTACAATTCTTTTAAAAGTAAATATTTTTCAATAAGTAATCTATTGGTTATTATGGTAAACAATGCACTCATATCCAGTTTGGGTACCATTTTGTATTTACAGGCAAAAATAAACTGTTTCACAACAAGTGCCAGTAGCTTATGAACTTTGTAAATATTATTGTTGTTAAATTTAACGAATAATACACCTATCTTATCAAAAACTATTGGAAAATTAAACTTTGATAAAAACATTTCTTCAAATGCACACCATATCTCTTTAACATTAGGACAATCATAATAAAAGATGCTCAATGGTTTCGACTTCTACCTTACAAAATGTACAAACCTCATTGTCCTTTAGTTTTAATTTCGTTTAAAAGTAGTTCGTTGCAATTATTCTGTGTAATATTTGAAATTGTAACCAGTGATATTTAGATTCCTTTGTAGTTTTAAAAGGGAGCTCAAAAATTTTGCCCCAATCCGAGTCACTAAATCTATAACCTTCTTCATGCCATCTATAAACGGCTTTGATTGTTTCTTTCTTTTTACTTATTAAAATATTATCCATATATTTACAACCTTTGTTTGCTTTCTTGAAAATTGCAATTGTATTTGTTATACGTGCTTGTATTTTAATTCTTGCCTCTTTAATATTGTAAGTACCAATTCTATCCAACACAGCCTTTTTAAGTCCAGCATATTCTAAAAAGTTTGTATTTACATGTAAATTATTAAGGGATTCAAGACTTATGAAAGTGCCCCTGAATCAAAAAGATCAATTATAAATATGAAGCCTGCATTAAAATAACTTTTTAGGAAAGCTTAATTACTATCAATTCTAATATGTGGGTTATACCATATGTGTTCACTGTGAATGTTTTCATTTTTAAGGGCTGAAATGTCTATTATTCTTTGCCAGCTATAAAATACTTCTTTTCAAAAACAGTTATGCATGATATAACCAAGTCGGGGCAGAAAGTCTGTTCCTCTTAGCCATAAATTGTTCACTGTTGTATTTAGACTTGTCTCTAACAAATTAACCCATACAGATTTTGAGTGAGTTAGTCTCCTTATCCAGCTTGACTTAAAGGCCAGAATAAAGTCATTATAATCTACCATTTTAAGACCGCCAGATCTATAGTCTTGTATAATAGTTTGTTTATTTACTTTGTGTATTTTGCTTCCCAAAAGATAAAGGTATAATTCTCTCTCAAAGTTTTCTAAGAAGTCTTTACTTGGATTTGGTAATGTAAGTATCAAATGATTCATTTTTGGAATTATAAGGGATTTTATGACAGTTAACCTTCCTAATATTGTTAATTTACGTAGGTTCCACTGCTTTATTAGTTTTTTTATATTGTCAAGTTTTACATTGTAATTTAAGTTTATCATATCATCTAAGTTTATCGAAAATTTTATCCCTAGCAAGTCAAAGTTTGTATTGTCCCAATCAAGTTTCCATCTCGAGTGATGAAAAGTTTCTTTTGAGAATTGTTTACTTCCTATCCACACCATCTTTGTCTTAGAAAAGTTTATATTTAGTCCTGATATATACGCAAAAAATCTAGTTCTTTAAGAATACCGTCTAATGTTTCTGGTAATCCATTTGTAAATAAAGAGGTGTCATCTGCATATTGTGAAATTTTGTATTCAGTATCACCTATTTTTATACCTTTAATGTCTTTATTATTTCTAATTATTGCTCCTAATATTTCTGCACAGAGCAAGAATAAGTAGGGTGATATTGGGTCACCCTGTCTGCACCCTCTTTGAGGGTAAAAATAGTCTGATATTATTCCATTTTGAATAATACATGTTTTTATGCCATTATAAAAGGTTTGTATCCAATCTTTTATAGAATTTCCAAACTTAAATAGGTCAAGTGTATGAAAAACAAATTCCCATGATATAGAATCGAAGGCTTTTTCAAAGTCAATTAACATAAGTAAACCTGGAATATTGTTTCTTTCGGTATAGTTCATTAGATCATATACTAATCTGATATTTTCACCTATGAATCTACCTTTCAGGAATCCAGTTTGATCTCTGCTGATTAATTTGTCCATGTATAACTTTAACCTATTAGCAATACAGCCTGATGCAATTTTATAAATAACATTTAAAAGGCATATTGGTCTCCAATTTTTTAGATACTCTTTAGATTTACCACTTTTCGGAATGCATGTTATTATACCCAATTTGTTGGGCTCTGAAAAATGCTGAACTTGTTCAGAAAAGTTAATAGCTCGTGTAATAAATGACCCCAGGTCATGCCAGAAAAGTTTGAATAATTCACAAGTAAAACCATCAGGACCTGGGCTTTTTTCATTTTTCATATTTTTGAGAAAGGATAAAACTTCATTTTTTGTCATGGGCCCTTCAAGACTAATTGACTCATTTTCACTTAATTTTGGCAAGTTACAAGCATTCAGTTTGTCATTAATTTCACTTAAATATACCTATTGCTCTCTTTTTTGGTATAAATTCTGATAAAAGCATTTTGTTTCATTTAATATATCAAATTGATCATATAGAATAGATCCATCATTTTTAAAAAGTTTTGGTATTTGCTTATTGATATAATTCCTATATTGTAGTGTAAGGAAATATTTACTAGGTTTTTCTCCTTCATCAATCCACTTTACTTTTGATCGTACACATTGGCCTTGAAACATTTTTTTTCTTATATTTTCTAGCTCTTTCTTTATAATACTATATTCATTTATATTCAGATCTTTTAAATTAAGCTCTAAGTTAAGTATGTCCTTTTCCAATTGTTTTTCTTTTTTATTTATTTGTTTTTTCTTAAATGCTGCAAAAGATATTGATTTACCTCTAATTTCTGTGAGCAGGATATTAAGGAAGGTTTGATCATTAATTGTAAATTGGATAAGCTCATTGTCTATATTTGTAACGCTTTGTCTCTCATATATGGGGCATGCATACTGAAGCTTCACTTTGTTAATTTCTTCCTTAATTAAAGTAACATATTCCTTATCTGTTAATAAAGAATTATTTAATTTCCAAAAACCTTTGCCTTTTTTTAAAATCACTAGTTTTACATGAAAATATGACAGGTGAATGGTCCGACCGGTAACTGTTTTCCGACTTGACTGATAATATCTTGGGTAGCAATGATTCTGATATTAAAAACAAATCAAGCCTAGCTTGTTTAATGGGGTTTATTCATCTCCAAGTAAACATTCTAGAATCTGGGTAATTCTCCCTAAAGACATCTTTTAAGCTTAATGTATTCATTAGATTATTAACTTCTTGTCTAAATTTAGGGTTATTATGATGTAGGTAATTCACTGAATCTAATTCTTTGTTTAAAATCAAATTAAAATCACCACCTAATATAATGTATTGAGAAGAGTAAATATCTTGGAGGGTATTCAATAGTTGAGAGTAAAATTCTGGTTTGTCAGAGTTTGGACCATATATATTTATAAGCAGAAAGTGTTGATTCTCTACAATAACATCTAAAATCAAGTAGTTTCCGTTATCATCTCTGTATTGTTCATGAATTGTTATCTCACAATTGTTGTTAAAAAGAATAGCAACCCCTCTTGAATTAGATTTGTAAGAGCTTAAAAAAAAAGCTCTGTATTCCCATTGTGTTTGTATTAGGTTTTCATCTTCTTGAATAAAGTGAGTAACTTGAATAAAATAAATATTATAATTTTTAGTTCTTAATATCTTAAAAACATCTCTTCTTTTATTTGGGTCCCCAAGGCCTTGACAATTGACAGTAAGTACTTTTAATTGAAAGGAACTATCCATTATTAAATTCGTGGACGGTGGACATTGTGCTCCAACATAATTGTGCAGACATTGTTTTGATAGAGAAGGAAAGTGCATAAACGTATATACAAAAAGTTGGATAAACAAAAGTATGTAAAACGTATGAAGGCATATGTAATGAAATCATACTAGTAGGGTAGGGGAGGGGGGGCACCAGAAAAATGTTTTCAAAAATACTGAATATCATTGTATTCTTTAATGAAAAATATATGGATGCAGTTCTGAGAAATTCAAGAGGAAAAGCCCTGTCTCTTATGTTCATACATGTAATTATAGTCTCTATAAAAAATACGTTAACGTTAGAATATATTGTAATACAGTCATAATCTTGATTCTGCATAAATGGAACTTAGTTTCATAATAAAAACTTTACCTTTAACTTATATTCCAGTTTAAATTACATTTCAAATTATTTTAAAGAAATAGGATAGTATGCATTTCTTTTTAACCCTTATCATATATACCATGACAATTATATTACAGAAATTAGCGCATTCGTCACATCGACAACAGTTTATATATATATACATGTATATATATATATATATATATATATATATATATATATATATATATATATATATATATATATATATATATATATATATATATATATATATATATATATATAAGCCTCTTCCTGTTTGGTCCAGTTTCAATCATACCTCAATAATTTTTCTTAAACTAATACCGATAGAAAAAGTGTCACTCATTAAGAACTTATTGCAACAGTTTAGCTGAATATTATGTTTATTTTTCGTCCATTCCGGCGATTACAGCATGCCTTTTCCCGCAGCATAGCAGTTGCCATATAAGGTCATGTCAAAATTCGACAAACTTGTAGACTTTACATTTGTCAATTTGTATCATGTCAGATGTGCTATTGCCGAGCCTGGAGATACAAACGCAGAAACTACGGGTTGAAAGTGTGCAAAGTTGAAGGTTTAATTAACTAATGAAAACAATTAAGCTGCAAAATGTGCATTATACGAAGGAACTGAGTCAAATCTTACATGTGTTTATGTCCGAGTTTTATAGGTTACACGATCAGAATTACACACTTTTATCCTCAGACTCACACACCAACACGATTGCATATTCAGATTTACATGTTTACATGTCTGGATTTTTGAACACGATTACCCTCCATATTATACACCATTGATAGCTGCTTTTTCAATAAAATAGGATCACGTAATCTTAATTCTGTTGACATCGGTCATTTACAAAACTATTGTGTTAAACCATTCAAGATTCCGCGCACAAGTCCTCTGAAGTGAATACTTAAAAGATGCTTGAGTTTCTGATAGACAACCTATATGTAGTTTTTGGAAATCAGATCTTCCAATATCTGTTGGTATTTCCATGGGTTTCAATGCGCCTCACTGTTAGCAAACCTATTTTTGCATTCATATGAAGCAGACTTTATTCAAATAGTTGTACGTCCAAAAATAAAACGTTCGTTGTGGCCTTCAGCTAAACATTCAGGGATATCGACGACGTATTATCACCGTGTGATAGGGGCTCTGGTGATTAATGATATTCAACCTGTAATACAGGACAGGAGACAATATAAAATTCACTTCTTTATTATTCGGAGTCCGTCGCAAAAGTGTGTAATCAATTATAAACACAATGAAAGATATAAAACAATGGTACACTGCATATTCAAAATGAATGTGCATAATGATGTCACAGAAAAATTCATGTGTTAATTAAAAACACCATTATATAATCACACAATTCATATCAGGTACAATAACATGTCTACTATATATCTTTATTATGAAAATAAATGAATAAAATCAAAATGAAATATTAATCTTAAAAGGGGAGAATTTGCTTACAATAGTTATGCTTGGCTATGAGAGTGGATTGAAAGCAACAGACCAAAAATAGAAAATCACATGTTATTGTTTACATCAACAATTTCCGGTCAACACCAGACAAGATCATGACTTCCGGTTACGGGGGGGGGGGGGGGGGGTGTTGGCTATCAAGGCTTACGCACCTAGTCCAGCTTTACTAAAAATCTAATATACTACATACAAACATACTACAACTCAAAATCTTAATCCTAATCAGTATTTTTTTGCACATCAAACAAAAGTACAAAATGCTCGACTTAACCTGACAGTCTTTGAAGTTTTTTTTACATTTACAAGTTATCAACATATATCATAAAAAGCATAACCACATATCACAAAAATAACTTTACTTACATGATTACTTTCTACATATTTGTATTTGCTAAGTATTAAATATGAAAAGCAGCACAATGCACTGCGCGTTTACACAACACTCTTTGTTTACAACGCTGAATAAGAAAACCCGTAAAAGACAGATATGCAATATCCGAAAAAGTCTTAACTTTAAACATTTAAGTTACAGCCTGTGGTTTGTAAAATTGATTTCAAAATAGGAAATACTATTATGTGAATTGTTAAAAACATTAGAACTTAATTTGTCTTTCTGAATGAAATTGTGAAATCTTATGTAAAATTGATTAAAGTAAATAAATATAAAATATAAGTTTTTAAAACTAAAAATATAATAAATTAAGTGGAACTTACATCAAATTATAAGGAATAGTTTGATTATAATTTTTTAGGGTTTTTGTGTACATGTATCTTTTTTTTTCAATTATGCTTAGGTTTGAAAGTACACAAACGTGGACCTAAAAATTACTTTTAATTTTAATTTGTATATAATCAATTGTATATCCAAGAAAGTAACAATGTAATTCGTTCATTTATTATTTTCTACAAATGAACACTCCAATTATGGCGTCTCGGTATATCTTGTGAGAATAAGACAAGAGTGCTTTAGATAGTAAAAATCACTTTATTAAGATGTAGGTCGAAAGGATTGATTCTGAAAATCCGAAACTTGTTCCATACTACCTGAAGTCTTGTTCCTGATTGCATGATGGCATTGATGTAAAACACGTTATAAATACGAAATGAAAACCATAGAAAATAGTACTAAAGCACGAGTGACATATGTCATAGAATTAAACTTTTTTTCTTCAATTCACTCCATGATTTATAACTTATATATAATATATGCTGTTTTAGTTGACGTCTGATAAAATGAAAATTCATTTTCCCCGTCTGATTAAAGCTAATTTAAAGTTCTCTTTAAAATACATTTTTCCCTACATATTTTTGCATGTAAAGTGCGTAAAAAGCTCCTGCAGTTATTTAAACAATAATTTTAAAATGCTTTCTTTGGTGATTCTTTCGGGATATGAAGGTAGCGACATTGCAGGAAAAATACATAACCTGCGTTAGCGTGTTATGTGAATTTTTTTTCTGCAATGATCGCTACCTTTATAACCCGCATGAATCATCAAAGACAGCATTTTGTTGTTTATATTAACATCTTTCTTAAACTAATTAATAAACTGATTATGAAAAGTTAGTAAAATTCACTAAATTACTGTTAATGTACATAAGTACGTTAGCTAAATGAAACAGTCAAATCGTCTCTTGTGAGACTTTGAGTCAAGCATCATCATGATTATTTAGTGCAGTCCGTGAGTTTACTTAGGTCGCTGTAGATTCAGACCAATCGATAAACAGGGCGTGTCAATTTTAGTCCTGTCACATTCAGCCGCTGTAGATTTCGACCAATCGATAAATGGGGCGTGTAAATTTCAGATTGGCTGTTTCTATAGAGCTATGAATTGACTGTATTTTTCCGTTAGAAAAATAGGAAATTATACATGGTTGATGTAAATATAACACACTGAGAATTTAAGGTTAAATGATGTGTTGTAATGTGACATCACAAGTGTTCAACGCTGTAAAATTTCAACGTCACAAACAAAAATAAAAAAATCACAATAGTGGCTGTTGCAATTGCTTCTCCATTAATTTGAACTGGCCCTTAGACTAAGACAGTAATTTTGAGATATTAATCACATTTGCAGACAATGCACGAAACTTATAAATACAAGCACTGAAAGCCCATTTTTGGATATTGTCGGCCCTATAAAACATCAATCCGTGGAGACAAATTGGATATCGCACGTCCAGTGCTTAAGGTGGTATAGGGCACTTCCATGTTGTGACGTATCATTTATCTAAAAAGAACAGCAATAAAATCAAGTGTTATTTTATTCCTTGTTCCTTTCCCAATATTGTCACCTAAAAGCGTAGCGCAGTTGGTTAGAGGAATCACTTCAAATCTGTTCGTTATGAGTTTTTGGTTGTAAATTGTAAAACTCTAAAACTGGTGAAATTATTTTAATTATAATGTACTTTAATTCACATTAATTCCAAAGTGAAGACATTTATTTAGAAGGTTTAGATAAGATATTTGATTGATAGTTAAAGTAAATAACCTCTCTCTCTCTCTCTCCCTCTCTCTCTCTCTCTCTCTCTCTCTCTCTCTCTCTCTCTCTCTCTCTCTCTCTCTCTTTTCTCATATTGCTAAATGTGTTTAAAAAATTATCATTTTAATGTCACTGTTTCAAATTAATATGATTGCAAGGATTTCTTTTAATTATCAATATTATACTTTTATGAAGTGAAAAGATAAATTGTTTGATTGTAGAGTGCCCAGCAGGGTATTATGGAGAAAACTGCTCCACCATCTGTTCCGCCAATCATTTCGGTTTAGGTTGTGGCCAAACCTGTACTTGCTCACCATGTCATCATATCTACGGCTGCAATGTAACCATTACCACAACTACTGAAATACATCATACAAAAGAGAAAAGTAAATTATTTACAAACATTTTCTTTTCAAACTGTCAAACCTTTAAAACAACTGTGGATACCACATTTTTTGCATCAGAAAAATATATTATGCTTTATGTCTAATATCGATTCTACGCATATTAATTCTATTTATACCTATAGCAGCCTTTCAAAGCAGGAAATACTACAAAATGATAAATCGGTTATGGATATATCTAATAGCCAATAAACAAAATGAATTTTATTTACCTTATTTCTACTGAATTCCAAAGCTTTACAAATGTCCTTACGAACAGAGATATTTAGCAGGTTCCAGTAAATGTTCTATCAAACCTCTCTCTTTACTGACTCTAATTCTTACAGTAATGAAGGAGCAACTTAATGAATATTGTACAACAATATACACCAGAAGTGGTGTGAATCAGATGTAGATACAAAGAAAATCTAAAGATTTATTAGAAACTTCGAGGTCACAAAATCATACCAAAATCAATAGCATCAAAACCGTTTTTAAAAACGTTTTTTCAACGCTTCATACAACCATTCCCCATGACACGTTAAAATCTTGGCTTTTTGATATCACCGACAGTTGTTTCTTCACAAAAAAATGGAAGTCGTAAAAATGTTTACCTTGTCATTGGTATCTTGAAAATTATTTTGTTAAAAAACCATTCTGATTGCACACACAAGTACTCTGAAGTTGACATTAAAAACATGCCTGAGTTTTAAGCAACATCTACATGTGTGTAGTTTTTGGAAATCAAGTATTCCAACAATCTGCTGGAATTCCCATGGGTACTAATTATATTTTTGTATATTTTATGACGCAGAACTTTTATTCTTATGAAGCAGATTTAAAAAAAAAAACTAGTACGTGAAAAAAAAAATCATTCGATGTGGCATTCAACTCAACATTCAGGTATATCGACGACGTATTATCAATTAACAATTGGTATTTCCATACTTACGTCGACTTGATATATCCCAGTGAACTTGGAATAAAAGATACCACAGAGTCTGCGTTATCTGTTTCATATTTGGATATTTTACAAAAGATATTGATAAAATTAATTCATAATTAAATTCTGCATATTTGCGAATCATATACTGTGGAATAAAGTCAAGCTCTAAGTTTTAATAATAAACATCATATTATATTTTTATCAACACGCTTTCATAAAGGAAAACAAAAATATATTTGTTACTGTGATTAGAGAAAAAAATTGCATTTTTCACAGTTTTCAGAAAGAATGCAAATTATGGAAGATTTGTGTGATTAACTGAATACATATAGGTTAAAAACATTTTAATATAACTGTAGTTTTCAATACTTTTATAATAGCAGAGGAATAAAAGCTCCTAACTCATGATTTCAGCTATTTCAATCTCAGAATGGCCAAGATCATTCACGTTTAATACATTTTACATTTTTTTTATGTGTTACTGAAAACGTTTTTTAAACATTTTTCTGTTGATTTCACAATGCTACAAACCCTGGCCTTTTGATGGTTTTATTATTAATTTAGCGACTGCATATTTATTATCTAAAAGCATCATATTAGGAGCAAATTATTATGTAATGATATGTGTTGAAAATACCTGTCTGAATATGTCAACTTTTTGTCAATTTGGAAATGAAAATATAATTTTTTCTTAATTCTTAATCCTTAAATATGCGTAGAATTTATAGTTCCTATAAGTTCGTGGAATAAACGTTTTAATATCTTTTTTCATTTTTTTAAAGCTGAACTTTTTGTTCGAGAATATTGATAGATCATAGAGAAAACAAGATCTTTTCGAAATAAAAGTCGAAATGCAAAAGTCCAGATATAAAGCTACATGTTGCAAGGCATAAGCGTTTGTAACTAAAACACCGGACATAACGTTTTCGGAATTTACTTTTTGCTTTTGTGCATTTTCTGCTCATGAATAATGCATTGACCTGTAAAGATATTTAACTAAGTATTCTCCTGGCTTAAAAAATTTTTGCGACAGAGTACATATTCAGATAGGTTTTATCTTATTGTGAATAGAAGAGCCATGTTATGCAGTAATTTGTTAAGCAGAGCAAAATATCTGTAATAAAATATTTTGAAACCCAACGATACATCGAAATAAAAATTGGATGATTCGGCAGTTACCAGTTTTTTCATATACCAGCCCACAGTTAAACTGGAAATTAACAAACTTTAAGAGTCAAATTGTTTCCTCTAACGCTACAGGGCATTGAAAATAATATTCTGCACGAAAATTACAACTTTATTATGGTAAAAGTGTCAATTTGATTTTTTTTAAATGGTTTGAATATGTAATTTTGGTCAAAACAAAACAATCTCAATACATTAACTATATGAAAATCAAGTATGCAGTAAAATTTGGGAAGCAAAACTTACTGTCATCTATATACATTAAAATAATTTCTATTTGAAAGGTATCTGCCAAAAAATAGTTTCCTACTTGAATCAGTTATAGAAAAATGATTCAATTATGTTAATTTATAATGTACTTCGTATCGCAGAAGTCACCTATGAGTAAATGATGGTTTAAAATTTTTGCACTTGAAGTGAATCAAAACTTTTAACAAAAGCAGAGGAATGAACGTCTTTAAAGGTATGCATAGTTTAAGAATTGCACCTAATTTATAGGAAAACGTATTTCAGGTGTCAACTTGTGTCAGAAAATTGGATATTGCACATCTTTTATGAATATAATGTTTTAAAATAAGTGTTAAATTATATTTAAAAATAACTGAAAGTTCTTTGTTCATAAATTTGATTGGAGTAAAACTCAGTAAAAACTATACAGTAAAACTCGTTTAGTACGACACGGATATAGCGATTTCATGGATATAGCGAAGAAATTTTGAGTCCCTGGTAAAATTCTAGAAATCTTTGCAAACTTTTACGGTTATATCGAATTCGAATGTAACGAATTTACTGACATAGCTAACTGATTTTGAGTCACGAAGAGGTGACACATAACGAAATTTACCACTTTTATAATGAATTTGTTTACGGTTAAATAAAAGTGTACACTGCCATTTTATTGAATATTGGTATAACAATATCTTTATCAGATTCAGCGACTTATGAGCCTAAAGATGGAACAGCTAAGCCGACACAAGCTCGTGGGAGCAACTTTATCACTGGAAGAAACATCATGGTTTTCATTGGTTCTTTTATATCTGTAGTACTAATGATCGCAATTTTCCGGGAAATTTATATCTACCGTCGTTTCATTTCTATTACAACTGTAAACCCACCGGAAGATTGTATCTATGAAGAAGCTGCTGTTTAAAAGAATTGGTAAAACAAAGCTTAAGCGTCCACGTTTTGTTTTTAGGGTGAAAAAGAAGTTTTAATAAAAGAACATTATTTAAGGAAATTATAACTAATGCAACAATTACATATATCTTCTGAATTATGAATTTAAAAATTCTAATTATTCATATGACTTTTCGAGCCTTTAACGATTTGTTGTGGTTTGACCTGTAACTGGAACTATATTTCCGAATATAACAATACAAGAGAAAATTGTTGGAAGTTACTTATTGTAAATTATCAAAAAATGTTATACATATGATGTAAGGAGGTATGAAATAAAGAAAAATTATACTTGAGTTTTACAAATGTATTGGCGATAATGACCATGACTGCTTGACGTATGCATTTACAAAAGTAAAATTCAAGTGAGCTACTTGCAATCTGATATATTCGCAAGTTAGGTCAACATTTGTTCCTCAAAGACCAAGCATTTGTGAAAGAAAGGATTGACTGGCAGTTTCATCCTGAAAAACTAATAACTGCAGAGCCATTAACAAAAATCTATCAACTAGCACTTAAACATATAAAATTAAAAAAATATATATATTGGACAAATTCAAAAGTTTTGATTGAAGGGTTGGCTGGATCAATTTCTATGTTGCGACTTCTGAAATTAAGCTGCAGGTAGTCTGTTACGTCATATTTCAAGAAAAAAATTCTAAAATGAAAGCTTAAGCAAACAAAAAAGGCGTTCCCAAAAGCCGTAGTGTTATGTTAAAAAGAAATATTATGTCTTGATAAACTAACTTAACTTTGATGAGTTGAATCTAGATAATCTGAGAACACATAACAGAGTCCGGGTTACAGAGCATGTTGAATACTCTTTATAATTGTAACTATAGAAGGAATAAAAAAGTAACTTATCTTAAACCTAGGTTAATTTTTTTAAACTAAGGCAAAATCTTACAAATTAAGAATTGGGTATATTTTGATAATTGATAATAGCTGGAAGTAACAAACGCATTTAAGTATCATGGAATGTTTCTGTCCTGTATTAATGCCAACAACTTGTAGCCGGGCTTTGCTGAAAGCAGAGTCTTGACTAAAGGCAAAGAAATCTCCATGTAACTTTAAATAGCATAACTTCAAAAGTAAACAAAATACCGAACAGCGTCAAATTAAAAGCTTCCGCTTTTCTAAATAGTTACATGTACACAGAGAGCCATTTATTATAAAACCTGTTTGCTAATAAAAATAGCGATTCTTACCAATAACGTGTTTTAAAAACAAGACTATGCTTTTTTAGCACATATACCTGTACAATGCGCATTAATTTCTATGAACTGCTTTACAAAGCATGGATATTCGGCTGCTTGTTGAAGAAATGGGGATTGATTTTATAACACTCGATTTTAAATGCCATGCAATGTTGATCTTTTCAAGTAGACAGAAATTTTTTCGTTAATGGTTGCTTACAAAATTTAGTTGCTCTCTGACGCTTTGTTTGACATTATAAGAGAGAGAGAGAGAGAGAGAGAGAGAGAGAGAGAGAGAGAGAGAGAGAGAGAGAGAGAGAGAGAGAGAGAGAGAGAGTGCATAAAGACATATCAAATGAACCCACCTCTCAGTTCTTTAGTACTTTGATTAATATATGCTTTTGAAATTTGGGATTTCCACAAAGCTTCATTCATTGAAAAGATATACCTCATTTTTGGGAAGAACATTTTAAGTGTTAACAAAAGAACTAACGCTATTTCAGTGTATTGTAAATTCGAAAGATTTCCTCTTTACATTAGAAAGAAATAAAAAATGAAGAATTTAAAAATACTGGTCCAAAATTTAAAATACTGTTTATTGTATTTTAAAAGAACTTTACAAAAATGTTGTTTTCAGCAATAATATTTGAAATGTGAACTAAAATGATGAGCTGTATAACTTAGGTTTAGATTAAATGTCTGATGATATAAGTGAAAGTTAATCAAAAATTAAAAGATAATTTAGTTTAGAATTTTCAGACAAAGTTTATTATCGTATCTACATGTACAAGTTTCCAAAATATCGTATCCTATATCAATATTTTGTAACAATATCTATTTACAATCTTTTCTTTAGAAAAACGTATTTAACTATAATTTAAAACTTCTATTTACACATTTCAAAAGGCAGGCAAAAAAACATATGAAGACAAATCGTCTGTGTAGTCTACATGATATACGAGTTCCAGTTTAATTTGAATGTGTATTTCATGAGATATCCAAAAAAATGTATTACGCTTTTTACTACGTAAAGTCTTATGTGTATAAAATAGTTGAGTTACTTTTATATCACAAGTGAAATCACGTGCTACCGAAGTGACGTCATTCCTTTTCGCTGTTTGATGGTGAGAGCAGACAGCAGATCGAGAGGAAGGTAATATTTTATTTTACATTATATGCCGTTGGAGGCTTGATGAAATTTATGGTCTCAAGATTGTTGGATATCTTTAGAGAATATTTTAGTTAATGTGACTGTTGGATGTCGCAGATTTGAACTGGATTGTATTTGGAATATGGCAGGGCCAGCTAGTGGTCATTAAATGATATGAGACATGCCGTGGAGCGGCGTTTTGTGTGAAATTGGAATATCTAAGCTGGGTTTTCATTCAAATGCATTTTATATATGATTAGAGAAGAATGTAGATATTGACTACAATGTAGGAAGCGTGAAATTTTATCTTATGCCTGTATATTATATACTTCGTTTATCCGTATTTATCCGGAGGGTAAAGTTCGGGTCGAGCATGAATGCTTACGTCATGATTGTTAATATTTTAGATGGTTCAGCCGGTAGTTTTAAAGAAGAGACGTAGTCTGAAGGGGCTTACTCTGTTACCTGTAATCAGGAAAGTAAAGGATGGGCGGTTGGAAAATGTTAAGGAGTTGGCGAGGATAAGTGTCGGGAAGCGCACGGAGGCGCTGCAGTTGAGGGATATCGCCAAAGCAGTGATGGAGATTACGAGGGAATCCATGGATGAGTTGTTGGAGTTAGCAGGTAAACTGTGTACTTGAATAGATTAGCATGGGCGATATTTAGTCTTGAGCACTTAATCTGGTTTAATTATATTGATGTAATAGTGGTATTATCACTATTATGTGTCTAGTTGATATTGTTACGTGCAAAGTCTGTCTTGTAGGGAAAGATATTCGAGATTATGATGCAGCAAAGTTACTGTTGCACTATTGTGTACTAGCAGAATGAAAGGGGGCAGCCCAAAGGACGTCTGGTGCTCCTGCAGAGAGACAGAATCAGACTGAAGACAATACTGTGGAGGTACTGTGTCTAATATATTGTATGTGTGTGTGTGGGAAAAAAAATAATTAAAAAATTGAGCAAATCCTGTTTATTTTAGAATGAGGCTACCCTAGTGAAAAAGAGAAAGACGATTGATGACATGGAAAGGAGACTGCTGATGCTCGAGAAGTTGGAGAAGGAGGATGTTTCGAAGGTGAAGGAGAGGGTTAAAGCTTTAGCTGCTCAGAAGAACCCTAGTGAACCTCTGATATTAATAACTCTTGATGAATTAGCTCGCTTAAGTAGAAAGTTGGGGGATAAAGATATGGAAGTATATGAAGAATTGTATAGGCAGTGTGGTCGTCTGCAAGGGAAAGTGAATATCGCGAATTTATGTCTTACAGTTCTAGGGGGCAGGGAGCTGATCTGGTGTCAAAAGCAGTTAATAAATGTATTAAAGAAGGACAAAACTTGGGGTCTAAATGTGAGGGTGTGAAGATGAGGGGTGAGATGGAACAAGATCAAGGTTCTAAAGGTTCAAATTCTCCATTAGCTGGACTGTACCCTATGTATTCAACGCCTCTTCTAGGTGCCCTTGGTTTTCAGCCTTATCCATTTCATCCATTTTCAAACTTTGGTACTTATTCAAGGCCGCAGGGTTACAGACCAATGGGAGGTATGGGAAGAAGGAATGCTAGTAGGTTAGCTTGTCATTTTTGTGATTCGACACAACATCTAGTTAAAGATTGTGAGTTGATGAAGGCTGCTAGGAGAAAGTGAATTGAGAATACATATGTATGGAATTTTGTGCATTTAATTGTAAGGATACAATTTTGTAACAGGATTTTGTTCATTCAAGGTTCACTTATGAACTTAATTTTGCTTTGATTGATTTATGCAGCTGGAAGAATTGTAAATGGCTGTAGTGAAAGATACACATATATTTTTTGATGAAGATGGTTATTATAGTTAAAGTGACACATCAAATGTTTTGATGGAACTTGATTGTTTGTTATATATCATACATGCATAAGAATTCCTGATCTTGCAACTCGAGGACCCTGATGCCTTAGTGGACCAAGTCCACGTGGGTTGTTAAGTGAAGGAGTTCCACTATGATTGTCACCATATGACCTTTAAATGGATTATGATTTTAATTTGTAGGAGGATAATGGAGCGTCAGTGTTGATTAATGATAATCAGGTTACTGCTGAGTTTGACAAGATGGTAGAATTTAATCCCATGCGAATAGTTCCTCGTCAGAAGGGAGAATGGGTGACAATCAGTGGTGGGACTCCTTCACTTGCAACCCACCAAGTTAGTGCAGAATCTGTAATTGAAGGTTCTGATTTTGATATGAACCAGTTGCTGGTATATAGTCCAGATTCATTTATTGCAAGACAGTTGGGTAAAAATGTTTCGGCCTGGGAATATGTGTTAGAGAGGAGTGGAGTGAATGGAAATACGATATTGAGGGTGAGAAAGTGGCTTACAGAGGGAGTGGATGTGACAGAGTTTTTTACTCGTTTTAAAGGGAATTTTCGTGGAAAGTCATTTGATTCTGAGTTGCCCCCAAGTGCTGTATTCCCTAACTCTGCTTTATGTAAAAAGTATCATGCTTTTATTTGTGATGTTTTGTATGAAAAGATAAGGTCAGGTGCTATAAGAGTGCTTGGTAAAGTCGATGCACGTGAGTGTGAGATGCCCCATATTGTGATGCCGTTGACAATTGAAACAAGTAAACCAAGACTATGTCATGATGACAGATTTTTGAATCTCTGGGTGAAGGATCTTCCCTTTCAGCTGGAGACTTTGAGAGATGTTCATAGGCTTGTAGGGTGTGATGCATTTCTGATAACGACAGATGAAAATCTGGATACGATCATGTTAGGTTGTTTAATGATTCTCAGGGATACTTTGGGCTTATTTTTGGTGGTTATGTTATGGTGTATACGGTAATTCCTTTCGGGTTCAAGGCATCGCCTTTTATATACCAGACCATTGTGATGGTTGCTACGTCATACCTTCGGAGTCGGTCTATAAGTACTGTACAATATATTGATGACAGGTTGGCTATTGCGAATGTCTCTGGTGCTGTGGACCCATATGTAGAAGGTTGTAAGGTCGCATACATATTAGTCAAAGTGTTGACAAGGTTGAGTTATACTTTGGCCTTGGGGAAATGCTCGTTTGTTCCATTGGCATGTGTCAAGTTTCTGGGTTTTTTGGTGGATCCAAAAAACAAGCTTATATTTTGCCAGAGTGCAAGAAGTTGAAATTTGCTGATTTGAGAGAAAGTATTCTTGGTTCAAAAGAACTTACTGTGAAAACTCTTCAGCGATTTGCTGGTAAATGTATATCAATGGGCCTTGCAGTTCCTGGTTGTAGGCTGTTTTGTAGGGAGGTTAACTTGGCAATTTCTAGAGCTGTAAAAAGTAGTAAGCATGTGTGTTTGACTGATGAGCTGAGGGAGGAATTAGAACATTGGCGTTTTCTAGATTCTTGGGAAGGTTGTTGTCAGTGGAGAAGTGAGTGTCATCAGCAGGTTATGTTGTCTTCAGATGCATCCTTGTACAAGTACGGGGCAGTGGTAGAGCAGGGTAGGAATAGGTATGAGATTAGTGATTTTTGGGAAGAGAATGATCAAAGACCTATTCATTTAAAGGAGGCGGATCGTGTTCATAAGGTGTTATTGGCTCTTTGAGAGAACTTAGCTAATTCTAGAGTACATGTACTCACAGATAACATGGCTGTACTTAGTGTCTGGCAGAACCAGGGGGGAAAGGACAGGGCGTTGAACTGTATTACAGAATGTATTTTTTCTTTGACTTTGAAGTTGAAATTTGAGTTAAATTTACAGTTTGTTCCTTCGAAGTTAAATGAGGCTGATGCACTTTCGAGACAGATTAGTTATGCTGACTCAATGTTGGATGGGAAGACTTGGGGTATAGTGGAAAAAGTATTTGGTCCCCACACTGTTGATTTAATGGCAAGTGATTCTAATTCAATGAAGGCCAAGGGGGGTGGGGTATTGCGTCATTTTACACCATGTCCAATGCCATTCACTGCAGGGGTTGATGTGTTCGCACAAAATATTCGAAAGGAGTTGAACCCCTATGTATTTCTTCCATTTGGTATGGTTTTTCCAATTTTATCATTTTTGAAGGAACAAGAAATTCCTGTATGTACATGCATTCTTCCATATAGACAACCAGTGCCTGTATGGCAGCCTTTCGTTGAGGAGTGTAAGATATCTTGTGTGGTGTTAGGCTGGCAGGGGGAAAAGGGGGTTATTCGGGTCCCTACAAAGAAAGGATATGTTCTTGATAATAAGGGGCTGAAATGACACCTTTTCCCCTTTCACTGGCGTTGTGACTTTGATCCGGACACCCTTAATTGACTCACAGTTTATCTTAGTAATCCGTTCATTGAAGAAATTCTCTATATTTACTTTTCTATTATTATCTATTGTTAAAAATGTTTTGTTATCTATATGTAATTGGTTGCAATGTTTAATTATTCGGCAGTTGGAGAGCGACGGTCAAGACGCTCGTACCACCGACTAACGAACTCGCAGCATATTGTAATAAGGTTGCGGAATTTTAATAAATCTTGTAAAACGAATACCGATCGACTTATATATTTTCCGTGGCCCACAATATCAAGTGCTGAAAATTTAAAGATGTCACATTCATTGTCACATTTTGTTCTATAAAGATAAAGAATGAGTGTGCGTTAGAACTCTTCCATTTAAAGTCATGTTTTAAAATAGAATGTATGCATTAACTTTGCTTTTTTTTTTGTAACTTCCGTAATCTGTACTTCTTAAATTCTTATATTTCTTTTGGCTTGAGATAACTGTTTTATACGATTACTTACTTATAATGTCAGTAGTTCCCTGGCATTTTATTTTTGCATTGATTGACTCAGATTTTCATAAAAACAAAAATAGCAATTTTCTGTGTCTTTACATTACATTAATTGCATTTGATAACATTCACAATAATGTCTAATAAGCATTTACATGTTCTAAAATGTGTTAAACAGCTAGTCTTGTCATTAAATGCATTTCAATTTTGGTGTTCTAAGAAGTAAGGAAATGATGACGTCAGGCTAACGTCGTAATGAAAATATAAGGTTTTGAGAAATCTTTTAAATCTTTAAAGTTTTTTTTGCCAAAAATTGGCCGAGAACACATACTGATATTTTTTTATGAATTGATTCATAATTATGTCCTCTGTTTTTGTGTTGAGTATGATTAATTTCGTCTGAATCGTTTAAAAGTTTGGAGCATAGTTTTGCAATGCGTTTCTCGATTAAAATGTGCATTTTACTATATATTTCATTGAAATGGCGTTGCTTGATTTTATTAATGACACTGTATTTGAAACACAATAACATTATTACCGCGCAGACGAATCTTAAATAAAATTTAGAAATAAAACTATAAAACCTATGGATCACGTGGACAAATTTTAAAGGTAGGTTTTCTCACAAGCAGGTAAACCCGCGAGCTACCTAAAAGGGTCATTTAACTCATCAGAACTCTGTCGCTTTGCAACATTTCACAATATTACAGGGTTAAAATAAGACTAATTTCTCCTTAACCTTTGAATATAAACCACTGAAATGAGTCAAAACCAATGGGAACTACCTGGTTTTACCCATAAAATCTACATCGGAGGGCGGGACATGATCATGATATCTAAAGTTTCCTTACCCAGGTGTCCTATTCATTTATTCACCTTTCAAAATAGGGAGATAATATCCTAACTTTTACCCATACGTCATTTTGAACTGTCGACCCTTTTTTGTAATAAAACAATTCATAAAACGATTCATGTTTTTAAAAGAGGAGATGAAAAGACTCGTGCTTGAATTTCAAGCTTCTAGCTTAGTGTTTGCTGTAAGTGCTTGCTAGCTTTATCCTGGTGGCAACTCTATCATAAATATTTAAGAAATAATGGCATTTGATAATCCGGCTACTTGTGTTTTATCATAATAAAAGAAAAGGGATGATTTCTTAATTTTCAAACAAAACGTCTACCAATGCCAATATTCAAAGCTTATTTGTAATCAATGTTTGTTTTTATCTCTTATAATACATTTTGTTAAATTGATTTAACCTAGCTGCAGCTTTATAGCTCCCGGTCTAAAAATATTCGGATGGACGACCTTGGAGCTTTAGTGTCACACACTAAAAAAATACTTGTGTATTTATTGCTAACAAATACAAGCGCTGGTTTTGGACTGATTAAATACGCATATCATATTTTGTGGGAAAATAGTACTATTAGGCTTTTCATGCAATTAACTACTGATATTGTCTCCTAAATTTCCTCTGATAGTCTTTTAAACACCATCTTTAGACCCTTAAAGTGAAGTGTTGCAGTTTGTTTACATATAAAAATGGCGACCCATGTATTCGATGTGAATTTGACATACTTCAATTTCTGAGGCCGGTATCATGTTCCGGAGAAAGTCCGAAGCAAGTAAAGATAATATATCAGTAGTTAATTGCACGAAGAATTTAATGGTTCAATTTTTTCACAGAACTTCCGTGTAAATAAGGTTATTCAGTCCAAAATTAGGTTTTTGTGCGCAAAAAATACCTTTTTTGAATGAGTGGCACGTTAGCGTCCATCTGAATATTTTAAGACCAGGGGCTACAGACCTGCAGCTAAATTTAACCTCATATAAGCTTTAATGCTTGATGTATCCATTGCTTGTTTTGACAGGAGTTTTAAACATAGGTAATCACAGATTACAAAGCTCACCGAGACGAGACATCACCCTTATGAGAAATCACCTTTATGAGACAATCTTTATCATATTATATGAAAATCATACGTTATGAACTTGGATATTTATGGATTCTGTTTTGACACAATATTGTATATCATCTGTTAAGAAATTATATGATAATCATACGTTCGTATATTAATCAATACAATAATATAAAAATTAAATATTGCATCCTATCATATTTACAATATATATCATATAATACAATAAGATACCGTAATAAACAATGATGAGATATGATATTGTAACATATGATATGACATTGTATTGTGTAATGCGTTATTGTATTTGATCACATAATACAATATCATAATATATAATACAATATAGTATTATATTACAATCTCATATTACTTAATACATCCTGACATTGAAACATATGCTATTATAATGTATAATATAGTATGATATTGTATGATACGTTTTCATTTTTGATATATAATATGATATTGTATCATATGATACAATATAATTCGATACAACATTGTATAATATCAAATGATACAACATTATGTGATAAAGTAAAATATTATATAATACAATATTATATTATACATATTGTATCATATGAATCATAAAACTTAATATGATAGTGTATCATATGATACAATATAATTTGATACAACATTGTATCATATCAAATGATACAATATTATGTGATAAAGTAAAATATTATGTAATACAATATCATACTATACATATTGTATCATATGATACAATAATATATTTTACAATATCATATAATACATTTTCATGTGATATGATAATATTTCACATTTATAAACCAATATCATATTATAGAATATCGTATGATACGATATTATATAATATTACAATATCATATAATACAATTTCATGTGATACAATTCTATATTACAAAAACCAATTTCATATCATAAAAATATCGTATAATACAATATCATAGAATATACAATATTATATCACAGGATACAATATTATATTTTGCAATATCTTATGTAATAGTATCAGGTGATAATATGTTAATAATACAATATAATATATTACAATATTGTATCATAATATACAATACTATACATAACAATATCATGATACAATATCATATCAAAAAATATCTGAAAAATTGATACAATATCATATCGTATCATGTAACTTTTTATGATAAAACATATGATATTATACTGTATCATATTAAACAATATTGTATTATACCATACATATCATAGGAATAATGTAATATCATTTATCAACAAACACATCTATCTATCGAGCAGGTTTGAGTGCGGTTGGATATTTCTTTAGCATCCTTGATAATTGAGATCAGGCTCTGCATCTGAAGCAACATCTGCCTTTTATTTATAACATAGTTAAATCAACTATGCAAGCTATCATCTATAAAACATGTGACCTGCTCCAAAAAACTAAACCTCATCCTGCATCCGAAACCTATGGCTTAGATTCAGCATTCAAGCCTGTCAGGTGCATCAGTATACAAAAGACGCATCATCCATACAAGTTTAGTGAAGTTCGGACAAGTAATAACTACGCAGTACAGTTAAGGCGGTCAATAAAAATATGGGCAAATTTTTGTGATGAAAACACGTATACTTTAGTTAAACTGGCATGTCCTTTTTAAAATCAATAACAGTCACTCAAATGCAATATATTTCTAAAATATATATATAACATTACAATATTTTATGTTCATAGTGGTCACGTGATATGGCAGTCGCATGGTACAAGCAGATGTATTTGTGGTTTTGAGGTCATTTAAAAAATTCAATATTGCAAGGGCATAATCATGTCAAAATTCACAACTGAATTATGAAATAACTTGATGTTATATCGTAGATTTTGAAAAACGGTGCGAACTTTTTAAGATCAGACTATTTGTTAGTAGAAACCGTAATTTATAATGCATATGTTGAATAATTTTGAAGGTCACAGGGTTAATTTCATTAAAAAATAATTAATTTGTAAGATTTTACAAGGAACGTAGAAGTTTTTAAGTTACATAGCATATTTCAAATTCACATGTAAAAGTTTGTCGGGATCAGGTAAGTGTATGCCCTTGCAATTAAGTGATTTATTTAGGTACTCAGATTTTAGATATACGATATTTTATACAAAACCGAGGTGGCTTCTTTATACGATGCATACTTTTAACAAAATGAAAATAAGACTATTTAGGTAGCATTCTACTAATAATAATTTAAAACAAAATATTCATTTATACTTTTCCGTTAATGTATGACATTTATTTTTCTTCGCTATAAAACTACACGATAGCCTTCAATGATTTAACTTAATGCGTCATTTTGAAGCATATGACGTCATATTTTGTAGTACAGCGAGAACGACATCTCGCTTATTTTTCAGTGTGTACGATATAACGAACATCAAAATTGTAAGTAATAGCATTTGTTGTTTTTAATTAAAAGATTAGTATAAGTTAATTTTACTAATAAATAGATTAATAAGTCCTTTCGAGGTTTGTAATATACTGTGATGTCATAATGCACATTTCCCGTACTTTTTGTCTGAACGGAGTTTATTGACAGCCTTAACTGTGCTGCGTAAGATATCATCATTAGACGGGCACTAGCAATTAAACCTCAACCTCCTCCAGCATCCGCAACCTATGGCTCAGATTCAACATCCATGCCTGTCAAGTGCATCTGTATAATAAGACACACCATCCATTCAAGTTTGGTGAAGTTAGGACCTGTAATAACTAAGATAAATTTTTTAGCATCCTTGATAATGGAGATCAAGCTTTGCATCTGAAGCTACCTCTGTCAGATTCATTCATAATACAGTTTAATCAACTATGCAAGTTTGAAATAGTACTACTATCTATTAAACATGTGACCTGTTCCAAAAAACTTCCAGCATCCGAAACCTATGGCTCAGACTCGGCATTCAAGCCTGTCAGGTGCATCAGTATCATAAGACGCACAATCCATGGAAGTCTGGTGAAGTTAGGACAAGTAATAACTAATATATAATCATCAGAGGGCACCTGTTTCAAAAACTTTAACCAGCTCTAAAAACCTAACCTCCTCCAGCATCCGAAATCTATGGCTCAGATTCAGCATTCAAGCTTGTCTGGTGCATCAGTATCATAAGACACACCATCAATGCAAGTTTGGTGAAGTACGGACCAGCAGTAACTTAGATATTGCTATCAAAGGGCACCTGCAACAAAAACTTTAACCTGGTCCAACGACCTTAACCTCCTCTAGCATCTAAAATTTAGGACTCAGATTCAGCATCCAAGTCTTTCAAGTCCATAAGTAGGTCCAGATGCATCATCTATGCAAGTTTGGTGAAGATAGGACAAGAAATAGCTTAGATACAGGACCTGCAACAAAAAATTTAACCAGGTCCGGACGCCGACGTCGGGGGTATAGCATAAGCTTCCCTTCACTTCATCTCGGTGAGCTAAAAATCACTAATGATAATAAACCAACAGGAAAATTACAAAGATGCAGGCATAAGAATATTTGTGATTTCAAATACTGTATACAGGGATAATTTCGCTCCGTGCATTTTGCATTTGCAAATAGTTTTGCCCTTTCTTGAATTCCCCCCAGACATCGTTTGAAATAAATACTCTTTTTAAATAATACATCAAACATTTGATTTTGTCCAGTCTTAAATTTTCCCGCTGACAAGTGGGAAAAGGGCGAAAATAAACGAGGCTAAAATTTCCATGTATAAAGTACATGTACATAAAATTAACTGACTAATGTTCATCGTTTCCTTTGGATTCAAATGAAAAATAAATAAAGTGGTTATGATTTTCAATTTTAATTTACGCTATATTATTCTTGTCTTACTTTTTTTTTGTTTTATTTAACGCTTCTATTTAATGAATACATTTTTTAGTTTGTTCTGAAGGCAGAATTTGATATGTTTTAAATGTAACTTTCATTTTAATTTAACGTTAAAAGCTATAAATCAAAATAAAAATTTAGACAAGTAACATAAATCACAAATTGCGTTACATGTAAGTACAAAACTACAGGAATAAATATATCTACAATTCTTATGACAAAAACAAGTTACAACGAAACAAACATTCTTTTTTTTTATTCATAGTTTTCAATAAAAAAGAAATATTCAATTAGCATTAAAACAAAAAGGCCAAAGTACAATAAACAGGAAGAAAGTACTGTTAAATGAACATTGGTTTTAATTAAACAATAAAAATACCAGAATCGTAAAAAAAATCTTTGCAACAAAAACATATACATAGGTACATTTAATACACAACCCACAAATAATATGCAAAAAAAAATTAAATGCAATACATGTAATGACATCATCCATTCAAAAAAATAAAAACGTTTCAATTTACTGTGCTATATACAGATAAGTAATTTTAGCGTTTTTATACATTTTCAACTCTCTTTGTTTTGAAGTTTTGAAATTTCTTTTAAAATTAACCGTGTTCCAGAAGTTTTAATTTTTGTTCTATATCATTCATGCATAGGTACTAAACAGAGCACTTATAAACAAACATAATGACTTCAGCAAAGCTAGTGTTTAATTAATATCGGAAGAAAAACTGGAAAGAAACGTGTTTTAAGAAATATTAAAAAAATGATTTTAAAAAAACACAAATTTTCCAGGTTTTAAGGTTAGGTATCGTACAGGTATTGCATGTGATATGCATTAACTAGCCAAAATTAGCTCCTAAATAGGTCAAATAACATATATAACTTAAAATACACTAAACATATTGAAAATGTATGAACATTAATTAGGTCGATTTTGTAATGATCAAGCAAATAAAAAAAAAAGATATTTACCACAAGGTACATTTAAAAATAATATTTTTAACATCATTCCTCTCAACATTAGACACAGCAAAGAAAGAAGGTTTTTCGAGGAAATTCTAATAAGATACCTAATGCAGATTGATATAATTTATCAGTGAAAGATAAAATTTTGAAAAAGATGCTGTTTACTTTGTAATTTTTCGTTGTTATTTTGGGTTTTTTTTTTTTTAAAGTCAAACGGCATTCAAAAGTATAAAAATTAAAAACTTGTTTTGTTGATAAAATGTAACGTGTACACCTGAATATGTTTAAAGTTTTTTTTTTTAAATACGATTTGAACCTCGACTTGCGAAAAGTTTCCATTTTGCGTCAAGTAATTTGTTATCGTTTTAAAAGTTGAATGGTTTTATAAAATCCTTTAACTTTTGATCATTTAACAATTAAAACAATAAAGACATTCAAAACAAATATCATTTATAATAAGAAATTAGTTTGCCACCGAAAATGATTATTTCTTACTACAACTTCTGACTCCTGGGGGTGCAAATGTTAGCAGGATGCTAATAAATGAGAATTTCTCAGAAAGTGGCCCATTATTTTTGGAAAATTTGTGTTAATAAGAAACTGTCTACTGGTTTGTTACAAATACATAAAATAAAATCCATCTTTGGACTCTCCAGGAATTAAATGTAATAAATTAAAAAAAAAAATTCAAATAAAACGAAAATTTGTTGGTTTTGAAAATTTTATTTTACAAGCGATTTTAATCAACTTAAGTCAATATTTATAATTTAAAGTGAAAGAAAATATTTTGTTTTAATTGAAAAAAAATTGTTGTTATCATTTTTTCTCATTTGGACGAGTTTTAAACAAAATATACATAAATGTACCTGTGATCGAAGAGGAATTAAATTAGATGGAGGGGAAATTTTTCAAGATAATTTCATTCACATATTATCATATTTTACTAGAAAAAATCTACAAAAACGAAAACTGATTTCTGAGAAGGATTAATAATGGGTATGTTGACATTATTTTCTCATTTGGAGTTCACTCAGAATGCCTAAAATGTGAAATTTTTCATCATCCGGGTCTGTTGCAATAAAAAACCGTAGATATAACATTTCTGTAAGTGCATGTTTCAGTGACCTACTAACCACCCTGCAGGTGTTAAGGTTAGAATCCTAGAAGAATTTTAAGGTCTTCCGTTCCCAACTAAAGACCTTCTTGTTTTCGTTCTGTTTCTTTTTCTTCGCTATTTTTCTTTTTTTCCAACAAATTTTGTACACGCGATTTCTCATAAACGACTCAACTGATTTTCATTTCATTTTCAGATATGATAGATACTGTTCTAAACTTTATACATATTTTTTTTTATTTTGATGACGTCATTTCCGTTTTGGATATGTTGAAGTTTTAGCGATTTTCAGAGGGTCGGCTTGTCCTGGGATCTTCTCCTTAACGATTGAAGATATTGAATTCAAACTTTCAGGGATTGTAGTCGAAAGATTGTAGATGTGTCTTTAGGCATTCATTTTTGTCTGACAAAAAGCCGCTGAAGCTCGCCTGGACCCAAAAATTGAGATTAAAAAAAGTCGTTATTTTTTCTGATTTTCTTTCTTTTATCTCTTTTTCTGAAAAATATTTTGTAAAAACATGTTATGTGAAATGTGTTAAGAATTAAGGGCATTGGCAACGAAGTGCTCCGGATTTAAAAAATCCGCACCTGCATTTTCTCTTTTATACAATGAATTAGAGTTACCCCTTATGAATTGTTTCCCGATTGGAGTAATCTCCCGTAATATGAGCTCTTTTTTAATATTATGTTAAAAAGCAGTGGTTCCGAGGTAAACAAAATATGTCATGTTAAATGTATAAAGATGAACCTATATTTATATATTGCACTGCGACAACAAGCAAGTTACATGGGCCTTAGAAAAGAGAGGAGCAACTTCCTACATGTATATGGCAAACATTGTGAAAAAGATTTTGAATGACCATTCTTTTTGTTATTTACTATTGACAATCGTCAGACAGACGACCGAGGAAGGGGGGGGGGGGTCAGACCTACCGCAACATCTTCAACATGTTCACGAACAAAATAGAAACAAAGAGTAAACCAAACATTTGTTAACTCTGATACTCTTTAACAAAAAAAATAGTAGACCGACAGTCTTTCAGTCATTTTTTCTTCATACCTATTGTTTTGATATAGTACAATACACACATATATATGCATGAAATATTATATACACATAAAGTATTCATAGCTACCTTAATTTGTTGGCAATGAGATTATTTCCAAATTAAACTGACCTCATTGTTAAGTCAGAATTACCAATGTTTCACATTTTAATTACATGTATTAATTTGTAAAAGAGACATTTCTGACAATAAATAATGGTGTGTTACCTTTGCTGTCTTAGAGCACGCCTATAGGCTAACTAGGAATTCAAATATATTAGAACTTCTTTCTTGATACCTCAAAGATAAGTATAGAATTTATAATTGTGTGTGTGTGTGTGTGTGTGTGTCTTTGTATATTGGTCGTTGTATTCAGGTTACCTTTTAGGCCTATTGCATTGTAAGTGTTGAGAATATTGCGTAACAGATAATTTAACAGTTGTTTGACTCTTGTTTGACTTTTTCTTCTAATAATATTTTGTTAGGTTCTTCTCTGTTGTATTATTTTTCAAAGTTTTAACTAAAATGCAGATAAAAATTGTAATGAAATAAAAGAATCTACATAATGATACATGTAACATTAAAGATTTAAAATTTTTCTTTTTCTATCCATAACAATAACGATATTGGAATCCTAGTGGAGTAGTTTGGAGGTACTCTGAATGAAGTAAAATTATTGATAAAGGATAAAATAAAGTGATAATATGTTTTTGGTATGATAATAAATACTAATATTTGCATATCCATTGTTCTTCCCACTGTAAGTCCATACAGAGGAACTCACAGGATGAATGACCATCTTTAAGTTCTCCTTAAAGATAGCTTAAAGATGCTTAAAGGTAGCTTAAAGACGATCTTTAAGCCACCTTTAAGCTACCTTTAAGCTATATGTGTTGCTTAAAGATGGCTTAAAGAAAGCGTAAAGATGGCTTAAAGGCAGCTTAAAGACTATCTTTAAGCCACCTTTAAGGACAACTTATAGGTCCTTAATGTCCAAACTTCTTTAAGCTACCTTTAAGCTACCTTTAAGCCATCTTTAAGCCACCTTTAAGCCACCTTTAAGCCATTAAAAATCTTTTAATTCAATATTGTGCTTAATTTACCAACAAAATATATTAACTATATGATAATGAAAGAAAAGGTATTAAAAACGGTTTTTGCTCTAGAAAATAAAATGAAAAAAATAAATAATCCAAACGCCCAAAACAGTGATTGAACCCGGGACCCTTTGTTTACCAGCAACACCTAGCTTCCTCTGCACCACGGCTACTTACATATTAAGGGAGGTTTTTATATTCTATATATCAGTGGATATTGAATCAATGTATTCAATGTGTATTTTTTACTTGTAAAGATTTTGACTTCCATTCAAATTGTAACAATCAATCATATCTAATTTATAAATAACATGCATGCATATATTTAGAATGAAATACGGAACTTGGTCTTCAGTGAAAAAAAATTATTTTACCATAATGGAAACCATTAACGTTAGGCTTATTTAGTAAATAAATTTAAACCGAGTAGATAAACGTTCATCTAATTCACAGCTAAATGAAATGCAAGGAAGAAGATGAAATCATTTCTTTTATTAAATGCATTGAAACTATTAGGCTATTAGTTCTACGCAATTTTCCCGGTTTTCATGATCACGGCGCCGTTCCAGTATGTTTAAACATTTACTTGTATACATGATTTTTAGACTATCAATTCTATAACAAACAATATTACCAATAACGGGTGACGTATTTACTGCATGTGGCAATTGCAAATGATGTATACATATACTTGTACATACAATTATATGATATACCAGGCCGGGTATGTGACATATTTACTCTTATACATATATTTAAACAATTAACCCCTATTTGTGTTCACCGGTACAGGAATTAATTAGCCTCTAGATTTTACTCTTACATACATGTATCTTTAATTTGTAGACGTAACATTTTAAAAACACAGAGTTGGGAAATAATTCTTTGAAAATAAATTACAAATGTAAATAAACTTTAATTCACTAGAATTATCGTATACACGTACATACTAAGATTCAACGCCTTTAGAAACTCTGACTTGCACCTGGGCACACGACACACCTGTTGTGTATATCTGGTATATTCTGTGTTAGTTCCAGGGGTTTTCTTAAGTTGGACAAACAATAGACTCTAATTAGATATACACAAACAGGCACCTGGGCACAACACACAACTGTTGTGTATATCTTGTGTATTCTGTGTTAGTTCCGGGGGTTTTCTTAAGTTGGACAAACAATAGACTCTAATTAGATATACACAAACGAACAAAACTATGTCTAGACAAACAAAGCAGTAATATCCTGCCCGATATAACAAAGGCAGTTGAGAGTATTTTCATCTTTAACATGTATCTAGCAGATCTATAATTAGACCTAGAAATAATTAAAATTGAAAAAAAATACATACCTTCAACTGATTATTAAATTAAATCATGCAGTTTTGGTTCATTATCTTTATTTTGTTTAAGAACCGGATGAACTAAGAGAGAGAGAGAGAGAGAGAGAGAGAGAGAGAGAGAGAGAGAGATTTCACCGATTAATTTATAATAGGAAACAAACATAATTAAATATAATTTCATACACAAATTTAGATACAGAGACTGCGCTCACCCCTACAATAATTTTGAATAATTTTGAACAAAAAATTATAAAGATTTTTATAACGGCAATCTGTGTCCATCGGAGCGGTGTTGATGATAGCGATATGTGTTTAATGGCACGAAAAATAAAACCGCCTGGAACATCCCCTCCCCTTCCTTGGAAATTATATCATCACTCGGATCACCCCCTCCCCTCCCTATAAAAGAGCATTTGCATTTAATACATGTTTTTATTGTTCAGTTTGATCAAACCTGACTTAAAGGGAACTTAAAGATGGTTTAAAGACAACTTAAAGGGAGCGTAAATGCCACTTAAAGATGCTTAAAGGTAGCTTAAAGATGGCTTAAAGGTGACTTAAAGAAGTTTGGACAATACGGACCTATAAGCTCAGCTTAAAGGTGACTTAAAGGTGGCTTAAAGATTGTATCTCCTTTAAGCCACTTTTACGCCACCTTTAAGCCACCTTTAAGGACTTGCTTTAAGATTGTTTTTCGCCCTGTGACTGCAATTATTTTTCTATAATCGCAATTGCTCTGTCTGTATACTATGACGTCATAAAGGTGTGACGTCATATACTTTTCCATGACGTTATATTTACATTCTACTGTGTTTTTATACCCCCCGCAAACAAAGTTTGGGGGGGTATATAGGAATCACCTTGTCCGTCCGTCCGTCTGTCCGTCTGTCTGTCTGTCTGTCTGTCTGTCTGTCCGTCTGTCTGTGCAATCGTGTCCGGTCCATATCTTTCTTATGGAGAAACATTGGAAGTTCTTACTTCACACAAAGATTGCTTATGACCTAAGGGTGTGTCATGACCTTGACCCAAGGTCATTCGGGCAAGGTCAAGGTCACTGGCAGAAAAAGTGCAAAATTCGTGTCCGGTCCATATCTTTCTTATGGAGAAACATTGGAAGTTCTTACTTCACAAAAAGATTGCTTATGACCTAAGGGTGTGTCATGACCTTGACCCAAGGTCATTTGGGCAAGGTCAAGGTCACTGGCAGAAAAAGTGCAAAATTCGTGTCCGGTCCATATCTTTCTTATGGAGAAACATTGGAAGTTCTTACTTGACACAAAGATTGCTTATGACCTAAGGGTGTGTCATGACCTTGACCAAGGTCATTCGGGCAAGGTTAAGGTCACTGGCAGAAAAAGTGCAAAATTCGTGTCCGGTCCATATCTTTCTTATGGAGAAACATTGGAAGTTCTTACTTCCCACAAAGATTGCTTATGACTTAAGGGTGTGTCATGACCTTGACCCAAGGTCATTTGGGCAAGGTCAAGGTCACTGGCAGAAAAAATGCAAAATTCGTGTCCGGTCCATATCTTTCTTATGGGAAAACATTGGAAGTTCTTACTTCACACAAAGATTGCTTATGATTAAAGGGTGTGTCATGACCTTGACCCAAGGTCAATTGAGAAAGTTCAAGGTCATTGTTTTAAAAAAGCTAAATTCTGTCTGTGTCATGTCTTGTATTAATGGAAATATTAGAAGCTAAAAATTAACAGTTTTCAAAAATAAAGCAGTTGTTATTTATAGAAAATGGACAGTGAAATAGATTCATCCAATATTTTCTATAATAGCAAAAATGCACGCGTTATGATTTTTTTCTTAGCGGGGGGTATCAATTGTGAGCTTGCTCACAGTACCTCTAGTTCCAATAAATTCTGTGATCTTCAAATGACTCTAAATGCAAAAAGTAGTCAAAGGTTAAAATGACGAGTTTTATTATGACGTCACAAACGTTGAACACTGTAAACTGCAACTTCACAAGCGAAAATCAAAGTTCACGCTTGTGGCTGTTACTGTGGCTCTTCCATTAATATTAACTTACCCTTAGGATAAGATAGGAATTTTAACGCTTATGCGCGTTACTCAATTTGTAAGCACACGCCGCTGCAGTTATGAGAGTGTATACTTCAAAAAAGCATGATTCAATGCTATAATAGATTCAAACCACTATACGATACATCATGTGTTTTTAAGGAATAAATTTAATTTCTACCTATGTTATACGATAACTTGGAGCAGTTACCCTTTATAAACCGCGAAGCAGTTTATAAAAAATCGTACAACATAGGTAGAAATTAAATTCATTAGTATAATTTAATTTTCTACTATTTAAATTAGATAATAAGGCCCATTAATTAGTTAAAATATGTTAACTTGTACAAAATTTAAACGTTACGTCAAGCGGATAAATACGTTTCGCTCGCTCGTCTTTTTTTGACGTAGGCAAGTTATGTTAAAGGATATATATGAATTTGTTTAGCAAATCAAATAAGGTGTTACAATCAGAATTAAATCATTTCTCCATAAAATTGATGCATTTAATTAAAACATGTCTTATGATAGCATTTTAAAGGAATTATTGTTATAACATATCATTGATACTGTTAACAAATCTATGTGAATTAAAAAGATACATTACAGTCTGAATGTTTATATTTGATACAATAGCTAACTGACAAGGTCTAGGCTAATACAGGGTATTTGCGAGTGGTAAAATACAAATGTAAGTAATAAAGAACAATTATTTAGTGAACATGGCGTTATGAATAGCAACTGCTCTGCTGGCATATTTCCCAAGATGCGCTATCGCACATCATGAAATATGCCAACATAGCCATTGCTATTCATAACGCCATGTTCACTAAATAACGTTGTTTATTTCTTAAATATAGGTGTATTGCATATTTAATCATTTTGGGAATATAAATCCATGCATATTTTTTTTTTAAACAAAGCACTCTATTTTCCAAGTAATAAACATGACTGTTTATCAGCAAGGAAATACCTTTACGTGTTATATATGTTTTTAACTTTATTTCATTGTCTGTTAATATTAGAGATATATTTTCTGGTTATTCATAAATATTTTTACACAATCAAAAGCTCTAGATTCTAGTACTATGTTGGGATTGTTTCTCATTTTAACATAAATGAGATACAAAATATTTATAGATATATATCTTTTTGTCTTGATATGTATATCGTTTAACAATAATTAATAATAATTGTTTGCAGGTAATTGTTATATTGTTGTCATCACGGAGTATTTGACTAAATGGGTTGATGGTGAGGCAATACCAGAAAAAACTGCGGAAAATGTCCTAAGGGTTCTGTCAAGATTTGTGGCAAACCATGGTATCCCAAACGTTTTAATAACTGACCAGGTTCGAGAATTCTGCAATCAGCTCATTGACAGATTTTGTGAACAATTCAAAATAGACCATCGCGTCGCATCCCCATACTATCCTCAAACAGGCGGGCACACCAAGAGATACAATAGAACCCTCTGTGTGGTGCTGGCAAAATATGTGAATGATGAGCAATCAGACTAAGACGAGAAGATTAATTCAATGCTTTTTGCATACCGTACGTCCGTTCATTCGTCGACCAAAGAGACGCCATTTTATTTAGTTTACGGACGACAGCCTCGACTTCCAGTTGATTTGGCTTTACCAACAGGACCTGTGGAAAGCTTACCAGAGGATTTTGAGGAGCTTATAGAACAAAGGTGCCAAGCATTCCTTCGCCTTAACATCAGAAGAGAGGGGGCAGCCAAGAACATAAAAGAATCTTAAAACTCACAGAAAAAGTATCATGATAATAAAATTAAAAGAACAAATATCAAGGTAGGAGATAATGTACTAGTACACAATACTAGAAAGACAACTAGAAAAGGGGGGAAACTTTTTAAAAACTGGAATGGTCCTTATGTTGTTGAAAATGTTCTTGGGAAGGGAACATATAGACTCTCCGGACTTAAACATGCAATAAACGGCAATCGACTTGAATTGTACGTAACCAGAAATGGATCTCCGAGCCAAACTACAAAGGACTTTGAAACAGAAAAAACATGATAAAGACAAGGATGACACCCCTGAAAAAAGATGTCCGCACTCTGAAGATGATTATGAAGAGAACACTGATGGATCCTACACTCAAACCGCGAAAAGCCCTTGGAAAAGAAAAAAAACGTGACAAAGACAAATATACCAGCCCTAAAAAAAGATGCCAGCGCTCTAAAGATGATGAAGAAAACACCGTAGGATCCTCAACTAAAACTGCAAAGGGTCCTGGGAAAAGAAAAAAAGTGACAAAGATGTAGCCTCTGAAATAGGGTTTCCGCGCTCCGAGGCTGATGTTGAAGAAAACAGCTATGGATCTTCAACGCTAACTGCAAAGGACCCTAAGAAAAGAAAAAAAACGTGACAAAGACAAATATGTCATCCCTAAAAGAAAATGCCAACGCTCTGAAGATGATGAAGAAAATACTGATGAATCTCTAACTCAAACGGCAGAGGGCCCTGGGAAAAGAAAAAAAACGTGAGAAAGATGTCGCCCCTGAAATAAGATGTCCGCGCTCCGAGGATGATGTTGAGAAAAATACCAATGGATCCTCAACTAAAACTGCAAAGGGTCATGGGAATAGAAAATAACGTGACAAAGATGTCGCCCCTGAAAGAAGATGCCAACGCGCTTCGAGGCTGATGTTGAAGAAAACAGCGATGGATCCTCCACTCAAACTGCAAAGGTCCCTGGGAAAAGAAAAAAACGTGACAAAGACCGAGATGTCAGCCCTAAAATAAGATGACAGCGCTCTGGAGATGATGAAGAAAACACCGATGGATCCTCCACTCAAACTGCAAAGAGCCCTGGGAAAAGAAAAAAAAACCGACAAAGACAAAAATGTTGCCCGTGAAATAAGATGTTCGCGCTCCAAGGCTGATGCTGAAGAAAACATTCACTCCGAATGTTCTTGTCCAGATGGTGGAAATTCGTTCGAGCCTTTCCGGGGTGAGAAAGACAGTAACGGCAGTGACCCAATTATAGTTGGGGACTATTAGGGGAACACAATGGTAAACTTTTTTCCCACTGATGATCAATGGCAGAAAACAAAATCGTTGATATTTGATATTCATGTGAAAAACATAAATGATAATGGCAGAAAAAGAAAAATGAAAATCACAGCAGAACCTGGAAAAATCGTAAATATGAGGGGAGGTGGAAATTGTTTGTTCCGCGCATTTGCTTCATTGTATTTGGAGTTTAAACATTTCACAAATGCGTTAGGGAAAAACTAGTGTCTTTCATGGATGATAATAAAGTTTTGTTTACAAAGGTGGAAAACACACCGATGGAGCAGTATCTATCAATATAAAAAATGAAAGAACTTGGCACCAGGGGTACAGAAATGGAGATTCTGGCATTTTCCCTTATTGTGCAACACAACTGTATATGTTTTTTGCAATTATGGCGGTCAAGGGTGGAGATGGTTACCTTATAAGCCTCTTGCAGGAAACAGCACAAACAATCCTTGCGTGTATCTGGTGAACAGATATGGCCATTTTGAGCCAGTATTGGATGTTCAAGAAGAGATATACACCAGAACCCCATACCTTAAGATCGGTGATTATCTTAACCGTAGATATCATCATTTTCTTTCACAAGAAATGTTGGATTCTTCCCTAGTCATGCAGCTTCAGACGAGCAAAAATTAAGGGACTTTGAGGATATTAACCCTCCACAAGTGTACACAAAAAAATTCACGGATAGGTACTGTCAGGGAAGCTGAAACTTGTGTGGAAGCATTCTCAGGTAGTGTATAAACAAAGGTGTAAAAAATCATGATTCTCGGGGTAGGGTGGGCCCACAATGGGGAGGTCGAATTTTACAAAGGAAAATATAGAGTAAATTCTTAAAATTCTTCTTCTCAGAAACAAAAAAAAACTTATGTGGAGACATCCATTAGTATTGTAGATTCAAAGTTGTGAAAATTATGACCCTCAGGGGTAAGGCGGGTCCACAAAGGGTTAGGGTTAGAATTTATACACATGAATATATAGAGTAAATCTTTAAAAATCTTCTTCTCAGAAACCAGGAAAGCTGGAACTTATGTGGAAGCATCCTCAGGTAGTCTAAATTCAAAGTTGTGAAAATCATAACTCCCAGCGGTAGGGCAGGCCCACAATGGGGAGGTTAAAATTTACAAAGGAATATATAAAGTAAATCCTTGAAAATCTTCTCATAAAGCCTTTGGCCAGGAAAGCTGAGACTTATATGGAAGCATCCTCAGGTATGTAGATTTAAATTTGTGAAAATCATGACTCCCGGGGTTAGGATGGGGCACTACAATGGGGGTAGAATTTTACATTGAAATAGAGTAAATTTTTAAAAAACTCCTCTCATGAACCATTTGGCCAGGAAAGCTGATATTTGTGTGTGGAAGCATTGTCAGGTTGTGTAGATTCAAGTTTATTCAAATCATGATCCCCGGGGGTAGGATGGGGTCAAAACAGGAGGGGAACAAATTTCTAAGTAGGAATATAAAAAGAAAAGTCTCAAAATCTTCTTCAAAACCATTTGCCTAGGAAAATTGTAACTCAGGTGAAAGCAGCTTCAGATAGTGTGGATTCAAATTCGTTAAAATCCAAATTTTAAGGAGTAGGGTGAGGCCACATTGTTGTACAGTGGAAAACATTTCTATTATTCACAAAAACTTAAATGTCATCATGTATGCAAGCATTTTGATGCTGCTGATTTATTCGTTATTTTAAATACACCGACATATAATCTAACCGATGATTTACGTAAAATTATAATGCAACAATAGGTAAATAAAGTGTTGGTAATTACCCTTTAAGAGGAATGTCTGCAGCACTTAAATCTTGTTTATAAGCGTTAGGATTATTCAGGTTTGAAAATATATCACACATGCAAACATTGATTAAAACGTGACATTATTTCTTCATCATATCAAATCATTGAACTCTTTATATCAATTTGAAATTCAAGTTTGAACATTATTATTGATTATTACCAAATTTTAGGTGATGCATGGATAGGAATCGGCTCAGAGAAAGTGTTACTGAATGGTGTATCTCTCCTTAACATTTGGTTTCTTTTGCATATAAATATTTTTTTTCTTACTAATGTTCACAATTTTGCCATTTACATGTTAATTTACTTTCTTTAACGTACTTGGTATTATATACTATGTAATAACACAAGAATTACACATTCTTAAATGATAGATGGCTAAATTGCACAAGGATAAAATTAACATAATTAACAAGTAGGTTTTCAAATAAAATACGCAGTACCTCAATCATTTCTGTCTTAAGAACTTTTTTCACCTTAGATTGAGACTTGAATTAGGATTTTATAAAGAATATGATGACCCGATTTCTTAAAATGATATCATGGAAGTTCGATGCCGTTGTTTGGAAACATCCATTCTGCTTAACGTTGCTTCTTCCCCAAATGTTTTTCAAGAAGACCCAACATGTTGGGGTCTTCGTTAACAGTATTATACGGATTAATAGCAACTTGAATTCCTAACAAATGAGGACAAATCTCAAACAGATAGTATGCAAAACTATAGGCATTGTACTTAATTGCGAGAGTCAGTTACTCAGTACAGAATTTCCGTTTACGGTGAGCAACATTATGTCTACCGGTCTTTCTGCATTTATAAGTGTGATAGTAGAGTAATATGTCTATGTGTATTTGTTCGTTTTGCATTTTCTATTTTTTGTCTTGTTCAATAGAATCTAAAATTTATATCAGTCAAAGTTTAACTGAGCAAGTAAATTGAGTTCTTCCTATCTGTAATTTCATATGTTCATAATATTAACCAAATATATTGAAGCTAGGTGTATAAATAAGTTACCTATAATTTTAATTAAGTTAGAGCAGTATACCGTTCTCCAAAAATACTATCTAGTCGATATCTGTGGCATCTTATTGTATGTAAATTTCATATTAACTTAAGGTTTACTTATCAGTGTAAATGTTAAGTCTCTGGTTTTATTTTAATTGCACTGTCATTACTAAAGTATATTTTTGTAATTAAAGTAACAATACTTGGAATGTGTCTGTAAAGTTCAAAGGTTAGCTTTCTTTACAGTACGCACTCTAATTGATTTTTTATGAAACGTAAAATGTATTTGTGGTAACAATATGTGGTAACTTATAGCTAATGTATTTTCTTTTATTTTGTCAGTTTTCTCATATAATGTATTATTTTGTAGGTCAATGCCTCTATATTCATTGTTAAAATAAAGTCATCAGATACACGGTACACCATCTTCATTTTCCTTGACTGCTCGGTTACATCATGACGCTGCGAGAAAACAACAACATCTCGAGGAATTGACCATATTAAGGTAATTAAATTCCAGATATGCCAGGAATCGGTGCAGGAGAAATAAGTCTGTGAGTTAGGACTTTAATCTCAGGGCCCGCTGTTTCAACTGTATGAGTAGTATTTACCAATAGCCTTTACCTGGAACTGTATACATGGAGTGAACTGTCTACCGCTATTCTGTCAAAATGAATAAAAAGGAACTCCAAAATCGCGTAATTCTTGAACAAGAGTTACTTGACGCAAAACTATCTAAGGCCAAAGTTATTGAGAAACATACATTTGAGAAACATACATTTTTTGCGGAAAATTGTAAACTAAGAACATTTTCGGGTAGACCAAGGAATGATGGTGATCATTCCATTGATGGCTGGATTGAGGAATTGAGAATAGCTTTCTCAGCCCGCGGAAGGACCGATGCACAGAAAGTTGATCTGATAATATAATCATCTAGAACGCCAGGCAAAGGAGGAAATAAAGTTTCGCGCCGATATTCGCCATGACCCCGAAGCGATATTGGAATGTCTACGGTCAGCGTTCGGAATTCCGGAAAGCATCATTACGCTTCAATAAAGTTTCTTTGAACGTCAGCAGAGGGAAAGTGAAACGATCCAAGATTATTCATATGTCCTTGTAGAATTATACCAAATAGTGATCAAGAAAGACAACACCGTATTTCCTAAAAAAGAAAGAACTTTGTGTGAGCGTTTTGTTAACGGACTTCATGACAAGTATATGAGGAAAGAAGCTAAACGTCTGTTCCGAAGAAAGTTTGACAAAATAGACTTCTATCATTTGCGGGATAAAATGATTTTATTCAGTGAAGAAGAAGAAGTCGAATCGACTCAAGTCTCACCATGTGAAATCAAGCTTAAGAAACCTCAGACATGCCATAGTCAGTGATCAGCGATCATCCAAATTTAAATACCAAATCTTCTGATGCGTCCAATACTGAAGACCTGTTAAAATTATTCAAGCACAACGGAAACAAATAGATTCCCTGACCGGCTATATAAAAGATAGCAAAAACAAACAACAACCTATGGAACGCCATACCACACAAATACCTATAGAACGTTTTACCAATGCCAACGAGTCATCTACGGAGCGCCGTTCCAATCAGTATCATATGGATCGCCGGGCCTTTAATCGATCTGTGTATTGTTATGGTTGTGAAAGACAGGGTCATATTCAGAGGAACTGCATTGCTACAGCGTACAGGAACAACGGTTCGGAAAACTAGTAGCATCTATTACTACGAGTCAACCAATAGATGATAATGAAAAAGACTCATTCTAATATCGAGCAATAGGACAGAGTCCAGTGCTTTGTGATAAAGTGTGTGATGTAGATATTCCGTGTTTAGTCGAAACAGGATCCGTTGTATCTACAATTACTGAAACGTTTTACAAGAAGATCTGAGAGCCCGTTGGAAAAAGTCTTAGTGAACAATGTTTGTTACAATTTAAAGCTGCCAATGGATTAACTCTTCCGTATATTGGGTACGTTTAAATTGATGTAAAGTACTGTTGAAATGTATTAGAACAGCGTGTTTTCATTTTGTCAAAGATGCGACTGATGAATTTACGAGAAAACGTAAAGGAGCTGTTCCCGGCATTTTAGGAATGAACGTTCTGAACTTATGCAGGGATATTCTATGAAACTCTGATGTTCCTAATGACGGGATTTTAAGTTACGTGTTCGCAAAAACAACCGAGTGCGATAGAAAATCTAATATTGGATTTGCTAGATAAAGTGGAACAGTTCCTATACGCATACCAGGCAATACCGTTGTAGTGCTTTGTTGTACCGGACCCAATATCGACGGTGATATAGTAGTGAATTCTTTGACCAACGGAGCGCATCTACACAGAAATTTCAAAACGGTATATACTTTTACTAATATTGTTGGAGGTCAAATGTGTGATCGGGCAGCTAATGTGGGAGATGAGGACATATTCATCTAACCAAGAAAGAGACTTGGAACCGTATCAAGATGTGAAATTGAAAGTGAACATTCTAAATTGAATTTAAAAGTGTAGGAAATGAAGAAGAAATTTGTATTCATGAGCTCCAGAGTGAAGAAGTAGTGGTTACGTCATCAGAACAGGGATTTGAAATACCAGCTGATATATACCATTTGGTTTGCATCGTGGAGGAGAAAGAGTTAATTACGTCATTATTTCAGAAACAAAAAAAAACGTGTTTTCAAAAGACAATGATGATATAGTCTGTACAGATACCATCAAACATCAGATTCGCCTCGTTGACAGTAAACCTATGTCACAACAGTATCGTCACATTCTACCATCCCAATTTGACGAAGTGAAGCAACACATTCGAAAATTATTGAAGAATAATGTGTTACGGGAAAGCACAAGTCCATTTGCATCGGCCATTGTTTAAGTTAGAAAGAAGGATAACTCACTCCAACTGTGCGTAGATTACCGGAAGCTAAACGACAAAACAATTAAGGACAAGTTTCCGTTACCTAGAGTCGAAGAATCCTTTGACGTTCTGCATGGTTCCGTTATGTTTTCCACAGTAGATCTTACCTCAGGATACAACCAGATAACATTAACAGAAGAAGACAAAGAGAAAACCGCGTTTATGACTCCCTTTGGATTGTATAAATTAAACCGCATGCCATTTGGACTTACAAATGCACCAGCAACGTTCCAAAGTCTTATGCAGCACTGTTTTAGAGAAGTTTTCAACATTTTGTTAGTTTTCGTTGATGACATCATCGTATATTCCAAGACCCTTCAGGAACACATCAATCGACGCGACTTGACAGGGTGTTTACTATTTTAAAACAGCATGGATTTAAGTTGAAAATGAAAAAGTGCACTTTTGTCAAACCATCTGTGAAATATTTAGGCCATGTGGTGAGCAAAACGGAATTAGTACAGATGAAGAAAAGATTAAGTGTATTAACGATTGGAACGTATCTGAAACAGTGAAAGAAGTGAAATAGTTTGGGGATTTGCAGGTTACTACCGTCGTTTCATTCGTCATTTTTTCAGATTGCCGCACCTTTACTAGAAATATCGAAAAACAACATGAAACACCCCAAAACCAAATTTGGAGATAAGTGGACTAAACACTGTCAAGATTCCTTTAAAGAGCTAAAGAAAGTGTTGTCGACAGCCCCGTTACTCGGATATGCAGACTTTACCTTACCTTTTGTGGTGGAAACGGATGCAAGCGCACACGGACTTGGAGCCGTATTGTTGCAAAATCTAAACAAACGCGTGGTTGTGATTGCATACGCTAGCCGTATGCTTCGACCAAATGAGCGGATGGCAAAGAATTTGAGCAATCTTAAGTTAGAGTTATTGGCCCTGAAATGGAGTGTCACGGAAAAGTTAAGAGATTATCTTCTTGGAAATAAATTCACTGTGTTAACAGATAATAATCCGTTAAAGTATCTTTCAACAGAGAAGCGTATGGGCAGAAGAGGGCATCACAATTTGCGGAGTTCAACTCTGAAATCAAATACAGACCTGGAAAGCAGAATGGGAACGCTGATGTGTTATCTCGTCTACCTCATTATATTCTTTGTGAGTGCATTCAGGGAACCATAATTCCTCAGGAAATTAAAGCAGCACAAAACTTGGTTATATTTATTGAATCTTCTGATGTTTCTTTTGTGAATACCTTTCCAACTTATTTTATGGAAGAATTAGCCGAGATGTAGTCAAATTCATTTCATTTCATGAATCGAGATGCATTTCAAATAATTCTAATTCTTTGCCCTTTGTGCTGCCATTACCTGCACAAAAATGCGCAATTGTCCATCACTTTTCTGTTCTTTTAACGTTCAGATCCGGGTATTGCTCCAATAAATATTTACACATTTCAATGTGTTCATGCAAACAAACCATATGAAGTATGTTCATGCCAATGTAAGTTTCTTGTGTCACCGTCGTTTTTAATTCAAGATATTTCATAATTTCTAAACTCTAACTTCTAGAAGCAAAGTGGGAAGCGTATCTTCCTTTAGGATCAATAGCATTTAGCAAGATGAGAATTTCTCTTATATATATTCCCATGCTTCGAAATGCCCATTGTCGCATGCAATGTGTAACGCGTTCCTGTCACTCTCAGACTTATGTTCAAAACTGACTTTTTTTGCATTGAAAAACTTTAAAACATTTGTATGTCCGTTCTTTGCTGCATACAGTGCCGCGTTCCATCCTTCTTTACTTTTTTATGAATAAAATCAACGTAGCGTCCGAAATATATTCACAAATTTCCACTTTACTGTATTTACAGGCAAAATGGAATACGTTTTGTCCATTGTTCGTAGTTTCCTCTGGACTGATTCCTTCAGCAATCAATAGCTTAAATATCTTAACGGAGCCAGATTCTGCGGCGTAATGACAAGCGTTTTACCTAACACTGATCTCGCTTTCAATATGTCTTCAAATTCTGTATTGTCCAAAATATATTTGCAAAGATCATAGTTACCATTTTGTGGGGCGATATGAAAGACAGTCATTTTGTCGCGTGTTTTTGAACATACATTTAAGTTTTCGGATTGTAATTTTTTAAATATTCTTAGATTTCCGCCTTTCGCAGCAAAGTGCATCACATTCCAACCATTTTGATCCGTTTTCAACAGAAGATGTTTACGATTTCCAATTTCATTTTTTGATGAAACGAAAAGTTTTCTACACTCCCGTCCAGACAAGATTGTAGAATACGTTTCATTGAAGTTCTTCCTTCGTCGGTGTCTTCGGTGGAATTTCCCTAGTTAACATCTGAAAGATTTAAAATAAAACAAGTAATAAGAGGAAGTTTTAAACTAAAAATTTTGAATTTACTGAATGGGTGTAAATATAAACTGTAATATACGACGACTTTTATTTCATGTATATTTACCCACCCAGTAAATTTAAAATTATTAAACAAGTTATTGTGGTCACAAAACCAATGTGAAATTATCTTCCAATAGTTTATCATTTCACTTCAACCCCTTGTTACATAGATTTCTTCTTCTAAATATTTCTCGTGGGCCATTTAAAAAAAACCAATAAAATCATTAATACCTTATTTCTTGAAAATCAGTTTTCCAAATAAATAATTATGATATTCAAAGAGATTGTGGTAAGTCTTGGTATAATCTATTCAAATTAAAGTTTTGTTTAACCTCGTTACGTTTATAAACAGCATCGTCTAAAACCACAAAAATTAAATGTACTTGTTTATATGTTTATACATGTACATTACTTGTCAAAAAGAGTTCAAAATAACGTTAACAACGGAGAAGGGAGAGTGAAATTGATATTTTATTTTTTGTAAACATATTTTGTGGGCTTGCTTGCAAATAAAGGAAATGTAGTTAAAGATTGAAAAATTAAACCACGAGAGGATTTTGGGTTGTGTCGATGCCAAACTCTTTATTACATATATAATCATCGTGCATTGAATTGTTAAAGAAAAAAAATAGATATTGAGCATTCCAAATTAAACGGTTTTTTAATTTCAAAATTTAGGAATTACTAGGAATGTCTGCTTTTGCTCATAAAATATGTCACAAATAAAAATTATTTTCTAAATAAAAAGATTGATCAAACAAAACAAGGTTTTCCTTGAAAAGTACTGCGTGATTTGTCGTATAAATTCTAATTCTAACAAATATTATAATAGAAATACTAATAGTTAGGTTTTCTTTCGATTTACTCTCTTAAACCATAAATGTAATCATCTTGTTACTGTATCTTTCACCGTCACGATGAATTCGATTAATGATAGTTCAGTGGCATGTATCCCGTAATGGATTAAAAAACCCCTACGGGGTAGCAAAAAAAAATAATAATACGGAATCCGCGTTGACCAATCTTTCATGTTGTAAATATTGGATTTACTCACAGGGTGAAAATAATTGTCATGGTGTAAAGAACAAGATAGGGTAAGGGCCATTTTTGGCCCCCTCAGCAAATATGTTTATTTTATTACCATGCATAGTATTGACCTCATTACTCAACATGGTAGGATTTTTTTCTTGGTTACCCTTCTGTATAGTTGCCTAGCAACGGAACAAACGTCACCATAGTTTCGGTCTAAATTTAAAAATAACCTCTTTGTTCGATTACAAACATTTAAGTTACTATCATTTCGATGAGCATTAGTTCATTTAATTGAATTACCAACATGAATTAATGCATTAAATGCATAAAATTTTTAACCAGCGTTTCCATGGCAACCATGAATTTCCTTAGTAACCAATTAAATAACTTCAATTTCAACCTCGATTTCATTTGAAAAAGTAATCAATGTATTAAAAAACTTTAAAAAAAACTTTTCAATAAATAATGTGTCAAATATTGTTCTTTACATCATTGTTCATTAATTTGTGTTTCCATTTTATTAATAAAACATTCCATAGCAACCATAAAAAATAGAGAGATCTGCAAATGCGGAATTTTTTTGGGGGGGGGGGTGATGGTGGTGTCTTAAGATAGTATTGACCTCAGTTATCGACACCTTAGAGGATTTTCTGGGTAACCATTTGCTATACATATACATGAAGAACCATGAAATCAATAGATATGAGTGAGGCTCTGTTACTAAATAAATCAAGAAAACTCCTTGTCCTTTTACTAATATGGTAGTTACCATAAATTACTTATTAATCATCCTTCTTTTCAAAACTTTTAAACTATCAATTACATCAACACACCAAAAGAAAAATGTATTTTAAATTCAGAAATTCATTTATTCAATGCATTTTCTCAGTAACCAGTTAAATATATTATATATTTTAGTCCAAATACAAACAGCATGTACAAGTTTAAAACTAACTAGTATTTAACATTGCAGCAATTTTTGTTCCAAAATATTTAAGTGTTCACAGAGAGATAATATAATGTACAAAATAATATTATTTATTATAATTTAAATCCAATGATTTGTACCTTTACTTGTACATGTAACAAAGATTTGTACATATCTCACTAAAGTGCTTACAAATATGGATGAAATACATGTAAAAATTAGTATCACCTATTATACTTCACATATTATAACTTTAGCAAGCACACATAACATGTACTTTTCATATTAAAGTAAATCGTGTTATTGTGACCAACAACTTTGTGATTGTACATGTACACATGTTGTATACGCATCAACGAATTCTTCACAACAGGCTACATATAAATTAAATAATCAACAGAATGTATCGTTCTATCAACAAAATTGATGGTACATTCATTTACATTAGCAAATACATATAACGATTACGTGTACATATGTGCACTGTAAACGAGAAATGAACATACATGTATAGGGCCAATCATGCAACCCATAAAAGATCAAATCAACTGTATGAGTTGGCTACAAAAATATTACCTTGATAACACAAAAGAAATTGCAACTTGTCAAAATATTGAATGTTTTTTAGAAGTAAAATCATGTTCTTTTCCAAAAAATCATGCGTCTCTATTCAGACTAAAAATTAACTAATAATGTCAAGTGATGTCTTGTATAAAAAATTCTTGATATGACAATTACATTTCATTTCAACAGTATCTGCTACACATGCTAACAATACTGTGACAAATGAATTGAATTTTACAACATCTCTACAACATGTGTTAATTTTCAGTAAAGTTGTAATAGATTAATTTTAAGAAATCATGTTTTTATACATTATATACCATTACAGGTATATTACGATATACACTGTATTACAACTCTATATTTAACAAATTAAGTATGGCATTTCATGCTTTTGACATATAGAAATGTATGACCTGCTATAATGATAAACCCAACTCTCTTTAAAATAATGAAATATTGTAATTATTTTAACAGCAAGCTCGGATTTTGCAGCAGGCCAAGTTTACGAGTATGTTTCAACTACGCCAGTGACTTGCGATGTTACGAGTGTGTTTCACCTGCGCCAGAGGATCGCATCCTGTTCTGCACAATCCCATTATGCTCTGAATTTAAACTGATGAAAACAATCTTAACCCATAAACCCTACCAACACTTCATATAAATTTCATATTTCTTAAAAAATTAGGCCTAATTATAATACACATGAATATCTTTTTGTCCTTAAAATATGGAATATAACCTCAATCCTTATTGTAAATAATTTGATATCAGAATATTAAAAAAGGGAACTTCCAAACAAAATGTTTTAAAAAAATATAGCTACAATTTAAAAATATCTAAATGTAGATTTCAGAACATTTAGCACAGACGAAAAACATTGTGTGAAGTTACATCTAGTATACTTGGAAAAAAAAAGAGATGAACATTTCTTGCCAATCATACCGCCCACAAAGGAGATTAACAACATGAGTTGCCAAAAAATGTTATCTTTTTTTTTTTTACTAGATAGTAACATTTTACATGTATATGAATGTATACAATTGTAGATGGAGATTTAGAGATATATAACACTACATTAAATAAGAAATAGATGTAAGATGTTGCGCACATTTAACTGGTATTCAATATGCATACACAAAAGTCAAGCCGATAATATACTTGTGTACTAATTTTTGACAAAGAATTATTTTCAGCACAGTTAACAGTTGAAATCAGTAATTATCACAATAAGATTATCATGTTCAGGTATACGTACAGTAAGATACATACATAAATGCAAATACTATAACCATGCAACAAGTCTTCAACTTCACTCTTCGGGGATTTCCTCACTCTCACTTTCACTGTCCGTTTCTGGAAGGAGGCTGGCATCAGTCATACTACCGTGAAACTTCAAAGGATGAAGTTGAGTTCCTAGAAAGCGAAAGTATCCAAGATACCAGAGGACACTGGCTACATGGGCACAGCATCCCACAACACGAGCCCCTACTTTGCATGTGCAGTACCAGCCACTAATTTCGCCATCTAAAGTAAAATGGATGAACGCTGTATGGCGGACACTGTTAGAATGTCTTGATCTCAGTTTTACTCTCAGTAGGTTTTCAACTGAATTGCACACAAACACTTCAAACTGGTCTTCTGTAAAATTATCCAAGACATAGTTTTTTGCCTCTTTTAACTGATATATTCCAAATGTAATTTCTCTCAGCTTTTCCATAGACAACATGGGAAATTCAGGCAAGGGAACTGCAGTATCACTGGTGTTCATATTAACTTTTTTGAAAACAGATCTTTTTTTTTAGCAGTCCTTCCTCTTCAACCATTTTCTGAACATCATTTCCCTTAAGACTTCTCTCCAACATTTTCTTTGCTAATTCTTTAGAGGAAGAATCCATGTCTGCCAAGTGTGGACGGTAGCAGTTAAATAATGCGCAAACAATACGTAGAAGATCGCCAATGTATGGTATGTAATGGTTGGAAACTACTTTATCAAAGAATTTCCATTGTTTAATCCTTGCATTGACACTTTCAACTACCCATCTCACTTTTGTCACAAGTCTACTTGTATCAGCCTCTTCTGTGCTGTGCTGACTATTGCCTTTCTGAAGATATTGTGGCATTTTTACTTCATATCCCTCCTCAATGAGATATCCAGACACATCCCTAAATCCTCGGTCTACTATGAAAATATCATTATCATACAGCCAGGATTTCATTCCATCAGTATTAGTTTTCAGAATATGTTTTGTGATTAAGGCATCATTGTTTTTCGCATAGTAAGGTCCCAAAATGGACAAAATATAACCATCAGTTCCGACAATGACCATAGGTTTAACTAAGGGTCTATGTTTATGCATGCTATATGACATCCTTTGGAAGGTATAGTTTGAGCTCTTCTGGATGTACACATAGGTGCCATCCAAGACAATAATTGCAGCATCATCATCATGGCTTGAGAATAATTGTTTGGAAAGAGGTGTAGTATCCCTGGAAACAAAATCTTCATGTGATATATGTTGAAATCCAATGTGTAGGGGTACAAAAATTTTCATCAAACAATTCCTTCCACTGTGAATACATCTCTGAATCTGATCTTTGGAGAGAGAAAATATAACACCCAATAGATGGTTTGGCAAACCAGTTCTGAGCTTTGTCAGTAACATGGCAACGCAGGTGTTGATTGTCCGAACACTGCTGTTTCTCAAAGTTGATAAATGGGATACAATGTCTTCAAAGTTTTCTTTTGTAATTCCAGTTAAACTGTAACATACACTGTCTGGTAATAGATTCACATTCTCAAAGTTTAAGCAACTGGAGAGGGCCAAAGTTTTTCTTACATTTTCCAATAAAGTTACAATATCAGTTCTGTTGAATGAAGTTTCTATATATTTGGATTTTAGTAGCTTCAGTGATTCCTTTGTAAATAATTTGTTAATCAAATGATTAACACAACAACGTGCTTTGCTGTTTATGAATATTCCTTTTTCGATAAATGATTGTGTTCTGGCATTTAGAGGTACAACAGATGATTTTCTTCCTTTGCTGAGATATTCTTTGCAAATTACACAGTACTTATGAGAGGATGTAGTAGATTGAACTTTTAATGTTATATTCTTTGGACTTTGCAAATGTTCTGCAGTTGAAGTTTCAATATTGACTAAAAAATTTGAGTCCTCCTCCTCTGATATAACACCTTCAATGAGGGACGCTTCTTTTTGTGTCTTTTCTGATTTAATCACAGTTTTACTGTACTGAGCTCTACACTTATTACAAATCACATCATCAATATGAATTTCTCTGTTGATTAATTTAGTCACATATCTTTTCAGGTCTTTTGTTTTGATAGGTCGCCTCTGCTTCAAATGTGTCCTACCACAAACAGCACATTTGTATGACTTTGGCATATCTGAAAAAGAGGTTAAATTGTTTAAAAATCAATCAACTAATCATCAAATATAACAAAAAAATGAACTACCAGTATACACTGTATTACCGGTACATTTTTATTTTCACAATATTGCATTTGTTTATGTATGTTCATTGTTGAATATATTTACATGTAGTATGTATACATGACTATTCATGAAGTATTATTTATTACACAAACAAGTAGTATGACAGGACATTCTCCTAAAACTTAAAACTTTTATACCTTTTCCATAAACATTTACGAGTTTACTAAGGGATTTTTTTAACTTTCAGGTAAACAGGGTATATTATGCATCTTATGTGCATGTATAAATTGCAGAAACATAATATGAGTCAATCTTTTACATGTGTTACTTTTTTAGCATATTAACTGTGTAACTTCAGATCTATATAATTTTGAAATTCCAATGGGAAAAATATAATATAACAAAGAACCACAAATACCTGGTATATGTGATGTCAAGATATGTCTGGCATTTTTAATATATATATATATAAGTATCAGTTAGTGAATAAAAGGGACATAATGCCTTTGTCACAAAAAACTTGATTTGGAAATTCATTTAAAAATTATTACTTTTTCAATCTTCTGAGAACTGCTGAAGTGAATTTAGCTGAAAACATGTTATGAATAAAAGGGGTTATACATGTGTGGAGATTTGGATGAAAAAGTTATCTGTTAATTAGACAAGATTTTTTTTTAACCACACAATGTCATATTGTCTTCTACCAAGAGAAAAATTCTATAATACCGGTAAATATTTTTCTAGGAAAATGCGCCTACACTTTTGTGTCCTACTTTGCTGTAAAGTTTTGGAAAATTCTGTGCAGTGGACTAATGAACAGACTGACTGATCAAAAAATATTATACATCCACAGTTACCAATGAGAGTAATTTAGGTAGGAACAGCACTTGAGTGCCGGTACATGTATTACTGTCTTATGACAGCATCTAGTTTACACAAATGTTATTGGTTTGACTACTATTTACAAAAAGTGTCACGTGCACATATTAACTAATGAAATCATGAATTGAAAAGGGTTCATTTAAGTAGAGTTAATAATATTGATATTGCTGTTAAATGGAGATTCATCTCCAGTAATTAATACACACACATATTTTTTATTATATCATTATGTTAAATGATTCTAAACTTATATTTCATCAATTGAAAGTTTCATAAATAACATTAGATACATGAGTATAATCCATTATGATGAACATGTATTGGAGAGTTGGTTTAAAAGTAAACAATATTAATATATCATGCAGCTCAAATGGCTGGGGTCATTTCATGTACATGTATTTAAGTATTTTGCATCTTTTGTTTTTGTAGAGTTAATGGGAGAGGGGTAATGGTCTACATGTATATTGTCATACACATTTTCCTTTGTTTCAACTAAAACATTACATGTGCATTTATTGATGTGGATTTGACATTTTTGAAACAAAAAAAGACAATGAACACACAAATACACAGCCAGGAGACTTACTTAGAACTGTAAATTTCAAACCTACACATCACCCATGTTCAGTGATGATGGATCGACAAAGGAACTTTAATGTAAATACATACATGTAATGTTAAAGTCCAATCTACACTTTGCAAAAGTTGTTTCCCTTTGCGGGGTCAACCCGAATGTCAAAAGTGAAAAATCAACTTTTTTTTCTTTATGCTACCAAATATTTTGGCTTCCTGTAATAAAATCTTTTTGAATTGAGTATATTCCTTCAATGTGTGGGTTGCCCCATCCTGGGGCATTCAAATTACACAACAGAAACAGAATTTCATTGTCAAATGACAAAGTTACAAACCTCTAAACTTCAAAGGCTACTGTGAGAAACCAATTGTCTTTTCCCCAAAGATGGCGGCCAAGGGACATAACTTTTGTAAAGTGTGGATTGGTCTATTGTAGTGCATTTTATACATTCATACATTACAGTATATTTATTTTCATTTACTTTCAGTGTCAGTGATATAATCATCTCCCTAGTACTTGTACATGCATATATGCTAAAAGGAATTCACCTGCATTAATTAAAAAAAAAAACCAATACATCGTAATGAAAATGTATCATGATCGTCTGATAGGAATATGTAACATGTTAGTAAATGTGTAAACAATATTTCCGTTTAACGCTTTTAGTAACAGATATTTGATCATCATTTTCATAATTAGGAAAAATGATAACTGAATTGAGTACTTACCGGCATACTGCAGTGATAGCGCAAAGCTTCATCGTCACAAAATGTAATGTATGTTGCAGCCGACAACTTGTTTCGTTTTGACCGCCAAAATAACACCGGAAGTAAGCTAGGCAGCGTAAAAAAACAAGAGGCCCATGGGCCACATCGCTCACCTGAGGAACAATAGGTATGATAAAATCAGCTTAATGGAGTCATAATACAAACTATCTGGACAATGTACAATAATACATGTAGATCCTGTATAAATAAAATCCATTTTCCCCTGGATATTCTTATGTTTATAATCATTAGTCCCTTTTCTAACAAGATGATTTTATAGTCATATCATATGTTGAGTATTGCAGTTCTCAAAATGATCCTTAACAATAGTTTATATATTAGATATAAACGTACATCAAACTCTGAACCTTCTCGGGAGGCCAAAGAATTGTCCTGGGGCCAAATTCTTAACAATTATAAAGAAACATCTGGCTGATTAGTTTCTGAGAAGATTTTTAAAGATTTACCCTATATATTCCTTTGTTAAACTTTGACCCCCCATTGTGGCCCCACCCTACCCCTGGGGATCATGATTTTCACAACTTTGAATCTACACTACCTGAGGATGCTTTCACACAAGTTTCAGCTTTCCTGGCTGATTAGTTTCTGAGAAGAAGATTTTAAAAGATTTACACTGTTTATTCCTATGTAAAACATCGACCTCCCATTGTGGCCCAAACCTACCCCCAGGGTTATGATTTTCACAAATTTGAATCTACACTACCTGAGGATGCTTCCACACAAGTTTCAGCTTTCCTGGCTAATTAGTTTCTGAGAAGAAGATTTTTAAAGATTTACTCTATATAATCATATGTTAAACTTCGACCCCCCATTGTGGCCCCATTCTACCCCCAGGGGTTATTATTTTCACAACTGTGAATCAACACTACCTGAGGATGCTTCCGAAGAAGATTCAGCATTGCCGGCAGATTAGTTTCTGAGAAGAAGATTTTTAAAGATTTACTCTATATATTCCTATGTTTAACTTCGATCCCCCATTGTGGCCCCATCCTACCCCCGGGGGTCATGATTTTCACAACTTTGAATTTACACTACCTAAGGATGCATCCACAAAAGTGTCAGCTTTCCTGGCTGATTAGTTTCTGAGAAGAAGATTTTTAAAGATTTACTCTATATATTCCTATTTTAAACTTCGATCCCCCATTGTGGCCCCACCCTATCCCTGGGGGTCATGATTTTCACAACTATGAATCTACACTACCTGAGGATGCCTTCACACAAGTTTCAGCTTTCCTGGCTGATTAGTTTCTGAGAAGAAGATTTTTAAAGATTTACTCTATATATTCCTATATTAAACTTCGATCCCCCATTGTGGCCCCACCGTACCCCGGGGGTCATGATTTTCACAACTTTGAATCTACACTACCTGAGGATACTTCCACACAGGTGTCAGCTTTCCTGGCCGATTAGTTTCTGAGAAGAAGATTTTTAAAGATTTATTCTATATATTCCTATGTAAAACTTCGATCCTTCATTGTGGCCCCACCCTACCTCCGGAGATCATGATTTTCACAAATTTTTATCTACATTACCTGATGATGCTTTCACACAAGTTTCAGCTTTCCTGGCTGATTAGTTTCTGAGGAGAAGATTTTTAAAGATTTACTCTATATATTCATTTGTTAAACTTCGACCCCCCATTGTGGCCCCACCCTCAGGTGAGCTAAAAAGGTTAAGGTTACAATACAATAAGTTGTTAAAGTTGGTTTCTGGAAGAACAGGCTTTGTAAATTTTCTTAATAAATATTGACAAATTTTTTAATTTTTTAAGCTTTAGTTTTTAAGATCTGTGTACAAACATAGAATTGTGAGCAAATCTCTGTATTTTGCTTATAATTCGAAGCTTAACACTCAAATATGGTTAGTAAATAGAAATTGTAAACAATTAAACACAAGAAACATGCACTACATGTATAACAAATAAAGAACACAATTTATTTTTTCGAAATGAATCATATATATACCTACATATTTTCGTCAGCGATATCAAACTCTATATAAACTGAATAAACTCGAGAAAATGCCGAGCATCTCAACAAAACCTATTGCATTAATCTACATGTACCATTACGCAAAAGATAATGCCGAATTACCGATAGAATGAATTGTATTTCAGTACCCCTACATTTTGCTTAATTTGCGCAGGTAAACAGTAAACTGTTTGATTTACCGAAGTCTCTGTTTGATTTGATACGTAAAAATCACGAAATACAGACGATAGTTTCCAGGTTACAAAGCATAATGAGAACGAAACGAAAATCAGAACAAGCTAACACCATCGTCATGTGTGAAAACTATCAACGCATTGAAATATTTAGCCTCAATTTACTTCACAAAATCGGCACCAATATATTTTGTATGTTTCAAAATTTCCCTTCATACGCGAACTGTTGCACAACAAGCAAATTCATCATAGTCAGAAAGACCTTTTTCGTATAATGTCATGGCTGCTTTAAACAAAGAACCTCGTTTTAGAAGTATGGAATCATTTTACCGTATGCCGAACCCGAAGCTATTAAACTGATTGAAACACGCCTTTCCTTTATTATTATTTTCGTAATAACTCAGATTTGAAACAGAATTACCACTTAATTTTTGCAATTTATATTTTCCTTCCCATAAGGATAATTTATGCTAAACTAGGTTGAATTTGCCTCGGTAGTTCTTGAGAAGAAGATTTTTAAAAATGCACCCCCCCCCCCTTTTTCTACAGTTTCAAGGTTTTCTCCGCTTTGAATACAGATCAAACTTTTATTTCTGCAATTTATATTCGCCCTCCCATAAGGATGCTTTGTGCCAAATTTGGTTGAAATTGGATAAGCGGTTTTAGAGAAGAAGTTCAAAATGTAAAAAGTTTACAGACGGACAGACGGACAGACGGACGGACAGACGGACGACGGACAAAATGTGATCAGAATAGCTCACTTGAGCTTTCAGCTCAGGTGAGCTAAAACCTATCAAAACGCTTACTGCTTTCATTATACAATTTATCTACAGTTAAAATGATTCTGTTATATTAGCGAACTGATTTCTTATTCGTTGTATTGATTTTATGTTTAAGGAATAAACAACACACTCGGGAATTCGCTACAAAAGGATTTCCGACAATTCCGGAATAATCTCGATCAATATTTCCCCGATCGATTTTTTTGTCATTATTTTCAAAATAAACACATGAGCGGAGGAGAGAACCACGTTCATATTTTTATCATCAGTCAATGATATTTGAATTTTCTTGTACCCAAAGTATGATCGCGGTTCTTGCTTCCGCTCACATCGAATTTTCAGTATTTTGTGACGTAAAACAGGTTTTTCAGACAAAATCTCATTAAGAAAATAGAGTAGCGATTCAAATTGTATCAAATGGGACAAAAACTTTAAAATTTTCACTATGATGGAAAAGTTTAGGTATTGTACATGCATTATTAGACGTATCAACTCTTAGTTTATTGTTTTGATTTTTCAAGGTTTAGGGGGCAGATCTTGTACGATACCCTATCTTGTTCTTTGTTTTTATTTGTTATCATCAACAAACACGAATGTACTGAGTAGACAACAATGTTGAAAATGTTTGAAAACGTTTTGGTGTAAATTTACCTCACGTTATAATCATAAGTCATTGCTTTTTGGAATGAAACAGGTTTCCCTTTTTCTAGTTTTATTCATAATTTGTATACAAAAGAGGGTAGATATACATCTTGTTGTATACAAGAGAAGATACTAGTGTATGACTGAAATACTAAACTTCTTTCCTACTTCATACTTATAGTCTTCTTTAAATTTCATTTTTTTTAGAATAGAAAACCTCAACACAAATATGTCATGCATGCATAAATATGCATTTTATAATATTGCTTTTCTTTAACCTAAATATGTTATTAAAATGATACCGTGTGTTTGCATCTCAGTCAGTAGATCGCCAGTACTTACTAATTGATGCTTCCGATTGTCCTTTTTCTCTCCGTAAATCAAGTAATTTGAAATAAAATAAAAAAAAATATACATATTGCTAGTTGTTCAAAATTTTCAATATTTCTGATAATTTTATTATTATTTGTAATTCGACAATGGGTGGAATATAAGTATGGACATTACCCAGCAGATTTTGTTCTTGACAAAGTGTTGTCTGTGTGATAGGATTGCATTTATACTCTCTTCTCATTATATCGCAGGTTCCGTTGAATCGTGGTATGTTCCAAAAAGTAGGAATTCAGTTTTTTCCCGTGATTTTCCACAAGGAGATCATGCACCAACTTCAGGATGAGTGCAAAGAAGGTTGTCAAATATATCGGCAAATAAAATTTTCTCACAATAATTTTTTTTCCGGAGAGAAAGCAAGTTAAAAAGTTCACAATGTATCTGATGAAAAAAAAAATACATAAAAAGCATAATAGAATTTATATTTCATTCCCTAACCAGTTTAAGTGACTTTGCTTTCATGAAGAATCGTATTTTATTTTTAAAGAATAAAAACTGTCCGTTATAACTAAACCAGGCTACCAAATTTCCAATGCCGCGATACAATGGAACTCTCTAATTTTGGAGGTGAATAAGACTTATGATTTAAAAATAGCACACAAAATAAACTAAGTAAGTTGGGAAATTGATGTTCCTCAAAAAAGCTAGTCTAAAACAAGCTTTTTTAAACAGCACTAATGACATGTGAAAATGATAACTTGGTATATCGTTTTTTAGGGAAAAAAATAAGTACCGCGATATTATGAGACACCAGTATATATATTACTTAACTTTCAGTTATATTATAAATACTTACTTTTATTGTCGATGATCAGATTTACGGGTAGATTTTTAGTAATGTTTTCTTCTATTATAGTCTCCCGCTTTCATGTCAGGCACTTGTACGTTTATAACTTAAGCAAAATATAACGACCTTTCTGATTGGTTCTAATAATTTATTTTACATTCGGAAAGTTTCGTAGTTTTACATAATCATTTGGAAAACAACCAGTTCGAGCTATATTTACATTCAGTCATTTTGATTGGCTAAGAGAAACACACCCCCAGAGCGGTGTATTTAAAGTCAGGTTTTGCCTTAGTCCGGCAGTTGACGTGGAATCTTCTCTTAGGTTCGAGTCAACTCACTCCCCTGGGTAGATAGGTGGGCCCCAGTCTCCGTTTCCTGTCTTGTGCATCGTTTCGTTCATAGTCTCTTTATAACTCAATTCTCCCTTCCGTTTCTTTTGTGCTAAATTCAACTTTGGAAACCTGTTAGGTTATTTGTGTATTTCATTCAGTCCGTGCGGGGTGGTACTTATAATTTGTTCGGGTTTCTTGGATTTAACATTAACTATAAGGTAGATTTAGTAATTTATCTATTTGGTTAGGACGGTAAATTTAATGTTAGTATTCCTAGATATTTTTCATTGTGAATATCATTTTTGTGTGTCTCATTTCATGCTCATTATTAAATATATTCAAAACCTTTACACTTGTTTTCGTTCACATTGAAATTGGAATAAAGGTACTTGTTAATTTAAAGTTAACATAAATATGTGACAGAGTGATTGAGCGTTGATATTAATTTCCAGAATCTTTACATTATTATGGAGTTTTGAATTTAGACTTAGAAAACAGACGGATTTGAGACTGACTTAACTTAAGCGACTATAGACTTAAGAATATCATGGAACTCCTGGTATAAATTAAAGTTAAAACAACTATACAATTACATCTGCATACCCCGCACTTGTCGCAGAGGTAATGAAAGACAGGACTTTTTTCTAATGCAAGAAAATCGTCTTCGCAGCAAATCATTCCATTTTAGCATTTGTATCAATTTTATATTTATACTTCTTAATCTCTTTACTTCCTTTTCAAATGATGTCTGTACTTATTGCAAGATGTCGAGGGAAATCTCTCCTATGGGTCTTCACACTTGCATTTAACCACGTAGTGGCTCTTAAACGTAAAACAAGCCACATTTTCAAATATACTTCTGGTGTTTATTTATACATCTATTCATTACTACATGTAAAGTTTAAACCATTTACAGACAAAATAAAAGTTTTCTTCACACATGAATTTTATATGTTGAAATAACGTACGTAACACAAATGATAAAAGTACAGTCACATAAATAACACATGTATTACAATATGTAACATATGGGAAAAGTAACGTTACACTTGTATGTATGTATGTATGTATGTATGTATGTATGTATGTATGTATGTATGTATGTATGTATGTATGTATGTATGTATGTGTGTGTGTGTGTGTGTGTGTGTGTATGTATGTATGTATGTATGTATGTATGTATGTATGTATGTATGTATTCATGGGTTTACCAACAAGTGTATATATGTAACATATGTTCTTGAACTGATGTGTAACATGTGTTGAAAATACGCATGATTTACACATATATGATACACATGGGTTTTACGTATGTTTGATCTAAACATATTCAAAAAATATGTGTGGCACATATTGCTGTACATGTGTATTTGAATAAAACGTGTTCAGAAACATACTCAAAGCCTTTGAAAGAACTCCAGAACTGTTTTAGTGAAAATACATACGTAAATACGCATGTGTTAAATCGACCCCCAGTACAATCCCGTTTCTACATATAACTCGCTCAGGGTTAACGTTTTATAAAGCAGTAGACGGATTGAGCTTTTAAGTCAAAAAAATGTATGTAAAATAATTTACTGAAATACAGTACAATCAAAATATGCAGATGTTTGCAAACTTATTCTTGCTGAATGTGATTAGACAGACGTTTAGTGATGGACATAAAAAATATGACTGCACGCAGACCTATCGTTAATTAAAAAAAAAAAAAACTTAAATTGCAACTTCACATTGATTACATGCTGATGCTTTCCCTCGTTGCGCACTACTTCCAATACATCCTCTCACTTCTGGCTAAGAGAGTGCTCTTTTGATATAGAATGTGACTGATGATGCACATTGTGATCCAGAGACTAAGCAGTTTTGTAGCTTATTAAAAAAAGGTATTTGAATTTCTCTCACAAGGACTGTCTAATATTTTCCCAGAAAACTCGTTTGAAGAATCATTTAAACGTATATGGTCTGCCCAAAAAATGACTTTTCATACAGTGAGTTTTCCTCCCACGTGAATATTACAATTACATGCAATCAAAACAACATAGATGGGTCTATAAAATGGCCATTAGTTTGCGTAAAACACTACTTGGTTCAAGCAAAGAAATGTATACTAGTAAATGTCAATCCTTTTTCTCCGATTACATTTCGTAGTGTTTCTTTTCTGTAAATCATTTGAAATACTTGACAATGATAGTTTCATGGCTTCATTATTCAATAATAATGAGGACGCCGGACAAAGTTCATATGACTTTTTTACTTTTGAATATTTTTGAGAAGCAATTTTCTTGTGCATGCAGGTCCGGTAGGGTCATCGTCGACGTTTATTTTGTAGGCGATTTTCCTATAATTTCTGTACCGGCTCATTTTGTTCCAATTTTTTGCGTATCGATCAAAAATGATAATTGAAGCATTCAGTTCCTATCGGAAATAACTGAAATGTTTTTATTGCTTTTTTGTTAATGTGTCCTTTACAAATATTTATCAAGAAGTTGTAACATTTTTAGGTCTTCATTGCCAGTTTTCCTTGCATTATTAGCACCTGGAATGGTTGAAAAGTCAATATCGCATTTTAAAAGGTATTCGGCAAACTCATGGTCATTGTATTTGATTGCAAGCGTTAACACAGAGTTTCCTTGTTTGGTAAGCCCTTTTATGTCCACATTGTATTTTGGATCTCGAATCATTTCAAAAATTTCGACTTCATTGCCTCTGTTAGTGCCTTTTCCAGCAACAAAATGTGCACAAGTCCAGTTATTTTGAGTCTTTTTTGTACTTAAAAAAGAATATCTGGATAGAATATATCTGCACATTTCCCTGTGAGAATGTAAACATGCCATGTGAAGAATATTGATGCCTGTGGTTGTTTCTTTGGTCACAACAGCTCTTTTCGATACAAGATGTTTCATAATTTTCACATTGCCACCCCTTGCAGCAAAATGACCAGCATGTCGCCCTTTGTGATCAACGGCATTAAGCAAAGAAGGGCACACTTTTACAATATATTTACATGTAGTTAAATGCCCATTATCGCAAGAAATGTGTAATGCATTTCTTTTACTTTCAGAGCAGTCTTCAAAGTTTAATTTTTCCTTATACAGAAATCTTAAAATATCTTTATTGCCATTCCTTGCTGCATGCAAAATCGCGTTCCATCCATCTTTGCTTTTTGATGACATAAGATCTTGAAGTTGAATTTCCTTAGAAATATACTCGCATACTTCCAGTTTATTATAAATGCAAGCAATATGAAATATGTTTTGTTCGTTGTTAGTTACTGCCATGGCATCAACACCTCCATCAATAAGTAGCTGAATTATTTTAACTGAACCTGCTTCAGCAGCGTAATGGCAAGCATTTTTACCTTGTAACGACTTTTCAGTTATTTTTGTTTGGAATTTTTCATGATTCAGAATGTATTTGCATATATCATAACGTCCATATTTTGAAGCAATGTGAAGAACAGTCATTTGATCGTGTGTCTTTTGACATATATTCAACTTTTCCGATATTAACGCATCAAATATCTTTCTATTACCACCTTTTGCAGCCACATGCAGGGCATTCCACCCTTTTGGATCTGATCTTACCAATAAATGGGGCCTTGGACTAATTTCTTTTCTTAAATGAAAATTAAAGTCTTCAATGTTTCCATCTAAACAGGCTTGTAAGATATGTTTCATTGAAACCAACCCTTCGTCCGTCTCTTCCTCATCAGCCCCAAAGGAAGGTTGAAATTCTACAGTAAAATTAAGATATATATATTACAAACGCAGTTTTAACAGAGGTGTTAATCCAAAATTTAAATATTCAGCTGGTTAACAATACACAGGGAAAACAACTACCAAATTCATATTATTAACATTTGCTGCACTGATGATAAAACACATTCAGATTAAATTTGTCGGATGAAAATAAAAATGCCTTGATTAAAGAGTGTGTATAACTAAAACGATTTTAAGGATTTCGTTCACTCAAAAAGAGAAAAATCAGCTGATGAATATGAAAATAACAATGAAAAACCATTGATTATTTATCATAGAACTTCGCTTGCAGTAATATTTTTCACTTTCGAAAACAAGGTCAAAGACTTCCTTTTGTAAATAAGTGGGCCTTGAATGTTTTTGAAGAAAAAAAATCGATTGAAAAATCTTGTTTTCGTTCCGAAGGATTTCTAGAAAGACATGATCAAAATTTGCATCTTTTGTATCAATTTCAATCACGATTCACATGATTTTAAAACAGATATCTCAATTCTATAAAGCACTTGTCATTGTCAATAATTGATTACATTATTGTTTTTGTGTGTTTTTATTTAATTTCGAGATATATCTGGATAAATTCTACTAGTTTTGTTAGAGTTCATTACGACCCGACCACAATGATCTTTTCATAATATCAAAGAAACAATTCATAGAATATTATATACAAATTTGAAATGTGCAGTAGGTGAGTAGACATGAAAGAATATATTTACATTTTCCAGTGTCTTTGCCTGTGATAACACTACGTATCGATTTTGAACTATATAACCTATAACTTCAATGAGGCGCCAGCGGAGTTTGCTTATTTATATTTTAATATATTTAATCGTACAATGGCTTAAATTATATAAATGGCTTATTAGGAAAAAGGAATACTTTATCATTCTTTAAATATTATGGGGTGATAATTTCGGTCGGGGCATGATAAAATCTATAATAAAACTTTTCGGGTTTTATTGGGTTTGTACGGAATATTTTATCTGGCGGCCGCCAGATAATTATTTGGCGGCCGCCACTTATTATCTGGCGGCCGCCATATAATTTTCTGGCGGCCGCCAGTTATTATCTGGCGGCCGCCATATAATTTTCTGGCGGCCGCCACATAATTATCTGGCGGCCGCCAGATAATTATTTGGCGGCCGCCATTTATTATCTGGCGGCCGCCACTTATTATCTGGCGGCCGCCACATAATTATCTGGCGGCCGCCACATAATTATTTGGCGGCCGCCTGATAAAACCTGGCTTCCTGATGCGTGCGCATGTTTTAATGGGAGCTTTTTAGGGAGTTGTGGATACACTCTAATTTATTAGTTTTATTAATTATTTCTGAAACTTGACATTAAATATCAATTGCAGAGCTTAGGATTTTGAAAAACTGGTTGAGTTGAATGTATAGAAGACTTTGTTGATAGAATCTAGAATGAATTTTATATTACTTTGTGCCTTGTATTATACATGTATGTTGTATAAAACATGGTATTTTAGAGTTGATTCTGAACTTTTAAAACTGAAGTAAACACCCGTTCAGGAAATCTTAACATTAAAAAACCTTAACTTGAGAGGAATTTTATGTAAACATGTATAAGTAAAGGAACGCACTGCCTTCTATATGTTTTAATTTTGGTATAAGAATTTACCAACGCAGATTAAAGTCAGCTTTATTGACCACGACAGCTAGTACAGGCAATATTATCACGAGAGCAGATCCATCTATGACTTTATAAGGATAAACAAGGATAAGTGTTTACTAGCATTCGTGGCCATAAAAATGAAACTATTTAACTGACTGTGTTGTTAAACTTATATTCCAAATCACATGAAAGGCAGTACAATAAAAAGACCGCGATCGGCCACAGTCTCTCTGGGTAAATCAAAGTACTGAGAGTACTGAAAGGCGGGGTCTTGAAAGTTTGTAATTGTTTACGTTTTCATCCGTTATGTTCCAAAAATTATAAGCTTGAATTAGTTGTTTCAATCTACATGTAGTATGCTAAAGTTCGGCCTTTTGTAATTGCCTGATACTTTGTCATAATTTTGCTAAATCCCGACCGGGACTGTTCTTCATAATTGTAGAAAATTGACACAACGGTATATTATGTAAAATAAGACCCCAAGAAAATTTTTAGAAAACTACAACTTACCGGGAAAATCAAAACAACCATTTTTAGTAGGGATGACAAATTGGTTAATTTTTAGTACTCGGTTACTTGGACGTTTTTCCGATCGAGTACCCGGGTACTCGTTAAGAGTGTAAATAAATCTGAACAAGTACATTGAGAACTGTAAAAACTTGGTCACTTTTGTAGAAATTCCTCCTTACAATGTATGTTTAAGACAAATGTGATTTAACATGTTTGTCGTCCCCCGTCCCCCCCCCCCCCCCCCCCCCCCCGTATAGAATAAGCTAGTTTACTCGCACAGCTGATATTTTACGATTTTTGAATCTTCAGTTCTTTTAAAATATTTCCAGACCTTTGAAGTTTAGGTCTGTTCAATTTCTCTACTGTGTGCTATCAAATTCATATAATAGACTATATAAACGACAATGTTCAGTGAAAACAAATCATTAAAGTAAACCAAAAAATAAGCGTCAAAGACAGCCAAAGGTGAGAAAGCTAGGTAACAGGTGCTTGGTCACGATAATTACTATAGCATTGAATCATGATTTTTAAAGTATACACTCTCATAACTGCAGCGGTGTGTGCATACAAATTGAGTAACGCGCGGTAGTATATGGTGGCATATCTCTGCCCCCTGTGTGCAAGTTAGTTTTCTCTTAATTTGTTGACATACAAGATAAATATGTTGACATGCAAGATAGTTATGTCAACATGCAACATAACTATGTTGACATGCAAGAAAACTGCTATCAAATAAGAGTTATAAAAAATCTCAAATATCGCCAGCATGTGACATCCAAGATGCTAGATATGTTACCTATTGATGTCAACATGCAACCTCTTTATATTAACATGCAACTTCTTTATGTCAACATGCAATTTAGTTATGTAAACATGCAAGATAAAAATTGTTGACATGCAACTTATAAGTTGCATGTCAACAAATTTATCTCGCATGTAAACATAACTAATTCATATTATAAAACTGTGCGTAATTTAAATACACGTGCGTAATTCAAATACAGATTAGAAACTACTTGCCATGCAAAATAACATAACGTTGATTTTAGAATTGATAATAATCGATAAAATCAACTCCCGACAGTACTTCAGTACTTTGATTATCTTCTTAAAATTGAAATAAGTCCTATTCATTTACATGTACTACCACACAATAAATTAAAGATTTAAAACACAACAACCATGCGTTATCTCTGAATTCATAGGTCTAATATTGGTGCGAGATATTTATCAATGGGAGAAAGATCAGCTGAGTTTCTGATGAGAGGCATTAAGATATTGATGAAGAAATCTTTTAAATCATGAATATGACTGGTTTGCCCGTTATAAAGTATAGAAAATGTCTCATAACATTAAAACAAATTACATGATTGTATATTCCAACTAAGCCGGACAACATGAACATTAACATTTAACTTGGTTCTTCAATCGATAAGATTGTATATATCAATTAATCTATTGGTCACCAAAAATGTATAATCTATATAGATTTTGCTTACAAGAATATGACGTGATTCATTCACGTTTGGTCTCCATTTTCTTGTTTTATCGATTTGAAAAGCAGATGACTGCATTTGGAGTATGATTTTTAATGAAATTTCAGAATCGGTTGTATCGTGATTCGTGTAAATGATGCACGAGTTGACACAAAAAAGTAGTAAGTGGCGAACGAATTTATTTTTTACCTATTAATTTTATATGAATCGCTGCCAAAAAAATCATGACAGGTACAATATAGAAGGTCGAAAAAATCAAAATGGCTACTGCGACAATTTTTTGTTATTGTTTTAGTACTTGGAATAATCTTATTGTAAAAAAGAAATATTTCTAACGTTAGAATATAACGATTTAAATTATATACCTAAATATAGTTGCTTTGATTTTTCCGGTTAGTTGTAGTTTTTTAAAAATTTTCTTGGGGTCTTATTTTACATAACATACCGTTGTGTCAATTTTCTACAACTATGAAGAACAGTCCCGGTCGGGATTTAGCAAAATTATGACAAAGTATCAGGCAATTGCAAAAAGCTGAACTTTAGCATACTACATGTAGATTGAAACAACTAATTCAAACTCATAATTTTTGGAACATACCGGAGGAAAACGTGAACAATTACACATTCAAACTTTCAAGACCCCGCCTTTCAGTACTCTCAGTACTTTGATTTACCCAGAGAGACTGTGGCCGATCGCGGTCTTTTTATTGTACTGCCTTTCATGTGATTTGGAATAAAAGTTTAACAACACAGTCAGTTAAATAGTTTCATTTTTATGGCCACGAATGCTAGTAAACACTTATCCTGGTTTATCCTTATAAAGTCATAGATGGATCTGCTCTCGTGATAATATTGCCTGTACTAGCTGTCGTGGTCAATAAAGCTGACTTAAATCTGCGTTGGTAAATTCTTATACCAAAATTAAAACATATAGAAGGCAGTGCGTTCCTTTACTTATACATGTTTACATAAAATTCCTCTCAAGATAAGGTTTTTTAATGTTAAGAATTCCTGAACGGGTGTTTAGTTCAGTTTTAAAAGTTCAGAATCAACTCTAAAACACCATGTTTTATACAACATACATGTATAATACAAGGCACAAAGTAATATAAAATTCATTCTAGATTCTATCAACAAAGTCTTCTATACATTCAACTCAACCAGTTTTTCAAAATCCTAAGCTCTGCAATTGATATTTAATGTCAAGTTTCAGAAATAATTAATAAAACTAATAAATTAGAGTGTATCCACAACTCCCTAAAAAGCTCCCATTAAAACATGCGCACGCATCAGGAAGCCAGGTTTTATCTGGCGGCCGCCAAAAAATTATGTGGCGGCCGCCAGATAATTATGTGGCGGCCGCCAGATAATAAGTGGCGGCCGCCAGAAAATTATGTGGCGGCCGCCAGATAATTATATGGCGGCCGCCAGAAAATTATATGGCGGCCGCCAGATAATAAGTGGCGGCCGCCAAATAATTATCTGGCGGCCGCCAGATAAAATATTTTTCTTACGTGGCACCAATGGGCTTCCGTACTACGGTTTGATCACGCCCCGACCGAAATTATCACCTCACAATACTCTAAGAATGATTCCTTATTAAGGTCTTCCGTTTCCAAAATGAAATATGGTATTGAAAACGAGCCAGTTGCAGCGAAGACCTAGAGTGAAATAACAAGTCATAGTGTGTATCTGTGTGGATTTGTGATCAACCCCAGAGCTCCGTATCTTGGCGCATCACCTTACAGGAAAATGATTGACCTAAACGCAATTCACTGGTTTCTTTTGTTTATTTTTTTTTAAAATTCAATACAATGAAGATACCAGGTAGATGAAGGTGTACTTGTCTTTGTATAAAATACCTGTTTAAAAGACTTTACATCATTATTGGTATTTTCAATATATATTCATTTAACCATTGAATTTCAAAATGCATATACATGTACATGCAAACTTCTAAGAGATGAATAGGATTGAAAAGCATTAGATTTTATACAATTCCTAGCAATTTCCTTAAAATAACGTTCCTCAAAAATTTGTCGGAATTACACACAGAGTCCATATTTATTTGATGGATAGTGCAAGATTCAGTGGAATTACACCATCAAAGATGCGGTATTCCTTTACCCTTTTGATTGCCCGTTCAACCTGAATTCGCAGGCGTGCAATTTAATTGCTCATAGAAACCTCATTCTTTGAGAATTTCCGGAATGGAGGAATAAAAAGGCCTGCATTTTTGGCTTTAACTAGATCCTGAACTAGGAGAAACTCGTCAATCATAGTTGTAACTGTTAGTTTGAGAGACCAAAATACAGATTTCAATGTCTGGTAATCTTAAAATTTTGTTTAAAAAATTATCGTGTTGTCATCATTGTGAATTAGTTCTAGTCCAAACTATGCCTCTGTTAGAGCTGTATTCTCCTCCTCAAATCGCTGTAGTTCTGCTTGAGCTGATTCAAGTTTTGAAAGATCCGATTCATGCGGTACAACATAGTCATGCTCACATGTTGCAATGGGAACTTGTACACAGTAACTTTCTGAAGTTGAAGCAGATGTTGATGGTACTTAACCCATATCCTTTGCAATATTGACTCTGAAAATTGGGAACAAATACATATGCTGTATTTTCTTTTAAATTTCATTTACAAAAAATATTTTCTTTAGAAAACTTTCAATCATACTTTCAAATTCTAATGTAAACAAAAATTAGTTGACTATCAAACAATAAATTTTTCAGGGCTACAGCTCTTAATAAATGTAAAGGGCGTACAATCATGATCATTGAAGACTGATATTTTCTTCAGTAATAATTACAGTACATTAATGATATTTGCACATTTACCATTACAAGTGATAAAATCTCTCTTCCTTATAGATTCAGATGGAAATTTATCATACCTTAATTTTCAGACAACATTACAAAGATTTTTGTTAATAACATATAATCAGATACATCAAATTTGTACACTAGTCCTGTTCATGCATTTTCATACCTCAAATAACTTTCAATGGTCTTTACTGTTGTCCTAACCGCTTTGCAGGTGTCTTCGTCAAGGCAATTTTTTGGGGGCCAGCGCAAGCCACAAGTTGTTATCCTTCAAATGTTTTAATATATCAGCATCTTCAAAGTGTGACGAACACCCAAGAGCATTATTGGTTATCTGTGTATTGAAAGAGAATACACATTACACATTTGTCCTAGCTTATTCTAGTTTTAATAAAACTTATTTTGGTAAACATTCATATATACTCAACTGGTTAAGTCAATTAACAAATCATGAAGGTGTATTTATGTCTGAATAGTTATCCTTTGACATTAACAGTGTTTAAGATATATATTGTGATATATTTGATTATTCTTTCACTTCTTGTTGTACCGTGGCCAGGTGCGTTTACTATGCACTTTATGCATAGTATAACTGCACTACCATTTGCGAGCAAAAGGCGTGTAAAATAACATTATGTTGACTTCATTAAATCATATAAAAGGCTGCATACGTTAGCCACATTTGTCACATATCGATAGTGTATCATTTCTTAATTATTTCATCTATCAATATGGAACTTTTTTGTGTTATATATATATATATATATATATATATATATATATATATATATATATATATATATATATATATATATTAAAGCACTAAAAATAACCAACGACACGAACAATAAAGTAAAATATTGTCAAATTTTCGGGACAACCCGTCCCTTCTTCAGGACAACAAAATAAAAACTACATAAGAAAGAAGAAAAACATCTACAAAACTAGCACTAAACTAAACTAAATAATATATAAAAACTAGATAATGTTTAAACACCGGATCAAAACGTGGCAGCTACATCTTTATATTTAAGAATTCGAGCCCGAGAAAGAAAAATCCCGTCCGACGCAGCGGACGGTCTGTGAAGAAGTGCTGAAAGATAACGCGAACGAATTAACTTGCTAATTGGGGGTTGCTGTTAATTAAGTTGTACTAGTAAGATAATTCGTAGTGAAAGTTTGTAGGGAAGATTGGCCCTGTAAAAGACCACATAAATAATCATGAATGTAAAAACTAATGGAAGTGAAATAAAGCAAAAGAACAAAACCGATTAAGGAAATAGCTAATAATTTGAATAAATAACATGATTAATAGTTTGTACATGGACCGAAAAAGATGAAGATGGTGATATTGCTACGAAAACAAATCAGTACTTAGTTGATGTTCATTTTGGTGAAGTCACTTAATTTGTTAATGCCGTCAGGGCGGAATGACTTCAGTCTATGCATCCAAAATTTTTCTTTGTTTTTTCTCTCCGCATCTGTCCAGTTAGGGTTGTGATCAATGACCAAAACCATCATGTCCTCCCATTTGTGATCATCTAAATTAAAATGTTCCCCGACGGGTTCTTTAATTTTCTTAGTTTTGATGGTGGAACGATGATTATTGATGCGCCTGCGGAGGTCTCCTGTTTCCCCTACGTATTGTTTCTGACAAAATTTACAATTGATGAGATATACACAATTGTCCGTACGACAAGAAGTATTTGCAAAAATTTTGTAAGTACGGCCAGTAATGGGGCTAGAAAAGTGATCCGGTGTTTAAACATTATCTAGTTTTTATATATTATTTAGTTTAGTTTAGTGCTAGTTTTGTAGATGTTTTTCTTCTTTCTTATGTAGTTTTTATTTTGTTGTCCTGAAGAAGGGACGGGTTGTCCCGAAAATTTGACAATATTTTACTTTATTGTTCGTGTCGTTGGTTATTTTTAGTGCTTTTTTATATCTCATCTTATAACCTTGTATCGTTTGATCCGACACTTTAGATAACGAGTGTTGTTGGTTTGCTAGTGCTTCTTATAGCTTTTTCACCAACGGTATCTTTTGATCCACTCGTTTATCTCTGGACATTTACATTTGTTTATTTATTATTGTTTCATTTGTTTCACTTGTTCCCTGCCATGTTTCTTTACTACAAATTTACTTGAATCCTTCGTGTTCATTCAAATTTCGTAACTCTTCCATACATTTCGTAATGTTCCTACAACAATTCGGCCTGACGTTATTTTCGTAACTTTTATTCAATTTGATCGTGACCCCATCTATTTATTCCGGCTTTTCGTTTCTCTTTATTACGCTTTAATAATGTCAATTCAAAGTAGCCAAACATTTAAACTCCTTAAAAATCAGCATAAAAAATCTATAAAATCTCAACACAGGATCTCCAATATTGAAGCATATTTACAATGTGACACGATACCAAAAGGTTTCAAAATCAATTCTGAACCAAATGTTGGACCGGTTTCCAAAAATTTCATGACACGTTGGGAAAGCATTCTCAAGAGATGCTCAAAAGAACTTATGTCACTCTGCCTTTCTTGGGACCATCACAAGTTACAACAATACGAGAACAACATCACAGCTCTAAATTTATCTCTTACCAAAACTAACTCTGACGCGGACTTGAGGGAAGCCAACAATATCATTCGTACTTACAATGAGGCCCTCACCAAAAACTTACTAAAAACACAGGAAAAGAAATTCGTCCGTGATAATATCAGTTTAAAATTTAACAGCAGGACAAACAACATTAATAACGTGTCTCACAAGAAAACCAAAGCACCCCGTTGTAGACGCTTTGTACGGAAAACAGTTCCAACAACAGACGGAGATAATTCTAACGCTAAGGTTTGTCCTGTACTTAACGTTTCTAGTGTATCTCTTACCGAATCCGAAACATCACTGCTTTCCAAAGGCCTCAACTTTTGCCCTACACCCCGGGAAGTAAACGAAAGAGCTGTAAGAGAGGACACTAGGGCTTTTTTCCGTAGACTTAGACTGAAAGTACATTTCTCTAGAAAAAACTCCAGTTCTGATGTAGGTGACAAGTCCCAAACTTTTTTACAAGACCTTGAAAACCATAAACTATATAGACCTAAGAGCAACTGGGAACGGATGCGGAGCCTTAGAATCATATATAGAAGCTGTCGAGTCAGACATCGAGAAACTCCTTTCCAAACAACACAGACACCCGGATAATCTAAATAAAGAAGAAAGATCAGCATTACAAACCCTAAAGAACCGGGAAGACATCGTCATTAAAAAAGCAGATAAAGGGTCAACAATTGTTGTGATGGACCAAGACAAATATCTTGCAGAAGCATACAGATGAACGTTTTTACCAAAAGCTTGACACTGATCCTACAGATGACTTCTCAAATACTATTACCAAAACATTAGATACTATGTTTGAAAATAATGAAATTGGTTACAATATTTATTCTACCCTTCTTCCTATCAACTGTAAGCCCGGCCAATTTTATGTTCTTCCAAAAATTCACAAACCTGGAATGCCAGGACGTCCCATAGTAAGTGCCATTGGACATCCCACTGAAAAAATTTCAGAATTCATCGACCTTCATCTCCGTCCACATGTTGAAAATTTACCGTCATATCTTAAAGATACAACGGATTATCTTAACAAAACGCCATCTTCAAATCTTCCAGATAATACTATTCTCGTGACGATGGATGTCACATCCCTTTACACCAACATTCCGCATGACGAAGGTATTGCAGCCTGTAAAGAGGTATGGGACGCTAGAGAGGTTCAGATCCCTTCAACTGAATCTCTCACCAAGCTCCTAGAGCACGTTCTAAAATTCAATAATTTTATGTTCAATGGAGAACACTACCTTCAAGTCAGTGGCACTGCTATGGGCACCAAAATGGCACCATCTTATGCCAATATATTCATGGGTAATCTAGAGCGTAACCTACTAACACAGTCACCCTTCAAACCTCTTAGTTGGTTGCGCTTCATAGACGACATCGAAATGAAGTGGGTTAACAATAGAAACAACCTCGATGATTTTATTACCTTTGTCAATTCTTTCCATCATTCTATCAAATTTACGACTGAAATTCCCTCATTCAACAACACGTTTCTTGACACTACTTCAACTTTAGTCGATGGTAAACTCGATTTCAATCTTCATACTAAACCTACAGATTCCCACCTCTATTTAATGACGTCTAGCTGCCACCCACCTCATACGTTTAGAGGCATACCAAAAGGCCTAGCCACCAGAGTCAGACGTTCAACTCAAGAACTATACTCTGAGCAAAGTCAACTCCTAAAATCCCACTTATGTGCCAGGGGCTACAGCTCGCACTCTGTACAGAATGCAATTGATGATTTAGCTAAAGAGGATCGTTTATCCCTTCTGAAATATAAACCCAAAAACGAAGACAACAAGGTCCCATTTGTCACTACTTACCACCCTGTCCTTAGGGGCCTAAATGCAGTCTTAAAGAAGAACCTACCAATCCTTTACAACAATGATAAAATGGTTGAGGTTTTCAAAAAAAACCCCAATGGCAGCTTTCAAGCACCCTAGAAACCTTAAGGACATGGTGGTAAGAACCAAACTAAAGAACCCTCTGCCTAATGGTGGCTTTAGAACTTGTTCTGACACCAGATGTCTGTTGTGCAAACACAGCTCTGATGCAGACGACTTCTCTAGCCCCATTACTGGCCGTACTTACAAAATTTTCGCAAATACTTCTTGTCGTACGGACAATTGTGTATATCTCATCAATTGTAAATTTTGTCAGAAACAATACGTAGGGGAAACAGGAGACCTCCGCAGGTGCATCAATAATCATCGTTCCACCATCAAAACTAAGAAAATTAAAGAACCCGTCGGGGAACATTTTAATTTAGATGATCACAAATTGGAGGACATGATGGTTTTGGTCATTGATCACAACCCTAACTGGACAGATGCGGAGAGAAAAAACAAAGAAAAATTTTGGATGCATAGACTGAAGTCATTCCGCCCTGACGGCATTAACAAATTAAGTGACTTCACCAAAATGAACATCAACTAAGTACTGATTTGTTTTCGTAGCAATATCACCATCTTCATCTTTTTCGGTCCATGTACAAACTATTAATCATGTTATTTATTCAAATTATTAGCTATTTCCTTAATCGGTTTTGTTCTTTTGCTTTATTTCACTTCCATTAGTTTTTACATTCATGATTATTTAAGTGGTCTTTTACAGGGCCAATCTTCCCTACAAACTTTCACTACGAATTATCTTACTAGTACAACTTAATTAACAGCAACCCCCAATTAGCAAGTTAATTCGTTCGCGTTATCTTTCAGCACTTCTTCACAGACCGTCCGCTGCGTCGGACGGGATTTTTCTTTCTCGGGCTCGAATTCTTAAATATAAAGATGTAGCTGCCACGTTTTGATCCGGTGTTTAAACATTATCTAGTTTTTATATATTATTTAGTTTAGTTTAGTGCTAGTTTTGTAGATGTTTTTCTTCTTTCTTATGTAGTTTTTATTTTGTTGTCCTGAAGAAGGGACGGGTTGTCCCGAAAATTTGACAATATTTTACTTTATTGTTCGTGTCGTTGGTTATTTTTAGTGCTTTTTTATATCTCATCTTATAACCTTGTATCTTTTGATCCAACACTTTAGATAACGAGTGTTGTTGGTTTGCTAGTGCTTCTTATATATATATATATATATATATATATATATATATATATATATATATATATATATTGTATATATATATATTATTTATATGTATATATATATATAAAGCACAGAGAAATTCACGTTTTTGGAGCTCCACCTCCGCCCCGGCAGAGGCTTGAACTCACGACCTTTGGAACCCTTTCTCCTACCAGTGAGCAGCAACCGCGCTAACCACTGGGCCATCTAGGCAAGAAAAAAATCTTACTTTCGATGACGAATGGAAACTAGCGCGCTGGTCGTTCACTACACGGTCGTTTGAGATACAGGTGGAATGCAGTTAAACGACAATTTGAGAGGATCGGGACGATACACATTGCAGAGATATATACATATGATAAGCACAAACATTGCAATAACTCTCAAATTGACATATACTTGCCCATAGTGAATGATAAAGATATACATAAAGCACAGAGAAATTCACAGAGAAAAGCAGAGAGAATATATATATATATATATATATATATATATATATATATATATATATATATATATATACACACACATGAGTTCGTGGTTGCTAATGAAAAGTTTTACCTGAAATTTTCGCCACATATCCCGGCGAATTTTTACGATCCACTCCTTCCGTAAGTCTTTTTCGCTTGGAAATCTATCAAACTATAACACCTGCTTTTCGTCATGGCGATAATCGTTAGTACGAGCTTGTACATAATGACACAAACAAATGGTATGTCGACATTTTGTTTGCACTGAAGGTCTCATTTTAAAACCGGATGTTGTCATGCGTGAATGAGAAGTATTGATTTTCTAAAGCCCTGATTTGTCAGAAATAAAGGTTATGTGAAGGTGACCTCCTATCAATACCTCTCAGACCCTGATAAGTGTAAGGAGAATGGGGCTGGTTTTGATCAGACAGATTGACGATGCTTTGTCGTCACGAAGCTGTAACGGAAGACATTCTCGCTGCCTTGCAACGAGTTTGCCTCTAGTTTCCTATATAATTCTATAATAGATTAAAGTGTGTTTTGAGACGACCCCTAAAATATACATTGACAGTAAGATTTTTATAAAAAAAATTGCATAATTCTGAAGTGTGGGTAAATATGGTGTTGCATTAATTTTTTTTTTTTTTTTTTTACAAAAGTAGACCTTCTAAAAAGCAAGAAAAATATAGTATGAGCGCAGATGAACACACTCGTTAAACTTTTGTTCTTTTTTTTAACTTTGATTTGTAACTGTATCAAATTAATTAATCACAATCACATCCTTGGTATATTTTTTATGTCTTTTAGCAGACCCGGATTACAAAAGGGTAACTCATGTTAATGCTCTTGGATTTGTAGTTTAGCACTAAAAGATGTTTTTGATCCTAAAAATGTAAGATTGTAAACTTAAATGAGTTAATACATATACATTACAAAGAAATGTTCATCTAATCATATTTTTAATAGTTAGATTTCGATGTTTACAAATCAGCGTCAAAAATAATTTGAAAGTTTCGGGTTTTGTCGTTTATTTAATGTCATATGAAAAAGCAGTTCTCTGTATTAAAGGACCGACATGTGCGCAAGTCTAAAACGCAACGACATCAAATTGTAGTAAACTCTACTGAAATACGTGTAGCGTGCTTTTTGTATTAAGAAAAACGTATTATCCATATGCTGTGTTCGAAAATAAAGAATCAAATAAAATAAACAAACCTTGGTCTGTTTTCTTTTCTGGGTGTATCTGTAAAAAATTGCTCTATTTTAACACTGCATATATACCATAGAAAATATCAAAAGTTAACATTATGTAAAGTGTTTTTGAATATCAATGTGTTTCATAAATTATAATTACAGAGAGAATAAATTTGAATCAAGTTCCTACCCAGCATACTCTGTTGTCAACATAATGGAATTTGTTGATTCCGCACTTTTTGCAAATAAGTTTTGAGACAGGAAACTCTTTTCTTGCAACGAATGAACTGTCGTTCTCGGTATTCAGTGACCCGTTTTGACATTTATAGCCGACTGTGTAAGAATATCCTTTATATTCTCCTATTATTTTTTCAATTGATTGTTGTATTTCACCAAGAAGATGTAAGTCAATAATTTCATCGGCGAGCACCCAGACTTGAACCTGGATTTGGAATTTGCAAAGGCATACTACCACAATAAGATGTTGAAATAAAAAACATGCGGCGTTTTCATACAAACAAAGTTTATGATGGGCTTGAAGAGCTGACCATTTGGGTATTTGCATGCATTTCAACACAATGCCGTAGAAGAGGAAAACAGGCAGTTTACGTTTTTCATTATATTGAAAACAAAGAATCGAGGACTTTTTATATTCATTACCAAAGTCTTCATCTTCAAATCTCGTTGTGTTCATACTTGGGAAATAATAACAAAGTTTCTTTTCAGGTTCACATTTTGCTAACAACCCTAATCGTTCCATGTACGATACAATCTTCTTTTTATGACAAATATACTCTTCGTTTGCATGTTTCCAAAGTGAAGTTAAATTTGTGTCGTCTAATAGTCCAGTGACCTTAAAACGCTCGCGTTTGTAGTCCGAATCACGTATATCCACGTGAAAATCTATGATTATGTTGAAAGCATTTACAAACCACTCAATATCGAGAATAATTGTCTCATACAAACTTTCCTCGTTAAAGTATAAGAGAGTTCCAACCCTGTGTAAGAAACACAACATGTTTGTTATTTCTTCTTCACTCATCTGTAACTCCTCACTTAAATGGCCGTTTATTTTTGATAACTCTATCCGAGATAGAATCCGTTGTGGTTTTTTTCTTTGCAATATGTGTTCGAATATTGCCCACACTGGTCGAATTTGTTTCTCAAATTCTTCAGGGTCACGCACAAGCTTTGCAATACATTTTTTAATGTCCTCTAGATTTTCTAATTTGGACCCTTTTTCTGGAAATCCGATTGCAAAGGTTCGATCGTAATTTAGATGTTTTCTCAGAAATGGATAATCACCATCAAAAAACTCAACAAACTTTCGAATAAACTTGCGACACTCCTGCAAAATACCGGTAATATATATTTAATTTCACATTTCACTAACTCCATATCAAATATTGAGTTTAATTTCTGAATTGTGAGATATGTATTCTTTAAGGATGATTCATTATATAAGCATACTTCAATAAGTTGTATCGGGGGTTAATTTTATTTATTTTAAGATAAGCTACAAAGGCTTATTTTCAAATTTTAAACTGTTGTTTTTAATGAAAATTGAAGGAAAGGAGCAATAAATCAGGGTTTTTTTTCCACGTTTTTGAAATACAGCTTAGTACCATGAATAAGTCAACTGGTTTAATGTCGCGCAAATATAAGCGCCGCTTCAAAACCTTGAAGTTTCAAAAACAATAATGTAAAATTAATGTTTTAGTACCAGTTCCAAGTCTTATATCCGGAATTTTTTGTATTTAATTTGATTTTATTATTACTTTACATCTTTGTTTACAAACTGACAATGAAGGGCAATGAAACTTTAGACGATATTAAACAAGAGGCACATGGACCACATATCGCTCATCTGAACAATAGTTCTTGTATCATTTTATTTCGCTTTGGTTTATTATGAAGTGAAGTCTCAAAAAAATATTTAAAACTCTATTAAATTTCAAGATTTTGCCAAATATTAAACATTACATAAACAGAAGAAAAAATCATATCATAAAATCTAACTATTCTTTAACTGACCAATCTTAATATCCTTGACATCAAAGCATTAAAAAAGTTAACAAAATTCTAAAATGAACTATGACAATTATAAAAGGGAAAGAAGGTTACCCTTATTATCCTGAGTATATCCAAACTGACATTTATCTAAATCTTGTGTATCAGTATAAAATAAGTCTTATTTCGGCATTGTTTACACTGCATTCCGATTATTTGTCTGCCGACATGATCTTCTCTATTAAACATGCATGTGACGTCATCAATGATAATTGTACGTAATACAGAAAAATCGAAAATATATTCAGTAAGAAGAGTTTCTAGTGGCATTTTACGTCGGTAGTTTTTATAATTTAGACCAGAGATAGAGTAAAAATTGACATGTTTCTGATCAAAATATGACATCATACTGCTTATTGTGACGTCATATCGATCGGAAGAATTTTTACTTAATCGATCGCTGAGAGTTGCCTTATACCCGCGTATTCATTAAATAATTGAAAGTTGATATTGGCCTCTGTTTTGTATTTCAATCCTTAAAAGATTCTTTATCAATCCATCAATGAAAATATTGCAGGTGTGATGAGGACATTAGACATGTTATATGTTGCATACTCATCTGTTTTATAAACTGAACTCAGGAAACATGGAGAGTCTATATATAGTTGATATAGTCTATCAATTACTCCTCCTTCCCTTATTCCATAATCTTTATTAACTATTGTTCCTTTATTTTGTGTTTGTGAATCAAAACTTCATAAGAACTAAGATCAACACATTTTAAAGTTGTATCAATTGAATGATTTTTGATACCGATTACTTTGATTTCGATACTATACGTGTTATTAATTGATGTCGGGAGCAAAATTCCAAGAAAAAACTAGTCGATAAACATATTTTAAAATAATTTTACTATGATAAACTTATCACAATTATTTTTTTTTCAGACTTCTTTGAATGAAAAAATATTTCATATTACGAATCTACACTATCTCAGAATGACTGCATAATAATCTCACAAATTTTTGCATTGTAATTCTTGAGGAGAAGATTTTTGATTATGTCCCGTTATATAAGTCTATGTTAAACGTTTGTAACAAGTGCCGAGACAAGGCGGGGACTCAGGAGCAAAGTAGCTACCAAAACCAGCTATCTCCCTCATTAAATAAAAAATAAAAAGGTGCATGACTTTATATAGGGAAGAGAATAATAAACAATTCTCTTTAAAGTTAATGGTTATCAAATAAAATGGGCGTTACCAAAGTAATAGAATTAAATCACATCGGGATTGGAATGCTAATAATATTAAATATAAACGGAATCCCGATCTACCACACTTTTAACATCATTTGTGGCCCTGTATTAAAGTCTTGGGGAGGGGGTCACGGTTTTTATAATTTAGAATCTACACAATCTTAGGGTACTTGTATAGTAATCTTACTAATTGACTATCCATTGTAGTTCTTAAGAACATATTTTTAAAACATTTTCCCTATGTTTATTTCTATGTTAATTTCATCTTTTAGTTAATTTGAACCCCTCTTGGGGTCCAAGTATTGGTCCGCAAATCACGATTTTAAGACATTGGAATCTCCGCTATATACAGATATACAAGCTTTAGTGTAAATATCGGCATTTCTGGTGTAGTGCTTCTTGAGAAGAAGATTTTTAAGACACCCACCCAATTTTCACAGCTCCGTAATTATCTCCCTTTTAAAAAGGGTTGTGCCCTATATTTTAACAAGTACCAAGTTTGGTTAAATTTGGCCAAGTGGATCTAGAGAATAATTTAAAAATGTCAAAAGTTTACAGACGGACGGACGGACGACGGAAAACAGATTATCAGAAAAGCTCACTTGAATCTCTGGTTCAGGTGAGATAAAAAGTAATAGCTCAAGTTCAGAATAAGACACAATTAGTTCTTTATTTTTGCGTAGTGATTTAAAATTAATTTTGATCGTGTTTACTGGTGTAGTAATCGTGATACATAATTATTATCGATAGTTTTTATGCAAGGATTATTATTAAAGGACGGGTGGCTCATATAATAGACAAAAATATGAACAGGTTGACAAGTAAACAGGTGGAGGGGTCGACGGGTGGACAGATAAACGGGTTGACAGATCGATGTGTCCACAAATTGGCAGGTAGACGGGTTGAAGCTTAGAATAAAAATCTATGAAAGGGTTATTAAAGTTGAATAGGATCAATTTTGAATGAATTCACATATCAACATAGATAACTATCTAGGTTATATATTCTATATATGGCTTCAAATAGGTTTTAAGTTTTTATTGTCAAATATGCATGTTTCGTGTTTTGCACACAGTACCCACCAATAGTTGTTAATTATATTTTGACTACAGTTAAAGTCTTCTCTCTACCAGAGGTTCATTTTTTTGGCAATTTGTTTATTATTATAAGAAGAATTTATAGATATGTATAAATGGAAAAAAGACAATTTTCAAATACAGTGTCCCATGCATAAAATACTTTATAATTGTAGGTAAATAGACGAGGCTTTCGAACATTTAATGAATATTAAATGTAACATGTAACTGTGAACATGTATACCAGTATAATTGCCATATTGTTAAATCATGATGCTTTTAGTGCTGGTAATTTTTCTGGACAAATTTGTAAAATGCTCTATTTTCTTTAATTCAAATAATGTATTTTTTCAAATGTAATTAGATTATATACATCTGCAAAGTAATCGTCATATAATGAATTAAAATAATAAAAAAAAAACTCCTGTAATGGTTTTAATTGAAGGTCCAAAGAAAGTAATTGTAATTTAATTAATTATTTTTTAATGTAATACACCCATTCCCTGAAACTCAAAACTAGATGATATCCCGCGCAAGCTTTAAACACCTTAAAATGATACAATGATTAACATGTAAAACCGTATATTTTTTTTTTCATTTTTGTATATGTACTGTGTCCCAAATTTCTTAATTGCTTTCTTGACATAGGCTTTAAAATTGAAATAAAAATCTGCGTAGCTGGATATTAAGAAGAGCGAGCAGGGATGAAATATCTAAACTAAAATGGATGATATATACATATGATGCATATTTATTTGCATATCTTAATCCAAAGTTGCCAGATTTAAAGTATCTGCCCAACACTTTTAAATTTTAATGCACATCTATAGGACAGCCCCAATTTTTTTCCAACGAGATGACGTAGCTACTCCAAAAGTTGAAAGAGGAGTTCTGGAAACCATACTTTAAAAAAAAAAACGTAATTTTTTGTTGCCCACTGATCCCCTTAATTACAAAAAATCTGGAACCTGATCACACTTCCAAATGACACCCCAATCCTATTCTAGAAGATTCTTGGCTACTTGCAAAAAAATGTTGACGTTTTTGAAACCAGTTAAAAAAAACCAACAAAAAAAGTCATATTTCAGCCATTAAATTAAATTGAAATTGAAATTTCTGAAACCTTATTGCGCATATACAGGATACCCTTAGTCGTATTCCATTGATGATTTGTCAACTGTTGGAAATGTAGGAGGATTTCGAGGAAAGATGTTTTTTGATGAAAAACTTCATTTTTTACCAATTAGACTTCCAGAGAATTTTTGAGTCCTTTTTACAAAACAACATGACACCCCAAATTAAACTCTAAGAGTTCAGTTTGCTGGTTTATAAGATGTAAGAGCAGTTTGAGAAAGTAAAACGTGACAGAAGGACGGACGGAACAGGATAACAACATAATACCCGAACTTTCTTTAGAAAGGGCGGTTATAATAAAATGGATAAATTTGATGCTATTTTAGTTTTGATGGAAAGAACTTTCTACCGCAGGATGCCTTGAAGCGAGTAGACTAATTAAAGTCATGGCGGAAAGTGAAGATTTTAATTTCATCCAGGAAGTCAAATAGTAGCAGAAAATTGACGTTTATCACTCAACAAAACATATATCCTAGAACTCGTTTTATGATTTAATGGATAGACACATCATATTATGGGATATGATAGGGACTGTTCTATAGATGTGCATTAATGTTTTCAAAAATTAAATATAACCCCGGGACCCATGACCTACATATTGTTTGATGCCCTTTAAGGATCAAGAATATATATGGTTAAGGGGTGGGGATCTCAACCGTTTTCGAGATATCTGTGCACGTCCTGTTTAGGGGGTCACGACAACCCCCGGTGCAAACGACATACATACCGTTTGATTCCCTTTGACACAAGAAACAAGAATATATATCGTTTAAAGGTGGAGATCTTCACTGTTTTGAAGATATTAAGGGACTTGCTGTTCGAGGGGGTCAGGACCACCCACAGGGCCCATGACCTCCATAACAATTGGTGCCCCTTGACATAAGGAACAAGAATGTATATGGTTTAGGGGTCATAATCATAACAGTTTCTGAGATATATGGTAATTTCAAAATCCTGGGGGGGGGGGGGCTTACCCAAGGGGTCAGATCTAATAAACCCTATATATTGCCAGTAACAGTCAATCTATGAATATGAAAACCTTTTTATATTATCTTTGTCCGTTTTCAAGTTCCCATTTACATCAGAGTCTGCGATTCTTCCCATAAGGTTCAATGTTAGACCCCACACCCTTTTGACCCCCCCCACCCCAGAAAAGTGGTTGTCTAACCCCAAATGAGAAAAATCAAAACAGGGTGAACAACAAGATATGCAAGCCTATCGTATCCTAGTGTTTTGTACAATTCTGTTCAGCAATCACTGAGAAACAAGTTCAGAGCGGGGAGGAAGAAGAAGAAGAAGAAGAAGAATACATGTAATAAGAACCGTACAAAGAACAATGTCTTCGAATTTCATTTCGGAGACTTAATGATAAAGATTAAATAGAGATAAGATCATCAAGCAACAAAAGTTTAAAGATAATTGACAATTTCTGATTCTAAAGGGGTCAGGATGACCCCTTATGGTAATGACTTACATACCATAATCATCTGATGCGCCATGACCGAAGGATGAATAATATCTTTGGATACATGTATTAGTTTGTGTTTTGTTCTACACTATTCATGTTCATGACTGTAGTATGGCTTAGTCTTTTTTTTTAATAACAATTACACCCTCCCCCCTCTCCCAACCAAACCTGGGTCTTCTCACATTCTTACATGTGTTCAGTAGCCAATTTTAAATCATTTCTTAGTTGCTTTTTCTCTTCTAAAGCACATTAACATTTTGGAAGTTGCTTAATTTGATTTTTAAGATTCATAAAAAAAAATTGTTATATGCATGTGTATTCGCCTAGTTGGGGAAATTGTAAATTCTCCTAAACAAAGCAGTGTCATCATTAGGCTAGGAATTACCCACATGGATCAAACACTACATATGAATAAGATAACATACTTTATTATTTCTAATTCTAGAATGTCAGGTTGTCTTCCAGGGGGTATAACCTATATACAATTTGATGCGCAATGACAAAAAGAGCAAGAATAAACTAGATGCTGTCATTAGACAGTAATACCCGCACCATGTGTTTGCCCCTAAATAACACTGCTTTGTACCAGTTTAATTAACAAGAGGCCCATGGGCCACATCGCTCACCTGAACAGCAGTTCCTTGTAACATTACATTTCGTAGCATATGCTTTTTCTATTTTAAACATTGAACCCCTTTCTGGGGACCCAGTTATGGTCCGAGGTTTATGGTTGGCTTGAACAACATAAACAGTAACATAGGAATGAAAATGTGTAGCACTGCGGTAGGACCGCACGTACACAACCTGAAAAACTGAACGTAGCAGAGTTCCACTTCAAGAGAAATAACTCTCAGACTGTACAGAACATCAAGAAAGATAACTCTTGGTTCCACTACATTAGAGTTTACACAATTTGAGGATCCTTGCATAATAATCTCAAAAACTGTAGCATTATAGTTCTCGAGAAAAACTTTTTAAAAACATTTTCAATATATCTGTCTATGTTAAACTTTGAACCCCTCTTGGGGCCACAGTATTAGTCCAGGGCTAAAGTTTTAATTATTTGGAATCTACATTATTTAAGGATGCTTGCATAGTTATCTCACAAGCTGAAGCATTATAGTTCCCTAGAAAAAGATTTTTCAACATTTTCAACATATTTCTATGCTAAACTTTGAACACCTCTTGGGGCTCCAGTATTAGATTGAGGTCACAGCTTTTATAATTTCAAATCTACACTATTTGAGGGTGCTTACGTAGTTATCTGACAAATTGATGCATCGTAGTTCTCGAAAAGAAGATTTTTAAACATTTTCCATATATACCGGTACTTCTACATTTAACTTTAAACCCATCTTGGGTCCCTAGTATTAGTCCAGGGGTCACTATTTTAAAACTGTCGAACCTTCATTATCCAAGGTTGTATGCATGATAGTAATCTCACAAATTGAGGCATTGTAGTTCTCGAGAAGAAGATATTTTAACGTTACCTTTATATTTCTATAATAAACTTTGACCCCATCTTGGGGCCCCAATATTGGTCCTGGGGTCACGATTTTACCAATTAGGAATCTACATGAGCGAAGGCATAGAAATTCCACAAACTAAAACATTGTAGTTCTTGAGAAGAAAATTTTTAAACTTTTCCTTTATGTTTTTTAAAATGTTTAAATTTTGAACCCCTCTTGGTGCCCATCAAATATCCGGGAGTTATAATTTTTTGAATCTACATTATTTAAGGATGTACATGTATGCATAGTAATATCCCAAACAGTTGCACTATAGTTCTTGAGAAGAAGATTTTAAAACATTTTCCTAAATATGTTAAAATCTAAACCCCTACTGGGGCCCCACTTTTTATTCAGGGGTCACGATTTTTACAATCTTCACTATATATACAACCGTTTGTGTATGTATTGGCATTTTTGGTGAAGTGGTTTTTGAGAAGAAAATTTTTAAACATTTTTCATATGTAGTTCTATGTTAAACTTTGAACCCCTCCTGGGGCTGCAGTTTTGATTTGAGGGTCACGATTTCTACAATTTAGAATCTTCATTATACATACAAGCTTTTGTGTAAATATTGGCATTTCTGGTGCAGTGGTTCTTGAGAAGAAGATTTTTTAAACATTTTCCTAAGGTATATCTATGTTAAAGTTTGAACCCCGCCTGGGGCCCCAGTTTTGGTCCGAGGGTCACGATTGTTACAATTTAGAATCTTCACTATATATACAAGCTTTTGTGTAAATATTGGCATTTCTGGTGCAGTGGTTCTTGAGAAGAAGATTTTTTAAACATTTTCCTAAGGTATATCTATGTTAAATTTGAACCCCGCCTGGGGCCCCAGTTTTGGTCCGAGGGTCACGATTTTTACAATTTAGAATCTTCACTATCTATACAAGCTTATGTGTAAATATTGGCATTTCTGGTGCAGTGGTTCTTGAGAAGAAGATTTTTTAAAAATGTTCCTATGTATTTCTATGTTAAACTTTGAACCCCGCCTGGGGCCCCAGTTTTAGTCCGAGGGTCACGATTTTTACAATTTAGAATCTTCACTATATATACAAGTTTTTGTGTAAATATTGGCATTTCTGGTGCAGTGGTTCTTGAGAAGAAGATTTTTAAAACATTTTCCTATGTATTTCTATGTTAAACTTTGAACCCCGCCTGGGGCCCCAGTTTTGGTCCGAGGGTCACGATTTTTACAATTTTGAATCTTCAATATATATACAAGCTTTTGTGTAAATATTGGCATTTCTGGTGCAGTGGTTCTTGAGAAGAAGATTTTTAAAGACATGCACCCTATACTTACTGTTTCGCAATTATCTCCCTTTTGAAAAGGGCTGTGCCCTTTATTTTTACAATTTATAACCCCCTTTCCATAAGGATGCTTTGTACCAAATTTGGTTAAATTTGGCCCAGTGGTTTTTGAGAAGAAGTTGAAAATGTGAAAAATTTACAGACGGACGGACAGACAGACAGACGGACGGACGGACGACGGACAACGGGTGATCAGAAAAGCTCACTTGAACCTTCGGTTCAGGTGAGCTAAAAATGAATGTTGCATGCAAGCTCCGGTAATACAATTAAAGAAGATGGGGGAATAAGATGGCGCAAATGCCCATTCGGTTTAGTAGTGAAATACAATTTTGAATTTATGTTTCCCCAATTAAATCTATTCAAATATATTATAATAAAACTTTGCAAAAGCAAAATTTCTAACTATAGTCAGTTTTTAATATATTTAACAAAAATTACGAAAAAAAATATTGTCGGAAATTATGGTTGTATCGAACCCGTAACATAAAAACCCTAGATATATAAGGTTAGCTTATGCCAGGTGCTCAAACCACTGAGCCATTTCAGACACAACAAAGTGGGCTTTTTAAATATTATGTGTGACTAAGGTCACGAACTACCGTACTTGTATTATTTTTTCAAAACGTTCAATTGTTGGGATACAAAATGATATTTTTAATGTATAGTGGGTCATCTCTCCACGTTTTTGTTGATTGAAATCGGTTTGTTTTCCAATCGACCTTAATTAGACTATGAGAAAAATATGGAGCAAAGACCCACTCTATAAAAGAAAATGCCCTGAAGTTCTAAAAAATGACAGTATTTGCAGGTTTTGATACGTACACGCCTGTTTGAGTCAACATATTCCAAGTATTGAACATACCTATAGGTTAAAAATCAATAATTCGTTAAATATATATTGTTTTCAATGATTTTAAAAAAAACCCATCAGATTTATTGATACTTTAATTTTTCAGTTGCCTGTCCGACCGCGTATGGGCATTTTACACGCCTTATCCACCCATTTCTTCATAATTTTCATAACTGAAGGATGAGATCCCTTCCCATATGATAATACACATCGTGACATGAGCAGCAATTTATGTGCAATTTGGGGTAGAACTGTTTGCAGTGAATTTTCAGTTAATCAATAATCTTAACATTTTATGTCATAGAAAGTATAATGGTCTATATAATTATTACAAACAAAATTAAAAATTAAATTATACCCCCTCCCTGTGGCGGTTGCCGGTTTTAGATTTGCTTCTGTGTGCCTACATGAACATCATCGTGTGCACAGATTTAGAGAAGGGGTGGGAGTGAGGGGTCTAGACCCCCCCCCCCCCCCCGCACCATGAAATTTCATTTATATCAATTGTAAAATTACCCAAAATACACCTTGGGCCCCAGTGCTCTTACAGACATGTAAACGCTCTAACCCATTGCGCTTCAATGTTAGGTAACATTATTTGGGGGGGGGGTGTAAATATTTAATTGATATTTAATATACTTTATTGTATATCTGAATAGAAAGTATACATGTACATCACAATATGCAGGTGTCCTGCACCACCTTAAAGCTGTTATTTACCTAATAGAATAGTGCAAGTGGATTTGAAGAATAGGTCATCAAAATACATGCATGTTACAAATGAATGATCTTTGTCTGAAGTTACGTACACAACACAGGTCTGCATGTCTCATTAGTGGGTACTAGTTTTACCCAGCTCTTCGATTAGATGGGTTCACGTGTATACATACATGGGTGTTGCTAAAACACGGAACGGAAAACGGAATGGAAAGCGGAACGGAAGGGAATACGGAAAATCTTATCTAATGTTATTTACCTCATAGATTTGTTAATCATGCTAAAACGATATACTTTATGTACCTTTTTAATTTTTTTTCAAAGATTAGCAATATTAGATTATTTATTCAAGAATATTTATTTCCGCAAAATTAACAGCACATGCATTGACCACTATATTCTGTCCCAAAATATCCTCACTTTTTGATGTATATTTATTAATACCTCAGGGTTCAAGCGATTCTCTTTTAGAAGCATTAAACATTCTCATTATTCTTTCTTTAAAACGTCCTCTCTAGCTCATCAGCTGGTATAAATGCACTGCTAAAAATAAAGAAGTCTACGGGGTTTTGCATTTCAACAGACCCGGATGATAGTGTTGAAAAATTGTGCAAGGTCTTCTGAGTGACTTCCAAATGGAGCAAAGATGTCAACATTTTCCATTATAAATTGTCCAAATGTGCTGCATGAATATTTTGAGATCGACAGACTATAGTCCCAATATATAATCGGAAAATCAAACCAGGCAACGTCTAGAGCTCTCTATTCGGATCATATGTATATAGCTGCTGGAATAAACAACTACTTAGTAATGCAAACGTAAGCAAAATTGTATTGCTAAAAATACTAGTTTCACAAATTACTACTTTCACAAATTACCGGGTATTTTAATGTTTACTGTATTTTAATTTTTAATGATGTCAGTCCTACGGTTTTTTTTCTTCCATCTCAATGATACTGTATCATCTGTATGACAAAAGATCGTCTAGAACACCGAAAATTCAATTTTGATGTAAGTATATACATGTACATCATATTTGAAATATAAAAATACTCAAAACACGCATAAAACGCTTTCACTAAATGCGTACATTACGCTGATATGCCAGCCATACCATATAAGAAAAATATGTAAAAAGTTATAGATAATTTGCTCATTTAATCATGTTAATGTTTCACAATTCGTATACATTTGATTTTTCCGTTTCGTACTCAACTAAAATCGAATGAATACAATGCTACATGTATAATTGATAGACATTCATATGAATATTAATAAGATAACAACATGTTGATAATCATTCATTAGATATAAATAAAAGATACAAAGTAAATCGTTTCTGTCAATCTATACCCTTTTTAAGCGACAAACGTGATGATATTTTCCATTCCGTTCCGCTTTCCGTTCCGCGTTTTAGCAACACCCATACATACAATGTCTGCGTTTTCCGTATGCAGAAAAGGAATTCATAATTGTGTTTTAATTGGATTATCATTATGATGTTGACCAATTTAGGTAAGCATAATACATGTAGTAGCAGTAGCAGAATATAATGAGATGCCAGCATACATATATAAGTTCTACTTTCACTTTCTTAATGTGATTTCCCTTTGACAGCATACTGTATCATCATCTTTTTAAAAATATTTAAATAAGCTTATCATCATTACCTATCCTATCGCATTTGTAAAGTTTCTGTCATTTTAGTTGCAAAAGTAATTTTTTTCATTTGTCAGACTGCATGCACTATTGAGTTGACCCCATATTGACCCTGTGCAAACAATTTCTTATTAAATTTGTGTATTACATGTAAGTAGGTGTAGACACTTATCATTTTTATATGAGTTATAATAGGAAGGAAGGAGTATTTCTTTCTTATTGTATTATAATGCATCAAATACAATGTAGGTCATGACCTTATATGGGACTGTTCTGACCCCACGAAACAGAAAAATACAAAATATCTTCTAATGTCATAATGATGCATCAAATGGTGTAAAGTACGTTAATGACCCCCAGGTGTTGTCTTTAACCCCCCCCCTGCCTTTATGAAATAGGAAATGATATGATACACTGTATATTTTGTTAACTTCTGAGATCTGAGATCCTCATCCCTAAACCATATAATTTATTTTTGCTCTTTGTGTCATTGCACGTAAAATTGTATATAGATTATGCCCCCTTGGAGACACCCTGACATTTTAGAACTAGAAATAATAATGTATTTTATCTTGTTCATATGTTATACAGTAGTGTTTGATCCATGTGGGTAATTCCTAGCCTAATGATGTCACTGCTTTGTTTAGGAGACTTTACAATTGCCCCAAATAGGCGAATACACATGGAAGTGATGCATATAACATTTTGTTTATAAATCTTAAAAATTGAATTAAGCAATTTCCAAAATGTTAATGTGAATCACGAGAGAAAAAGCAATCAAGAAATTATTTCAAATTTGCTACTGTACAAATGTAAGAATGTATTAAGAAGACTGAATCTTTATAACCAGGTTAGATTGGGGGGGGGGTGTATGTTTGGAGTATAAACATTTATAAGTTGAATCATTTATTGTTATTAATTTTAACTTGTCAATGAATACTACTTATTGATCCCAAGGTAGAAATATGACCTCTGATCATATCTCAATAGATCATTTGTCAATTTTGCAAGGTGTAATTTAATTTTTTTTAAGAATAACATTTTTTACCAGTTTATAAAAGTTTTTAGACACCCAAATTATATTTTGATTTTAATAGATCATTCGACAAGGGGTGGGGGGGGGGGGTGGGGGGGAGAGAACAGTTTATATTTGAGTTTGTTTGGGAGTGGGGGTTCAAAGTCATATATTTGACAATTTTTTAATGTAATTTAAAATAAGACTAAGCCATACTACAGTCATGAACATGAATAGTATAGAACAAAACACAAACTAATACATGTACATGTATAAATACATAGGAAGTATTACAAAACAGATGATTGATCTATATCTGGGTTCTTAAATTGAATCATATATCATGTACATATTATATTATTGTTTCTTTGTTCAAGGCATTTAAGATTGTATGTATAGGTCATGATCCTAAGTGCTCTTCCTGAAATTATTAAATATCATAAAAACCATTGAGATCCCCACTTTAATCCAAAGATATTATTCCTCCTTAGGCGCATCAGATCATTATGGCATGTAAGTCATGACCTTAAGGGGTCATCCTGACCCCCTTAGAATCAGAAATTGTCAATTATCTTTAATTATTGATGTTTGATGATCCTATCTCTATTTAATCTTTATTATTAAGTCTCCCGAATGAAATTTGGAGACTTATTGTTTTTGTACGGTTCTTAATACATGTATTATTATTATTCTTCATCTTCTTTTTCTTCTTTCCTGCTCTGAACTTGTTTCTCAGAGATGGCTGAACAGAATTGTACAAAACTCTAGAATATGATAAGCCTGCATATCTAGTTGTGCACCCTGGTTTGATTTTTCTCATTTTGGGTTAGACAACCACTTTTCGGGGGAGGGGGGTGTCAAAAGGGTGTGGGGTCTAACATTGAACCTTGTAGGAAAAATCGTAGACTTTATTGTAAATGGTAACTTGAAAACGGACAAAGATAATAATATAGGGTTTTCATAATCATATATTGGCTGTTACTGGCAATATATAAGGTTTATTAGATCTGACCCCTGGGGTCATCCCCACCCCCCAGGAATTTGAAATTACCATATATCTCAGAAACTGTTATAATCATGACCCCTAAACCATATATATTCATGTTTCTGATGTCAAGGGGCATCAAATGTTATGTAGATCATGGGCCCTGTGGGTGGTCCTGACCCCCCTCAAACAGCAGGTCCCTTAATATCTTCCAAACATTTGAGATCCCCACCCTTAAACCATATATATTCTTGTTCCTTGTGTCAAGGGGCATCAAACGGCATGTAGGTCATGGGCCCCGGGGATGGTCATGACTCCCCTTGAACAGGAAGTGCATGAATATCTCGAAAACGGTTGAGATCCCCACCCCTTAACCATATATATTCTTGATCCTTAAAGGGCATCAAAAGGTATATACTGGTAGGTAATGGGCCTCAGGGTTAAATTTGATTTTTCAAAACCGTAATGCACATCTATTAAACAGTTCCTATCATATCCCAAGATATGATGTGTCTATCCACTAAATCATAAAAGGAGTTCTAGGATCTATGTTTTTTTGAAGTGATAAACGTCAATTTTTTGCTACTTGTTGACTCCCTGGATAAAATTTAAATTTTTAAAACCTTACTGCACATCTATAGAACAGTCCCTATCATATCCCAAGATATGATTGTCTATCCATTAAATCATAAGAGGAGCTCTTGAATCAATTTTTTTTTTGTGATAAACGTCAATTTTTTGCTACTATTTGACTCCCTGGATGAAATTTAAATTTTTAAAACCTTACTGCACATCTATAGGACAGCCCCAATTATATCCCAAGAGATGACGTAGCTACTCCAAAAGTTGTAAGAGGAGTTCTGGGAACCATATTTTTTGGCCAAAAAACGTCATTTTTTGTTGCCCACTGATCCATGCTTCAATATGACACCCCCAATCATATTCTAGAAGATCATTTGGCTACTGCCAAAAAAAAATGACGTTTTTGAAACCAGTTTTTTTGTAAAAAAAAAAAAAAAACCCGCCATTTTTCAGCCATTAAATGACCCCCAGGACAAAATTGAAAATTCCGAAACCTTATTGCGCATCTATAGGATACCCTAAAACATATTCCAAAAGATGATTTGTCTACTGTTGAAAATGTAGGAGGAGTTCGAGGAAGAAGGTTTTTTGTGAAAAAACGTCATTTTTCACCAATTATTTGACCCCCAGGACTAACAGAGAATTTTTGAAACCTTTTTTCAAAACAACATGATACCCCAAATCAAACTCCAAGAGTTCAGTTTGCTGGTTTATAAGATGTAAGAGCAGTTTGAGAAAGTAAAACGTGACAGACGGACGGACGGACGGACAGACGGAACAGGGTAACAACAATATACCCGAACTTTCTTTAGAAAGTGCGGGTATAATTATATGGTTAAGCGATGAGGATCTCAAGAGTTATCAAAATATACAGTGTATCATCATTTCCTATATCATAAGGGAGGAGGGGGGGGTTAAAGACAACACCTGGGGGTCATGTACTTTACACCATTTGATGCATCATAATAACATTAGAAGATATTTTGTATTTTCCTGTTTCATGGGGTCAGAACAATCCCATAGGGTCATGGCCTACATTGTATTTGATGCATTATAATACATTAAGAAAGAAATATTCCTTCCTTCCTATTATAACTCATATAAAATGATAAGTCTCTACACTTACTTACATGCAATACACAAATTAATATGAAATTGTTTATACAGGGTCAATATGGAGTCAACTCAATAGTGTAATTCTGACAAATGAAAATCTAACATTTAACAACTACTAGTTGTATTTGTTAAATCGATAGATTTCTTCCAAGACATCCGATCCAAAGTATAATATACATGTATGTAGCTGTTAAAAAACAAATGTCAAAAAATTCATCTGAATCTCTGAATCCCTGCCAATGGATCAGTTCATTCAAACAATTTGATCAAGATCTCAGCCGTTGCGTGAATGGTAAAGCAGGACTTCGCGCCATAATGTCTCATTCAGAGTTTTTGCGCGCCGAATAGTGGACGAGTCCGTTGGGGTCATGCGAATACCACAGAGCACACCGTGCTCTGTAAACATCACAGGCACGAAGCATTGGGGGTTGGGTGAGAGGGGGGGAACTGTTTCCCTCTCCCCACTTTTTTTGGCAGCATGCACTTTTCTTAACTTTATTAAATAAATTTAAATATCATGGATTTGCCCCCTCCACTTTTGTAGGAGCGTGTAATAAATGACACAGCAAATAAGAAAATGGGTTACAGTTAGGTTTTTTTTTTCATGAATTTGAGAATTCCCCCTTTTTAACTGCTTGTCAAGATGGTTTGATGAAGCTGCCCCACATATATTCAAAAACAAAACGTGTTTGTAAACCCTTTCATATCTTATATGGTTGGAAATTTTGAAAAACGCCGTTCAGTTGATTTTGCATCTTACTATAACAAGTACAATTTTTTTTAAAATGACTATTTAATCTCCAGCTTTCAAGTTTACATGCACTTATAAGATAAGTGTACATTCCTTTAAAAAGTTGAATGAATAAAATAATTGAATGTCAAGTGATACTAGTATATTTATGTACATGTTCTAGATCGAAGAAAAGACTGAAATTGAGTCTTAAATTTGCACGTTCCTTTTATAAATTTATGATCAGCAGCGAAAATTAAAATTCATTACTGATAAGATAGCCTATTTAATCCATGCATGCTTCCATTGAATAATTTTGTTTAGTCAGGCAAGCTTTTTGGAAAGCTATTACTTGTCTCCCTTATGTACTGGAATAGATCTCTGTCAGGATTTCATTTTGGATGTTAATGGACTTTCAGGTATTAATGTTCAAAGGTTCAGATTAAATTCAACCTTACAATGCGTTGATGTTTCTGTAGAATAAAAGTAAGCGGTCTGTATCTTAAAACGAATACGCAATCGACATATTACAGTCATGTTTTCATTCCGCCGATTAATAGGCCTAATTGATTGCATTTGTCAGGATTTTAAATTGATTTGATTTGAATTAATTTCTAGGTCGGGTTAATTTCCTTGTTTAAAAATTAGGTTTCAATAAGATCGCGCACGGACAATACGTAATAACGTGTGAATTACGTCAGACATTGGTTTGTGACGTATGGATAATAACTTTAAGACATTTTTAAAAATATATTCCCGTTGTAACACTAGAAGCTTAAGTAAGTGTTTAAACTGTATTTTTCACAAGCTAGCAGCTATCGTTATATTATGTTTGGTAAACAATATAATCTAATGGAATAAAATCAACTACCAGAAACTTACTTTTCTTGATAGTTTGTCGGCGTGGGTACCTACTAATATTACTGGCGTTTTCCTGGCACAATAGCTGTGGATTGAATTAAGCCAGAACTTGTAGTAATCTAAAATCATAAATAAGAATTCAGTTTTATATAAGTGGGTATACTGAGACAATTCTTACTTTTCCACAGATTTAACAAGAAATTATGACGTTTTTACCGACTATTCTTAAGTTTTCACCCAAATCAAACTACATTGTTTAAAAGAGCAATGCTTTAACATTAAGTTATCATTTTTTACATTTATGCAAAATCTAATTTAATACGTCTAAAACAATCTGAATGAAAAGATCAATTGTTTTGGAGAAAAATCATTAAAATGCAATTAAAAAAAAGAATTTGACTAATCAAGTATGATACCTAAGGTATAGATGTTGGTTAGATAATACTCAGAATAATATATGAATTTTTATTCACTGGCATATGTTTTTGAAGGTAGAAAAAATTGTAAATTGTAACTTTGTACCGAATATTTTCAAGGCTGACATTTGTTTCGTTAGAGGCAAAACTTTTATTATTGAACATATTGATTTTAACCATTAAGGAAGTCTATGCATAACTTATCATTTAAACTTCATTAAATGCAACAATTGTCTGCCCTTTATTAAATAGAGAAAAGATCATTTCCTTAAAATATCTACGATGTTTTTACTTTTTCTTTCTTTTATTTTAAGAAATGGAAAACATGCAACTTTTTAACGATGAACTTTTCCCATAGACATAGTTGCTTAAATGTTGATTTTGAGAAGTGATAAATTTATAACTATTAATCTTTAAAAGTTCGGAAAGCGGATCTTTATAATTTGATAAAACTATTAAAATTGTACTACGATTCTAGTGATCAAACTTATAATCTATCAATTATTAACTTTGATAGTTCTGGATGAATTACCTTAAATACATATACGAACTGAGAGGGTCACAGACAAAAAATACCCTACTTAGACGTTTCAACGGGTAGACCAAATGTTGATCCATGTAAAATTGATTGGCATATAGATTAGGGGATACTTTAACACAAAATGATATTTTTAAAAGTAAATTGTTGACTTCTTAAACTCGGCGACATCAATGTACAACTCGATTCCGCTGCACAAAGTTAAGCGGTGGATAACATTTATAGTTAATGCATAGTAGTGTTTTACATTCCAAAGGGCATTTTAGAAAAAACCGTGATTTTGATGATGAAATAGAGCCTGCTTTGACTTACCATACCTGTACATGTTATTCTATTAAGCAACTTAAATTAGCGCATGCTCATTACCTTGATATTTCCAGGATTTGAATCTACTACAATTTCTTTCATCCTCATCAGGCTCATGTACCTTTTCTTCAGGACTTTTTGTCATATCAACAACAAAGATATAACATGTTTTTGAACTTAAATAAATCTGGTGAAACGCGTAATATAAACTCTCTCCAGCAAAGTCTAAAAATGTAATCCGTGGACGTAAAATGTTTTCATTTGACAGCTTTTTGACATCATCTATTATTTTGGATATTGCAAAACCCTCATCATCATCTTCATCATCATCATGATCAACGTTAGTTTTGTTGCATTTGTTACTTCCTGAATGTTTTGTTTCTGAGAAGTTTTGCAGAGAACAGTTCTTTTCATCGTTAGATGACGTCTTCCAAGGAAAGGCATGTCGTGCTTTGCTACTTTTTTCATCTTCTTTCTCTTCTCTGACTATCTTTTCTCTATTTTCAGACTTAGCAAACAAAAACGTTTTCGCACTAGTTTCTTCACTTGAATCACTGTTGCTATCTTTATCTTGATCTAGAAATTTAAGTTTCTTTCTCGTAAGCCTATCTTTGTGCTTTGTTTTGGTGCTTTCAAGCATTTCTGATAAAAAAAAAAGTATTGAAATAATTGATTGTCATTTCATGTCATTTAAAATTTCTTCATATATTTTTCTTGATACATTTATAAATACATGCAATAAAGTTCAAGTTGAGTGGAGTTCAGACCCTGAGACTGTTAGGGAGGGAGACTGAGGAATTGTAGTAATTCTAGTGAAAAGATCATGTCGCTACCCAAACTCTTTCGGTTTTCAATAATCATAAATGAATTTTAATCATATTTCCAAGTACTGTTACAATCATTTTGTGTTTAATTATCGTCTGTATACTAAAGACCTTCTTTATTTCACTTTATATCACAGTTTACAGTGAGGAAACTCATTTTTGTATATAGGACACATAACTAAATGTACGACTTGAATGAATATTTTAAGCGAAAGATAGATGTATGACTTCGATGAATATTTCAAACGAAAGATTTGGACCTTGTCATGAAAAAAACTTTGAGTATTTTGTGAATTCATCTAAACTGGATGTTATTTTCAAATTTGCAATTCTGTAAAGGGTTGTCCTCCGAAACGTATGCTCTTCGAGTAGAATGTAAGCTCTTTTATTTCAGTTTCATTGTTTTTACATATTTTAATTACAATTTTATGTTTAAGAAATATGCAAGCGCACACGTTTTACAATTATATTTATATATCTTTATATACTATATCGATATATACTTAAAAATACTTTAAAACCTTCCTGTTATTCTACTCAGTCTCCTATCTAATTTCTATTTCCTACCTATTATTAAAGATGTGCACCTTTTTATCAAGAATCTAAATGCCCTTTAGACGATTTTAGATGATTTGCACAGAGTCATTGGGTAACATTGATAATACGATTCTTGAAGGAAGTTGAATGTTTGGGAAAAAAATACAGACTGACAGAAAACAATTAATAAGGAATAAGGAATCATTCTTTGAGTATTATGAGGTGATAATTTTGGTCGGGGCGTGATCAAATCCAATAAAGCCCGAAGGGCTTTATGATACATTTGATCACGCAGCGACCGAAATTATCACCTCATAATATTCAAATAATGATTCCTTATTACTTACATTTATATAATTTTAAGTCATCGTACGATTAAATATTTAAATATGAATAAGCAAACCCCGCTTGCGCCTCAATTTGGCGTCATTTGTATTATTGGTTATATAGTACAAAATCGATACGTAGTGTTATCACAGGGAAAGACACTGGAAAATGTAAATATATCCAAAAAAGCTCACTTTAGCCTCAATTTCATGCAAGCATAAAAAGTACAAGTAAAACAATTAGTTTTTACCATTCATTATTATTGTCGAAAATTGTAATGAAAAAAAATAGTATTATTACCGCTTTCACTCTCTCCATCCGTTTCTTCACTTTTTTCATATTCTTCTGTAAATTCGTTAAAATCTAATTTGTCTTGCTCTGCTTCATAGTTCTTGTAGTAATTGTCACTTTCTTCACTATAAACATCTTCACTTTGGTCACTGTCGTCAAAATCATCTTTCAAATGGACGCATTCATCTGTATTAAGATTTGTTTTGGAGTTTGACGGCTCTTGTTGTGTCTTTTTGTTTTTATTTACAATCTCATTTGCAGAAAAGATAACTGTTGGCAATCCGCTATTTTTATTGACACCTACAAGATAGTAAAAACCACATCATATTATTATCATAAAAACAAATGCTAATAATATCTGAAATGTAATAAAAATGCGTGTGCATGCATGCGAATACACAAATATATATATATATATATATATATATATATATGTGTGTGTGTGTGTGTGTGTGTGTGTGTGTGTGTGTGTGTGTGTGTGTGTGTGTTTTGTTTGTTTTTTTTCACTGAGCATATAAAGCACTAAAAACCGTTTAAAATGCTTTAAAACTACATCAATCAAAAGAGCAATAATTTACTTTGAATTGTTTCTTCGTCTTCCAACACTTCAAAACTATTAGCCTGGACGTCAACCATTTCCGTTGATGTAATGTCCATAAGTTCTTCAAAGGTTACATTTTCCAGTCTTCTAAGAAGAGTTGTTTTGCCTGCGCCTTTGCATCCAACTATGATGCATCTTACATGACAAATAGTCAGCTCTCCATTGCTGAGAAATTCTCTAAGTTTCTGTTCATCTACTTTTATTTCTTCAACTACTTTTGCATTATCCGTATGTACCTCTTTCATTAATATATATTCTTGTTTCTTTTCTTCTATTGGCATTTCATTTAATAGTAATTCTTCTTTTATTCCCCTTTCATTATCTGCTGTAGTCTCTTTCATGAGTATTGTTTGATCCTCTGGTATCCCTTCTTTAAACATTTTTTCCTCCACCTGAATCTGTTTTGCTGAGGTTTCTTCTATAAGTTTATTTTCATTTTTTGTTATTGTTTTCATTATTTTTTTCTCATCTACGCAAAACTCGTTTGCTTTAGTGTCATCTTCAATTTCTATCTTTTCTATTATTTTCTTTTCTTCTATAGATATTTCCCTTACTATAGCATCTTCCATAAGTTCCTTTTCATTTTGTGGTATTTTGTGTATTACAATCTCTTTTTCCATGTCATACTCGTTTAAATGAGTGTCTTTAATAAGATTCTTTTCATCTTCAGGTATCTTCTTCATTTGTTCTTTTTTATCTACCAGTATGTTTTCTAGTTCTCCCTTATATAAACAACGTTCGTTGTCTAGAACGATTGATAAATTAATAAGACATAACTGGAAGTGTTTATGTATTAAGATCAATTCTCTGTACATATCAAAATTCGGTTGCCATGCAGTGACCGATTTTTTTTCATATTTTATAATTTTATATGGGTTAATTAATGAAGATGCAAGACAACCTTAAACGGTTGCTATCAAGATAACAGATGCAAAATAATAAATAAAACTATGGTTATTTCAATTGCAAGTCATTGCAGTTTCATCTATACAAAAAAAGATAAAAATATTGTCAAAATTTTCAACCTTTAAGAATTTTATATGGGAAAATGATTAGTTTAAAAGTATCATCATAGTAACTAAACAGCACTTCAGATATTTTTTTTTTTATTGAAAATAAACAGTTTTAAGAGGAAATATTTTTTAGATTGTACTAATGACTAATGTTTTACTTTAATATATATACACTGTATATATATATATATATATATATATATATATATATATATATATATATATATATATATATATATATATATATATATATATATATATATATAACTAAAGTCCTTGTTAAAATAAAAATACAGTCCTTGTTAGGTTCTAAACATTGATTGCTATTTCTAGGCCAAAATTGTATGATAGTTAATTAGAAAGAAAAATCTATTATTTTGATTTCCTTTAATACCTTTTATATTGATTTAATGGACAATTAATCAAATGTACGTTTGACAACTCGAAAACCAGAAAAGACAACTCATTAAAAACCGGTAATACGTCTGTCCACCAAAAGGTGGGGTTTTTTTTCATATCAATATTTTTTTTTAATTTTGTTTAAGTAGGGTTATTAATTACAGAAAAGTGAATAAGTATGTGTGTGAGCAAGTGTTGATGAGAAAGGGATATTGAAAACATATTTCAATTGTTCTTTTGTAAATAAATTAAATTGAAGTTGTCTTAATTGTCATTTGAAGAGCGCCTAGCTTCATTACAGTTCGTGACGTCACGGCATATAGGCTAAAGGCACCGAGATAGCGTGACATGTCCGAAGTAATCAACACATACCGGTATTTTTCGCAATTTAATTCTGAAGGATCTTTTGAGGACCGAGTGTTTGAATGCTGCTTAATGATGTGTGATATCAAATATAAGTCAATATTCCTAGATCGTAGAAATCCTGGGCTGTTAGTAGAATAAAATAATGTTCTTCTTAAAGTTAATTCTGCAGGATAACCTCCTCAGTCTCGAAATGTTGTTTGAAATATAAAAGCCTCGGCTAACGCTTCGGCTTTTATATTTCAAAACAACATGTCTCGACCTCGATCGGAGGTTATTCTGCAATATTCACGAAAACTCGTACTTTATTTCTTAAATATACCAGGCACGTCACCAGTAAATTTTCAGATCAGAAATACCTATTTGTTTGCACTGATCATGAAAGTATAACTTCAAACCGCAAGTAGTTTTAAAACTATGTCCGTTTCAAGAGTTAGTTCCAGTCAAACTGGTACATATTGCCTCAAATGTTAATTTTAAGAAATCAATGCTGCTGTTTCTAGGACCTCCCTAGCATATTTTCACTATGTGTTTTTACATTAAATACATAACGTGTAGTAGTAACAATCGCACTTAATTGCCCTCAAAATATTATGAATAGGATTTAAAGATATTTTATAAATAAGTAAAGATTATTAAAATTAAAAAGAAAAAGTCTGTAGTATGCATCTGATTCCTTTGATTGATACACATGTAAAAATTACTAACAAAACCGTTCGTATTATACGGAAAAAATGACCCAGATCGTCTCTCTGTAGGAGAAACGATCTGTACTTGGTTGTTAGAAGAATAAAAATAAAGTTCTTGTTATCGTAAATGTTGCAGGATAACCTCCTCGGTCTCGAAATGTTGTTTGAAATATAAAAGCCTCGGCTTTTAATATTTCAAATCTACATTTTTCACCTCGGCGGTTATTCTGCAACATTCAAGAAAATTTGTACTTTATTTCTTAAACATTATCCAGACATGTTGTATATGACTCCATAAACTTATCTTATAAAGCCTATTGTTCCTCAGGTGAGAGATGTAGCCATGAATATCTTATTTAAGCATTAAATTCAAATGTTAAATGTCATATGATAACAAGTTTGTTTTCATTTTTATTTTGAATAAAAGTAGAATAAATTTAATTAAATAACAATTTGAAAACTACACAGTGACAATTGTGCCTAGTTGATAAAGTGAAAAACCCAATTAAAACTTCCAGATTTTACTAGCACTTCTAGAAAAGTGTACTGCTCCTAGAATCATATGGTTTCTTAAAGTGTGACAACTGGAACATTGAAAACATTACATTAAAAAAGGAAACAGCATTCCTGTTTTAATGTTTCACAGAATGAATACGTACTGTTGTGTTCAAGAGACCATATGGTGAAACAAAACGGAAAATTGAGAAAACCAATAGACTCCTCGGAATTCCTCACTGTGAGAAACTTAAGAGGGTATGGATTTTCGTGGTAACTAAATCTATAGTTTTTAAGTGATTCCCGAATTTTTAACCTCTGCAGACGATGAGAGAGACAAAACATAAAAAAGACAGACGGACTTTGTTATTTGATAATCACCATCCTCATTTTTAGAAAACAAATATTAATATATATGTAGCAAATGAGTTAAATTTGTCTTACATTAACAATGAAAAGAGAACTAATTATTATCAGAATAAATACCTTTTTGAATCTTTCGTCTTTTGTAAAAAAGTATAGCCATAAATCCCACTAGTATCAGCATAACAAGCAGTAATATGACCAAAATAATGACCCATGCATTTAAGCTTTCTGAATTTATTCCGTTTTCTCCTGTTGATCCATTTATGTATACATCAGTTGTTGCAGAATATCTACAGGAAACAAAAAAAATTAATATATATCAAAAATAAAGCAATGCAAAATGTCTTACAAGCAAGCAATTCGAAACGTGGAATTCAAGACCATGTGTACTGTCAAATGTAATAATTACCCTATATACAATATATCTGACACAGTAATAACCTTAAAACTGGTCAGTCTCTCGGTTTTTCCTTAAAAAATTGAATCCTACATTTCTTCTTGCATTAAAGTTCTAAAGGTTTCTCTTCTGAATTTAATGCAAATATTCTATACAATTACTACTGTATACATCGTGTTAAAGTGCTGTCGAAAAGCCCTTCCTTTTTGTTGAAGACAAAAACAGCTCTAGTTTTACTTGTCATTATCCAATAAGTTACCAATTAGGCCAGCACATTTTTCAAAAAAATTCTCAAAAATATTCTTCCCCGTTTTTCAGGAATACATGTAGTTACAGTTTTCTTACTTTTTTCTGTTGTGTTTTGTGTCTTTGTGTTTACCCTAGTTATCTGTCGATGTCCAGTATGTCATGTATATGTCACACAAGTAGAGTCTAAGGCAATTGACCGTAACTAGAACATGAGCTTTACTAGACTCTGTCAAACAACTTTGTTTGTTGATTTTCGTTTTTATTTGGATACTCCATAACTTTAAAATAGTGTTCTTGTATAATGGTCTGACATATACTAAAAACAACACGATATATATTTTTCATCCAGGAAAAATTCTCATCTGAAGCTTAGTAATTATATATATGCTGAAAAATTGCTGTGGTATTTTCATCTGAAGCCTATCAATTATATTTCTGCTGAAAGAAAGCCTATTTTGATTACTTTTGATCATAGATTTCTTAAAAATGAATGTGTACCAAAACGTTAGCTAGTGTAAATTATTATAAACAGTATTTACACGTTTATGATATACTAGGATATACAAATAAATGATTGCAAACGGTTGGCTAGGGATATATAAATACGATAAAACCTGCCTTTCTTTTGAACAAGAAACTTATCAAACACTTTTCTTACAATGCTTAACATTACCCACACTACTACTTATTACATTTGTTCTATCAATTGATTGACAATTGACAATTGACAATTGACAGGTAAGGTCTGTGTGTATATTACTTTCACCCAAATATGTACTTTTTGTACTTTAAAAAAAAAAGTTTCACTATTTATTTTTGTATGCTCTACCATGCCTGTTTGCTTTGCATATAATTTTTAAAGCTATATTTAATTTACAATTCAAATTTAATTTTTAATTATTAAATTCAATTTTATATTAATTGAACGCTACTTTCGCTTTTTTGGCAAATAATATATGTTTGTTCGATCATTAAGCTGTACAAAATAAATACATTGTGAAATATGCGACAGATTATTCATTGTGTTGATCGAGTGCTAGGGCAATTAAATGTCAGAAGAAATTGATATTTTCTTATGCATACTTATAAACGTTTTCAGTATGTGTAGATTCGCACATGCTCGCGGAAAAAAAAGAGAGAAATGGAGAGGCACGACGGCATGATTGTTTTCAAAACTAGTACGAAAATGTTTTTATGACGATGATAAAATGAAGTATTATTTATAATTTTCTTAACAATAAAAACATGTTAATCAGCAATATCAATAAAGATATAAACCACCCTTATCAAACCTGAGCAGAAAATAAGTAAACAGAAAACCAATATTACCATTATTCGCGGGCTACTCTACTAAAAAGATTTCTTACGTCTCCATGTTTCTTTTGTCTCGAATGTGTTAGTCCACTATCAGCATGCCCACCACAGCTATTTGTTGATTTTTTGTATACATACTGAAAAAGCTTGCGACGTCAGGTTATAAGAATATTATAGATTATTGCGTTCACAGTCCGTACCGAAATGAAAAAAAACTAGCTGTTAAACAAATATATTCAATACTTTTCAATGTGTTGTATAAGACAACTGTTTCTTTCTTAATATATTTCTTAAAATACCGCTTATAGAGCTTTAATAATGAATTAGCCTTTAACTTAACAGATTTAAGTTAAAGGAAGTGAACATGAAAAAAATATCAAGGGCTCAAATTTGTCTGTTTGATGTGTATAATGATATCTGAAAACCGTTTAAACAGAGCTTTCCTCAGTAAGAAGATATACCACTTAGAATAACTAATTCTTGCAATCCATGAGCGCTGCCATATTGGTAAAATCATTACCTCCCTGCTGGGTTATCTCTAAGCATCTCAGAGAGGGCAGCACTGATGCTGACGTGAGTGGGACACATTGCATTTTTACACACGTTTAGTAACAGAGATAAAATGCCATCATCAAAATGTGAATTGAAACTTGAAATGGATGTAAAGAGTTGTCATTTTTAAACAGTGTTTATGGAGGAAGATTTTGAATCTCAGAATGATGCATTCCCACCTGCAGTTAATGTGACATGTAACTAGAATGGAATGTCCGTGGATCAGTGTTATTGTGACCCATTTTTTTCTTGCACTCGGGAATTTCTTGTTTATGAGTTTGAACATTATGTGTGCTACATAAATGAGCACACAAGGTGCATTGCTCAGCGTTCTGACTTTTAAAAAGTGTCTTAGTCCTGTTATTCTTCTGACAGCATAAACAGAACCGGCGTACATATCATCAAGATAAAAACAAATCAGAAAAATTTCCAGGGCATTCAAATAAAAAGTAACGGTAAGAAACCCCACAAAGAAAATGAAATTACATTTTTATATTAATGTTAATTGGAATCTACAAGCAGCATTTTATCTCTGTACAAACATGTGGAATGTGATGGTCTCATATTTCACAAATTAATTTATCTATTCATTTTTTGCACAAATCATATTTAGTTATCTGAGGTTCATTGAAAAGGAAATGTACTAAGTCTTCTCATGACAGTACACAAATTATTTTTTCACATCAAGGCTTATTTTTTCTTCGTAACTTTTATCAACTCTGTACATAAACACTGGCCTAGTTCCAACATTAACCCATACACCAGCAGCAATGTGGCTTATCTATGTCAGAGAACAGATGCATGCTGGGGAATAATGGATTACCTCCATAAACCTTTCACTGAGAGTGTTAAATTGATAAAATCTCTTGATAGAAAAGGTAACAGACCCCATTTTTAAATTTCAAAAGGCTTTAAAAATTTATTAAGCAACAATTAATTTTTTCATGTTCACTTCCTTTAAGGATATACATGCGTGTATTAACTTGCTTCTCACACAAATTAAACATTATAAGTATAATTCTTTGCTACTCGTTTCTGATCTAAAAGAGTCACGCTTTCCGAAAAATTAAAGATGACTTACATTTTTGTCCTTTATTTTTACAAACTCGCGCGATTCCTTATTACAGAATAATGTTTTGTAAATTTAAATTGGGGCTTTAATACCGATAAATCGGAAGAGTACTGTCTTCTGTTTTATATATTTTTATCATTATTGATACTTGAAGATTACTAATTTGTTTTTATTTTTTCTCAATTAAGCTTCGCTAATTAATAATCAACGAAAAATCTCAAAAGATCCCGGAATTCATCTGGATTTTTCGGATTTTACAATCTTGCGCGAGCGCAATACATTCACGCTAACGGGATCTTTATTTTATGTTTCCATAATACCATATTTCCATGCATAAACTCAGAAACAATACACATACGTGTACATTTTCAATTGGAATTTTCTTTTTATTCTGTTCATATATATTTATGATTTCTTATGAGAAAAATTATAAAATAACAACTATTCATATCAACTTAGTACTTACTTTTGTCTTCGTGATGGCAAAAAAATATTTGATTTCATGCCAAAAAATTCACATTGTATTTCTTAGGAGAGTGAAGATAGAATGATTTACCGTTCAAATAATAAATATGCTACAGACCTGGTTTTACGATAGAATGCGTTCCGTATATTGTGTCTAGCAAAAAAATACGTGTACGTTGGTGAAAAGGTGTTGAATTCTTCGATTATATGGATTAAAATTTTAAATGAAAGGTATTTACAGTCTCAAAAAGGTTTAGTATCATAATGATAAATTTGACTGTTATTTTCAATGCAACTTCAATTTTCTGTTACATTACAGGTATATTGGAGGCATTCTATCTGTAGTGAGGGCCTTTTCCGAGACACAGTTAGATTATTATAAGGAAAGTGTAGTGAAAATCATTTTCCCAAGTCAAGGGTTTCTGATCCGAGTGGCTCGACAACGCTTGGCTAGCTAAGATGAGTGAAATTAATAGCATTATTGTAGGTTTATAGCTTTGTTATGTAGGTGTCGTTGTATCTATTTCGTAAATGTCCGATATGCAATATGCACGCACGGGTCAAAGTTTAGTATATATACGATAACCAAATAGAGAATTACGGTTTATTAACAGACAAAAAAAGCATGACTTTTTTTTCGCAAATGCCATAAGCTTCTTTTTTCTTCGTCCTCTGCTTTTACAGTCTAACCCATGATCATTTTGTGCATAGAGTTCAGTGTTTGTGTTTATTTATAATTATTTCAAATAATTGTTTATGTATAATTTTATTGATTTATTATAAAAGTTTGTATTTTCCACCCAAAAAACTCCGAACCCAGTTGGACCAAAATCAGCACATAGAATAACAAGTTTTCAACATTTTGTGTTAAAACTTAGTAGTAAAATTGATTAGAAAAATTTACTATGTCCCATATTTTTTTAAATATTTTTTTTTATTACTATTTTGATGACAACTCATTTATTTAAAATATTAAATTAAAACAACTTCAGCGTTTTGATATCACGCGTCATTTGATTCATTACAAAATTAATTTAAAAACAGATAACAAACATCTAAACATTTGTTGTTCCTTTCATTGTTTTCTTGTGAGATACTCATTCTCTGTTGAAGGCTTCGTGCTTTAATTGAAATTGGTCTAGTAGTCTTAGAGAAGAATGTGAAAAAGAAAAATAGTAAACGCTATCAATGCAGACATTCATCTCAATTGAGGTAACAGTGTTTGACAGTTAGTTTTTACCATTTACTTTATGTCATATATTAATGATACCTTTCCAGGCAATTTTTCTCAGCAACAAAGCATTTGCGATCTCTGTTGATTGACAAGCAAGCAGGATCTGCGATGAATAATAAAATATGGTTTGTTAACAAAAAGGTATTAAAAAAATATGCTTTATATAAACATGACTTTTGTAATAAGCACTACCTTTTAAATAACTACCAAATTTCCATAATACCTCGCTTTAATTTATATTATATTGAACACGGGAAATTTTTCTACATTGAAGATCTAACCTACGACCTCTGGAAAGCTCTCCTTTAGTGGCGAGCAGCGCTAACCATTCGGCCATCTAGGCAATACAAAACTATTGCTTTTTGCTTCGATGACGATCGGAACCTATCGCGTGGTCTTTAAATATACAGGTGGAATACAGTTGAACGACAATTTGAGAGGATCGGAAAGAGACTATATATATATATATATATATATATATATATATATATATATATATAAATCTGATTTAGGCATTGAGGAGACCATACCCTAAAATGTAGTTTAGGGAGACAATATACAAAATTTTTATATGTGCATATTTTTTATTGCAAATAGTCATTTAGAGGTCTTCAAGATTCAAATAACTTTACATGTGTTTTAATTTTTCAATATATCTTGTCCTTAAAAAAATACAGCAAAAATGGTCTCCTTAATATTTTGTTACTCTCTCATAAGGCTTAAGGAGACCGTGCATATATTTTCATATATATTTTTTATGGCTTAAGTAGACCATTCTTTTTTCCCATAATGTTCATGATTTGCAAGTGCTCTATCATTTTTTATCGCCACGCAACATAGAATTAAGATATAATGCAAGGTCACTGTGTACATGTGCATGTATATGTAAGCTTTGTTAATATCTCACATAGTTGATGGTGTGGACTTTTAATATTCATATATGGTCATTTAGAGGTCTGTGGAATGGCAATAATCTCACATCTGTTTTAATTTTTCATTACTATTAGCCCTTAAAAATATACTATATTGTCCCTCTAATATGTTGCTACTGTCTTATGCGGCTATGGGATACCGATAATACATTTTTATTAATATTACTTAATTAGGGTCTAGGTAGACCATTATTTTTTTTACCATAACATTCGTGATTTGCAAGCCCTTTAATTTTCACTGTCCTGTTTTTTTTCGCATGACACGAAATTTGCGAAAATGGGGAAAATATGTAGCATTTTAAATTTGTGTCCTTACTGAAGATTATCTTCTCAATTCAATCCATTCTACATGTATCCTAATGTGTTTTAGAATTTCACATTAATAAATGAAAAAAAAAAAACATTTCAAGTTCATGAACAAACTTTACTAATCATCAAAACTAATTTCAAATAGATTTCATTTATAATTTATGGACCAGGGTGTAAACATTAGTTCAATTTTGAAAGTTTAAACAATTAATCATTTCAAATTTATTAATAGAGCAATCATTTCCATTCAAAATTCAGTGTACATAACATGTCCATTATTTTGGTGAACTTGCAGTTCAATTACAACAGTTTCATTTTTTTCTGTGCAACAAAATCATGTACATGTATGTAAGGATCTGTAAATTTATGAAATCAAAATATTCATAATCTATTTTCAACCTTCATATTTCAAATTTCATACATTTCAAGAAAATCAAGCTTTTAAAATTGATTTACTTAATATTCTTCATAATTCATATATAACAATAAAAAAAGGTGATCAAAGATCACGTTTTGAATGAACCATTCATTAATAAATGTTAATGAATAACATTGATAATAAGTACACATGTAAGAAATTGACAAAGTTTAAAAGTTACTCTGGGAGCAAAAATGACTGATCAAATGCATGGCATAAAAAATTTTAAAGGACGAACAGGATTATGCAGCTAAAAAAAAACCAAAATTTTCAAACATAAAGACATTAGGATGTCGTCTGCAATACATATCACGTTTAGGGGCCACTTTCTTGCCTTATAAGAAACAAAGGTAATCACAGATTACAAAGCACCGAGACGAGGCATCACCTTTATAAAGCATCACCTTTAGAGACCACCTTTATCATATTACCTGAAAATCATAGTTAATGATCTTGGATATCTATGGATACTGTTTCGAAACAATATCATATTACTATATCATATGTTAAAAAATTGGATAATAATCATATGTTCATTTCATATATTAATATACACACATATAATAATAAAAATAAAATACTGTAATAAATAATGATGCAATATGATATTGTAACATATGATATGACATAGTGTCATGTTAAATACATTATTGCATTTGATCACATAATACAATATCATAATATATGATACAATGTCATATCACATAATACATCACAATTTTGTAACACATTATATTATATTGTATACTTAAGTATGATATTGTATGATATTATAACATATTTGATACATAATATGATATTGTATCATAAGATACAATATAACTTGATTCAACATTGTATCAAATCATATGATACAATATCATGTGATACAGTAATATATTATATAATACAATATCACTTTATACAATATCGTATCATATGTTACAATATTATATATTCCAATATCAAATAATACTATTTCATGTGATAAAATAATATATTATATAAACCAATATCATTTTATACAATATCAAATCATGTGATAAGATATTATATATTACAATACAATATTGTATCATATTATACCATATTAAATATGGCAATATAATATGAAACAATAGCATGTGATAAAATAGTATATAATACATTATCATTTTATACAACATTGCATCATAATAAAAAATACTTTACATTACAATATAATGATACAATATCATATCATAATGCACAAAAATATTGATACAATATCCTACTAACTTTTTATAATATAATATATGATATAACATTGTATCATATAAAACAATAGTGTATCAAATCTGACAATACTATATCATATGAATCATGTTATATCATTTAACAACAAACACATCTATCAATCAGGTTAGAGTGAGGTAGGATATTCTTTTTAAACATCCTTGATAATAGAGATCAGGATCTGAAACTGAAGCAACCTCTATGATTCATTTATATTATAGTTAAATTAACTATGCAAGCTATTGTCTATAAATCATGTGACCTGTTCCAAAATAACTAAACCTCATCCAGCATCCAAAACCTATGACTCAGATTCGGCATTCAAGCCTGCCAGATGCATCAGTATCATAAGACGCATCATCAATTCAAGTTTGGTTAAGTTAGGACCAGTCATTACTAAGATATATTTTTTAGCATCCTTGATTATGAAGATCAGGCTCTGCATCTGAAGCTACCTTTGCAATCCATTTATATTATAGTTAAATCAACTATGCAAGTTTGAAATAGTACTAAATAAATTTAATATATGACCTGTTCCAAAAAACATAACCTCATCCAGCATCCGAAACCTATGGCTAAGATTCAGCATACAAGCCTTTCAGGTGCATCAGTATCTTAAGATGCATCATCCATGCAAGTTTGGATCAGTAGTTATTTAGAAATTGCTATCAAAGGCCACCTGCACCAAAAACTTTAACCTGTTCCAAAAACCTTAACCTCCAGCATCTAAAATTCATTGCCCAGATTCAGCATCCAAGGTTTTCAAGTTCATAAAAAGGTCCAGATGCATCATCCATGCAAGTTTGGTGAAGATAGGACAAGAAATAACTAAGATAAAGGACCTGCAACAAAAACTTTTACCAGGTCCGGACGCCGACGCCAGCAGTATAGCATAAGTTCCCCCGAACCTCGTCTCGGTGAGCTAAAAATAAATTATCATACATGCTCTACGTCTTGTTGTTACATTACAGTTACATTATAAGTAAAATGATGAGATTCATGTTTGCTTTTTCATTGATTTCATTTCATTCAATTTTTTAAATGTCCTAAGTCTTGTTGTTTTTCTCTCGTTGAAGATTTTAGATCTAATCTTCAAAAATTTGGTCCTCTCATCAAGCCGTTCCAATGAATACATTTCATGTTTTTCCAAAAACTCCTGGATTTCTCTTTTACCTTGAAAAGATTTTAAAAATAATATGAACAATCAGAATTATTATATTGTTACATATTCATGTAAAAAGGATAATACCTATGTATAGATTCAAGGCGTACCATACTCTGTATGGTTTTTGCTTCCACTACTTCTTGCTGAATATTTTGATTTTCATAAATACATTCATGCTCGAACTACATTCATCCACTTATATGTCAAGATTATCTGTTTTGAAATGCCCCCTCTACCGCTTTAGGCTTCAATACACAACCCAAAATAGAAAGCCTATAGGGATTTTGCATTGCATCGGCCATGAAATAGCCTGGATGACATAATTGAAAAATTGTATGAGGTATTTCAAGTGGGTTCCGAATGGTGAAAAGATGTAAACATTTCACATTATAAATCTCCATGAGAAATTTGTTTCTATTCCTGTAACGGTCACCTGAGTAGCATATAACCCATACACAAACTTGTCGAGGAGTCTCATATATGCATTTAATTAATTAGGTTTTATTCTGGAGTAGAAAAATTATAAATTAGTAATGACGGCCACCTCCCTGCCTGAAATCTTTCAAAAAGAACTGTGAAACCTACAATTTTGGCAAAAAACTTAAAAGATCGGGTCTACAAAATCATGAATTCAGTTTCCTTTCAGGTGTGTGGGAGTAAAAAGGATAATTTTTTAACATTATATGCAATAACACCTATACATCCATTTTGGCCCTGCCCTACTAGAGTTAAAACCCATACTCCAGGGGACATGAAAATTAAAATTTCAGTAGAGGACTTCCTGGTAAACATAATTATAGGTCAGTTTTTTATACAGATGTGTGAGAATAGAGAAGAAAATGTTATAACATTATATGCATTAACACTATATTGCCTCCCCCCCCCCCCCCTCATGTCCTGAACCCCTGACCCAGGGGCCATGAATTTTACAATTTAGGTAGAGGAGTTAGTGGACATCGTAACCATGTATTCAGTTTTTTGCCCACATGTGTGGGAGTAGAGATGAAGATTTTTTAAGATTTAAAACATTTTACTATATGGCCATATTGGCCCCACCCTAGAGCCTGAACCCCTGACCCGGGGGTCATAAATTTCACAATTTTGGTAGAGGGCTTCATGGACTTTATAACCAGATATATATATATTTATATGGGAGTAGAAAAGAAGATTTTCTCAGATTTAATACATTTTTACTATATGGCCATATTGGCCCCACCCTAGAGCCTGAACCCCTGACCCAGGGGTCATGAATTTCACAATATGGACATCATAATCATGCATTTAATTTTAACAAATATATATGGGGTAGAGAAGAAGATTTTCTAAGATTAAATACATATATACTATATGGCCATACTGGCCCCATTCTAGAGCCTGAACCCCTGACCCAGGGGCCATGAATTTCACAATTTAAGTAGAGGGCTTCATGGACATTATAACTATGCAACCAGTTTTTTTCCTAACATGTGTGGGAATAGAGAAGAATATTTTTTAAAATTTTGCTCTTTTTTGCAAATTTGGCCCCACATGTGGCGCCCCGGGGGTAGTAGAGCCATGAATTTTACAATATAGATTCCTCTCACCATAGAGATGCCTCACATCAAAAATGGTTATAATCAGCCCTGTAGTTTTTAAGAAGAAGTTAAAAATGTAAAATTGTTAAGGCACGATGCACGATAACGGACGAAAACGGATTGCAATAAACTCAGGTGACCTAAAAATTGCTAATTCATCAAATTGTGGATAGATAGACCAAGCATCAAAGATATATCACCTGAGCTGCTTTCAGTCTTCTTGGCTGCAACTGGGCTTGCAAGAACTTTAGTTCCATTATCATCTTCGATCTCAAAGAAGCACTCTGTAATAACAATATCATGAATATCTTACTTTGCAAATACTAAGGACAGGCATGCATAAAACATAATGAAAAGAGAAAACATTATGGATGGGTTTTAATTATTAAATGATGCAAATCAATGTACCATTGTCATCTTAAATAAAGAAATAAAATTATTGAGAAAAGTTTTTATCATTTCAATAATATGACTTCTATTACCCCCCCCCCCCCCCCCCACCACTACCACACACAGATTCACACAAATAAAAAAAAAGACTGATCACCTTGTGGTGTAACATCCGATGCATTTGCATTTCCACTCTCGCAGGGTTTGGACATCAAATCTTCTTCAGCCACATGTGATTCAGGTGCTGTACTTGGACCTTTAGGATTGTGCACATGTAACTCCGACACTCACCCTTTTAGATAAAATTTCAAAAATGTATACAAATACAAAAATTATTTAATGAAGAAAAAAAAAAAAGAAATACATACACAGTGATTTACCACACTAAAGCACTGCCCATATGCAAATGTGGGGGTATTTTACCCAGTTTTAAGCTTAAGTGTAAATTTTCCCTTACATGTAAATAATCCCTTTTACAGTATTGAAAGTGGTACTCAGCAAATGTAATTAAACACTTTACATTTTCATTACTATCTGAACATTTCTTGAAAGTCAAATGGAATTGTGCACTACAGCCTCTGTCACAAGTCACAAGGAAATAACTCCATCTATACATTGTCATTCAAAAGCCAGAAGCCTAACACCTAGCTGCAATAATGTAGCCCTCTCCTGTTTTTTTTTTTTGTTTTTTTTGGGGGGGAGGGGGGGGGGGAGTAAACATCAGTTATAAAAAATCGGAGAGAGGGCTACATTGTTGCAGCTACATATGTATGACTAACCTATTATCAAACAAGAAAAACATTCACAAAATAGATTGAAACAAACCTATCAAGTTGACTTCTTTCATCACAGGAACTGAGAGAGGGAAAACAATGGTATGGAACTGCAAAAGATCAAAGAATCGTTATTGCATAAATAAAGTTTAAAACAAGAAATCTTTTAAAGAAACAGTTGCCCCTTTTGTGGCTTTATCAATCTTAAAATGATTACTTTCTTTCACAAGTCAAAATTAATTATTCTTACTAGACTTTGACCCGTGCGTGCACGGGTTGACATTGCATATGATATCGGACATTCACTTCATCGACGCACCGTATTGTTTACAGTTACATAACCAAGCTTTAAGCCTACAATAATGCTATTAATTTCACTACACTCTGCTTAGTTATAATAATCTGACAGGAATGCCTCCCATATACCCGTAATGTAGCAGAAAATTGCAGAATCGCTCCGAATTGATTTTTGAGAAAAATAATGAAGTTGTATTGAAAATAACAGTCAAATTATTTAACAAACCATTCTGAGGCTGTAAATACTTTTCATCTAAATATTTAATTCATATTATTGAAGGATTCAACACTTTTTTGCTCGCTTCAAAGTTACACACCATGTTGATATTCGGATCTCTTGGGATTTTACTCTAACACAGTGTATTTATATTTAGGAATATTATTACATATAGGAGAATTGATTACATCCATTACATTCCACTCATATCATGGAAATCAAATGCATTATCACAGCATTAGGGAGACCAGACAAACATGTTAATTGTTATACATAATAACGTTGCAACTTTGATTCTAATTCATTTACTTTGTTCAAAATGCTCACTGTTTTCTCTGAGGTTCAAGATGTCCTGTTTTTCCATTGCGTTGCGGCTAGCTCTCAATAAATCTGTGGCGGACTCTGTATAAAAGTACTAATATATTGTATTGTAAATACAAGCTTCAACATTTACTTTTTAAATCATTGCAAATTTTATTCCTTATGACTAATTAAAATAAATATTACAAATATATTACCGGTACATCCATTACATTCCACTCATATCATGGAAATCAAATACATTATCCCAGCATTAAGGAGACCAAGCCCCAGGATCACATAATAACATTGCAACATTTAGTTTAATTCATTCACCTTGTTCAAAATACTCAGTGTTTACTCTGTGGGTCAAGATGTCCCGTTTTCCCATCGTGTTGCGGCTAGATCTCAATGAATTTGGGGTGGACTCTGTAAAAAGTACCAATATATTGTATTGCAATTTCAAGTCTCTAAGTTTACTTCTTTATATCATTGCTAAGTTTATTCCTGATGATTTATAAAAATAAATATAACAAATATATTAAATCCATTATATTCCACTAATATCATGGAAATCTAATGCATTATCACAGCATTATGGAGACCAGACAAACAATTTTTTATACTTTCATGTTAAATGTTAAATACTGAAATCTGATTGGTTTAGACGCAGTTGGTAATCCGTTCTATTACCCTCAGCGTTAGCAACACACTTGGCAATTGGTAACACAACGAACTGTTACATGCGCTTAAATTATGAGCGTACGGTTTGTCGTAGAATTTACTTCATTTCTAAATAAAAGCAGTAAAATTTTCTTTAGAAATAAGACATTCAGTAAAATAAAATGAATAGTGCCTTTTTGGGAGGGTATCTATTGAAATTGACACCCCTCGAAAACCATTGTCAACCTCCGCTCACTGCTTTACCTTAGGGTCAAGCTGTCCTGTTTTTCAATTGTGTTGCAGCTAGATCTCAATGAAACTGGGGTGGGCTCTGTAAAAAAGTACCAATATATTGTATCATAAATGCATGCTTCTAAGTTTACTTCTTTATCTCTTTGCAAAACTTATTCCTAATGACTTATACATGTACTTATAAGTATAACAAATATATTACATCCATTACATTCCACTCATATCATGGAAATCAAATGCATTATCACAGCATTAGGGAGACCAAGCCCCAAGATCACGAGCAATCTTAGACTTGAGTAGTAAATTGTACACTGTCAGTGGCGTAGCTACCATGTATGCTTATATGCCTTAGCATGCACATCATTTGGGGAAAAAAATCAGTAAAAAAATAAATACTAGTAAAGAAAAAAAAAATATAAAAAAAGAATTCAAGTATTAAGGTCCATACTTAGTTATTCCATCAGCCCGTTTCCGTCACTCGGTCCTACTTTATCCGAAATCAATGCTAAACAAAGACGTATTAAGCACCAAATATAGCCACACAATATGGTCTTATTGTACCATATTAAAGAAACAGTACACAATGCATGTACCTAAAAAGGCAAATATTTATTTTGCAGTTGAACTTAGTTTTACACATTTTAAATTTCCCCGATAGAATATCACAGCTTTATTGAGATATTCATTACCATAAACTATGTGAAAATGAACTTAAGAAAAAAAGCTTTGAGTGGGTCAAAGGCAAATGTCAAAAAAAAATTCTTCTTTTAACTTTTAATAAGTTTTGTGATTTTATTTTATGCCTAAACTATAACCAAAACAATTTTAACTGCCTAAAAATAGGCTTAAATAGTAAGCATTCCTTTCAATTTCTGCTTTAATTTTTGGTGTTAAAAATCGTCAGAATCCATGACCTTCCGGGGGCTTTCGCCCCCTGGGCTTTGTCCTGGACCCACTGGGGGCCTCATGGTGGCCCCCACACCCCCTGCCATTTTAAGCATGCACTTCGTTTCAGGTCTAGCTACCCCACTGACTGTATTAATGTTTCTTGCTTAAAAACATAATAACATTGCAACATTGAATTTAATTCATTTACCTGCTTCAAAATGCTCACTGTTTTCTCTGAGGGTCAAGATGCCCTGTTTTTCCATTGTGTTGCGGCTAGCTCTCAATGAATTTGGGGTGGACTCTGTAAAAATACCAATATATTGTATTGTAAATACAAGCTTCTACGTTTACTTTTTTTAAATCATTGCAAATTTTATTCCTAATGATTAAACAAAATAAATATAACTGTTACAAATATATTACATCCAGTACATTCCACTTATATCATGTAAATCTAATGCATTATCACAGCATTAGGGAGACCATGCAGATCAACATGTAGATTGTTATACACAACTACATTTCAAAGTATATCTAGTTAATATAAATGGATTTACTTTAGTCTGAATTAAAATGACTGGGCTCTCAGCCTCTTGTTCTTTCAGGTATTTTTTGCAAAGTGAAAATGGACTGCAGATGCAAAATTATTCTTTAAATAATAACATTACCCAAAACCTTCTTATTTTCATCTGATTCAGAATCAGAACTTGGCGAGTAGTTCGATACACTAATGGGTCAGAATTCACATCAGAGGGAACTGAAAGAAATTAAAACAATATAGAAAATTTTCTTTCATAAACATTCATCAATTATTAGTTGATTAGTTTAGTTAACAGACCACTGACTAAATCAAACTTTTCAGCCATGATACAAAAACAAGACTGTACCAATATTCAGTGAAAAATGAATTCCAATTCAGATTGATGCTTAAATTAACTAACCTACCAAATCTGATAATTCTATGTAAATGTATATTTTTCAAGAAGTACATTCTGTAAACAATTTGCAAAATATACATATTTACTACAGAAAAAGATTTTGTAATTTATCTAACAAAAAACAATTTTGTTCTGCAAAGGAGACTCTCCGATTCACAATGCACAATGACTTATATTAATAGCTTTTTGTTGGCATGGATGTTAGCGCGAGTGGGTCATGATGTGGGAAGAAGTTGGGGTGACTGGAGAAAACCCACGTGTCCAAGCAGGCGACCAATGTACCCTATCATATACAACAACTGTCGATCATGGGGATTAAACTTGGGTCGCAGTGGTGATAAGCAGGTGCATTGTCCACTGCACAACTGGACACCTCTTTCAAGCTTTTAATTTAATAGTGCTTGATAATGAAAACAAAATAAATCTATTCAGGTCAGCACAAGAACCGTATATAATGTTAAAATTGAAAGAAAATCAAACAACTATAAACAAAATAAAGTGAAATTAAACCTAACAAAACCATTACCAAAATCAATAGGATCACAGCCTTTTCTGAAATCAATCAAAACTAGTACCGGTAAAAACATGTACCGGTACATGAACAGGGGCTAGTGTTGTCACGATGATTGAATTTCAATCAATGATCAGTTGAAAAGGTTGTCGATTTATCATAATCGATTTTAGATTTTATAATCAATTATACTCAGTCTGGGTTTATTACATTAATAATATACCTATCATTTTGTTTTCTAATCTGTATTGAATGAAATGAAAACTGTTGTGAGCTGGGGGTTTTCTTCAATCTCAAAAGATGTGTAACATTCTACCTAATAAAAATACAGCAAAAGTCTTATAAGCTTTTAAAAGGAAGTGAAAATAGCACTTATATATTTTAGATTATACATAGCATAAAATTTAGTGCCCCATATTATTGAATTTAATATAATTTGTTACCGATTCGATTATTGACTGATCATCAGATGGCAAGAGACAACCAATTCTGCTGATTAATTGATCACGATTTTTAACCTATTTAACAACACTAACAGAAGTTTTAGGCTTGTTTTTCAATAAAAACATATAAATTATCTATTCTGATACTTTTTAAATTCTTGAGAAAAACCTATTTTTTAGATTAGTTTAAAACAAATCAATGTACGAAAAAATGCAAAAACAAAACCAAAGCCAGATAACAAGATATTCAAAGCCTGATTGTAAATCACTAAACTCTCTCTTAATAATTATTTTTTGTGTATAATTAATCCAACCATTTTCCTACCTTGCTGCGCCACCGCAAGCTTTTCCCATCACAACCATAGTCATATACATGAAGTATCTCTTCCCCAACCACAATGTCTCTCTTAGCAAACAATCATAGGTATTCCCTTCCATTAAACACTCTGAGTTTATGGTGGAGTTTGCATCGTCCTTGCCATCATTTACAAACTGGCAGATACATGTATGGTTGTTCACTCCTGACAGCATCAATACTACAGTGTACATAAAAAGAAATCAAACCTTAAATAAGAAGCATATAATTACTGGTATTTTTGCTTGACTTAATTAGAATTGTTTATAGTTATTTCTAGAAACATTACTGCCATACATAAATGTTAAAATATTACATTTAACTGCAGGTCTGTATCTCCTGGTCTGAAAAAAAAATTTGGATAAACTTTGCTTCAATTTTTTTTTTCACATCAGGAGCTACATACCTCCAGCTTCATGTAAATATGTATAAATCGTATTACCAAAGTTCTTTTCCATTATATTTATAGATAAATATTTTGTTTTCTGTGCTTGTCTTCAATCTCTCCTCCCCATCCTGTCCTTTTAATGTTTCTCCTGTAGGAGAAAATCTCCACTGACATGACTGGTTGTGCTAATAACTCCAAAACCTACATTAAAACCACAAGCACCTGTGTGAAAGCATTGTTTATATGCAAAGAAAACTTTTGAATTCATAAACATCTACATTAAGCCCCATTCACAATTGGCGTACGAGCACTTTACAACTCTTTGCGATCGGAATGTTTTAGATTCGCACGAGCTCTCTCATATATTGCATGAGGTCTCGCATTTGTTGCATGCGTTTTAGTGCTTGCATCAAGTCTCCTGAAAAATTGTGGACATGCACACTATTCAGACGCGACTGAATGCGATCCAAATCATCGCAGTGCAATGCACGAACAATATATAGTACGAACATTTTACAACATTTTGTATACTCGCAAGAGTGCAGGTGCATGATTTTTAAAGGTCATAAGATGAATCGCTGCTGTAGAGAGAGAGAGAGAGAGAGAGAGAGAGAGAGAGAGAGAGAGAGAGAGAGAGAGTTGAATGTGATAATAGTCTACCATATATCATATGTGCATGTTCTAGTGAGAACATACATTAAATTGGTAAACAACAAAATATTTACAACCATCGACCATTTCTAATGCTATCATGTATGAAACATGTCATGTTATTCTAATAAATCAACAATTACAGGGGGAAGGGCGCCCCGGGTGCGCATAAACATTAAAATTAATACAAGTATCAAAAAGTAGTTTTAAAAGTGTTGCTACATTGGTCATGCTTCTGGATTGAATGTTCTTGAGAGCACATTGTGCACAACGCTGTGTAATCAAGACATACATGTTTTGCCTGGTCAACAGATCACACTCAGCCCAACGGGAATCTGCAGACACATTGTTTACATTATTATTAATCATCAAAAGCCAAAAATTTTACAAACCTGATAATATCCGAAAAGCCAAACGAGAGTGATACTATGATGTCACATTTGTAAATGTGGGTCACAACTGTAAATGTGGGGTGAGCATCCCGGTTGTAAACATGGAGGCCTGACTATCTTACCTATAATAAGTCAATTCGTACATAGAATAGTCGGCTATCTTTCCACTATACAAGTGAAAAAGAGCAACTGATCTTAATTTGCTTTTAATTCATTTAGGTAACAAGGGGTACATGTACATATATCTACATTACGTACATAATTAATTTAAAACAATATTACTGGTACATATAACTGTAATATAGAAAATTCTTCATGTCGATCTATTTACATAAAGCGACATTCTTCGGTTAACTTTTCTGTCCATTTTCAATAAACTAGCTATATAATTACAGGGATTTTTCAGCCTTTTTTATTTTGAAAATGCCAATTTTTTTGGAATTGGGAAAATTGTATCGACAATTTCATGCAGTTGGGAGAAATCATATGTTGCATACATCATGATTTCTGAATTTATTATCATAATGGAAAATCAAAGAGCTAGACTTTAATTGAATAGAATCTAATTAACTTCACAATATAGATATATGTATAATATTCCTATATTTAGTTATTAGAACAAGTCTTTTTCCCTGAAATAAACACCTTCAACACTGGTCATAAAAGTATTACATTATTAAGAATTTATCAACATCCCCTTTTAAATTGAGAATGTATTTTTCTGTTTGAAATATTTCATAACATTTACCTTTTACTTTTATATCAGTCTAGTGTGTGTAAAAAAAAAACATGTACCATTTACAGTACTGTACTGTATACCACAAAATAACGATGTTTTAGAAAAACAGAGGAAAATCGGATTAAAAGTTGGCGATGTTTACAGCATGTTTTGAAACTTTTATGACTGCAGTTTTGCTAAATGGGTTTAATCATTTGTTAATACTGAACATTTATGGACATTCTGGTTATTTTACGAAGTATTTTTTGATAAGAAATAAACATAAGAACTATTTACCAGTTGGGGAAAAATACTGCTATACTAATTAAATTGGGATCATAATTTGGACAGCTGCTGAAGTGAACTTATTTCCAATTGGGAATGGGGACGACTTTTGCTCTGGAGAAGGTACTGATAAATCCTTGAATTACATATTACATCAAACGTACAGTGGAAATGAAAATCATGCTTTTATTGTTAACTTCGTTTCGAATGTCCTCGAAGATTAATCAACATTTGGTGTAAAATAGTCAAGTTGCACACATTATCGCCCTATTTTATTTGAATATTTAAAAAAAAACTTCATAAAAACATTACTTTGTTCAATTGTAGTAGGATTATCAAAAGTACTTACCATAAAATGGCTTTGATTCCTAAAAGGCAACACGCTGGCGTTAAAAGGTCCATTATTTTAACCCGAGACGTTCCGAGAGTACTCGGAACAAATGGCGGAGAGCACTTGCCAAATGTTCAAACATGGTCAAGAAATTAACGACTTTTTTTCTAGTTAGGCTTTATACATAAAAAGTGAAAACGTATTTTGAAAACAAGTTCATTTAGAATAATTAAAGGCTAAACAAATTATATATGTTAGATTTTTTGCAATATTGCAAGTTTTCGTTGGTCTCCTAAATGCAGAAAAATAGTCATTGCTAATTATACGATGGAGGCAGATTGAATTCCTTTTTACGAAAAAATATAGACAAAAGGCAACTATTGGATGTCAAATAATAGACACATTGATGCATTTTAGGCAAAGACACACCGTTCGTTCATTTAAAGATAAGCCAATTACATTTTAGACAAGGTCAAAATAATACGGAGACCAAAATATGTCTCCCTAATCTACTGGTCTCCCTAATAAAGATAAAATAATACAATCGGTCTACCAAATGCATAATTCAGGTATATATATATATATATATATATATATATATATATATATATATATATATATATATATATATATATATGTATGTATATATATATATATATATATATATAAATATATATATATATATATATATATATATATATATATATATATATATATATATATATATATATATATGTCAATTTGAGAGTTATTGCAGTGTTTGTGCTTGTTATATATGAGTGTATCTCTGCAATGTGTATTGTTCCGATCCTCTCAAGTTGTCGTTTAACTGTATTCCACGTGTATCTCAAGCGACTGTGTAGTGCGCGGCCAGCGCGCTAGGTTTCGTTCGTCATCGAAAGCAAGATTTTTGTCTTGCCTATATGGCCGAGTGGGGAGCGCGGTGGCCGCTCACTGCTAGGAGAATGGGTTCCAGAGGTCGTGAGTTCAAGCCTCGGTCGGGGCGGACGGATATATATATATATATATATATATATATATATATATATATATATATATATATAATTTGACTCCAAATCTTAAAATTGTGGTACGCAAGCGTTGCAAACCTCCCCTTCAATCCTACTTACCATATGTAAGATGCAGTGTTTATTTGTTATAGGGAGTTGTTTTTTGGTTGTTTTTTTTTGGGGGGGGGGGTGGGGGGGTTGTTTTTGATTTGGTTTTTTTTTCCCTTTTCTTGGGGAGGGGGAGGGGGTCAGATTCATTTTTGTTTAAGGGAGAGGGTGTAAAAGGTGTAAAATATGATGAAGAGATAGATATGAAGATTTGCTCCTCCCAAAAAAATCATATTTTCGGGGGCTTCGCCCGAATAAATTTGGTTGGGGGGGGGAATAAATGTTTTTGTTTCAAGAACATTCATGAAATATGTTTTCATTACATTTACATCGAAACATGTACAAATATACTATGCACGTCGTGTTCTCAACGTTAATGTTTAATTATCCATGTTGGTTTTCTCTCTTTACTTGTAAATTAATATTATACAGTTCAATTATCCTTAAATTAAAACAAAATAAAAACCCATAAATAGTTAAGAATTATCATATTAGTTTGAATCGTATGCTCATTTCATTTTTTCCATAACTTTAGAATGAAAAATCCTGAAGTTTCCAAAAAAGTGAAATGAGAAACGGCGTTTTGTTATCATGTTCCGAAGACTTTATAAGCAAATCAGAATAATAATTTTGAAGCATAATCATAAAATGTTATTTGTTTAAGGTTATGACAATTACCATGTTTTTATAATACATTTTTAATGTTTTTCGATTTCAATTTCTTTTTAATCAATATAATACCATAATGCTTTCAAGAAACTTAAAACTTTTGTCGCATATCAATGGCTCCCCTTTGCGGCCTGTAATATTATTTGATATCCGTAGATCATTTTATACTTTTAAACAAGGCCACACAAACTAAAGTTGCAGGGTCTTATCTGTCATTTTTCTTTTAGATATATATGGCAAAATATCTGAAAAGTATATGGCGTACGTAGATGTCTTGAAACACAAGTTAACTTACATTTATAGATCTCCTCGTCAGTATAAGGCGCCGTTGGACAACCACTGATGAATTTATTAACACATTTGTAATGATTCAGGTCGCCTGTACCATCTAATTTTAAACAGTTATCTGTCAAAGAGGTTAACAGGAAAATTCAAACTTTTTTAAAATATGAAAACAGCAAACGGAACAATTCTTCATATTCATTTACAAAATTATTTAAAAATAGAATTATTGTGATCATTATCTTCTGAAAATGATATTTAGAATATTAGAATATTTTTTCTAAGGGTCCCGTTAAATGTAAATCCTAGTGTATCAATTTTCATTTTATAAAAGTCAGGGGAACTTTGACTCCAAAGGTCATTAATTGTTTTAGAAGAGGACTCTTAATCATTATAAATACTAGATATGCTTAGCATACTTGCCGAATGGCAAAGACTGGAAAGGTGGCTTCTCTTTTAAAAATTTTAAGTCCCATCACTAATTTGAGAACTCACGACAGTAGATATAGTAGAATTCATTAAATACTTAGTAATAAATACAGGTTTTTTTTTTGCATATGTGATACAGATGACAACATAAAACTCGTATTATGCCTCCGGGGCTGATACGGATCCGTATCACACCTCTTGCGGAACTCCTCTGCCTTTTTTTCGTTTCGGCATTTGTGCATATTAACAGACATAAAATAAAACATTTGGTAAAACATGACGAAATTCCGGTTCTGTAGCTACGTGTTTCTTAAAATAATTAGATCTCATATTTTTATTTAATACCTGTACAGACTACTTTAAAATAATATTTCAAATCAATGTGTTTCAGTTGGGGTTTTTCTTAATTTTATTACTAAGTATGTAATAAATATAGTAACAGATACCCTTTTCTAAATCACAGTCAGTATCAGCCCTCAACCAATATCATCCCTCGGGCCTTCAGCCCTCGGGCTGATAATGGCCGTGATATGGAAAAGGGAATCATTTATGTTAATTCTCTATTTAATATTTTTTGTAAAGTCATCACCCTTATTATCTCATACATCTGCTAGATGTCCACGAATCAAACAGAGGATAAGAAGAATAATTGCATTTTTTTTCGATCGGATAAATAGCGTCCTGCATGACCTCAAAACAAAACTGAAACCCATTTGACATAAATAAGCCCAAAACCAGCATACCGTTTTCATATAGGCTTTTACGTCGGTCTGTGCAGAATTCAATCAGAGATGTCAAGTTTTTATCAGGCGCACATAGATATCGTGTTTTACCGGTACAATTTCTCCTTCTTGCTGCTGTCTCAAACTCAGTGTCGTTCATTGGGCATCCATTCACAGGATATACATTGAAGCGGTAGGAATAATTCTAGTATCAATAGATAAATAAACTACATGTATGAATTTATCACAATGCAAACATGTAAAATCAATATTTTTTCTGTTAATTTGTACATCAATGATATACTCTGATTTCGAAACAAAATACACGCCCCAGGTAAGATATTGTTAAACAAGAAAGAAATTACCCGTTACAAGGTCGTGTCACAGGAGTTACCATTTTGTAAACTGTGTTATGTAGATACACGAAAGAGCCTTTGTCATGACCTATAGAAAATCACTTAGAGGTTTTGCTTTTCGACTCCTTTCTAACATAAGCAGACATGCTACCAATGTTTTTGTTGCATAGTAATTACAATTTTTTAGTGATCTATGACATTTACTTTTTATAAAAATGCATTTAGAATTTTATTTAACTTCCGTAATTAACATTTACATATCTTTATCTTTAAACATCTAATCTATTAATTTGGTTTTGTATGCAATGCTCTCACTGGCCATATGAATAGCAATCCTATTTATATATTATATATCATTTTGAATCAAAAGCTTCAGCAATAAACTCATAGGTCACCCTACTCAGAACAATGAACATATTGTTAAAAACATTTTGTGACTATTGACAGATATTATGTCTTTATCAAGTCAAATGCTTATAACTCATATCAACGTGTCTTGTAAAAAGTCCGTAACCATGAACTACTTCATTCAAAATAATAGCAACACAATATCAAAGTTATCTGCATAAATACTTTTTGCATATTGAATATTGTTGATTGATAGATAAAAAAAACTGTTTAAAAAAAGTATTTTGTTAATTAACATATTCGTTTTTCATAAAATTCTATAAAAAATGTTGGGCTTATCCAAAAAACTGATGCTTGCAAATGTTTGCAAAACCCATAGATTTCCAAATTATTCATTTTTTATTTGTATTTTTATTTTCATGTTATCTTTTTGGCGTAAAAGAAATGGTTGTATATCATTGAAAATTTCAAACTTTAGCAAAATTCATTCCAATTAAAAATCACTCCACAATTCTTTTACAATATAACATTTATAAAAAAGGTGATCAACACTCTTATCGTCTATTTTACAAAAAGTGCATACGTCATACTGTGCTATAACTTTAATCGAGCTCATTGCGTTAAGGCCCTGTCACACCAAGCTGCGTCCCTACGGCGTGTTCACGGCGTTGTAAAATTCATGGAATCGCCGTAGGATAGCAAGGAAAATTAAGAAAAAATATACAGTTTTATTTGAAAATATTACAAGTGGAGTCGTCACGGCGTCCAGACGGCGACCGAGGCGTTCTTACGGAGCTCCCATGGCGTGTAACTGCGTTTCCACGGAGTTCTACTTGGCGATAAACTGCGCTCTCGCCGAGTCTCCGCCGCGCGCTCATGGCATGCTCTGCGCGCTGACTGCGTGCACAAGACGTTCTTTACTTCTTGGTAGGTTAATATTAATTTGTACAATTGTATGGGAAACAAAGAAGAATTTACAACTAGAAAACCAAATTTTCAAAAAATTGTTTTGATTTTATGAAAAGGTATATTGTAATTGAAACATAGTTACTTTGTGAAGCACTAGGATTATAAACTCTTAGTAGTCAGGTCTACAAAACATTTGAATACATCAGAACCAAATGGCATGAATTCCATCTACGTCCACTGATAGGTCTTTGAATATGAGCAAATTCTTCTTTTAACATATATAGTCATCTACATCCAGTTTGATAATTAAGGTCTTCCGTTTCCAACGGAAGACCTTGTACTGATTCTGATGGTTCTTTTTCATTACAATTTTTCTTCTTCTAGACGTTTTAAAATCCTCAATAACTTATTTTTTTGTCATCCGATTTCGTTCAAATTTTCACGGTATATTGTAAATTAAATAAGGTTTCTAGAGCACAAAAAGAATTGAAATTGCAACTTCCGGTTTTCAGTTATTTCCCTTTTTAGGGGCATTAGTTTCCAGACAAAGGCTCCGAAATGGTCCGTAGCAAATAATGTATAGTTAAAAATCTTTATTATTGACACTTTGAATATTGTCCTCTGATTTTTGTATTTTAGTTTTTTCCAATTATTCCACTCGAATTAATCAATCGAAATCTATGTTCTAAAAATAGCAAAAATTTTCTCATGTTTTAGCTTCGTACCTTTTTAGTTTGAAATATTTCCTAAATACATATAGAACAAAAGTTGTGCAGAATGTTAAGGGCTTTCATTTGACACCAATAAAAAAAGGGCTGGCCCCTTAAATTAAGGGCCAGTAGCCCTTAAAAGATTTTGCTGAATAATTCAAAAACGGTTAGGATTTCGATATGGTTGTCGCTGGAAAAGTTATTTGTTGGGATCTTATAAAGGTCGTTACAATGTTATTTTGTAAGTGATTTGTGTAGTATGAGTGTAAAAAGCTTTACATGTTAACATGTACCTGTTTTCATTTGGCAACTTAACGAAAGTCTTTGTGCTTAAAACTTGCATAAAGTGACCACAGAATGTATGCTGGTTTATACAGGAGGCTTAAATTCATGAGAAAAAAAAATGGGAACACATGCTGTTTTTTTTTTTTAAAGAATTCCAAAGTTTAAGTCCTTGTTGCTTATTTTTTATGGTGCACAGTCCTTAAAGACGAGAATCGGAAAACAAAACATTCTTTTTCTTCTCTAGTAAAACACAAAATACGTATTGAAAAAAATTCTATGCATTACATTTTAGTTATCATACTGCATGCATTTAAAATCCACCTTGAATCAGAGCTGTGTGCGTATTATTACGTAAGCTATCCCTCGCCCGCGGCCGAGAAAATCGGTCACCATGGTCGCGGCTGGACTACCTAGCCGTCAGCGGTTATCCAATACACGAGCGTTGCGTCTCTCATAATTATATGAATTAATTTAGCTTCGAACTGAAGAATTGTTTCAGTTTTGATTACGTACACATAAAGGTTTATTCTTCAATTGGATTAAACGATAAGGTGTCAATTAAAAAATCGTTCAGTTAATTAATAAAAGCAATGCCATTCTCAATCTAATGCAATATCAGACATATAGATCAATTGTTGGTTTAAAGTGTAAAAAAGTGCAAACTTTTCAAATCTTCCTAGGTTCTGAGCTGTGCGTGTGTATGCGTTCAATCGATCTATCTATCGTTCGCCCGCGGCCGAGGAAATCATCCGCGGCTACACTACCTAGCGGTAAACGGTTATCTAATTAAATATACAGGATTCGCACCCGCACACTTACATTAATATGAACTTGTTTGAGTTTATATAGCCGTAAATACACTGTACACTGTTTTAATTATATGTAATAAAAGTTTGTTCATTTTGTATCTGTTTAAATTAAACATTGGAGAGTAAATTAAAAAGTCGTTCTGAATATTAATAAAAGTGATATTACTCCAAATCTGAAATACTCTACAGACATATTTGAATGGTTGGTTTAAAAGTCTTAAATGTTTTAAAAACTGTACAAAAATGTTTTCAATCAAAAACAAAAACAAAAAACACACACAAATATTAAAACCTTTAAATAATGATCATCATTCGCACATGGCCGAGGAGATCCCGCGCAAGTGACATCTTCTACATTTACCTTATTACGCGTGCATGTTTGGTATTTTGTATGAACGCAACTATTTTTATTATGTTTTCAACTATTATATTGGTTTAAGGTAAACAGATGAATTTATGTTACTCGTACAGTTGATTTAGCATTGATTTATACGACAGCGTACAAGGTAATTTAAAAATCAAATCAAATTTTGATCAAAGTTCCATGTTACATGTTTGCAGTAGGTGCTGGCACGATAAAAGAATGCCCTAAATTGAGGCATTCGGTTATTATTTTAAAGAATATTCAATTGAGTTTTGAAACAAGTTTTGTTTAGATTCTATCGGTCACATATAAATAACTTCTGTAGTGTTTCTACATGGTCGTTCGATCATTTCATTGTGAAAACGAACTTATTTCTGTGTTGCCCTCCCACCGCCCCGCTGCCAAGTGCTCTTTTTTTTTAAATTCCAGATCTGTCGAAAATCATTCATTCTTCTTGGATAATTTTTGTTTGCAAACTTATCTTAGGAGACCAATTAATTATACTTCGAAAAATTCATAAGTATTTTTCGAACTTCATCACACTCTTTAAATATTGAAAAAGGTCGACACAACAAGGTGCAAAGAAATGAAAGATTTTGCCATCATTGTAATAAAAAAGATTTAGAAGATGAGTTCCACTGTATACTCATATGTCCTTTTTACACTGAATTACGAAAGAAATATATAAAGAGTTTCTATTACAAAAAAAAACAAGTGTTTTTAAGCTAGCTACAGATCTGTCGAAAATCATTCATTCTTCTTGAATAATTTTTGTTTGCAAACTTATCTTAGGAGACCAATTAATTATACTTCGAAAAATTCATAAGTATTTTTCGAACTTCATCACACTCTTTAAATATTGAAAAAGGTCGACACAACAAGGTGCAAAGAAATGAAAGATTTTGCCATCATTGTAATAAAAAAGATTTAGAAGATGAGTTCCACTGTATACTCATATGTCCTTTTTACACTGAATTACGAAAGAAATATATAAAGAGTTTCTATTACAAAAAAAAAAACAAGTGTTTTTAAGCTAGCTAAACTTTTAAGTGTTAACAATACAAAGGAACTCTATAATTTAGGAAAATATTTATCCAAAATGAGAGCGCAGCATTGTAATAATACTACAGTTTAAGCTACTTATACATTTATGTTCATTCACATCTTAAGATATGTACATGATTATATTGTCTTAATATGTCCACTCACTTACTGCACATTGCACATTTGTATATAATTTTATATGTATTATAATTTGTATTCCGATGAGTTGTAAAGCTCAAGGATAATAAATTGAATTGAATCTTATTTTTAACATTTTCTCCTGAACGTGTTTCTCTTTCCCACCCGTCTTTTTATTCGGTCAGTCTTTGTAAATTTCAACTTTCTTTATTGCGTAAATTCAATCGCCACGTGCTACCGAAAATCTTGTGTCGCTTCAGCGCAAACAGCTCAGAACATATATAGCCCCAGGTTATTTATGGCTGCAAATCATCAATTGTTATGTAATTAATCAACAGTTCGCAGGGTGCTTTCTTCAAAGTGGTCAATTATCAAACAATAAGACTTTCATTTTCACATTAAAGGTGCGAGTTCATAATCTGAGAATGTGGCTATAATAAATTGACCTGTTGAACACGCTAAACTTCAATTATATATAGTTATGAACAGAATTATATATATTATAATAAAAAGTTTTAAGGCAAAGGTAATTTGTTCTTTGGATTAGATGTTAAGAAATACGACTACATTATGCTTTGCAGGCGGTCGCCATAGAAATCATCAAAGTATTGCAAGTGTGGACAGATTAGTTCACTTGACTTACAGACTATAATATAGTGACATACATGTATCTGCCTCCGAAAAATATATGCGCTTCTCAAAGTTACACTTCAGTGAGATGGACATGTGTTCTTGGGAATTTTCTTTATTGCTAATTATATGAAAATTGATTCTAATTATATGAAAATTGATTTAAAAAAAAAGTTTTATTGAAGTTGTGTGGTATGAGGTTGTCATGCAACTTAATTTACTTACAAGGTTACCTGCAGCCAGTGGAATACTAATTTTAGGTCAACAATGAATACACAATCTATTAAAATACCAGAGAAATAGAGAAGGCAAAAATTGCTTGTGACGTACGTAATTTTTTAAATATATCTTTATGATAAAACAGAGAAAAGCAAAAAACAAAAACAAACAAAAAACCCACAAAAAACAAACAGGGAACTTGCATCCAATTTCCTTCATGTACATGTTACCCCAAAATTTCGACCGAATATGCCCCTTTGTCACATTTAATTTAAGTGACTGAAAATAAAAACCGTAACACCTAGATTTTTCGCTTATTTTTATTGAAGTTTACCGGGGTTTTTTTTTCAAAATACATACGTACACTTTCTCCGAGAGAATTAGGCCTACTTATGATCCGATAATGGAGAAAAAACTGACTTAAAAATAGGTATTTTGCATATTATTGCATCGTCGAGAGAAGTAATATTCATTTCTGTAAATAATGTCATTTAATTTTAATTTACATAACGGTGTCTCTATATCAGATGTAAAATTTAGACGCTCACTTATGCATAAATAATCCCGATGATCTTTCATAGCTGATTATTATTTTAAATGTTCAAGTCTACTCGTATTATTAAATAATATCAGCCCTGAATACTGAGATGCCATCAATTTTGGCTATTTACCAAATTTTGACCGCACGGAACAATTTCAATCTTGCACATAGTTTTTAAAAAATAAGAAAGATTTAATTACAGAAGTTACGTGTTTTTTATGCACGTTTTTGCGTGCATTTCCTTACATGAATCATGAATACATGTATATATAACAATCCTTGCTACCCTTAAAAATTTAACTCGCCATTTAACTTCTCATTGTTTAAACCCCTGTCACACTGGAGCTGCGTCCTCACGGCGATCCCGCTGCGTCATTGAATAATGTAAAACGTCATGGTAACGAACTAGAGTCTCCTACAGCGCCGTAACAATGCAACGGCATCTTCGTTCGCCGCGGTGGGATATCCTAGAACATTTTAGAACGCCGTGACAGCGCATGTGCACGCAGGGCACGCTGTGGACGTGTGGTACAAACTCTTAGCACGTCATGAGCACTCGGCGGATACCCAGCGAGAGCGCAGTCAATCGCCAAGTAGAACTCTGTGGAAACGTAGTTGGGAGCTCTGTAAGGACGCCTCAGTCACCATCAGGATGCCGTGACATTTTCAATTGTAAATTTTCCTTGCGATCTACTAAATCCATGAATTTTACAACGGCGTGAACACGCCCTGGGAACGCAACTTCGTGTGACAGGGCTTTAAAGAGTTTTCAAAACAATTACACAAACTGTGTTCGACAAATAGTTTTCCTAAAACATTTTCTTCCTGTCTTTATACAGGCTTTCAATTACAACACGTTTTTATAACAAAAGCAGGAGTGAAATTTTAGTCATTAGTCATTATAATCGTTTGACACCAAATCATATAAATTTTCAACTCGCAGCAACAACGGAAGACCTACTCGTGGCTTTGCCACGAGCTCTGCTCTAGTTATTACACCGCTTGCTATTGTACAACAGCCATTTTTCGAGTTTTCGTGGTCTTGATGACAACGCAGTAGAAACGCCGTGGGAGCGCGGTATAAACGCAGAAGAAACGTCACGAGTGCGCGATGAACGCAGCAACAGCTCTTTGAAGTCGCTGTGTGAACGCAGCCAAATAGAAAACAACTTGTTCAAACGCTGTGGATGCGCAGTGAGAGCGCGATAGAGACGCAGTGAGATCCCAAAGGACTCCGTGAGGTCTCCGTGCAAGCGCAATTGACTTATCACTGCGTCTACACTGCGATTAGCTGCGTTCCTTGAGCGCACCGACGGAGCTCTCGTAGCGCTGTTGGAGATCTTACGGCGCTGTCACGGCGATCTCACTACGCTTCTACGGCGTGTTTATCAGAACGCCGAGCCACGGCGCGTACATTGTGCATGTTCAAAGTGCGTGCCGTCGCATGGCGTTCTTCAATGTTCAAGGCGATCCAAACGCCGGACGAAGATGCCGTTGCGTTCTTACGGCGCTGTAGGAGACTCTACTGCGTTTACCTTGGCGTTTTACATTATTTAAGGACGCAGCGGGATCGCCGTGAGAACAGCCGTTGGAATCGTTTTTCGCACAAAATTGTATTTATAACTTAAAATAGAACGTAGAATGTATAGCATGTCAGTTGGTCAGAGTAAGAAAATACTTAGAGTTTGCAATGTAAAGTTGCTGAGCGGCGGAATACCCTGTTTACACTAATAGTCTTTGGCATTCTAAATTTTAAAAAATCCCGTTATGAAGCTGAAAATACAAATCAAGTTGTTGCGGAAATTGTTTTTCTATATCTGAATTTTGGACGATTTATTCGGTGACCTAATGCAAATGGTCTTTATCCGTCGTCTTGCGTTAACAATTTTATATTTTTAAATTCTGGAAAACTACAAGGCAAATTGTTACTTTTTTAGTGTAAAGCATTTCTGTGGTAAGAGGAATATAAATTTTGAGAATCCATAACCTGATATCGGCATCCTATAGCTATTTAGATTTTTATTTTTATTTTTTTTTTGGGGGGGGGGGTTCATAAATTTGAAACACACCAAAAAAATGACAATAATTCTATCTGGGGACAGTCGTGGGAGATAAGTCATGCATTATTATTATGTTCAAAATGTCCTGATGTTAAATGTGAAATTCGCTCCCTATGCCACGGGGCAAAAGTCAAGGCATTATATGGGGTGGGTGGGTGGATGATAAATATGGCTATATATTGAACAATTATTTTTACTTAATGTAATAATTATATGTCATCCATTAACAATCGTAACTACATGTACTTGGTAGATTGTCACTTGGTAGTATTGCATTAAATATGGTTCTATTTTAAGAAATCTACTTTAGTATCCTGTCCATTGTATATTTGTGGAAATAAGCTGAATGCATTTTGTGTGTATTATAAAAGAAACTGAGAATATTATAAAATATTGACCATTTAAGGTCTGCAGGTCTCTTATAACGAAAAGTTTACAATTCTTAGCCCCTGAATTTAATGTATATATAATCCGAGATTACTCTGACTATTAAACCCCTGCGCACATTTTTCGTGAATGAATGTTATTCAAACATCAGATAATAAAAGCGGGATAACAGACAGGAGAGTCAGACAGCAGGGTTTAGACTTCAAACTGAAGCTTAACGTGCTTACATGAGACTCTCTGACATGTCAATCTAAGGACTATGGTACTCAGGTGACCGTCAGGGCATGTAGGCCTCGTGTTATATTTATGATATGAATATAAATATGTATCAATATGCTTATCATCTCCGTGAATTCATCAATAATGTCTCAATTTGTCTATATAGTAATGACATTTTCATACTAAGTAATCGTTTTTAATACATCAAAAAGTCCGGATATCTGTACTGTAAGTATTTTTTTTTAAATGGGAGTTCAACAATTTTGTTGCAAGTTGTTTGTGAATACTTGTAACATTTTTGTTTACTTTGTAACTCAATAACCAATTTTTTTTAAAATCTTTATCGCTTTACCGTGAACCTCAGTCAGGAGTGAACATTGTAAACTTCTGTGTTGTAATATTTTTGTGGAAGGGTAGAAGAATCATAAATTCAAATGTTTTATTTCAACAGGTATACTAGGTAAATACATAAAGCACCACCTGCGACCACTGAGAGATCTATATATTTGCCTTCCATAATTAAGGCTGATAATTCACAGGTGGAGTTTTGGAAAATTAGTCCCAAATGTCATTACGAGGGCTGTTCGAAAATTATTGAGACATTTACTCTAACTCCCTTGGAAAAAAAGATAAACCATTAAAATTTTACCAAGAGTAAATCAGAATACAGTTTATTATTGTAAAAATTTCAAGTCAAAGACATCATTAGATAGTTCCTGGTAAGCTAACAAACTTAATTAAGTCAATGCCCCCGGCGCAACCCCACATTCATCGCAACGTATTTTAACGCATTTGTTTGATCCTAAGATTCAAACGTCTCACAAACAAATGGAAAACATGGGTTATTTTTCATCTTTTAGATATGACCGTTTACATATTCTTTTCATTCTGGAATTTTGTTAAGAAATTTTTTTAGTTATTTCTACCCAAAATTCATCTTTCGGTGAAATGCCTTTTACAGTCATTCTGTTCATATTTTAGAACTGTTGATATCAGTTTTTGTGTAAAAAGTAGTAGATATTTAGTTTCCTTGTTATAATTTTATTTTTACAGTAAGAAAACAAAAACGATAAAAGGAAGCTCTTGGCCCCTTTACATTGTATAGTTTTTTGATTAAGCAATTGCATGGGCTGAAAAGGTCTCCTTCCGAGATTCCCACCAATTTGATGTTTATCAAATGCGCCGCTGTCACGTCATAATTTAATAAACCGTGTCAGTCAGATTTCTATTGCTTGGTAAATATATGTGCATTATCTCCATATTTCAACTCGAAAACTAGTTAAACTTGCACAATAGTTAGTCACAATAAATAGCAACATGAACGTAATTATTTTTATTTCCTTAATTATTAATTGTTGGTCTACCGGGACTTAGGAAGTAGTTGTTCAAGTTTTTTTAATCTCTGATTTTATGACTGCGCCGTGTACCCCTACCACTGACTCGTTTATGTATCGTCGTAAAGAAAATATTGTATTTTTTTTAATATTACTAATTATTTGTTTGGGTTTCTTCTATTTTTGTTCCAATTTTCATCAAAATTCGTCAGTTAGAAGGAAAATATTTGTGTTGTCTTAATAATTTCCGACCAACCCCCGTATTTATAGACTTTGTTCTATTACTTGCGCTATTTGGTAACTAGACTACAATTGTGTGAACGAATGGACCTTTACAAATTTTGATTTTAAAGGCCTTAAAAGACATCAATAGAGCCATGATAGGTAGGAATGATAAAAAAAATAAGACTTGCATATATTACATACAACTTATTTATCAAGGAGCAGACACTACAACCACTACAACAAGTATGATGGATAATGTCGTTTTTAATGATTGTTATCATTTAAAGGAGCATGGGTTAGATACCTTTATGAAATCTCGATTTTTTTAAATGTTATAATATTATAATAATCACCCCTTGAAGGTATTTTTATGGTCAGCAAACCTAAATTGGTTGTTGAGATATGTGACAAAAATACCAATTCTTTAAAAATAAAACTCGTTCAAATACTCGAATGTACAAGTAAATATGCCTACCTGTAAATTATGCTGAAGTAATGTTTTTGATTCGTAACATGTTACATGTACTTACCAAAGTTTCAGAAACAAGTACAAGTGTGTTGGAGACTAGAAGTATGAGGAACAACTGAGGTCCCATTTTCAGTCTATTGTTTCTCGCTGTAATATATGAATGCATGCAAGATATCTATTATTAAAATTACTATTTCTTTCACTAATCGAGCATTTTTTGAGATAAAGAACTACAGTAGCAAGGATATGGTAAGTTTCGTTATCCTAGCTTTACAACATGTCCAAAATCAGTGTCAAAATTAAAAAACGCATATGTATTGACATTGTAAATTGTTTGCTGAAATTGCAAGAATTGAAAGAATTGTTTATTCTTATTTATATGTTTATACGTTAATTAAAGAAGATCAAATATTTTACTTACCTGATATGCATCGGGTATCTTTACTGCGCATTTAAATTACAAACCGAAAGAGGAACAAGCGGAAAACCCCACTGTTTTGATTAAAACAGTTGATTACGTCAGAGCAGGTTTAGAATCATCCGGAACACCTCGGGCCGTTCACAGATAAGCACGCGTACGTTTTTCTGTGAAAGGCCCGAGGTGTTCCGAATGGGTTTCGAATAAGAGGTGTTTTTTTAGTTATTGATTTATACACCATTTTACACATCTAAATGATTATGTTGGTCATACCCGCTTATCATTTATCCAATAAGCTAACATACGTAAAAAGCAGCACATTTATTATTTTGGTTATTTAACAACGGAAGTACGCAAGTACCTCTACATTCAACACAATAATTTGATCTACAAATTCAAATTAAAGGGATAAATTTTTGCCGCTTAAATATATAATAGGGACACACGTTTGATGGATCAGAGTGTAAAATGATCAAAAGAAAACTCTTTTATTCGAAACCAAAACTGTCCTGCCTTAAGAAAAAGATTGTTTTTTATTTCTTCACTTTATAACAAGTTATTATCGACTAAGAAAATTTTACATGTAAAACATCTGAAGATGAAAATAAAAGCGCCTATGTTTTACTCGGACTTTGTGTTTTTATTCATTTAAGTGTACACACACACACCCACCCACCCACCCATATATAAATATATATACACAATAACAGCTACTGTAATAATAATGAGAATTCGGACGCTTCATGTTTATGTTAAAATACCTTGATATGTCCAGGATTCAAATCGACTACATCCTTTTTCATTTGAATCAAGTTCATGAACTTGCTCATCAAAACGTTTTGACATATCCACAACCAATATATAACAGGTTTTCGGACTTAAATAGATTTGGTGAAAAGCATAGTACACACTCTGTCCTGCAAAATCGAGGAATGTAATCCGTGGACGTAAGTCGCTTTTACTGGATAGCTGTTTTACAGCATCCATTATTTTTAAGAGTGCATATTTTTCATGATCATCCTGATCATCACAATCTGTATTGGTCTCAATCTCTTTGGCTGCTCCATCATGTTGTTTCCCTGTAGTGTACTCTTCTGAGGTTTCCTGAAGGTGATGTGAGAAGTTTGGCATTTACATAATCTTCTATATTTTCATTTTTTATACGTCCTTCACTTCCAAAGTATTTATTATTTCCTTGAAGTGATACTTGTGAGGGGCTTTGGAAAGAGTCTGTTTTACCTTTTTGAGATGTTTTATCGTAAGAACACTGAGGTAAAACGATGTTTCCTATGTCTTCCCTTTGATTCGTGTCTTTTCCCTGTTCACTTGTGGAGAAAGGTATCAGCCTGATACTTTGATTGGTATCCTCGTCATGTTCACTCTCTACATTTTCCTCGTCATTATTTTCTGATAAATCTAGTTTTCTTTTTGCATTTGAAGACATTTTTTGCTTTCGTCTTGCTCTCGCAGTCTTGTCAAAAGATTTGTCGCGTGATGAATCTTTGTTTTCTAATATGGCGTCTACAATAAGCATAGTATTTTCATCATAAAAGGATTAATTAAATATATATATATATATATATATATATATATATATATATATATATATATATATATATATATATATATATATATATATATATTTATATATATATATATATATATATATATATATATATATATATATATATATATCAAAGATATTTTTGATAAATAAAAATTATGAATTAATTGCTATGTAAACAAAGCTCGAGTCATATATTTGTTTATAAATAATGTAAAGTATGGAATTGTTATGAATCGTTTCAAACAAGATAAACCGATTTAACATGTTCTTAAATTATATTATCAGCGGATGAAAGCACATATGATTAAATCGTGTACCAAAAAACCACATGTGAACAATAACAAGGCTCGAGCTTTGTTTATAAAACAAAATAAAAATTCATACTCTGTTTTTTTTTTCCTTTTAATGTAATATTTGACTTTCAAATTCTGACTAACCATTAAAAATACCCAATTCAACCAATCTAAACGTTAAAAATGGAACAAATAAAATTCAAAATTTTAAGCTCAAATGTATCTTAAAATTACTCATGTGATTTCCGTTTATACATGTACCTTATTAGAACTTTTTTAAATGAAAAAAAATTGTGCAAGTTTCTCTAAACACATTTCTCAACTTAACAGCAGGGTTATTTTACGAACACAAGACATTAATTATGGCAGATTTTTTAATATGTATTTTTAACACTCTTCGAAAAAACGGAAATTTTTAGCACAAGGTAAATTTCTATAAAACACAGAAACACACACACACACATGCGCAAGCCCCATGAAGTGTGATGATCAGAATGGAATAAAGGTATCGTATTATATCATCTGAAACATTCTTATATTTTTTTTTAAATATTTCAAAAATGAAAAGTGTGTAACAACATAAAAAATGGTTTTATAAACATCAAAAGGTTAGTTTCCGTGTAGTATTTGATTGGCACAACGTTAACCCTATCCTCTCGAGTGAGATTTAAAGTAATATGGGCTGTATTTTTTAGATTTTTATTTTGCTGCAAAAACCTGCTAGTATGATATGTCTGCATATGAATAAAACTTTTATGATAAATAAGGTTTGGAAAAATCAATAATTTTTGTCAGAGGAAAGATTTCTCTTCTAAGGAACATATAGCAAATCAATTTTTGTACAAGACGAAAATAATTAAATTTTGCTCCAATTAAGGTTTCTTACCGGTCTTTTCCACAAGAATTTGGCTAAAAGAAATTTTAAATCCATGATATTTTTGTAATTTTGGTAGAAAAAAACAATTTGTAAACAAACAAAAATCTTCATGAAAATTGCAGCTTATATTGCTTTAATATACAAGACGTTTTAGAATTATGTGCACTACACAGTAAACTTATAGTTCTGCATTTCTTTATGCTTGGTCCCCATTGTCATACGATCTGTTACGAACTCTACGACTAACAATTATATGGTTAGCTACGAGGAGATGCGAGTCGATACATCGTTATGCGATTGGTTAAGCTTTGATACACCTGTGTACGTGCGATTCTTTTAACGATCCAGATTGATGATGAATACGATATGAGGTTTGATTCAATCCCGACTATATATCTTTGTAGCCCGAGTGAACATACTGACATGCAACTAAACGCAGCGCTGTGTGTTGTTTGTTTAACGTAGCGCAGTGCGGTGTTTATTTCTTCCAAAAATGATCTACATCATCACAATTAGGGGTGATGTATGATCTTTTGTTATACTTTCATGTTAAATACTGAAATCTGATTGGTTAAGACGCAGTTAATAATATTTACTATTACCCTCAGCATTAGCAACGCACTTGGCAACGGGTAACATTAAAAAATATTACATGCGCGAAAATTATGCGCGTACGGTTCGCTGTAGAATTCACGTTATTCCTATATAAAAGCAGTAAAATTTTCTTAAAAATTTTAAAAAAGACATTCAGTATAACAAAATAAATAGTGCCTGTTTGGGAGGATAACAGTTGAAATTGACACCCCTCGAAAACCATTGTCAACCTCCGCTTCGCGTCGGTTGACAATAGTTTTCTCGGGGTGTCAATTTCAACTGTTACCCTCCCAAACAGGCACTATTTATATAATACCACATGTTGCGTGTAGTAAAAATCATGATAACGAATATTAATTGTATTGATCGTAGAAAAATATTTTGACAGTCAAAAGGTTTTTTACGACTCTCACTATTGCCACGAAAAACTTCATGATCTGGTGAGATTTGATGCGATTATTACAATTATTCTACGATGAAGATCATGATCTTAATCGCATGCAAATCGTGCCAGTTGAAGGTAACATTAGCAAATGATACCATTCTCATTTTCTCAAAATGGATACTTTACTATATTTATATCTATAGAAATAAGACCTCACCCAATTTTGGCTCCACTATGATAACAGTGTTATAGTATACTGAATTTAAAACATTATCAAAAAACTTTTTATTATTATGATCACACACACCTAAAAACTACTTATTTTCAATTGCTCTAAAAGCTTCCCACTTACACCTCTATTTTCTCTAACCCACAGAGGAAATTGTATAACTTAGTGTGAAAATTAATCCTGGTGTTACATATAGCTTGCTTCTTTATCAAATTCATGAAGTATAGCCATTGGGTTCTTTAGAATGAGTTCTACTTCTCATGAACCCCCATTAGGTTCCCTTTCGAACCCCCATTAGGTTCCCTTTCAGATCTTGTCGGTCCTGTTTTAAACCTTCGTAAAATAAGCAAAATTTATCCAAGGAAGCTTTGTTATTACATAGCGTTTGATTCTTTAGAAGATTTTTTTTAATGTAACCCACCCCTTGTTTTGTTCATCTTAGTGGTTCTAAATAATATGTTTACAACAGCATCAACAACAACGATGACACGAATATGACAACAGATTGCGGACAACTTTTGATCGGAAAAACCCACCTGTATCTTTTGCCTTTATTATTCTTGGTATGTTTAGAGGAGTTGCGTATTGTAGCTTTTTAGAAAAGTTTTCAAGATAGCTTGTTGAAATTTTAATCACTACGTTGCACTATTACAGATAATTGATATAATAAGTTATTTATTATAAGTTATATAAAAAATGTGTGGTAGACCATTTATACGATTCGTTACTTTTTCTGGTTATTTGAACAAAATTTTCAAAAAGCATGAAGTGCTTTTAACACAATTGAACCAAGGCGATTGTCAACATAAATTGCCACATAAAAACAAAGGGAAAACAGCTTGGGCCGTTATAAAAAATGATTCTAAAGTTTTTCAAAATATCAGAACAAAATTCAAGAAGACTTAAAACATGACTTGTTTGTGGGGATATTCATTTTACTTTAAATCATTTATAGATTAAGATCTTACAAAATTAAAGGTAAATTCTTGTAAAATCACCATAAAGTAAAGCGGGGTAAGTATTAATTGTACAATATAATAACTTCCTAGTCCATGATATAATTAGATCATTACTAATAAGCTAACAAACATGCAAATGCCCAGTGACCTGGAGCACCTGCAGTCAGCCTTATTGGAATTAAATGCAATTTAATGCATCTTTTTGCTTTCATATTTTAAACCTTTGCTAAACAAATAGAAACATAGAATATTTTTTGTTTCTCATCTTAAGTTATCAATTTTAGGACGCCCGTTTTTACAAATTTGTTCCATTCTTGATGTTTTAGTGAACACAATTTGAGTTATTGCTACCGAAAAACGAATAACTGTGAAAAGCCTCTGAAATAGGTATGTTATGTTTACCTGTTATATACATGTACTTCTTATCTATATATTTTTATTGATATTGTTGATGTATATTCGCTTCGCTGCCTCGACGTCAACATCCAATAATTATGTATTCAAAATTAGATTTTTATTGTTTGGTAATAATATTTCTAATATCTTTATGTTTCAACTAAAAAACAAATGAATCTTGCACAGAATGTTATGGTCATAATAAAAGCAATAATAATAATTTATTACTTTCAACACTAAAGAAGTCAATATTACCATTTTCTCTCATAGAATGTTCATCTTCACTTGATTCACCATCTTCCGTGTAATCATTTTCATTGACTGGTGTCTGCTCTATATGTATTCTTTTGCTGTTAATGTCCAACATATCTTTAGAAAATATGATTGTTGGCAGTTCGTTCTTACTCTCGACCCCTGCAAAAGTACATGTGTTTACATATTCATATTATTTTCATTTAAAAAAGACAAAACAATTGTAGATAATTAAACTGAATGCTGTTAAGAACATATTATTTTTGGTTAAAATAGAAAATCAGAGGCATTAGAAAAGTATGAATGTACTTCTCAAATTGTAAACTTCAGTATCCAATATTCCGTAGTAGAACGTCAAACATAGGTTGCTTAACTACTGGTTTGATTACTCGTATAACAGAACATCAATTGAAATGAATTTGAAAAAGACACAGTGTGTCATGCAAGGAATACAGTGTGACGTATAAGATTTTGAGATCGCTGCTTGAAAATCCCATTGAACACCGATATTTTTTTATAAGATAGAGAGGCGATTCAATGCATTTAGTTTCATTAATCATTTAATAAAGCTTACACTTGCATCAACGACTTCAAGGTAATAAAAAGACGGACATTGTCATGCGCGCTTAAATTCAAATTGATTTCTTCAAGACTTTTTTAAATTCTGATTCTAACACATGAAAATGTAGAATTAGCTTGATAAATGAAACTGAAGATTTTGATGATGAATCCCAAAAGTGTTTGTTAAGATGCAATGAGTAGAACGAAACAGGGAGCACCTTTTCAGGTTTTGTTGACAAACCAAAAGTCATGGAAAAATAAAATGTATCCCTTCTTCCGAGAAAATAAAGTATATCTCGTTCACCCACCCTGTGTGGAATGGCCCAAATGGCCTTTTTAATTACTTTATTTCTCATAGCATAAATATCAAATTCAAAGATAAAGATTATATATATATATATATATATATATATATATATATATATATATATATATATATATATGGAACCTCAGTTGAGCTAACACGAACTAAGGAAAATTTACTTTTAATGGTTTCTTTATCTTCCAACACCTCAAAACTGTTTACATGGACGTCAACTATTTCTGTTGACTCTATTTTCTTAAGCTCTTTGTACGGAACGTTCTGCAATCTCTTCAGGAGAGTCGTTTTCCCTGCACCTGCACATCCCAGTATAATGCATCTAACTTGGCGAATGGTCAGATTTCCTTTACCGAGAAACTCTCTAATCTTCTTTTCATCTAGCAGTATTTCTAAAGTAAAACATTATTATTATAACTAAAGGTGTTTCTACTTGATTAATCTGTACAGAAATATTTTCCATTAAGAATGACGTTTACTTAAAATGCGAATGTATTCCCCTGATAATAATAAAAGGCCATCTATTACATGATATAGAACTTTGATGTGTTATTTACTTTCAAATAAGTATGTCAATTGCCTTTTTTGAATTAGCAGCTATTGAATATGTTTTGAACAATTGACAAAAATCTATTAAAGTTTAAAAACCATGATTGAGATTTTCTTAATTGTAAAATACAACTGATAATATATCTTGCAAAAAAATATATACTTAAGGAAGGTCGTTGTAGCAAAATAGAAATAAAAAAAAAAGTGTTTAGCGATGATTAAAAATAATTCAGCCCGAGTTTGTTTTATCCATTTTCTAAACCCCACCAATTGTTGTTTAATTTCACAAAAAATGAATAACAACAAAACTAAAACATCTTTAGTCCTAAACTACGTATATGGACCTTATTTTGCTGGTATTAAAATTATATGAGGTAAATAATCAAATTTTTGATATTTTACTCATGACACTGAACTTGAATTTGACAACTCTTACCTTGGGTAGACAATATCCTTTAAAAATAACTTATTGTAATCAATCAAAGTAAAGCATTTCTTTTCTATCTTTCTAAAAGTTAAGAAATCTTTAAGGGCAGTGATTGCTAAATGCAGCTCAATCTTATGGGGACTTAGACACGATTTGAATTAAAATTTTCAAATTTTATTTTCCATTCTCTATGTTTATGATGATAAATATAGAAGTTTATAACTAAATGCTATGTCAAAACTTGAAAGTCAAATATCAAGTTATAAGCAAGATACAGAGTTCATAATTCTTTGTTTTGTAAACTCGATTATTGTCATTGTTTACATGTGTTGTACTGGTGTAGATTTCGATAAAATATAACTTTCTTTTGTTGATAATATTATTTTTGAAGATATTGAATTACTTTAAATTCTTTTGTTGATAATAGTATTTATGAAAGTATTGAACTAGTTTAAATTGTTTTAAACAAATCATTTTGTCTAATAAATGATAGTTCTCTACATTATTTGCTTTGTAAACAACCATAAGACTTGAGCTTTAAAGTTTCATTTTAATGTAAACAAATTTGTATCTCGCTTGTAACTTGACTTTAACATTCAATATTTTGGTCAATCATTTAAAAGGCACCTGTAAACCTTTTTATACATAAAAAATAAAAATAATTTTTTTATCTCAAATTGTGTCCAAGTCCCTTTAAAACTTCAAAAGTAGTGGCACATTCCAAGAAGCGGCATAAAATTACCTTTTTTCTTTCTCCTTTTTTTGTAAAAGAGTATCCCTGATATCACCACACCTAGCAACCCGACCGGTATAAGTATCCCAATAAGAGCAGCATTATTAGATCCATTTGTTAGTTTGTTTCTCGACCCCTCTCTTTTAGTTTCATTGCAATATCTCTCTGTTGAAGATGGTGCTGTTGAAGAAGTTCTACAAAGAATCAAATTTTCTTCCGTGATTGATCTGATCCGGATGTTTGTGCGATGTGCTAAAATTGTGTCTGTTGACTACTGACTACATCATGTCGTCAATAAATGATGTTTATGTATTTACATGTAATATATTTGTAAGACAAATAAGTTTTTTTCTAGAGTTGATTATGACAAAGTACGTTGTTTTTACAAGATATACGTTTACAAAATAGTTACATTTAGCTTTCCATTTTGTTCTATAGAATATTAGTCAAACCTTTCTAGACAATCTTTTTCAGCAACAAAACACTTCAAATCTTTGTTAATATTTAGGCACGCTGGATCTGTTTTAAAAATGTATACAAGCACATGACGCACAAAATTGATTGAAGTAAAACGATACAGCATTTCTTATCTACCAAGTTCTAAATAAATGTATGGCATCTAAAAATGGAAGATTGAGAATGCTATCGGAGAGTAGAATTAAATATGTAAAAGCATAAATAAAAGCAAACTTGATCTGAGTTTAGACACTTCGGATGAACGATATTTACACTTCGGATGAACGATATTTACACTTCGGATGAACGATATTTGACAAAATAGTCAATCAGACACAACAATTTATCAAAATTTTGATAACGTGGAATTATTAGATTTCATGATGGCTACATTTTTGTGGAATTTGTGGGTACCTCTTATCCACGAATTAACATCCTCCTTCTGTAATTTCCAGGCTTTGAACAAAAAAGAGTCTTACTCATACTGCTCCGGATAAGTATTTTTCATATAATTCTGCTATGACCTACACATTTGACCTTCAAAAATGGTTCAAGTTCACAATACACTTTTTACTTAAAAGCTGTGTTTATGTGAAGTATGAACCAAATAGGGCTAAGTGGAAAGTATATACAAGTGTATACTCTGAAAAAGGGATATTTGCGTTGTCCGATATGACCTTAACCCTTGACATACAAACTTCATTTAAGGTCACTGCACACTCTTTGACCATAGACACTATGTGAGTGAAGTATAGCCAGGTTGGGCCAAGGGGAGAGAAGATATACCCAGGACAAGGATTTTTTAAAATAATTCTGCTATGACCTAAACCTTAAACTTAAAAAAAATGGTTCAAGGTCACTGCACATCCTTTACCAAAAGGCAGTCTTTGAATGAAGTAGAGCCAGATTGGGCCAAGGGGAGACCAGTTATGTTGTGGAAAAGCGATCTCGGACGGACGGACGGACAGACTGATCACTATAGGGCGGGTCCTAATTATTTTATCCCGACAACACAATACCTAAGTCAGCTTTACTTTATAACTAAAATGTTTCAATGAAACTTGTTACGAAATTGCAGCAGCGTCCATGTAAGTTGTAAAGTTTAAAATATAATCTCAAATATCAGTTCTGGTTATAACAAAAATATATTTATTAGTATATAATCTGCAAATCTTTCTTCCAGTCCATTATTTTATTTTTAAATTAGTTTATTAAATAAATTACAGGCATGCACAGAATAAGTACAGAAGACAAAAAAATGAAATCTAAATTTAAAAAATAGAACCTTGATTGAATATGAAATTGAATCAATCTACTATCTTACGATGTCATTTTAGGTACTTGCAAATATACATATATAACGCTAGAAATTGTACTCACATTTATAAATATTGTCATCGGTATATGACGAAGTTGGACAACCACTTATGAATGTATCCACACAATTGTAATGGTTTAGACCGCCAGTACCCTCCAGTCTTACACAGTTACCTGTCCAATATCTTATGTTATTACTAAATGTTTAACATGAATTACATGTATTGATGTTTTACATAAATTTAGCAATACTACTAAAATTACACAAAAACTATATAAACTATAAAAGAAACAGCTAGATACTACATATCAGGTTTGACACTTTTAAAATGCCTAGTGTTGTTGAATTTAGTTGGTGTTTATACATCACGGGTCACACCTACAAAATATTTGGCAACATGTCTTGCTGCACAAATGAACAACTGCAACTATTTCATCAGGTGCAAAGTCTGCTCAAAGCAATACGTTGGTGAAACAGGTGACCTCCGCAGAAGGATCAATAACTACCGCTCTGCCATAAAGACCAAAAAAGCAAGGAGCCCGTTGGGGAACATTATATAAATAGTGCCTGTTTGGGAGGGTAACTGTTGAAATTGACACCCTGAGACAACCATCGTCAACCGACGCGAAACGGAGGTTGACAATGGTTTTCGAAGGGTGTCAATTTCAACAGTTACCCTCCCAAACAGGCACTATTTATTTTATTATACTGAATGTCTTATTTTAAAGAAAATGTTACTGCTTTTATATAGAAATGAAGAGAATTCTATGCTGAACCGTACGCGCATAATTTAGGCGCATGTAACAATTTGTTGTGTTACCCGTTTCCAAGTGTGCTGCTAACGCTGAGGGTAATAGAACGGATTACCAACTCCGTCTAAACCAATCAGATTTCAGTATTTAACATGAAAGTATAATAATTTATATTATAATTATATATTATTATTATAATTTATATGTAGTTGTTTTTTATAGTTTCATTGGTAGTCTTAGTAGTAGCGCTAGATTTTGTTTTCTTTGTTTTTACCCAATGGCATGTATTTTATTTCTTTTGTACCTAAAAAGGGACTGGTTGTCCCGAAAATTTGACATTATATAGTGCTTTATATATATATATATATATATATATATATATATATATATATATATATATATATATATATATATATATATATATATATATATATATATATATATATATTCTCTTGATCCGCGCATGAATATACTTGTTATAAATTATTGTTTAACGTTGTAATACCATCTCCATAAAGAGATTTTGGGACGTCCGTGCAGAATTCTATCAAATTTGACAGGTATTTATCAGGAGCACACAGGTATCGTGTGCCTTTTGTACAATTTCTTCTACTGGCTGCTGTCTCAAAATCAGATATATTTTTGGGACATCTCTCCACTGGATATACCTCAAATCGGTAGGAATAAATCTAAAAAAAAAATTAAATGATTAAAAACATATATATAATTAAATACCATTTCTTCCATCTGTCTTTAATTTGCCTGTAAACTCTACTGCTTTTTTTTTGAAGCGGATTATAAAGCGTAAATTGACCCAAGTTATGTTACATCGTTATATAGATAGAAATGAAAAACAGTATAGAATTAGTTATAATGTTTTTAATAGCACACTATTGGTTACTGTGTCGTGACTTTGAAACGATAGGACATTTTCGCAATTTTGCTCTAAAATTTGTTAAAATGTGCAAAAATTGTGATTCCGTTATCTTCTTATTATATATAATAATCCCCATTGAAATTTCAAAGCGTCCCATACAACCCTAAGACTATAGAGATTTCAATGTCTGGTAGGAAGAACAATCTATGTTACGCTGATTTTACAAGAGTAGCAAATCTTACAATCGTTTTTTTTTCTTTTTTTTTTTTTTGCTAAATTACAATACCATACAATACCAATGAAATAAAAATGCATTAAATACATAAACGCATTTTAGTATATATTTTCGATAATTACGATGACATTTAAGTGACACTGAGTAGAAGTGTTTAAAAAATATGAATTAAAACATTTCGTTTTAAAATTACCAATTTGAAAGTACAAATACAACATTTTAAATAATATGCCAATCTATAAGGGGGGGGCTTGCTTGATCAGCGTTTGCTGATTAAATGGTTTGTTGATTAAATGTGTTAAACACCTCTTTACATGTAGCTTATATTTTCCTTAGCCCTACTTATTACATTAGAACGGAAGTGAATTATTCACTTGTATACATACAATGTATGTACTTTATTTGCAGAGAGATGTACATCTATTAACAATGTCATAGGTTAAGAAGTCGTTTTCCCGTCTTTGTACTTACCGGAATTTCTGTTGACAGTTCAAATAGCACGCTGACCAGTATCACGTGTAACAATGACGAGCCCATTTTCGATCTGACACAGTTGGTTTTTTTTATGAATCTGAAATGTCTGTATAAAATGCCCATTGAATAAAAAAAAGTCGAGTTTAATCACAAAAAATATGAACATATTATGAACATTGAACCGACAAAACATACTACAAAGCACAAAACTTAGAACGTACACGTATATTATGGAATGTAATTTGGTGAATAGGGATTGATTGGCTATCCGCCTACATCTATCTATATGTACTCGTTTTATACATGCTCTTCATACTCAACTTAGAAAAAATTGAATGCTATGAATAACTTAAAGAACAGAAAGAAAGAAAGAAAGAAAGAAAGAAAGAAAGAAAGGGGCTCGTACAAAGGCTCGTACACCTTTTTGTTAGTAATTTCAGATGTATAAATTAAAGCAATGTGAAAACATTTTACTAGCTTTTTGTCTTTTTATTGGCAATGAAGAAAAGATATTTTCAAATAGATATTTGACTATGCACGATATAAAGTTTCTGTAACAAATCACTTGGTTTGTAGTTTCTCATTATAAAGTTGCACATTAAATTTCAAATTTTGGAAATCATAACAATCATACTCTGGAAAACCGAGTTTGGGTAAAAAGAATACGACAATAATGACTGGCTTCACCGGTAGGGGACTATAAATAATAATCATTATTATCAATGTACCGCCGGATATAGTAAAATACAGTACATATGTACCAATAGAATGCCAATTTATTTCATAAATATGATGCATAAACTTCACATGCATCAACTTCAGATGCATCCCATGCTACGATAAAACACGATTCATATATAAATCATTACATGTACATGATTGTAATGTGTTGGCTGAACTTATAAAAATGGCGTATGTCCCGTTGGCTAACAATTAAACAATAAGCATGTTAATTAAACGCATCTACATGTAGTTTCTTACCAACTTTAAAAATATATTCAAGGTGCAGATACGAGTCTTGCCAGAGATCTAGTCAATGAAGCTTTAAATATATATATCTTGAACCCTATACATACCAAATCTGCGTCGGCCGAGCATTTTGTTTACGCTTTTTATAAATGCATGCGCATTAAAATTGCAAATCGGAAACCAGGTTACCTCATAATGCAAGTTAGCACTTAACGCAGATGGTGAAAACGGAAATACGGTGCTTGACATTGCTTATTATAAATACAATGTACACACTGTCCATATGCATTGTACTTTAGTCTTAGAGGTTCTAAGTCGGTATAGGGTGTAAATGTACATAACCGGCGTTATGTATTTTTTTCTGCAATGATCGGTCGTAGGCGTCGAAATGGGGGGTGGGGTGGGGGGGGGCAAAGTTAGACCTATATTCCGGCACATAGCATCAGCAAAGGGCCAGCACCCTCCCCACTTTTTGTTGCAGCAAATTAAATTGAATTTTTCTGAAATTTACATATAAAGAATTAAGTATCAGGAAAGTGCCGTCCCGCGCTCCCACATTTTCGGTCAAATGTAAGGGACTGCATGAAATAAAAATAAGGAAATATTAAGAAATTGCAGTTATAGGTATACTACGCCCCCCCCCCCCCCCCCCCCATCATGATTTTGGGAAAAGAATATTTTGGGGGTAGGTAAGATTTTTTTAAAATGCCCCCCCCCCCCCCACGGATTAGGAATTTCATGGCTTTGTGATTTACCACCCCCCCCCCCCCCACCTTTTTTTTGGCTTCTCAAGATTTCTAATGTTTAGTCTAGCCCCCCCCCCCCCCCCCCCTCCCACTTTGAATTTGCTTCCGACACAACTGTCGCTACATTCATAACCCGCATTAATCATCTAAAATAGCATTTTGTTGTTTATATTTACATCCTTCTACTAACCAGTCATAGTTAATTGGTCGTAAAAAGTAAGAAAAATAAATATATATATTATTGTTAGTGTACACCAGTACGTTAGATTTAAAAGAAACATTCAAATCGTCTCCTATGGGAACTTTGAGTCTGTCAGTTTTTACAAAGTTATTAAATTTCCGTAAGAAATAAAGGGAATCTTACATACTCAAGTAAACCTGTTGTCAAAAGATGAAAAAGCAATAAATATGCGTCTCTGCGTGCATGCATGTTGTTTTGTATACAAATTACGCATTATGAGTTTGAGCAGAAACAAACCAGTTCAAGAAATAGTATTATTTTTATCCTCAAATGAACAAGTCTGATGGCTGCACATCCCCCTTAAAGCATTTCAAAACTTTATCATACTATTTAATAAACATTAATTCATTTGAGAGCTTTCTAGATGCAAAAAAAAATGACTGTACTGGTTTTAGGTCCCAAAAAATTAAACAGGGCGTTCAAGCATAATCGGACGGGTTTTGGTAGTAGCTACATGTCATTTGCATTTTTGCATCAAAATCATCCCAGGTCCGCTTGGTGTTCTCTGAACAAGATGGCGCCTGGACTGACTCTCTCTCTCTCTCTCTCTCTCTCTCTCTCTCTCTCTCTCTCTCTCTCTCTCTCTACTATGCCTCTTTTCCCACTTATAATACTCCAGGCGGAACATATTGTACAGAATTAATGCACAACTAAATTCACAGTCTGCTTATTCCGAAGACGAACAATAAACAACTACGCAACGAACAGAAGATAGAAAAATTGTTTAATCAATTGGTTTCTTAATTACATGTACAATTCATTACAATGTAGTATAAAACATCTAGTAAGAAGAACATTAGATTATTCAGCTTGAACAAATCCATATACAAAAACAGCATTGTTCAAATATAAAGTTCTTGAATTAATTCTTGATTCTAAATGCATTAACATTTTATAATTCCATGGATAGGAAATAACAAAAATATGAGATAAAGTTGTTTTTTTTAAATAAAATGGACGGAACAAAACAATATAAACTCCCAGTTAAATCTAAATGCCTTGGTACAATATAAGTACAAGTCAAGTTGCACACATGTATACATGTATATTGATCCTGACTAGCATACAATAATCACGCTTGCTTTGATGAGCTTCTGATCCACAACAAAAAAGGACATGACATGTATAAAAACACAATGTAAATTGTACATAATTTTCTGTTAATTCAGAAAATAATTACAAGGGTACCATCATTTGATTCACAGTCTTACAAATATAAGAATATAAGACTCTCTTACAGTAAAACAATTGTGACAGAATAAATAAGTTAACAGGAATTACTAGTTCATGGTCAGCAATAAATACATGAAGAAACCCCTATTGAGCACCTCTGATGCATATGAAGTACAAACCAAAGTAATGGATTTTTCTGACTGGTACCTCCTTGGCAAAATTTTTTGGTATCATCTCAATTACAAAAAATTAAAAAAAAATCAATCACATTTTTTTAAACATTGGTGCTTTATTAATTAATCTAAAAATTGCAAAAAAATTGTCAAAATTTATATTGGGATCAAAATGCAAAAACTTGCACCAGCAGAAAAAAAAGTTGTAAAGTATGCAGTTTGACTCAGGACCTACAAGATTACACAAGACTTGGATGGCTGGTTCCCACCTTCAGCTGGTGCCCCTCTCTCCATTTTCTGCAGTTCTGTCTTGGTTTGCTGTAGCTCTTTGTTAAGGGAGGTAATCTGTTTGTCTTTCTCTTCATCCTCCTTCGCCAGTCGGATTAGCTTTTTCTCTAAGTCGGATATCTTCTGCACTGATCCCTCGCTTCCTGTTCCGTTAGATACCTGAACTTTGAGTTTCTCGAGCTCCACCTCCAGTTTCTTTATTTGCTCCGACTTTTCTTGATTTTCTCTCTCCACTTGGGAGATTTTGGATTCCTTATCCTTGATCAGTTCATACTCTCCTTTCATTTTCTCCATATCTTCCTTCAGTTTGACATTCTCCTCAATCAGCGATTTCATGGTCTCTTTGTCTGCATTTTGGTTTAATAGCGTAGACTCAAGCTTCTCCTTAAAATAAAGATGTAGCAATTAACATATCATTGATGAATTATGCCCCTTTGTACAGAAGATCAACCGAGTCTTGCAGATCATTAAAATGCTAGACATTCCATTCATTGTGAGTTTATATTGATTTATACCAAATACCTGTAATTATAGAGCTTAAATGTCATTTTTAAAATCAAAAACTAAAAGCTGGGTAGACAAGATGTATAAATTCATCACTCAACAAAAGGTGGAAATGGATGCATTTAAAAGGAGTTTGTTTATTAATAATCAATAAAAAAATTAACTAAACATGTATATATATAAACATGCAAAATATGATGTCACCAGATCCTAAAGTTGCAAAATATAGACCTACTATAAATGCTGATCTTCAAGTGATGCATATGTACATAACTGAGTCTATACAGGGTATACATGTACTGAATTATTCTAAATGGGTGCGGTATGTAGTATTTACGTGATGATCGAGATATAGGGATTGATCTCCATTCCTTTCTGGGTAACCAATGCATCTGATCATTCAACAGTTCACATATTAACAGCAAGTTGTCAGCAATAATCCATAACCTGTTGTAATCTACTACTTATTGAAAGTCCCAATTTTCTGTCTGATTGGCTAGTGCAATGTTACTCTAATATTAAAGAATAAAATCAGACTCCCTTCATTAATGATAAGCTTACTGCAGCTGGATACCTGGGAATACCTGAGGATTAACTGTACATAATTACTAGTAGTTTTCCAGGTGGGACAGGTGGTCAGAATTAACATCAATATGAAGTACCAGGTATTTTTCACATATCAGTACTTTACATTAAATGTAACATGCAGTTTTCAGTATTTTTGTGAGCGAAAATTATTAACCTTCTGTCTCATACACTGGTAATATACACAGGGAATTACATGTAAAGCTTCAGTTTTATGGAGGCTAATTATAAATCCAGCTATTTACCTTCCAGATGTATTTCATTGGAAGCTATATTTTTCAAAATGGTGAAAAAAAGTTGTACTGTTGGTGATTCACAGACATTTGTTTTTTTAAAATGGGAATGTTATCCACTTTATTATTTAGGTCGATCTGCTTAATTATTTGAATTTTGAGGAATTGTTTAATAATTGAAATACAGTTTTATTTAAACCCCAGCCCCAACACTATCATCATCACCCCTCCTTCATGCAACCCAACACACAGCTTGAAAAGTAATTAATTAAAAGTTAATTAAATTGTTAATAATGCACAGAAACAAATCAAGTATATGTTTGAAGTATAAGTATGCAAAAGGAATAATTATCTAATTCTTATGCACAATGCATTTATGCAAATTTATTTATTATGCATCCCCCTCCTTCCTACCTTCCCCCACCCCTGAAAAAAACCTTCATTGCAAAAAATACTGGACTAAGTACTGGAATGCACATAAGGTAATCAGTATGTGCATTATAATAATACTATTATTAATCTTTATTTGCACAAGACATACATCTTATGGCATAGGTTATTACATATAAATGCTAGCAATATTGAAATAATGGTATGGTACATGAACATGTAAAGTACATTGACAATGTATATAAAATAAAATTTTACTAACAGGCGAAAAAACCAGAGAAATTTTTCTTAATTATCATGAATATTGAAAGCTAGATGGAGATACTTCCCCAAATTACACAGTTCTTTAAAATTTTGAACACTAAATAATTGTTACATATGTGTAAATTATGGGCATACGGTTCGTTGTAGAATTCACGTCAAACAGTAACATTTTTTCTTTTTTAAATTGAGACATTCAGTATATTAAAATAAATAGTGCCTGTTTCAAAGGGCAACAGTTGAAAGTGAAATCCCAAGAAAACCAAATGTGTAACTTGATAAACATACAGTGTGTGTGTGAGGTTAAAATCTTCTGTTAGAGCCATTGAATTATATTTTACATAATATTACCTCTTCTTCTTTTCTCTTTCTCTCCTCCTCTTCAGCCTCCCTCTGCTTCCTTTCTTCCTCTTCTTTGAGCCTTCTTTCCTCCTCTTCCTTTAATTTTTGTTCTTCCTCTTCCTTTTTCCTCTTTTCCTCCTCAGCTTCTTTCTGCTTTTTTTCCTCCTCTTCCTTCTGCTTTTGTTCCTCTTCCTCCTTTCTTTTCCTCTCTTCATCCTCAGCTTCTTTCCTTTTTCTTTCCTCTTCCTCCTCTTCCATTTTCTTTCTATCCTCTTCTTTTTTCAGCCTTTCCTCTTCCTGTTTTTGCTTTTCTTCCTCTTCTCTCTTTTGATCTGCTACCTCTTTGGATTCTTCCTCAGGAGTTTTCGCCAATTGCTCTTCATTGCTCTTCTCTTCACTATTTTCTTCTTTCTTCTGCTCCTCTTTTTTTTCCTCTTCCTTTTTCTCTTCCTTAACTTCTGCCACTGCCTGCTCTCCTTTCGTTGCCACAGCTACAGGTTCTTTTTCACCCTCCATGATGGAAGAACTCTCAGTCTTTTCAACTTCTGTATTTTCAGTAATGTTCTCAACAACCTTGTCACTTTCAGTCTGGTTTTTAACCTCTTTTGGGTCGGTATTGTCTTTTGCACTTTCTTGATTATCTGCTGTTTCCTTGGCTGCTTCCTCTTCTTTCTCTTTCACATTTTCGGTATCCTTTTCCTCGGATTTTTCACTTTCTGTTGCAGCAATCTCAGGTTGTGTGTTCACGTCCTCCTTCGTCTCTGAAGTAATCTCTGGCTTTTTCTCTGTGAAAGAAAAGATTCAATAATGGTTTAGACCAGTCCATGCAAATTTTCATCTATCAAGTAAACAACACACCTTTCCTCACAATTGATTTTAATGGCCTGTCATTCAACCCATGTTTAGTAAACACTTAATAATATATAAACTCTTGAGAAATTAGTTTATCACTGATCTTGGTTGACAAGGAGGAGAAGTGTACACACATGCAGCCTTTCCTCTACTAAACTTAAACTTAAAGATATATCAGTCCTTGAGTGAAATTATTAAATTTTTGGACAGTAAGGCTTCTATGTCAAACATTTTACTTTGAATAACTTGTCATAATCACACATTCACTTATCTCTCTATATGAGTTAAGAGCATGATTAACAAATTCAAGAGATGAACACCCACTTTTGAAATTTGGTCAAATATGATTGTCCTAAATTCTAACTTTAACTTAATTCTCTCTCTCTCTCTCTCTCTCTCTCTCTCTCTCTCTCTCTCTCTTTCTCTCTCTCTCTCTCTCTCTCTCTCTCTCTCTCTCTCTCTCTCATATTAAAGCTTATGTCTAATTCCTCACATTTTTAAATTTTTAATCAAGGATCAATGGCTTGATGTGCATAAAAGCAGTATCTGCTCAAAATTATATGTTATCTCAAATCTAAAGAATCAAGAGTTATTTCCCTTTCAGACGCACTTGCACAGTGATAATGAGGTTTAAATGCCAATCACAAGTTATCTGGATTATTCTGACTGCAAAGTAAAATCCTTGACCTTCAATAAAAACGTTGACCCTGCTGTCAATAAAAACTACAAAATATTGACCAGGGTACTTCAAAAATTGCCCCAATCAAACATGCAGAGAATTGAAAGTTTGGAACATACATTACATATGAACTTTATTAGCTAGCTGTTTAAATGACTCAACATACATGTATATATCAACTATTTTTTAATGATTTACATCAAACTAATTTAGGAGAATCGAAATCAGTGTAAAATAAAATTCAAATTATCTAAAATTGAGCATGATTTTGCAATTTTTCTTTCTTTATATATAATTGCCCAATAGCAATGAATATTGAAGAGAATTTACCGGTAAACCCTGAAATTACAAGATATATAAGTTTTTAGCTCAAAACAAAATATCAAATAAGGTTTAAGGAAGTTTGCAAATTGATAAAGAAGTAACACAATCGAAAGTCCCCGCAATCACACGTCAAGTTCTCTTGCAATTAATTTCACAGGGAGAAAAACATTATTATGTTCATCAATCCTTGTGCAACTGGCCTTTTATCCCACAATCACAAAACAAACAGTCACTGAATATCAGCCTTCCATTTCTAGTCTCCCAGGCCTGAACCTTCTATTATGGCAACACCAGTTCTGCATGGCAATTATCAGAATCTTCTGAATTTCTCAAATTCACCATTGATTTGCAAAATATGTGGAAGCATTTAAATACCAATGGAATGATATAACATCCTTCTTTGCATTGAAAGAAAACCCCTTAACTTCAGGATTAAGCATTTATTGATTCAGTTTTAGGTCATCAAGTTTGTGTGGGGTTTGACATTTAGTCAATTTTTTATCATTCATGCAAATGAAATGGCTAACAATGAATAGTCAGATTTTTGATTTTTTTCTTTCAGAGAGTTACACTATACATACTGTCAATAATGACAAGGAAACTACTGTAACTTATATAGATAATACTGATTATTGCTAGTACATGAGAAAAACTAATAATCTTCAAGCATTCAAGACTTTTTTTACTTCAAAAAAATGAATTTAATTTTATATTATTCATTGTTTTATAATTAATTTACACATTTCATATATTTACCCCCCCCCCCCCCCCCCCCATACACCTGGCCTTTCTAAAGTACCTAAATATAAAACAATTATGCACAAACTTAGTGTTTCTGCATCAATATTTGATTTTCTGTTGAAATCTCTATTGGTTTAAACCATGCAGTGATCATGAGCGATTAATTATTAACAAACCCCAATAGATGGCTATATTGTTACTATCAGTTCCTGTGCATGGTGGCCTGTTCCAGTCTCTGTACTTTTAAAGAATGTGTTCCATTAATTGCTTTCAATGGCTTACCTTACAATTATTCTAAGGTTTATATGGATCTAACTTTGGGTACCCTGAGATAAGAATTGTATGTGTTAGCAACACTTGATAGTACATGTACTTCCAGCATACATAGTGTGCATCAACTGATTTACAGTCCCTGAAACGTTTTACTTTCCCATTTTTCGGTGCGATCACCGTGCCTCACAATGCGCTCACTTGTGCTCTCTGATTTCTATTCCGTTCATGCTCGTCGTTCACAAAGCGCTCGCCGTACTTTTAGTGTTCACTTATCATTCCGTCCGATAACATTTATAATATATATATTGAGGATGATAACAATACATACATGTAGTTTATTTGTTATTTTTTCCTGATTACCAGCAAAACACAATGTAAGGATGACTCTCAAGACACTCCAAATAAATCGTTTATCTTGTGTTCACATATCTTTCAGCGTTCACTTTGCGCTCGCATTTGCACTCTGTTCACTCAGATTGTGCTCACTGTGTGCTCACTGTTTACTCACTGTTCAAGTGGGAAAGTAGAATCTTTCAGAGACTGTAACTTATTACATATTAAGTGGATCCAGAAAATTTATGTTCCCAGGGTAACAGTTATATTTCCCATTGGAGGAGAGGGAGCTTTAATGGTGGGGTGGGGATTGCAGATAGCCTATTTTTATTAACTTTCTTTAGGGAATTTGATAAGTTTGAATTTGATACCCTCACACCCCCTAGATTCTTGCATGTAATATCAAAGACATATATAATATACATGTATATATGTTATTTATATCTCGATCTGGTAATTTTTTGAAATCCATGCGATTGAATAAAATCATTTGATTTTGAACACAATAATAGACTTTGTTTTAAAAGTTAATATTCAGGGCAGTATTTTGACCATGATTTACTGACTATATAATTATGGTAATGATAGATCATGAAGAAAGCTTACTTTTTGTTTTGCATCTAGTACAATGTACTGCATGAGTTTTGAAAACTGGACCATATGTATGAACACTATACTACATGTAATAATATACCATCCAACTAGTAGCTATATTATAGAAATCTGATAGATCTGCAGGGGTTTTTTTTCAGTCAAGCAACATATGCAATTTCACTTCAAATATCTCTGATTTCATTATAGTGACAATATGTCCGAGTGTCCAACATGTATGCTGTCCTTTCCATCCTTTACATTTTACTTTAGTCAATCAATTTCAAATCACACAGATTCTATTCAGTTTTCTTAATTAAGCTTTTCAGAAACAGAAATATGCATCTTCCAGCTTTAATTAATTGCTGGAGCTTGAATATTATATTTTCTACGAGAAATATAAAGTGAAAAATTATTATCTATAAAACTGAACAGTAATGTCTAAGTTATGTACACGTACATGGAACATAACGAATAAACTAGGTTCATTGAATTGACAAAACATGTTTTAATGTTAGAGTAAACCTACCTTTGATTACTAGAATGTGATCTAGCACTTCATATTGTTCACTACCATGAAGTGTAAATAGACAGAAATATATCCAATCTCACAAAGATTAGGACCATCATAGGTATATAGACCTCCATCTCAATCTGTGAGAGCTACATGGTAAAACATAGACGGTTTCATTGGTTCACAGTGCAGCAGAAAGTATACCGATATGAAAGACCAGAGCTCGGTGTTAATGCAATTTCCAATTACCTGTAAGTCTGGACAGCCTAGTATATTATCACAAGTTAAGGGATACTTTCCTAATGGATCAATAAAAGTATAGAATTTGTCTGGAAATAGCCGAAACAGAAAGTACTCCGTTCCTGTATAGGCTTTAATTAGGGAGAAGGCTGATAAAGGTTTTCCATTTGCACGACACGAGGTTTCTGATCAATTTGATTAATATACCATTAATCATACTTGGGGAAGGTAAAATTAAGATATACATGTACCTGGTTATATATTGGTATATCTACTGGAAATGACCATCAATCTCTTCAAAAAGAACCCAGGATGAGCTTAGATGTTTCAAAATCCAATAATAATCCAACCACATTCATGGGTTCGTTAAAGTTCATGAAATTAGAAGTCCACAAGAAACATAAATTCCATGTGTCCAAGGCCATGTAGTCACGACAATACGTAATTCAGTGTATAATTTGAATTTATATATTCAAGGATACTATATAAACTTAAACATTATGTATCTTTAAAACAGCGATTCTACCTCAATTAAGTACTGGTACACATAAAATAGCGAATTTCCCAATCCCAAACAAAGTCTGATATAGACATGTTAAAATTCACCTGGAGATTTAAGCTGGGATTTACTAATTCATCTTGTTTTGATTTATCAATCACAGTTCTGTTCTATAGATATAGAAAAGACAGACCAATCTCATTGAATTTAAAGCTATCGTTAACAGTTTAACTAGCAGTCTTTACATTACCTGGCCAAATGTACCTTTAAAAGATCATTTTAAAATTATTCCTTGTGCAATTCAAGTCTGTGCTTGCAGTTACTTCCCTTGGTCATTGCTTATATTAGGTGTGAAATAAAAAGGTTGGGTTTTTTTTTTGATTTGCAACATGATTAATTTATTCCCCCAATATTGACAGACATATCAAGAAACCGAAGCTTCTGAAATATGCTGGAATTCTCCACTTTTTTGTATTACAGCCAGTTTATTGATTTTTGGTCCAATGTTATTTTTTTTATTTTACCTGCAAACAATGTTTATGGTTATACCCTTTGTAGTTAATGGCGTACTGACAGAATTATCTTACTCTCATCCTGCAGTATTAATTTTACAAACTATATATAGATCATCTTGAGTACCAGGTAAAACAGGCAAGTATTAATGTGCTTTTCAGTCTTGAGAGTGAATTACCTGGAGGAGTAGAGCTATGTTATATACTGTATAGTATCGGATTATTTTTGGCCCATGTTATTTTGCCCTTCTATCCTTGTAAATGGCTTCATCCCGATTTAAATTCGCCCAGACAAAGTCTTTGTAAAAGAGATAACACAGCTTGTTAAAATTAAATAACACGGTATTAAATTTGCTTTCTGACAACTATATATATATATAAGGGCAAAAGGGGCGAAATTAAAATGGGGGCAAATATTTCCCAGTAAACAGTTGTAATTATAATTGCCAGTGATCTCTCTGAGCACTGTACCTTTCAAAACATCTCAGTGCAATCAAGATCTATATAACTAGAGATGAACATGGAATCTTATATGAAATCAATTTTTTTGAAGGACAAATACACAAGAATTTCAGGGTTTCATTTCAGTAACTATGTTTTTTATGATACTCAACATATTTGCCATCATGGTAGTCTAGCTTAGATCAGTCTTTCAATTTACACCCAATTAAATTAATGTACTATAGCTAGTAGCATATGCTCTAATTTTTATTTTTAAACACTTGAAAGGGGTATACATTTACCATAGTCCCTATGAAACACAGGACACTTTCACCAAAGGCACATGAAGTATGGTTACATGTAATTATAGTTAACAAATTAGTGCCCCCCTTTCCTAATTTTTTGTAGGAGTATTTTATTTTTTGAAATTTGTGGATTTCCTGTCTTGGGCACATCCTTACTTTGATCAGTGTAAACATTTTATTTTATGCAAGTAATGATAAAAAAAATACAGTCAGTGTAATTTGTAATCAAATCAGTAATATAGGTTTATATAAAGGTGATGTTAAATAGTATACCCAGTTGATTTTGTGGTCCCCTTTATAATACACACAGATGCCAGGCATGCACCTAAAAATTACCACATAGAAGTCACTTGTGGCATCTGTGTGTATTATAAAGGGGACCACAAAATCCAAAGATCAAGTTTAAAGGGGAAGTCAATATTAAGAGAATAAGTTTACCTGTGTGGTCCTCCTCGGTGGCCTCCAATATGTCCTTGATCTGGTCGTCTAGTGTCTCCTCCCCAGCTACTGACGCCTCTGAAAAGTGGGAAGCAAATACAACAGCACGCATACGCAACAACAGAGCTGGCATATAAATCTCATATATACAACATATTATATTTTGAAAAGATAGCCACATGTAGTCAACGGCCTTATGTTGATAATAGAGACCAACCTTTTGTGGACTCCACAGGCTGGTCATCTTTATTGTCACCTGGGTGCAAAAAAATGGCTGGATAAATAAATGCATGATCACAGGAAATATCAATAATTTTATATCTGACGTAAAAGTGTTATATTAGATTTATTAAAAGATTGTTAATATACATGTTGGACAATTATAGGATGTCGTGTATATAACGTATCCTAGGAACGGTTGACCTGCATGGGAGGATCGTATCATTTAATGGCGTGCGAGCTGAGTCCCTGCACGGCTTTAAACCTATCCCTATCTGAAACTGTCATGCAAATACTGTAACTACACACGTTCTATAGACTGATTAATTGATACCGTGTTAATTCCTACATAAATATATTCACATAAATGTAATTTGCCACCAGTAATTCCAAATAAAGAAATCAAAACAATTGTGCATGGTCTAATGAATTTCTGTGAACCTCTGCCAATCGTTGCATATGCACCATCATAATTTGTGTGTATATATTATGTAATACATGTACATGTTTTAAGCTCCATTACATCAGACAATTAGATTTCAGTAAAATTTTGGGAGTGCCCAAGCAGAACCACGCGCGGATTTATAGGATGATCAAGCTTCAGTCACTCCGTGGAAAACTCAAATTTTTATAGCAAAATATCCAAAATAGGCTTCGCACCGCCTTGGAAATAAAATTATAGCTCGTCTTTGGTTTCCATTTACCTTCCCTTGAAAAAAAATTCTAGATCCGCGGATTAATAAATATCGTAAATTTGCCTTAAATATGCAGATTATTTAAAATTGGACTTACCACAGAGTAAATCAACATCAAATGTTTCGAATCCCTCTATGACTTTGAAAATTATTTTGTTTTTCATCTCCAGAATAGCATACTAGTTATAAAGAACCACCCGTGTAACTTTATTAGGCCTCCCTGTAACAAGCTTTAATGTTGGACATTGTTTGATTACCGAAATTGCAAAAATAGCTAGGGGATCTCCCCAGGTTAAGGTTAAATATTTGAGCCTTTGTTTTAGATTATAAAATAACCGATGCACCCCCCCCCACCCATTCAAACCACCCCCCCCCCACTCCTCCCCCCGGGCTTTTTTCCCCCAAAACAAATTTCGGTACAGTTTGAAGAAAATAAAAATTTCATAGCAGTTGGAAGATCATATAAATGAGTTATCTATTTCGTCACATCTTTATAGAAGGTAACTATCTTCAATACCCCTCGCGCCCCTCCTTAAATTTCAGCGGTCTCCCCCTCAAGTGGACACTTTTCATTTAATTACAGGTAATATGGTCTACCTACACCACTGAGTGGCTTGATTTATGATGAACCTATAATAGATATACAAACATGGTTGGCTATCAATGAAACAGATACTGACGACATGGGCGCATGTTCAGTCAGGAGTTTACTATCATCATAGAGTCTTTAATTAAATTGGGGTACTTGCATTTTAGAAAGATGTACCGATTTCTTCATTTTGTTTGTCTAAAGCATTTTCTTAATTTCAAAACGTTCTTTTTTCTGCTTGTACTACAGCTGATATGTTAAATTGCATGTCCTTGTCCATGAAAGATTCATGTGCTTTAGATTTATTTCCAGTTTCTTAATACACATTTTAAAGAATACATACAAAAGAAATTAAAAAGTGTATTGAATAAAGGCTGGCAATTTTGAAATAATGTTCTAAATAGGATACGAAAAGGAACACATTTATTACGTCCCGTCTACATTCCATTGAACAGCTAGAGTTGTAGACATTGATTTAGCGCCAAATCCAACGATTACACCACTCAGTCTGCCTCTATATACACGGAATTAACCAGATTTAAGAAGTTGGTACTTATTTAAATTCCATTCAGTATTTCATGACATTGCAAACTTACCCTATTTTTAAAGCACGGAAAATTTGCAAATCCAGAAAATATTCTGTACGTTTTTAAATAAAATAAAATGTTCATACCCTCTTTTTTGGGCTCTGTATCAGACTGCGATTGGTCAGCTGAATCAGGGGGCGTGTACTCGGGAGTAGGGCTCCTTCGCTCCGACTCCTCACCCTCTTTCTCTGTCTTCCCCTCATCCTTAACCTCTTCCGCTTTATCTTCGCTTTTACTCTGGTTTTCATCCTTTGTTTCCTCAGGTTTAACTTCCTTGTCACCCTCATCACCAGCTTCCTGTTTCGATCCACTTCCTGTTTGATCCTCCTGACCGGTGCCTTTGTCCTCCACGGGTTTTTTATCCTCAGTATCGTTTACAGGAGCGTCTTTCTCTGTGACCTCCCCTTCTTCTTGGGCCAATTTCTGTTCCTCATTCGCTTTTTCCGCCGGAGAGTTGCTTGGTTCAGGATCCGACATATTGACAATTCAATCTTTTTTCTAAAATGAATTCACAGCGTCAAATTTGAAATTATTAAAGTTTAGAAACATGTACTTGTACCACAGTTTCGGTACTGAGACAAATAAATGAATCTTTTTTAGAATATATTTGACAATACCAGCTTATAGATGAAGATTTCATTAGATGATCTGCATGGTTGTCTGGTATTTAAGGTCTATCCACGTACCTATCAGAAACTTCTAAATTATACTGGTTTTAATACCTTTATCAAGCACTTATACTAGATCATTCGGGATTGTTAATCCCTCTAAGTACATGTAAATAATTACACGCACATACATACATACACTCACATACATACACTCACATAAGAGAGAGAGAGAGAGAGAGAGAGAGAGAGAGAGAGAGATGTCAAAAAAGTCGATTAACACATCAATATTTAACAGTGACTTACATGAAAATACAGTATTTAGCTATAGAGATTCCATATAAACTTGTCAACATGTATTTCCGATTCCGATTTATTGCATCACAAAATATCACATAAAATAAATTATCATTCCAGAATATTATAGAGAAAAATAAGGAAATCCCATGTCATTCAGTGGAATCTAAGTATACTAATACACTGTAGCTACATTGGCTTCGTGGATTTGCGTTTCCTTTCTTTCATTCTTTCGCCAGCGGTCGGTATGTAATCAGTATACTTATGTGAAATTGATTAAGTATTGTAAGAGCCGAGTAATGGACCCAATCCACTTTATCACATTATGATTATCGCTCCGTCCGTCCACACCTGAGAGAATTAACAGAGATTAAAATTAGTCGGACCTGACAGTACTTGGGAACTAAAAACTAGTAAGAACTATCCATGTATGAATAGCTCATAATATATTACCCATGAAATTATATGATATGCATATATGCAATCACATATATATTCTTATCAACCGTGCATCAAAATGTCTAAACTACCACCCATCCACCCCCTTTATCCCAACCCACCCCAAAAAGAGAGGAAAAACCCGGTATTATTGATGTAGACATATCTCTCTCTCTCTCTCTCTCTCTCTCTCTCTCTCTCTCTCTCTCTCTCTCTCTCTCTCTCATAAAAACGATCATGGAATAATTCATACCCTGAAATTAATCTACAATGAAATGAACAAAGCAACCTTTCGGTCTTTGTAACACACCTTTCTCCTTTCTTAATCCTGAGTGCATGCGATAATGTTCCTTACCCTTTCAACTCTTTCATATATATACATAATTCGTTATAATCTTATTAACCTATTTATAATTAGTTCTGTTTATTAACATCATTATTAACAAAAGTTTGCTTGCCTTTCTTCACAGCAATGGTTTTTTATGGTATTACATTGACCTATTGATAAAGCTGATGGGAGTTCTATAGAATACGCGTTGTGCTGCATGAGCGCTACGTGGCTGAAAACGTTGAACAAACCGACACATTTATCGTTTTCAAAAGTATGGGTGATAAAATGTTTTATTTAACAAACTGAACTGTTATGTAACGAAATGCTAGATTTACAAGCGGTATTTAGTGATTTCATTTAGATTTTTAGTGCACTAGTTTTCAATCCAGTTGCAATCTTGTTTTATTCCCTCAGACCATGTAATTGGTGCACAACGTACAGGGAAAAAAATATACATTATTATACAAACTTGTAAGCTGTATGTGATTTGTATATTTAAAAGAAAATGCTTTACAGAAAGTGAACATAAATCAAGGAGGACAGAGACAGCCAGTCATTTCAAAATAAAGTTTTTCAAAGTTTTTTTTTATGAGTTGATATTTGTTCAATGTATTTAATTAATTTGAGAATGCTTTATATTCAGATATTCTTTTTTTACCCATATTCAAAAACGTGTTCATATAATTTGTGTACTCAAAAAAAAAAAACGTCATGAAGAAATGTTTGCATATTGTTGAGAATATTATTTGATATTCAAATTAACGTTGACTTCGTTCCCGGCACCTTCTGACCTGCAAACATTGAACGCGTTAAATATTGAATCTTTATAAGAAGTTGTTGACGCAAAATAGTAAAGAGGGATTAAGTTCTACTTGACTTAGAGGCTTCTTGAGAGAGAGAGAGAGAGAGAGAGAGAGAGAGAGAGAGAGAGAGAGAGAGAGAGAGAGAGAGATTTTATGTGTATCATTTATGCACAGGAATACAGTAGCAAGTAATTTTTTGACTAATTAATTATTACCCCCCCCCCCCCAAAAGTTAAATAAATAAGCATAGTAAATAAAGACACCCAATCTTCATTTTCTAATTTGCACTGTATTACTTAAAATAATTTTTTTGTCTACATGTTCATATTTCATTTTCTATATATATTCACGAAAATAGATACGTCACTGCACTCTCGTTTCTTGAATTTGAATTTAGTAATAAATCAAATTTAAGTCACGATTTTACATACTTATATATTTGATAATATAAAATTCAGTGAACGACAGCACTATAAAGCATTTATCATTTGAAAAAAGTTGATTTTCTTATAAGTAGAGAAATTAAGATATAAAGAAACAAAGATATGAATATGAAAACAGAATTTACCCCAGACTGTAAGCGCGTTCTCCTCTTGTTCTCTCAAAAGTGTGTACACGTTATGTTGTTTTACATAAAATGAAAATTTCCCCCAGTTTTACGTTAGGCCAGACAAAGGTATTTTCTGCTCCATTTTTTTTGGGGGGGGGGGGGGCAGATATGAAAATTTTCCTTTCATTTAAAACCATTGTCAGGATGGTATATATTATCATTTATCAATACTTTTGATTCTTACACTTATATACTTTCTTGTATGTTTATTGAGAAGTTATTACAGATCTGTAAGTTCATAAAAATTTACCTACTAAGTACATATATGTATAGAGTTGTATCCATTGATAAAAAGTAGATCAAATCAACGTTTATCTATGTTTGCCTGGCCTATGGAGGATGATTCAAAGTTATAGGTACATCTGTAGTTCAGGAATTTGTATAATTACCTCAACAGCCCTGCCCTGTCCCGCGTAAACGGGGCCATGATTAGCTGTATCAGCACTTAAGTAGACAAGGTGAATTCACTGATCAATGGTAATTTTACCTAATAAAATATAAGGTCAAATTAATATGTGATACTAGTACTTTAAATTTAATATTTATATTGATTTTGATGAAATTGTGTGGGTGTCATCTCGTATGTATTTTCCTTTTTATCTTTGCTTTCACTTTTTCATTAATTTGTTTTACAGATTAAAGGTATATGAGTTGACTTACAAATAAATGTATACCTGCTTTGCTACAAACAGCGTGTATACACATAGTCACATATATCTTGAAACATCAGCATTTCATACAAAATTTTTACAAGCAACTGAGTAAGTTGCATATTCTTCCCTTCTGCTTTTAATACATCTTATATTCTATAAAATTAATAATCATATATATTTCACATACATGTATATAAAATCTTGCCAGATAAGTATGCCATTGCCAAGGTGGCATTTCCCAACCCGTCTGAAGGGCATGTATCGAAAAATTCAATTAAAAATTCAATGCCTCATGATAGACCTTATTATACTTTTGATATTCATGAATCTCACCTGTCAAGTATCATATTTACCCTTATACATCAAAGTAAATACGAGACAATTATTTTCCCAAAGGGAAAGAATTTTCCTATAGGATATTTTGAATTTCCTACCGGAATAAAAGAACTTTTTATAGAGATTTAGATTCCGATAGCATTTGAACAGAATCCCTAACGAGTGTGGATGAGGTAAACATGCGAGTATAAGTTGCGCACTTTGTACGCAATTTTCGTTTTGCTGTTATTGCGGTGGTGCAATTTTGCTAAAAATCTTCGCGCATGCGCTGTACTTAATTTCCTGTTAATGTCGCCGGTTCCACATCATCAGTAAATTACCTGACATATTTACAGAAATGCATATTATGAGACGAGACAAGAAGGAGGAAGAAGAGGGTAACGATTTTTCTGTTTTACTTGATTGTGTGCTGTGATATGAATGCAACCAAAATGACTCCAACTAAAAATTATCGATAGAAAATTGAAGACGAAACAGTGTATTGTTTTCATAAAGTTTATGATATGATAAACATGCAAGTAATGTAAAGGCTTTCTTATGATATGGAAGTTGATGATATATACATTTTTACACTTTAAGGGTATTTTTCCAGTGGTGTTTCCATTGTTTTCTTTCTGTACTTGAAAATTTGGACAACACATCTCCATTATAACAGTTGTAAATTGTTGTACATGTAATATTGTACCAAGACCATCTGTTTCTCTGAGATTGTGTATTAAAGGATCAGTACTTCCACGCTCCTTCTAGTTCTAGCACTTGCTACAGTAGTTGGTTGACCCTCTATCCCATTTGTTGAATGCTTTTTTTAACAAAATGATCGTGAGTTTGAGCCTACACTGGCGTTCGACTATAGTTCTCGCCAAGGACTATTTCTCACCATTGCATTGTTAAATCATTTTTTGTAAAAATTAAATTTGTTGATATATGCAATGGCAAGAAATGGTACTTGACAAGAACTGGCCACAGGCCAGTTGCTGCTGTGTTAATTTCCTATGATCAAAGACTTTTTGGCCTAAACAAGAACCATTGATAAAAGTTTATTTATAGTATGAAGCTGGCTTTAACCAGCATTAGTATTCTGTCTTTTGCAGAAAAAAAAACCCTTTTTTTATTTCAGAAATTTTCAATAAGTAACTCTTTTTATATTGGGAATTTTTAGGCATAATTTTGGGAAAAACATGCACATTTTAGCATCAGGGATAGGACCGAATTTCGGCCCCTGAGAGACCCTAAAAAAATCCCGCATGTATTATCTTGGATCAACCATATGCTTAGATATTATGATAACATTTTCAATGAATGGTTTTTTTTAATTTTACTTTATTTATGCTTATAACAGGTGGGGGAAATCCTTTCCACAATTTGGAGAAGACCTCAGTTCTTCAAGAGGTAAGTTTGATCATCCCACATCCAAGTATAGGAAACAAATGAAAATTCTACACTATATATTTAGCTATATTTACTTCTATTTAATAGTCATGGAAAGATCAAAATGTTTTAATTCCAATAACAATTCACTGTATTTAAATTATAAACTAACACACGTAATTTTTTTTAAGGCTAGAACATTTAATGAGACACCGATCAATGCGAGGAAATGCAGTCATATTCTGACCAAGGTTCTCTACCTTATAAACCAGGTGAGGATTACTATTCATTTGATCCATTAAGCAGTATTTGCAAAGCAAATATTATTTAATTACCGTATTTTTCGGGGCATATGTCGATGTGGGGCATAGGCCAAATTGCTAATTTTTAGACAAAATTCAAGAAAAATCCTTAGACTAGCCGAATTGGGGGATAAGCCAATTTTCAATCGATGATTACTATAGTGAAAGTATGACCGCTGATTCAGGAAGTCATCGTATTAAGTATATACTTTCAGAATATCGATGTAGAAAGTCAAAAGAGTAATTAAAGTTATTAAATTTGCTTAACATATATATTTTAAGCAATTTTAAAAATCAATCTGTGTTTTGTGCCTGTTTGGTCTCTTCCGTTTTCGTCGGTGTATCGTAATGTATCGTAATTTTACATAGTGTAAATTTAATTGCAACACCAACCTCCGTGGTTTTGTCTGGTAGATCTAAGTATAATATTTTACCAAACCATTTATATTTTATTAATACCTTATTGCTAAATCTCATTTAATCAAGTTATACTTTGAAAGCTACATGTAAATAAGGGGTATGGCGTCCATTAGCTCAACACGTGGTTTCATACTCAAATAGAGTTATCCCCCGTAATCGCTATGAATGAGAAAACGAAATACCAAACATAAAATATTTAATTTGTGTTCTTTCCATTAATCAATTAATAGTGACTGCTGTTATGCAGAGAAGTTGTAATGTTAAAAACACAGTTAATGCAATGAAGTGTAACGGTGTACACTAGGCTATGTGCCCCCAGGCTGTGTTTTAGTCACGGGTTTCACACCTTTGTATATACACTCGACACCAGAATACCGTTATTTCATCCAACAGAAAATTAATTGTAAAAACACAAAGCATTTGATTTATTCTCCACCCAAGACCAGTGATTCCTACGAACGCAGACATGAAGAATTCACAAAAATTCTGTCATATTACATTCTACCCGGTTTCGTTTTCTTTTTTACTATGCAATAATAGTTTCCAGGGTTCATACACGAACGTGGGAAAAAATTCTTTTGATTGGGGTTGTAAAGAAATACCTCGTACAGTACTGTACATTTTATTACTCATGATGTCATTACAAAAAATTATCAACGGGACAACTATCGAACAATAGTTCAAACGGATGAAAAAAAACCCAACCCTCATAATAAACTGCTACAACCGTACAACGGATAAAAACAGTGGATTTTATTTTTAACTGGTAAATTTTTTTAACTTTGAGTCTAAGAATAGGCAATCCCAGGGGATAGGCTGGGGCTCGCTCATCGGAGAAAAAAAATACCGGCCTATGCCCCGAAAAATACGGTAATATATAATTATTTAATTAATATATTTACATATCCAATTTGTATGTCTTTCTTTACAACAGCATCATATTATTTTTCGAAAAATTGGTTTTGTAAAGATACATATTAATTCTGAGCTTTAGAGACATTTTGTAGTCTACATCCATTTAAGCATCAAGTCTATTTTTTATTGTAATCTTGTAGGGAGAGCAGATTGGATCTACAGAGGCAACAGAAACTTTCTTTGCCATGACAAAGTTGTTCCAAGCCAAAGATGTGAGCAATGCATTTACAATTTGCTTGTAATTGTTGTAAATTGTTGTTGTTTTACCATACTTTGAATATGGCTTTTGATTAATCAGTAAAAGTGATGAAATATTAAGGCACTTCAAGTTTAATTTAATTACCTTTTTTTTCAGCCTATTTTGCGAAGATTGATGTACTTGGGTATAAAAGAGATGTCCAAGATTGCCCAGGATGTGATCATTGTGACCAGCAGGTAAGTTACAAAATTGGTGTAGAAAAAAAACCCCTGCATTTATTTTGAGTACAGAGGTAAATTTTCCAAATGGATGAAGGGTGCTTAAAATATTGCTATTTGATTGTCTTATATTTTCAATTATAGTTTGATGAAAGATATGACAGGAAAGGATGACCAGTTTAGGGGACCAGCTATCCGGGCTCTCTGTTCAATCACAGATGTAAGTACACAAGTACCAGCAGTAGGATTTCTATGTATTGTGAATTCATTAATACTCATGGGCATCATTGTGTAAATTTGTGGCCAGTGGTCTTGTCTATAGAATAATGTTGTCACATATTTTAGTTTGATGAACATTTTGTGGAACGACTCTGCAATAAATTCTGTAATAATTGGCATGCCATGAATGTTTCTGAAACCACTGTATTGTTTTTGCAATGTATTTCTGTAGAACTTGCATATGTTAGTAATTTGATTCAAAGCTGACTTGTAAAATCTTTTGGTTATATATTTTATTCATTTTTTTTTTTTGCAGAATACCATGTTACAGAGCATTGAGCGTTACATGAAGCAGGCCATTGTGGACAAGAACCACGCTGTATCCAGTGCTGCACTGGTCTCATCTCTGGTAATGCTACAAGAAATGCATTGATTCATTTTGCTAACAATAAATGACCTGCTGTTCTTAAGTATACGATATGAATAAGGAAATACTTTTAAAATGAAGTAAATCTTTCCATTCTCTAAATGCTGTAACATTTGTTCTTTGCATAGATATCTCTAACTGTTAGAACCTAGAATTTAATTGTTAGAAAGTTGCAAATTTAAAGTAACTTATGTTCAATTGTTTTTGTAGCATTTGAGTAAAGGGAGTTCTGAAGTGGTCAAGCGGTGGGTGAACGAGGCCCAGGAGGCAGTGTCCAGCGACAATGTGATGGTCCAGGTAACTTGTCTTCTCTCATGAAAATTGTCATGACCATACATGTACTCTTTAATTGTGCAAGTAATGATCATTGCTAATTTGTCTTTTTAAATCTAATTATGCAAGATTGTAAAGAAGGCAGATTGCTTCTCTGATAAATTATTTTTATGCTACAATTTGCATTAGTATCTAACATGTCTATTGTACATACAAATCGGTAATGTGAAGGACACAAATCCTAGATTTAATTTGTAATAGTGAAGCTGTGTTTATTTCAGTACCATGCCCTGGGTCTGCTCTATCACATCAGGAAGTACGACCGTCTGGCCGTCACCAAACTGGTCAGCAAGTTCAGTAAACACTCCCTCAAGTCACCATTTGCTTACTGCTTGCTGGTATGTATCCTCTAGAACTGATTGTTAAAACAGACAAACTTTTCATTCACAATGAAATATTCTATTTTAAGAATTCCATTTTCTGACTAAAAATATCTTTAATTAATTAAGGTCTTCCGTTTCCAACGGAAGACCTTATAGTGATTGTAATGTTTCTTATTATTATTATTATTATTTTTTTTTGTCCGTTTTTTGTCCACAAGATTTCTCAGAGATGGCTGGATGGATTTTCTTGAAATTTTCAGGACTGACAGAAAATTATAATATCTCCAGGCGTTTTTTTCATTTTTTCAAAATTCACTTCCTGTCGTCCGTTTCCTGTCCCGCGACAAAAAGCTATGGACAATGAGATCTCAGAAACGATAAAGACTTGAACATCCAAACTTTGAGGGATGATAGACCTATAGTTGTAGATGTGTTTAAACTATTTTGTTTTGTTCGTCGTAACTTCCGGTCGTCACCGGAAGCTCTTCAAAAATTATGCTTTTACGCATTTAAGATATTTCTCGGAGAATTTAAATATAAGTATAAATGCTTACATATGTCATCTATCCGATGATTAATAAACATAAAAATTCTACTTCCGGTGAGATATCTCAAATATCTCATGAAGCCTTTTTTAAAGTAAATGTTTGAACCCCGAGATCTCAGAAACTGTAAGTGATTAAAACACGAAACTTACAGGGATGATAGACATTTGATAGAAGATGTGTTTAACCGTTTTTATTTGGTCGACCGTCACTTCCGGTCCACACAGGAAGAGTTCAAACAAATCAATTTTTTTAAAAGTTTAACTCGATTTTTCAGAGATGCATGGATGGATTTTCTTGAAATTTATAGGACTGATAGAGAACGAAAATATCTCTAGGCGTTTTTTTCATTTTTTCAAAATTCCCTTCCTGTCGTCCGTTTCCTGTCCCGCGATAAAAAGCTATGGACAATGAGATCTCAGAAACGATAAAAACTTGAACATCCAAACTTTGTGGGATGATAGACCTATAGTTGTAGATGTGTTTAAACTATTTTGTTTTGTTCGTCGTAACTTCCGGTCGTCACCGGAAGCTCTTCAAAAATTATGCTTTTACGCATTTAATATATTTCTCGGAGAATTGAAATATAAGTATAAATGCTTACATATGTCATCTATCCGATGATTAATAAACATAAAAATTCTACTTCCGCTGAGATATCTCAAATATCTCATGAAACCTTATTTAAAGTAAATGTTTGAACCCCGAGATCTCAGAAGCTGTAAGTGATCAAGACACGAAACTTACAGGGATGATAGACATTTGATAGAAAATGTGTTTAACCGTTTTTATTTGGTCGACCGTCACTTCCAGTCCACACAGGAAGAGTTCAAACAAATCAATTTTTTTAAAAGTTTAACTCGATTTTTCAGAGATGCATGGATGGATTTTCTTGAAATTTATAGGACTGATAGAGAACGAAAATATCTCTAGGCGTTTTTTTCATTTTTTCAAAATTCCCTTCCTGTCGTCCGTTTCCTGTCCCGCGATAAAAAGCTATGGACAATGAGATCTCAGAAACGATAAAGACTTGAACATCCAAACTTTGAGGGATGATAGACCTATAGCTGTAGATGTGTTTAAACTATTTTGTTTTGTTCTTCGTAACTTCCGGTCGTCACCGGAAGCACTTAAAAAATTATGTTTTTACGCATTTTATTTGTTTAACACTGAAATGATATAAAGGTATAAACGCTTTCATATGTCATCTATCCGATGATTAATAAACAAAAAAAATTACTTCTGGTGAGATATCTCAAATATCTCAGGTAGTCTTTTTAAAACAAATATTATGACAGCGAAGTATCATAAACTGTAAGTGACCAAGACACAAAACTTACACGGATGATAGACATTTGATAGAAGATGTGTTTAACCGTTTTTATTTTGTCAACCGTCACTTCCGGTCCACACCGGAAGAGTTCAAACAATTCATGTTGTTTAAGAGATTTACTGCTTCTGTTTGACAAAGTAAGACAAATTGATAGTCAATTAAGTCCTGTTGTCTAATGGTTATGAAATACTGAGAGAAGCAATGTCTTACAGTTAAATTGATACATGTATATCAAAACGGAAGACCTTTTTGTTGCTTTTGCAACAAGAGTCTAGTTCTATTATATGTTTGGTTTAACAGTTTTAACAGTTTCATTGATAAATTTCCAAGCTGTATTGTAATACATCCTTGTTATTGACATGTTTCTACAGATTCGTATTGCCAGCAAGTTAATGGAAGAAGAAGGAGCTGGGTAAGATGTTTATTTGTGTACATAAATATGAAGATGTGTATCATATAATATACCTGTATTTCAAGAAATTTTATTTTTTTCATAAAAAGGGAAACCAATTCAATATGTTTGTAATGTTATAATGAATATTAAAATATGTGTAGAAGTCTTGAATAAGAACATATACTGACCAAGAAAATATGATTTTGATAGAAGTAATGATTTAGATAATTATATGTTTTTAAAATCATGTAGAAAATATTGATAAATGAAAAGAAGTTAATTTTTATTCCAACGTATTTCACAGAACGGACAGCCCAATGTTTGACTTCATTGAGAACTGCCTTCGACACAAGAGTGAGATTGTGATTTATGAGGCGGCTCACGCCATCGTCAATCTGAAGAACACATCCGCCAAGGAGCTGGCCTCTGCAATCCCTGTGCTTCAGCTGTTCTGTAGCTCCCCAAAACCTACTCTCAGGTTTGCTGCCATCAGGACCCTGAACAAGGTAAGAGATATAGGATTTCTTCAAAGCTCTTAGAAGAACGGATGAGAATTGTACATCTGAAAAGTTGAGCATTAAAGAGAGAACACAGTTTTGGCTGAAAAATTTTGAAATTTTATTTGTCCATATTAATGTTTAACTGTTTGAACTAAAGTTCATGTATTTTAAATGCTTGTTCAAAATGTATCTGAATGTCAGTTGTCAAGATTTAAGAGAGATACATATCTTACAATTCTTTGATATGTAACCAATGGTTGTGCCATGTATCTGATTTTTGCTTTAAACTCAATATTTCATATTCAAATTTTGGTGTGAAGTGTTGGAATAACTATTAAGTGAAAGATAGTAAGCATTAAATGGGAAGAACAAAAATTTAAAATTTGCAGCTCAAATTGTTACCATGCCCATCTATATCAAAGGCAAGCACAAAGAAATTGAGTTTGAAATATATAATTAATAAGGACTGTATTTGGTAGGTTGCTATGAAGCACCCAGCGGCAGTGACGGCCTGTAACATGGAGCTGGAGAATCTGATCACAGACTCCAACAGGAGTATCGCTACCCTGGCCATCACCACTCTACTCAAGGTACACTGCTCCTCCTTCATCACTCGGGTGATGTTGGTTGAAGAAAAAAAGTGTGATAAACAAGCGCTGAAAGACATATCAAAATTCTATTTGCTTGAAAACATAAAATGCTGGAATTTACTCTCAGAATTTTTAAAAAAATTTTGCTATTTTTTTTTTGTTTTAACAATTGAACCCTTCTGATCTTGTGTAAATATTAAACAGTTTTTCTTAGATTTCCAAGGCCTGTGTTAAAACAATGCATTATACTTATAATTTTATCTAAATGATTTTGTTTTCAGACTGGAAATGAGAGCAGTGTTGACAGATTGATGAAGCAGATCTCCAGTTTTATGAATGAGATTTCTGACGAGTTCAAGATAGTGGTTGTACAGGCCATACAGTAAGTTACACAGAGTTCAAGATAGTGGTTGTACAGGCCATACAGTAAGTTACACTAACCAACTTGGAGCCCAATCTGAAGATAAAATAGGCAAAATTAACTTATAAAATATAACCCAGACACAAGTACATCAGATCAAATGTTGTGCATCAAATAATTTCAAAGCATGATGAAAAGGATGAACCTGGTAACTAGGTTTTACATTAGACACATGATATTATTAATTTGTTAATAAAACCAATTTTCAACTTAATTTTTAGAGTACATTTGTTGTTATAGCCAAAGCTCTCTTTGAATATTTCTTTAGATATTATTTGAATGAAAAAAAAAACATGTTTAAGGATATTCAATGAAGTTAGCCTGTATCTTAATTTTTCAGGTCACTCTGTCTGAAGTTCCCAAGAAAGCACAATGTGTTGATGAACTTTTTGTCTTCTATGCTGAGAGATGAGGTACATAACTGTGAACATTTTGTAATATTGATAATATAAAATGTTTTTTCATGGCCCAACATATCATCATTGGTAGATGGTAGGAAATGGTAAATACTATGCATCTTACTGTTTTAGGGAGGATTTGAGTACAAAAGAGCCATCTGTGATAGCATCATCATAATCATAGAGGAGAATGCAGATGCCAAAGAAGCAGGTACACAGAAATCTTTATTAAACACTGGAATCTTCAAATGCAATTACCTAAACCATGGTTTAGATGAGGAAAATTATAGTCTTTATAATGCCTGTATGTTAAACCTTTTTCAGGATTGGCCCACCTTTGCGAGTTCATTGAGGATTGTGAACACACTGTCCTGGCCACAAGAATTTTACATCTGCTAGGAAGGGAGGGACCCAGAACCCCCACCCCATCTAAATACATCCGCTTCATCTACAACCGAGTCATCCTGGAGCACGCCCCTGTCCGAGCAGGTAAACCGGTATAAATCAGTTGGTTAAAATTTGTACATTAATTTTACATGGGTCATGTTGAATATATCAAAATTAAGCAATATTGATAGACTAGCTATTTATTCAGCAGAAAATATGGCTTAAAGAAAATCCTGATTTTTTTTATATTGATTTTTGAAGAAAGTATTTATTTGTTTATAGAAATAAAATAGAATTGGTTTTGGTTCTTCTCTAGCTGCTGTGTCTGCTCTGGCCAAGTTTGGAGCCCACTGTGAAGAACTGCTGCCCAGCTGTATTGTTCTTTTGGAAAGGTAAATAATAATTACTCGCATATATAACACTTAATCTTCAAAACACATCAATATACTGCAGTTATAAATTAGTTTTTCTGGCACCACTTATTCATTCATTGATCAATTTTGTCGTCATATTGAAAAGGGGAATAACTGTATTCTTCATTTAAAGATGGAACAGAAAATTGAGTTATTTTTCTTTGCACCTAAAATTTTATTGATTTCGAATTTAGGGGTATATGAATATTGTATGATACAGTATTTGTTCCAAGAAATCCCAAGTTTATCATGCAGTCAAAATCGTTTCTTTTTTTTAAATTTTCAAAAAATATTGTGTATGAAACATCTTATCACCGGTTTATTTAATTGATTGTGAACTTGCACAGTAGCTATTTAATAGAGTGATAGTTCATTGTGAAAGCTCTGTGTTGTAGATGTTTATTAGACACAGATGATGAAGTCAGAGACAGAGCCACATTCTATGTTCATGTTCTCCAACAAAAACAGAAGGCTATCAACTCTGCCTACATCCTCAATGGTAAGTGATTTGTACTGTTTGTACATACCTGCGTATGGATTTTGTGATTCTCATTTCAAATTGTTGTTGTCTGCCTTTTGAGTAGAATGAGTTATCCTCAAAATTAATATTCACAAAAATGTAGATTCATTAAACTTCCTTACACTCCTATATTTGGTGTTGCTTAAACTATATTGGTGTTCTTTAGAATCACAATCCAAACAATGTCATCAAACCTTGTTGGTCAAATTAAAAAGATATTGCGTTTTAATTAACACTCAGTGGAATAATGCATGTAGTTACTTATCCTATTGGGAATTAGCTCTCTTGTCAGTGATGCAATGTACCTTAAGTTGATTGTTTAAAGTTGATTGTCCTTATTAAAGGACTTTACCGTCACACTGTTATTTGTTAGGTAAGTTATATAATGTTGGACTGGTACTGTTGTAGGTCTACAGGTGTCTGTGGTGGGACTAGAGAGAGCGCTACACCACTACACACTGGAGCCCACAGAACAACCATTTGACATGAAGTCTGTGCCACTGGAGACTCAACCAATGACTGAGCAAAAAGCAGGTAAGGCTGCACACCTTTACACAGCAGATTAACTTATTTTTAAATTAGTTTTATGGATGATGCAATCTTGACTTGTTATATTTTCATTGCTACATTTGGTGGATTTAATTTCTGTTAGAGATCGGCATTATTAAACAATATTATCAATATTTATATTCACCGAATAATTATACAGGTACCTGTACATTGCATGCATATGTATTACAAGGAATCTCATTTTTACTTTGTAGTGCGAGAGCCTGGTGACACAGCTGCTCCTAAGTCCACAGATAAAGTGGCAGCCTCTAGACAGGATGTTTATGCTGGTGAGTGTTTTATTCGGCTTGAAACGCTAATACTGTATACAGGGTTATTTTCGCCCATGTTATTTTCGCCCTTCTACAGTTGCAAACAGTTTCGCCCCATCTTGAATTCGCCCAGACACAATATGTTTAAAGAGCAATAATTTGAAACATTGAAATTTGTCCAGTCTTAAATTCGCCCTCTGACAACAAGGGCGAATAGGGTGAAAATAAAACGGGGGCGAATATTTCCCAGTATACAGTAGTTCATTAAATTTGCTTATTTTTTCAAATAGTAAGAAGTATTATTATAAGTTACACCCCATTTTTTTTATTGAAACATAAGAATCATTTGTAATGGATATCTTATTTTTTTATAGAACAACTGCGGGCCATTCCTGAGTTTGCCAATCTGGGTAACCTGTTCAAGTCGTCTAGCTTACCTGTTGAACTGACCGAGTCAGAGACAGAGTATGTGGTGCAGTGCGTCAAACACACATTCGGACGATATATGGTGTTCCAGGTATTGTGAAGTTCAAAATCAGAAGATTTATTATGCATTATGATAACGTGTTTCTGTTAATGTACTGTTAGTTATGATATTTGAATTGCAAAATATGCTGTGTTTAACCAGATGCCTAAAAACAAAATGTAGCTATTAGAGCCTAATCTTCCACAACTTTTATTTGTTAACTAATATTAATAATCTTCTGTGATGAAAATGATTTTGGGATACATATTTAGACTTGCTGTGATCATTAAATAGAATTTCATTGCAAACCTTCTGGATTGTAGTTTGATTGTACGAACACCCTGAACGACCAAGTCCTGGAGCGGGTGACGGTACAGATGGACCCTGCAGAGGGATTCGACGTCCTCAAAACCATTCCCTGTCCCTCCCTGCCGTACAACAAACCGGGGACTACCTACACCCTGGTCAGGCTGCCAGAGGACGCACAGCTAGGTAAGGAAGACTGTGCTTCGTACAGAAAAAAAAAACCAAGTGAAATAATGGGTATTTTACTATCTATGAAATATAGCTGTATTTTATGCAAATGTAAATAGCAAACGATTATTGTTCTATGCAGTTTGTCTGGCTACTGAAAATATAACATGTTTTGTCAATTTATATTGTAGCGCAATGCCGAAGTACAGATTATTTCAGAAAAAAAAATTATCTAAAAAAAAATTCTGAGCTTTTAGTAACCAATTATTGCATAAATTTATGATCTACAGTTGTACTTTGGTATCTTGAACACCCTTATCCTAAATATCATGGTTATGTCTAAGTGAGATGAAAGTCAAAATCACTGTTTCTTAATGAATTACATAAAAAAAATCTTGAATCCTTGGGCACATTAAATTGAATTCAAGTTCCTAATAATGAGGTTTCACAGTGTATTACTTCTTTCGTATGGTAATAGAATCATTTTTCTTTTACAGTGACTGGGACATTTAGTTGTACCCTGAAGTTTATAGTAAAGGACTGTGACCCCAACACTGGCGAGCCGGACGACGAGGGTTACGAGGACGAGTACGTCCTTGAGGATGTAGAGGTCACTGTTGCCGACCACGTACAGCGAGTCATGAAACCCAACTTCAGCGCCTCCTGGGAGGAGGTGGGGCCAGAGAATGAGCTGGAGGATACCTACGCTCTCTCCACAATGAAGACACTCGAGGGTAAGCAATGGGGATTATATGTATTACAGATTGAAGATTTTGATGGCAGATTGGAATCACATAAAGGATTATTGTTTACCATTGTTTTTACTTTGACTGTAAACTCATGACTGAAAATCAATTTTGTATGAGAAAACCTATCACATGATGATTATAACATACCAATATTTCCAAATAAATAAGAAAATGCACATTGATTATAGTATTATACCTATCTGTTTGTCAGAAGATTTAAAATAGTCATCATGTATCAATAATGTTCTGAAAATTTTGATTAATTTTAGATAAATCTGGAATTCCAAGTTTAAATAATTACCGGTATACTCATACATGCTATATCCTAAGTTTCAATCATACTCATACAAGATTTCTTGTTTAAATTGCTACAGATGCAGTTAAACAAATCATCCAGTTCATGGGAATGCAGCCATGCGAAAGATCAGACAAGATTGCCGAGGGCAAGAGTTCCCACACCCTGTACCTGGCTGGGGTCTACAGGGGGGGTCATGACGCCCTGGTGAGGGCCAAGTTAGCCCTGTCCAATAACGGGGTCACCATGCAGCTGACTGTCAGATCTTCTGACCCTGACGCCTCTGAAGTCTTAGCCACCGCCATTGGTTAACTTGTGACCATATTATTTATTCTAATCATTTTGGACATTCAGATGTGTTTTCATGCAATTATGTGTTAAGTTGATATATTTTTAACGGAACATTTAAATTTAAAATTTAAAGATGGACTTATCTCTGAAGTTGGTGTTTTGTGTTGGGAGTAAATGTAATTGATATGTCATAATAAATATGTAAGCTTGACAAGTTCTTGTTATGCTTTTTAATATTTTCTCTGTACGTTGGCAATGCAGTTTCTTTTTGATAAAGTCACGAACATATGCACATGTACGTAATTGTATAATGGATCATATATATATGCATCAGAATTGAAGCTCTCTGAAAAAAATGGACAACAGATATGGCACTATTATTCATTCAAAATCAATAGCAACACAAGTCCAAACTTAAAGAAGTTTATCTACAAAGCAACAAATCTAATGAAACACAAGAAAGAATTTAGGTTACCGTAGTTATTTAACATGGGTTGTTGGCATTTCTTTTAGTAAAAGCATAAAATCAAGGTACATACATCTTGAAGTTGCAAACATTTTAATATTGGTGAAAAAAAGGATTTCATGTAATGGTCACATTATATAAACAGGGGAAATAGTAAAATCAACAATGCAATGATACATACACTGTGACACTAGACATAAATTAATAAATACACAAGGACTAGGATATCGCCCCTCTCAGTCACTGCTGTCGTAGGGATACTTCTCTACACACAAGTTTTTATATGGGTCAAACATCTGATGGGAGGTGGGCGTGTCCGGACACTGTCCGCTATATCGCACGCGACCGTCCCGACAGACCAGGAAAAACGGGGTGCCCTCCTTCCCGGGCCAGGGGTTCAAACCCTCGGGAAGTCCATGGCAACTTGGATGCCGCAGAAAACATGGCGGACAATGGGCGTGTTGACAGAGGTACTTGTCATATTCACCTGAAAAATTAAAATAAAACGGTTACCGTGTGGATATTTTAAAAGGTACATTATTTTTTTACAAAGATTTTCTTTTCAATTTTGAAATTTGTATGGATGGTTCATCATTGCTCTTAAAATTACTTAACATTAAATGTAGACTTTCGAAATTTCTTTTTAATTTTCTAAGCAAATGTTAGATACATATAGATATTAATAATATGCCAGTTTGTATTGGAAAAAAAGATAAGCACATTTATCTGTTAGTATCTGTATATACTCGGTATATTTGTCACTTTTTTCTGCGATTTTTTCAAATGCAAAAAAATCGTCAAATCACCTATCGTTGATGTTACCACAGCAATGAATAAAATTGTTCACAACATAAATAATCATGAAGTTATGATTTTCCATTATCAAGAACATTTTAAAAGAATATGTTCTTTGAGATGGTTTGCAAGGAATACCAGTATCTTAATCTTAACCCCCCCCCCCCCCCACCACTCCATAACCACCTCACCCCACACTCTTCAGTGGATAACTTACAGTGAGTCTTTGGTTCGAATCGCTGCCCACAGCTGACAACGCTGTAATGCTTGCATCGACCGGACTCCGGACTGAATAAGTACGGAAAATCACATTCCTCTATGCGAGCCATACTGCCTTGTGGGGCTTTGGGGTTGCAGACGAAATACTTGGCGCAGTTGTGTGGATGCTGAACAGTGATATTGGGATAACGCAGGCAAAGATTCCGGCGCCATTTTTCTTCTGCAGGACCTTAAAGAGAGAGAACAATTTTGATATTACCTTTCTGATTTATTAAAAGAAGATAGACTATAAGTAAAACTAAATATACCTGTAAGGCCATTAATATTTGAAAAACTAATTCACATAATTTAATTTTAACATGTGACAAGTTAAAGCATTGTCTCGAAAAATCTTTTCATGAATGTTTGTTTGTTTGAAAATGCGTAGTATTTTAAATGACGTAATTATTCTTCCTAGAAGACGCAAGTTTATAATTAAAAATAGAAAGTAGTTATGAAATTTGTATGTCCAATTTTATTATGTATATTAGGTTAAAGTCATGACATTGTATCATTGCAAATTAATATGACGTTAGATGTAATTAACACTCTCCAGCAATAAAAAAAAAAGCACGTTACATGTATTACTCATTTTAATACACTCTCAACATCATGAAACCGAATTTTTTTTAGGTATAACCTACATAAAAAAAAAACCCGTACCATGGTGTGAGATACATGGATGAGAACAGTGCCTGTGTGCCACTGTACGACTTTAAACGGGTTAATTGAGAAATTTAAAACTTCAGTGGTTTTTTTCTCTTTTTAAATTCAACCATGACATATTTGATGAATTATTTCGATTCAACAAACTAAGAAATCTCTGCCATGTGACTTAAAACACGTTTTTGCAGCACTGTATATCATAAAGAAAAAGCCTCAATGGTTTGTTCAGAGTTTAAATTGATTTGAATTAATTTCTTATAGTCTATATGTCACATTGTACATCTAGTAGTCATTACAGTTTACCCCCCCCCCTCCCTTGCAGTTAGTTGTATGATATTTATTTCTTTAAAAAAAACTTTTAAAAGGAACATTACGTAGGAATAGAATATGGCATTGCTCCCATTTTAATCCCAACCCCACCCCGCTCCACAGCTTAAAGTTCGGGGGGGGGGGGAGGTGACCCCTGTTTGAGGAACAATGGAAACCCAGGCACCGGGGTCATTGATGAATCAGCGTAAACAGAAGTCTCCATAAGCATCAATTGTGATCGTATGATAATAAGTTAATTGGTAATTTTGATTTTTGCATGAAAAACGTCAAATCGTGAGCATAATGTGTAACATAGCGACAGTTTATACTGCATTAGCATTTAAAAGGTCACATAAAGTCAAACTAAGTCAATCATGCAAAAGGGTGTGTTTAATTTAGTACATGATTTTCTTATTTTTCAAAAAAATTATTAAACATTGATACAGAATTGACAAAAAATTGTATATACATTGTATTTACATTAAAACTAATATTCGTAGACATTTTATAGTGGCATATAGTCAACGCTTTTGATATATCTTTTTAATATATTTTTACTCATGTTTAAATAATGTCTGATTTTGCTACATCTATTTTAATGTGTTACAACGATTCGTACTTTTTTAAGACACAGCTGTGATAATGTAGATTAGTTGATATAACTATTGCAACTTATTGCAGCAACTAATTTTTTATTGATATGAAAATAAGGAAATTTGGATTGAAATTGAAACACCCACGGATTAGGATTTTGAAGATTTTGGGAAATTCCTAATTCTTTTTAATTTCTTTTTCTTGTCAAGATTTTTTGGATGAGTCTGCCCCCCTTTCAAAAACGATGCTCAGTGTCTGCAATAATGTAATATTTGTTCAGTCAGAGCCTCGCCTTTATGCATAAATCTCAGTGCCGACCTGAGGGTCTCTCAGTGTTTCATCAGAACCCTTAGTGCAAACCTAATTAAGGGTCATTCAGGGTTTCATGATGAATTTTTGATAGCATCATGGTTTGTTTTTTTTTCATTACAGTAGTGCTCTATTCAGTTTACCCTCACATTAAAACATTATGATTAAGAGAAATTGTTTCTGAAACACAAAAGTGAAAATTTTCAATTTCACAATGAAAATTTTCTTCACGAAGAAGTGCATCTTTGCAATCCAGGGTCTGCTCGGGTTTTCAACCCTGGACTTAGCAAGATCGCCAAAATGCAGCACATATTGCTTGGGGGAAAATCACTAAAACCAAATCTAGTATATCTACTCACAGGTATCGAACACTGATCCCTCTGGGACACACTTCATGGACCTCTCACTGACCACAAAATGGTCGGGGCACGTGATGATGAACTCGCGCATGTCCACACACAGATGGTACTTTGTACAGTCATCCGGGTCCTTGATTCGGATGGGATTGGGCACAGATTTGGGACATAGTTTGCGGAGCTCAGTCGGAACGAAGAACAATGTCAAACATATTAGAATTTTCCCTGTCATTGCCAACAGCTGGATTTGTTTGTCTATTCTTCTTGTAAAATAAATGAATGAACCAGCAATGGAAACTGCAAATAAGGAGTTGTTCACATTTGAAAAAAAAAATCCGCGTTAATTCCAAAATCTTTGAACTCAGATGGTGTTGTGAAAACAATGTATTTTAAAAAACACAACGTTGTTGCATTTAAAACAACAATCCTCCTTAGAAGTGTAAATTTACTCTCTAAACATATGTAATCAAATGAACACCTCAGATATACTGAAATGTTTATATAGCCCCAGTTTTATAATTGAATTTCAACAAGGGTTGCACCGTAAAATATCCTGCGCTGTCAAAAACTCTGCCATTAACATTCATTATTACATTAGACCCGTGTTTTACAAGTTAAAGTGACAAAGAACTAATTAAAATACTGACGTACTAAATATTTACATCGCTAGGCATATCTTTCCTCTTAAAGGAAATTCATACATGTCTTCTGAGATTAAGACATTTTTCTGCAGTCAGTTGAATGCATGCAAATTTTGCATTCCAAATTCTTTTCGCATGAAAGGTTCAATATATATGATTCAGCAAATAATTTAATCGTTTATGATCAAAAATAATTTTTAATTCGATGAGTATTTAGGGGATTACCTTTATAGCTAATGTATAAATAGTCTTCCCAATTTGAAACGTGATTTAGCTCAAAGCTAGGCGTTCTGTATGAACAACGAAGCCAAAGACATAGAATCGACCAATTAGACACATTTACCTTAATAGTTTACCTGTTCATTTTACCACGTAGTCAATGATCACGTAAATCGCTATTTATCAAAGTACTATAAATGAACATTAATTCAAAACTATTCATTCACAGCAAATTTTAAATCTTTAAAAAATTATGCTATGTATGATGTCATGACAGCATCGAGACCTCGATTTTACTGTCATATCATAAATTTTATGTAATAAATTTTGTATTTACGCCCACCCAGTCAATTCAAAACTTATCATATGACATAAAATCCCCATCACGTTGATTATTGAAATACGGTTTCCCTGCCATAAATGCAATCTACAATAAGTAGGTTTTTTGTTTAGAATAGAATATGGTAAATGGAACAACGTATATAGGGATTCGAAAACCAGGATGTAGAATCCTTGATCAGCAAGTCTAAGATTATCACTATTATTATTATTAAAAATGAATACAACAAGGAAATGTTTAAAACAAGATTAATTTAATCAAATGCATAAAAAAAAAATTTGTTCCGCGTATAGAAGAATTCCGAAAATGTAAAGTAGTGACGAGTTTTGCGCTGATGTATACTCACGTCATAATCAAATAAACTAGAGGGGGATTTTGGAATTTTCACTGTAACGGGCCTTTACGATTATAAGTTTATTTGTTCTTTTCATGCAAATGTGAATCATAAAGCACAACATCTTCAATATCTTTGCATTCCATTTCAATACAGAACACAGTACTAGTTTTACATTGTAACACACAAATCAAGTCTTAACATATTAATACAAAGATGGCGCAAATATACTGACCTAATGCTTAACAGTAGAATTAGTTTCATATCTTATTGGCAAATGACTATATATGGTTTGAGCCTAAAATGGCCCCCTTAAATGAGCATTGTCATTTTACTGTAATTCTTTGTTTTATTTGAACAAATATACATTTGAAGTTTTTTCATAATTTTCATTTTGATTTTAGTGCCCACAATTTAAAAATATGACATCATAAAGTTTACCTTTCCCCGCCATTTTCTCATTTTTAGCATAAGCGGCTTGTTTTTAAGCAGTTTTTCTTTATGGAAACATTGAGCGACTGCCTGAACAAACAAAATATTCTCACCAAAGATTTATCTCTCCAATACTTATAAGTGACAAAAAGTTTGTTCTTGTACGTAGAATCGCTCTATATTTCCCATTCGAAAAAAAATAAGAAAAATGTCAATTTTTGACTGATTTTGATTGAACTATAAAAATAGCTTAACTTCTGACGTCATATACTGCCAGTAAGTGCATATAGATCAAATAAATAGGTGAAAAACATATTTTATGTCAACTCATTTATAAAATAACACATTAATCTAGTGTATCTGAATCATTTCAAAAATAGCGAATTATGGGGGCCAAATTTGACTTACATATAGTTCTTTACTTTTCATTTATCATGCGAGGATCTAGAAGGGGGGGGGGGGTTGCAAAGTAAAATTATCAAAAATATATCCCTCGGACCCCCTCCCTCCCCCTTCCCCTGCATGTTTATTGCAGTGAAATGTATTCGAAGAAATGTAAATCTATCTGCACAAAAAGTACCCCAATAAATAACTTCGTGTTGCATATTAAACTTTACATTTTAACATATCTGAAAGTTGGTGGTTTCATCGCAATGCTATTGAGTACTGAACTTTGAAATTCACTAAATATCAATCTAGATTAAGTACTTTTAAGATTATTTAACAAAGATTTCTTTGATTAAAGGTATTACTATTTATAGTAAGTACAAAGGTCAAGGTTACAATAACAGCCCTTCTTCTGGCCTTTTTAATGAATAGTTTCAATATGCAATGTAAGTAATTTTAATTAATAATTTCAACGTATAATGGACCTGTATCTAGTGTATTATGAGAGTGTCACCAAAGGGCTCTGCATATAAATTAACAATTGTAAATTGTCAATGAGTACACACTGTAGATATGTGATTGATTCTATGGTTTAATTAGTGAAGTTAGACAGTTTGAAACTAATATAGATATACTAGCTAGAAATTAAAATCAAATTGTACTTATATATTTGTTACGGTTTGTTTCATTTTAATGGAATAAATTTAAGAGTACATGTATGCATTCATATTTTTATTTATTAAAATGAAGAAGTTATTGAAAATGTTAAAGAATTAACATATTTCGGTACTAGTATATCTTCTGGAACTAGTCCATGATGTAAAACATTCAGTAACATTTATGTCAAGAGGCTAAAAAGGCAATGTTTGATATGACCAAAAAAATAACAGAATTTAATTTACATCATAGTCAATTTGATGTGTTCGACAAGGTTGTTCAACCAGTTGTATCGTATGGTTGTGAGATATGTGGTATTAAAAAAAGAAGAAATAATACGTTAAAAACCATTTTAAGAAGCACATTCCTACGCAAAACGGACGTTGTCAAATGTTTATCAGTGTTTTAACGTAAACAGGTTTCATAAATATCTGCATGGTATGACCGACATATTTTATTGCAAAATGGTTAATTAAAGGCTCCAAGCGTATTGCTAACAATTGATTCTGTTGTTAAAGTATTTTTTTGTATCAAGCAAAATTTGAGTGTCATACGTTGAGTTCTTTGCCATGTAAACAAAGCTTTAAAAATTTGTTTTAAATTTTGAATGCTAAAGTTAAAATCCTGTTTTAGACCTAAATTAAATTGTGTTAAACGTTAATACTGTTTATTTATTCTTAGAATGAACAAGAAGATAGACAAATGAGCTTGAAAAATATTTTTTACTGATATATTGAACCAATGTAAACAAAATCAGGACAGGAACCTTGTTTACAGGTCAGAGAATTGCGAGTCCTGTATCCTACTACAGAACTCCTGTACTCTACGACAGAATCTCCAATTTCATATGATTATTATAGATGCATTCCTAAAGCATTGTAGATAATAAAAACAGAAAAATAAAATTTGACCAAAATCGTGACAATGCCCCTTTAAAAATCTACAAAGAATTAGGAGTTGTCTTCCTTGCAACAGATATTTATTAATTCCAATATTTTTCGAACAATATTCTTTAAGTACTACACTTAGTCTAGTGTACTCATACTGTGTGAGTCGCTCATTGTACCAATATATAAAAAGGGTGGGACAACTGATCCTGCCAATTATAGAGGAATTAGTTTAATTAGTTGTATGACAAAACTTTTTACTTCAATTTTGAATAAGAGATTTATGTCATGGGCCGAGAGAAATGATGTTATTACAGACGCACAGTTCGGGTTTAGACCATTTCATAGTACTGTTGATGCCATTTTTGCATTACAAACAATTGTGAACAAATATCTCTCGAAAAAATGTAGATTGTATTGCGGCTTCGTAGATTTCAAGCGTGCCTTTGACACAGTGGATAGGGTTAAAATGTGGAATAAAATTTCAATGTATGGAATCAGAGGTAAACCTCTGAAGATTTTACGTTCACTTTATAATAATATTAAGTCTTGTGTTTTATTAGATGGTAAGTTATCAGATTTTTTTGTGAATAATCTTGGTGTTTTACAAGGGGAAATAATTTCCCCTCTCCTTTTTTCCCTTTATGTCAATGATTGCGAAATGGAATTTTTAAGCAATGGAAATACTCCAATTGAATTACAAGAGCTATCCTTATTTTTACTGATGTACGCAGACGACATGGTTATTTTTGCTCAGTCTGCTGCTGACTTACAGTCAATGTTGAATACTTTAGAAAATTATACAGAGAAATGGTCGTTAACGGTTAATGTAAACAAAACAAAAATAATGGTTTTTAGAAATGGGGGAATTTTGCGAACAGAAGATGTGTGGTTTTATAAGTGTGAACAAATTGAAGTAGTGAACAGTTTTTGTTATCTAGGACTTTTGTTGAATTACAATGGCAAATTTCATGTTACGCAGAAACAATTGTCATTACAATGTATGAAGGCGCTTTTTGCACTGAAAAGGAAATGTTGTAATATGAGTCTTAATTTTACTACACTTTTGTCCCTTTTTGACACTTATGTTGGAAGCATTGCTTACTACGGTTGTGAAGTCTGGGGCTTTCATTCTGCCCCAGATATAGAAAAAATTCATCTTAATTATTGTAAAAACATACTTAATGTTAAAAGGGGCACATCTAATGCAGTTATTTATTGTGAATTGGGCAGAATGCCTCTGCAATGTATCAGAAAAATACGTATTTTAAGATACTGGATGAAACTTTTATCATCAAGAAATTGCATTTTGAATTCATGTTATGTTAATATGTATAATGAAACTTTAGGTAAAAACAAATGTAAAAACTGGGCTGCAGAGATCAAGAATATGTTAACAAGTATTGGGCTAATGAACTTATGGGAAAACCAATTTTTTGAAAAGCCAGAAATTATTTTAACGATCGCCAAGCAACGTATTTTTGATAATTTTAAACAGTCTTTACTAGCTGACATAAATGCCTCTTCCAAATGTACAATCTATAGATATTTAGTTGATCATTGTACCTTGCAGTCATATCTAACAAAAAGAATTCCTTTACAATATAAGAAACTTATATGTAAATTATGATTATCATCCCATTGTCTTACCATCGAAACTGGCAGATATAACAATGTTCCATTACAAAGACGTTTATGTCCTCTATGTACTTTAGATATAGAAGATGAATATCATTTTATATTGAAATGTCCCTATTACTGTAACTTAAGAGAAAAATTCCTTAAGAAGTTTTATTATATTAAACCCTCTGTCTTTAAATTAATTCTATTATTGTCAACACAAAATGTAAAGGATTTGTGCAATTTAGGTAAATATATTAAGAATGCTTTTGTAATCAGAAAACTTCATGTATAAACTTGCCTTTTTCAAGTGACCAGTATATGTATTATAACATGTGTATATTAATTGTATATGTCTATGAGCTGTACAGCTGTTGACTAATAAACAATACAATACAAATACAATACAGTTTATAGAATCTTATGGACGCTTATTTTTAATCACAATTGATAATGTATTTTTAAAACCAATGAAAGGAAAAAAAGTAATCATTGAAATTAACATGGTCAATTGATAATTTATAAGACACTGTAATGAAAGTGAACTTTTAGTAACTATTATATTCCTACATGTACGTCCACAACACTTTATCACAGAGTTATTTTTAATTAATTAATGTTGGCAAAGTGGGAAGACATGTGCCGTTTTTCCAAGGTGTTCAGAGACATAAACAATTGTCAAACAACTACCTTAACTTTAGAAATTTATAATTACTTAATATACGAGGGATGTCCAAAATGTTTGCAGACACATTATCTGTAATTTTATTCAAAATAACAGCGACATCATCAGGAAAGCATAATAATATTCTAATAAAGAGTATAATAATGTATATCTATAAAAATCAGAGCAATGTACATTTTTGTATTGTAGTTATCATTATATATATACATTGCCTCTACAGGCCGCACGGCCCAGTCTGACGTTGACTTATAACGTCATTTTCTGTAACGTATTTGTTTCTGTTTCTATATTTTGAAACAAAAGTTTAATTCACTACATCACTACACTAATTCATTTAAAAAAACGCAATTAATTTAATGAAACAAAATGACTTACGTAGTACTTATCACTTGTAAATCAAAATTAGAAGTACCTTACACTTATCGAAAAATGTTAATTTTTTTCGATCAATGTTGAAATACCGGGTTTTTTTTTTTTTTTTTTAAATATAATTAACATGTACTTGGCCGAAGATCCCCACCATATGACAAGTAAAGACTGACAACTTAAGCATCTAAGTACCGGTAATGCTTATGAAGGGATGTTAGCTCCATCCAGCTACTTGCATACTGCATCAGTCATTATCTTTAAACTGAACTGATAACTGAACTACAATTCCTGTACCTGTACATCAAAACATTTATTCGGTGCATGTCTAGAATACATGTGTATGCGGCATATTGAGTGGGAAATTAACCATACCGTACTCACTTCTACAGACCGAGGAAGCTTCGTCAGTGAATAATACTACTATTGAATCGAGCCATACAGTATACGTGAAATTAAATACGTGAAAGGTAATGTTACAGGAATCAATTGTAAAGTCTATATGTTTGATATTATTGAGGTCGCAGTTGAAACTTGCGTATGAGCAGCAGAGGGGAAAAAAACCTCTTTTTTGATAAACCATGTATAAATGATAGGCAACATCCAGGTTAAAGGTTTAATTACATGGTATTGTAATTAATCAGGTACACTTGTATTGTCTAGAAAGAAAATATTCTAGTTTTCATGTTTAATTCTATTGAAAAAATTACCAACACGAAGTCGATTTGAAATTTTTGAAATAGTGTGAAAAGTACTAGTAGATGTAGAACTGTAACCCTATGAAAAATTTGGTTTGCAAGTTTGACTATGATGATTAAGGGCCCAACACATTTCAAAGCCATCAGATACAGCAAAGACGGGATACAAATACTTTAAAAATCCTTATGATTAATTGTTCAGAAGGAGAAAAAAAATGATCACTATATATTATGTGACTGAGTACAGCTAGTCTTTAACCATAATTCATTTCTTGAAAATCAAATTTTGTAATGTACAAAATTTGATTGTCAAGAATATAATCTTTTGTAAAGGACTGCATTCAGTTCTCATGACTATGTACGAGGGTTGATCCAAAAGTAATGTCACAGATACGATAAAATCGTAAAAATCCGCGTAAAAAGACAAAAACTTGGGCTTGGAGATATCTATTTCAATTCAGATCTGAAAATTTTAATGCATTATGATAAATATTTCTGAAGATAATATATTTTACAGAGCGTGAAGCAAGAATAGTCGCCGCACGCTAGCGACGTCCTTTCTTGGATCTTTGGCGTTCTGGTAGAATTTCGTAATTTAGTACTTAATAAAAATTGGCCACGGTGTTCTATTTTCTATTTATTTTGATAAAGTAACTAAATACTCTTTTTGTAATTGATGGGGTAGTATATTGGATATTATTTAATGTGCGGTCAGTTTGTCGATGTCTCTCCAAGAAGTCACGAACGTAGTTTCGTGATATAGCTCATGACGTAAGAACCTAGTTTCAACTTTCCTCAAGAGCGTATATCTTCTGTCTATTTAATTTATTTATAAACATGACATATGCTTTATTAAATATTGGAGCCATGTTAAGGGCATCTTGTTCACTCGCTCTCAATTTTAGGTTAATATTAATATCAATTTCAGTACATTTTCTGGTGTTTCTATCCATCGAAGCAAAAAATGCCTCGTATGACTATTGGCATGTCCAGTCTTTTTTCCCTTGGTCTAGAGATAAAAGGCATTGCATAGATATCCAAAATGGACGGCAATGTTCCCTAATTTAAAAAAACAGTTAGAAAAAAGTCTATGATATATCTGTTTCAAAATATTGTGTTGTTTGGGTCTTTTTCAAATTTCGAAATTATGTTTTTATACATAAATACAAACCTTAAAAAAGACGTAAATTCATGACGTGGCGATGTTACGTATATATCATGCTATAAACATCAGTATTTTGTCAAGAGTTCAACGAAATTTAATCAAAATATAACTTAAAATTAGAAATTTTGATGCATCATTTTATACAATACAGCGCCAGAGTTAAACGCGGTGCATAGTGGGACATTACTTTTGGATCAACCCTTGTATATATACGTATTAGCGGGAGCATGTAGCATTTACTCCGATAATGTTTTTAATTGAGACAAAATTAAGTCAATAATTATATTCAAAATCCATTCGTAAACTGTTTATAATCTACAAACTCTGTCTGTTTCTTTAAATAAAGAGGTGTCATTGACAAACACCAAGCCAAATCTAGCTAAGCCAAGATTAGATGCCTATACAGCCGAACATTTCTGTAGTTACTTAACAGTTTATTAAATTTTATCCTTGAAACGCTAACCTTACATGTATTTTTCACATCTAAGTAATGAATGGATGCCACTGAAATTAGCATTAGATTTATATATCCCCTCTATTTCCGGAACAGTACCATCAGTGTACAAAAGAAAGGTGTCGGCCGTACGTGACTGATCATATATCATGCCACCTACAACTTATATAATGGAAACAAACCAAAGACGGAATTACTCATACGTAAACAGTTAGTCTGTTATAACAGAGGACAAAAAGTTGACTTTTTGCATGCATGATAGAAGCCATTTGCCAAAATAAACAAAAGACAAAAACAAATCATTTTAAAGGAAGTAGAAACGATTCGTAATACATATATGAAAGCAAACAATACATTCGCTATTTTTTTTTTATCATACCTTGCGCTACAAAATTAATCACACATCAGTGAGAAGATTATGCAAAATTAATTTTTACAAGAATGCAGGATCTTTATAATATCTGCCAAGAATGCAAGACCCTCTTTTTTTTTGGCAACATGACTAATTCTGTGTACAATTAAGACTCATGGTTTATTTTTTGTTTTTGACCACAAATGGAAACACAAGTGCGGTACGATTTAGCCTGACGAATGAGTATGATCATGTAGGTGTGATTCTACAATGCATGAGTTGTGTAGGCACGCTTCAAGTGGAATGGATACTTATAAGAAAACTCCAAACTTCAGTGTAGATCACTATTGTGTCTTACTGGCTAGCTTCACATGAGTTCAACAAAAATGACGGAAAACATGTTTGCAGTACTCTATGTTTTCATCCTTTGTATTCAGGTTGCATTTTCTCTCACAAATTGCGGCAAGACGTCCATGTTTCTAAAGATCTACATGTCTCACCCTGAAGACTGCTCTTTGTATTATGTTTGTTTCCATGGACGTCGGTTCCTGAAGAAATGTGACGATGACGAGGTATTTGACAGAAATTCGAAATCCTGTGTACCTAAAGGATCAAAGACCGATTCCTGTAAGTTGTCTTGATGTTGCAAAGTTACATGTACATGTAGCTTATGTGGTTTTGTTTTGTTGCATTAGATCTATTTAAGTTAAGGTTATCAAGAAATTTTCCTTTGACTTTTACAGGTTCTTCAATGCTAGGTAAGCATTCTATGATATGTTCATCACCTGGAGATTTACTTCCGCATGCCCAGAGTTGTGCCAAGTACTTCGATTGTTCCAGCAAGTCCAATGGAGGCATTCCTAGAACTCGGGAATGTCCTTATCCACATTTATTTGACCGCGCCACAAAGTCCTGTCGATATTTTACGGAGGTTGATTGCAAAGACAGACCGGAACCTAAACATCCATGTAAGTAAATGTAAAATGTACCTGCTTATCGTATCATTTGTTTCGAGAAAAGAATTTTGTGCATTATCTGTGCAGTTCATACTCTCCTGTCAATGCTTACGGACAGACTTGTCGAATAGAGATCGTGTCCCTTAACAAACCATAATTGATAAATAGATCTGGTTTTACTTGGGCAAAGAATTTGAGAATTTTTTTTTTTTTAGATTCAAACGATTAATACCAATTTAGAGTTTCTATCCTCAAAAACCAAAAATACTTTCTGAAACACAGATGTTTTAAACTCGAAATGTTCCTTTTTTTGTAGGTGACTACGATGTGAAGCCGTGCCTTGGTAGCCACTGTCCCCCGTGTAGGTCCCAGTACCCCAGCTGTGTCGGCCGCCCGGACGGTCTGAGTCCCTGGAAAGGGAGGGAACTCACCCAGCACTACGTCATCTGTTCCTTAGAGAGGGCAATCTTCCGCGGAGTGTGCACAAATTCTCGAATATTCCATCCTACAAAACTGAAATGTGTTAATTTAGACCAAGTTAAACCAACGTTAGACCAAAAAATCAAAAAGGGTTTAATATTGAGATAAAGTTTATTTGTGTACGTTATTTATAAACCAGTCTTACAGAACCATATTTTAAAGTATGGTTTTCATATTTTATCTTTTTTTACAGCAAATCCTACACTTGTGTCTGATGAGTTATTTGTTGAGTATTGAATGATCGGAAAGTTCCGTACATCTTAACATTGCAGTATTCATCTTGTTATATGTTATATTTATGTGCACCATTTTTATATTTATATAATTTATATTTGTGTAGATACTTTATTTATTTATTTTATATGTTTATACTCGACTTATTCCTATTGAACATGAACTTTAATGTAGTTTCTATCTGCAATAAAACTTTTCAGTGGTAAAAATAGACTTCGATTCTTATTTTTGTATAACGTTTTCCGAGTACAAGTATTTTTCAGGTCAGTTACACCGCAAAGTATCTTGAACAAAATATTTATATATATCATAAAAATCATATTCTATTTTGAGGGAAACATTTTCCCGTAACATCAAGTGTGTTGCTAATGCTAAATACAAATTAAAGAATGCGTCTAAACTAAACAGATTTCAGTACTTATCATGAAAGTATATATTAATAAACCATGTTACACTACCGAAAGCAACAAGGTTATAAAATTTCATTCTGTTTAATTAACCAAGCATGGAGATGCCGAGTTATCTTTCTTTGAGTGACCAAGTCACCAATGCAAAATTTGCGGAAAAGAGTGTTAAGATTGTAAAATTTAAAATTTATAACATAATGTTATATGCGCAGATCAAAGAGGGTGAGAGTCGGCGGGGGGGGGGGGGGGGGGGGGTCAATTTTCCCCCGTAAAATTCATAAATTCAAACCTAGTAAATTCACATAGTAAATTTACCAAAAATAGGCCGCTATCATACCAGATGTTAACGGAAATGCAAACAGCGTACTGGAAACTACGCTAAAACTCACGACGACGTCCTTGTTTCCAATTTTGTAAATATAATAAGACCATTACCCGTCGATCAACCGAAGTTAAGGTCCTGTACGTCCGTTTTCTCCATCAAGAGCAAACCACATCAAACTGAAAATGGGATCTATCAAATCACGCTTATGGAAAGATGGTGAGTTGCAAAGACAGGAAGAACAACACATCTTATCTAATGATTACATTACGTAATCTTGGAATCACCTTATGTCCACACACTAAAGAACCATTACCAGAAGAAACAAGATAATCTTAAGTTTCTTGAAGAGGTTCGCTTCTCTAGTTTTGGGTACCTATTTCATCATGATGTCACCTCATTTTGCATCATATATTAATTCTTTTTGTATATTTATATTTTACAATGCCAAATAAACCATTATGCTCTTGAATAAAATTGTTAAAAGAGAATTATATATTTACCGAGTTAAGTAAGGGGCTATATTTTGAGGCGGAAGGTTTTCAAGAGGAAAATGAACAATTTTCATAACTCAATAGTTTTAGAGTACTGTTATTTTAGCCTCCAAATTTTCAGCGCAGACTAAACTTCAATATAGTTTGTGTATTATGATATATTCTTGTTTTTCTGAACCCCCCCCCCCATTTTTGAACAATATTTTGATATTTCTATCGATATATTTTGGCATCTTTAGCTTATATTTCATAGAAGTCAGAAAAAATTAACTCCAGGTTTTGCCTAAAATTAGCTTATTCATGTTATATCTTCATTTTTTGAGATGTGACCCGCTACTTTTTTTTTTTACCTCTACCCGTATATGAGACATTAAATGCATGTCTATTTGTATGCAAAGTTTTGGAAAGATGACATTACTATTACTTTTTTTATTTGTGTTATAATTTTGTTTACTCTAAAATTTTGTAATAATCTTTACATTTGCTGTTGGTCAAAACTAATCGTCAAATTTTTCCATACATTTCTGTTCCTACTCGTTCATGACGTCATTTTAAGCAGGGGTAGCATGCCAACCTTGTCTCCTGTAGATTAGGGGAAAATTTCGAAGGACGCGGAGTAAACGGACATTTTTCTATATACATTATATCGTTATCAAGGGTGAACTTATTGTTGATATAGTTGGAGTCCCTAGGGCCAGAGACGGATTTAAAACGTGAAAACTTTAAAGACATACTTTACTTCCCTGTCTTCACACGATTTGCAGACATGTTGTAAATTCTAATTGATAAATCAAAGTGTCTCTGGAGTTATCAGACCACCGTCTGAGAGTGATTCTCCGTACGTCCATACGTTGGCAACCGTGCAGTGGTATGCACGGGACAGTCGGCGAATAAATGCATCTATATTTACACAGCATACTTTAAAGATTGTGCAATATTCAAACAAATCAAGCAGGTACATTTATCAATGTCTTACATTACAAAGTTTCCAGAATATTGTCAACTTGAACAAAAGTTATAAATCTCCAGTGGTTAAGGTTAATGCATTATACTTGATGTTAGTAAGATTACAAGATTTGTGCTTGTATTAAAATGGGTTCTTATTTTCTATCCGCCCTAAATGTTGCACTTTTCATTGCATCACTCACATTTGCCCGAAATATTCAAAACTTAAGGTATTACATTTTCCATTTGCAAAATAGGTTGCAATTGTATGGACATGGAGAAGATTGTCAATACTATACAGCTTGTTTTTCTGTGCGGGTATAACATTTTAGCCTGTTTATGGAGATTTCTGAAAATTCACCATAATTAAAACAAACAAATTTAGTTAACTTTATGTGGATTTTGTTGGAAAGATTTAGACATATAGTATCTTGAATTAATTTTTATGTCATTTCAATCGTTTGAATACCTGCATCAACTAACCAGTCTTGTGATTAAACATTTTAAACCTTGAAATAAAATTTCATGAAAGTCTTGGAATAATGGCATTTTTTTTTCTTTTGATACTTCAAAAAGACTTCCAACCCAAGCAGTACGTTCAAATCATAACATAACTGTAACAGTTTACAATCGGAAAAAAATTTAACCAATGCTTTAATTACCAGGTTTTCGTTTCCTCAACAGTTTCAACATTTATCATTTTCCACCACACAAACCTGTTTGTGGATATAAGAGAGTTATAGGAGGGAAGATTGAACCTAAATTGATCACGAAGTCTGCCCCCGCACAAGCTGTTGATATGTACAAGAAATCCTCATTAATTATGTTGGATCTTTTCTCTGTTTATCATGCATAGAGGAGACACGGAAATTTCTCTGGTTGTAAATTGATTTATTGTGCATAAAAAGATTGAGTTAATGAATGGGTGACACGTATTTTGTTCTAGATAAACAATTGAAAAAGGACGAGAGAAAATCTACCAACTTTTTACCTAAAATACGATACATGTAGTTCTTTTTGATATACAATGTCATATCAAACGTTCATTACGTATATAGTTACTGTTCAATAACATTTCGTTTATTTGTTTACGTGAGAAACAATTATTATCTTCTATCATATTTCCATTTTAGCTAGAAATTGTTGGCAAAAAGTAAAAAATAAGAAGCTTCTCACATTCTATGAAATAAAGCTATTTCATACATTTATTTTGCCATTATATTAGTATAGTAGGAAATAAAATCATGATGGTAGGAATTTGACGAAACTTTTTCTACAGTATCAATGGGCGTAGTCAATGCTTCAAATGAGTTAAAGACGAAATGAAAGTCAGGTACATGCCTGAAAAGGAAAGCAAAACCATGCTACATGTGTCCTGCAAACCAACAAAAAAAAAACCAACAAAACACCAAAACAACACGAAAGAATGATAAAGCTCATTGTGTGAAATACATGTTCAGTCTCTAAAACATTACCTAGTTTACATTACGGGTGTGTTAATAATTAACGAAGAAAAAAGATTTTGGCCATTTTTGACGATGAAGTGGTAACTTTGGAAACGTTAAGAAAACTGTATGGCTGTCATTTCATTCACATCTTAATCATGTCGAGGATGTATTCCGCTGATGATAACAACAGGCTTAGATCAAGAAACGGCAGGCGTGTCTTGTCATTCAGCACGTCTGTATATACAGTACTACAGCGGGCCTGTTGCTGAGTACCGCCTCATAGGTCTGGTATTTGGGTCTAATCGAGGCTCAAATTCAGTCTTAATTGATACAGAGAGAGAGAGAGAGAGAGAGAGAGAGAGAGAGAGAGAGAGAGAGAGAGAGAGAGAGAGAGAGAGAGATTTATGAATGATGGGGTATTTTACCACGCATTACAGTTTGCCAACTTAGTACATGTACTTTTAAAGAATCGAAATTGTTTTGACTTATGTTCTATATGTACATGGTTGCTATTTTGATCTACAGGGTGACCATACATTATAAATTCATATTCCTTTCCTCATATCTGTTTGCATAGGGTCATTTGAAAATGATCTTACACAGGTGGCACACTCTAATCAGAAGGAGTACGTATTTGACGTTTTTCAATTGCATTAAAACTGAATTTAAAAACAATTATTCGCAGGAAAAGCCCGTTATAAAGTTTGAACTAATCAACACATCTTAACTAGCTAACTTGAAGTGAAAAATAGACCCAGGTGATATAGTGGGGTCATAATGTCAGATGATCAAGTTTTAAAAATCCAATCGGCAAGGAAGTCACGTGTACGTATTTGAATTTACGAATAGAAGGTTAAGATGTTAAATAAAACCAGGGCGGTTTTGTTTGATAATTTTACAATTTATTCTACACAAGATTTATGCAAAAGCAATTTTAATTCATGAATGAGTTTTTTTTTTCTCAGAAAAAGTTGAAGCTAAAACGATACGCACTATCATTCAAAGAATGTAAATCAGATTTAGGATAACTCTCGGTAAAATAACACTTATTCTGAACTTTGTTAGATTCAATTAGTTATATCTCAGTTTTTATTTGTTTCAAAAAGGTAGATACTATTTGATATTAACTGCAACAATACCTAATTTAGATTTTTCCACCTTGATTTTGTCACTTACAAGTGCAAGTTTAATAAAAAGATTGTATTTTTGATACTTTTATTCAGTGTCTGGGTTCCGGATTATTTCCAAACAGTGGTATTATAATTCTTTGAAAAAAATTAAGAAAATGATAAACTGAACTGTAAAAGATTTTAATTCAAAATATGTTGCAAAAGCAACTAAATAAATAAATAAAGAAAGAAAGAAAAATAGATATATAAGTAAGGTAGATAAACAAAAAGTCATGTAAAAGTACATGTACAATACATGGACACGCAAACAATTAACATAATATCAACTATAACACGAAAATTGCACACGAGAAAATTAGTCTGCAAGATCTATCTCCATACAGACATTATGCACCGGATGGAATATGGTCGGTTTGTCGTCAGAGAGTGCTGGGCATTGACCTTGGAACACCACACGTCCGCTCTGACACACGGCGAAGTAAGGTGACCACTCTCGCCCGCCCCACGGAATCAGTCCGTCGGTGGACCCTCTACAGCTGGGGAATCTCACGTGACACGGGACACAGTGGGCTGACCGACACTGGTTCTCTTCATATTCACCTGAAACGTAAATTTTTATACACATTGTGCCACCTTTATGGATAAATAAATTACCAAGTTTTGAACGTAATACAAAAACTTTACTAAGTCTGGTCTTGGACTAATGGCATTGGCGTTTTCATTTTTTTGTTTTTTCCCCTTTTTTATTTTGAAAATATAACTTAATGACTTACATGCATCTTTGGGTTCATATCGGGTTCCACAACGCACCATGCTGAAATGTTCACATTTTTGCGATTTATCGTCAAACAGTAAAGGAAAGGGACACTCCTTGACGTTTGGCTCTCCTGTTGTTGTCTTATCCTTACAATCAATATACTTAGCACAATTGTCAGAATACTCAACCATTCTCGAATCCTTCGAACAGTTACCTTTCTCAGTTTGGATTATATTTACACCTAAACAGAATGTAAAATAGAGTTTAATATGTTTTTTAATATACGCAAAGAGTTTGGTGTATATGCATTTTTTACGTTTGCATAACAACAATATCAATTTCAATAAAAAGTATGCTTTAGCACAAAACAAAAGTCTTTACATACATGTATCTTGTGATGACCCTTTAGGAACACATGACCGGATAAATGTGTTTACGACATCATCACCCGGGCATTTAAACTGAAACTCCTTCCCGTTTCTGCGGATGTAGAACCTTGAGCAATCCTCTTGGTTTACCCGAAAATCAGAGTCCGTTCGGTGTATGACTGAAAACTCCACAGACAAAGTCATTGAAAAGCATATAGCAGACAATATAATGAACTTCATGGTGCTTACAATTGCTTTTTCTTGGTCTGATTTTCAATTTCAATTCATTTAACACTGACGGTCATGGCACTTGATATTGTATATATACAGCCATTCAGCCCACGATTTTCTAACTTTCGCATAGTTGGCGAACATATGAACCAATTTTTGAACCGTGAGTTGGACGGAAGGGAGGCTTTTGGAACATGACGAAATGCTTGAGTAACTTTCGAAAATTCCATTCATTGATACGAATGATTTTTGTGTGTCCGTGATACTACTCCGGGTAACCCTTTGCTTGACAACGAAGATATTAAGGTGTAATTTTGTTATCAAAAGGAATTAGCTACACCTAAGTAACATTAACAGAAGTAAATTCTATTCAATTTGCGTCAACGAGTTTTTTTTAATGAATCTTTTTTATTTGTTCGTTCTAACGCAACCCGGTTGCAACGACCAAATCAACCGAAAAACAAATAGAACTTCAAAACGTTTCATCTTTAAGTTAGTATAAAGCGTAATACCAGTTATTTTATATTTATGATTCATTCAGCTACACGTATGCACGGCTCTAACTTTTGTATTCACATATTTTTAGCAGATTACACGCTCCTCTAATTTCATAAGTGAGAGAAAAACGAAATTAAAAAAATCAAGAAATTTTGTCTTCATGATATTCAAATTACAGAAAAAGAGCGTATGTTTTGAGGACACCAGTAACAATACTGATACTATATACATGTAAGATACTTAAATAATCAAACCAGAATTTCAAAGTTTTCGATCAGAATTAAGTATGTTTCCATTTAATTATGTAAAACAAAAACGAAAAACGCCCGTCCAAATTTAGACAATGACATTGGAAATAAGATAAAACATTGTTCTTAATACTCTTTTGTTTCAAACATTAATTAAAGGAATACAATATCAATTAATTAAGTGTAAAAATAAATCTCAATCCCATCCATTGCTTAAGATTGAAAATTATAAATACCAATGTGGTTGTTGTGCTACTTTTTTGAGCAATTTCTGACACCTTATCTATTCTTATTTCTCATTATGATTCATATTACTATCTTTTCATAGCTTTATTAGTCTCCTATTAAATGTTTAATAGCAACACGATGATTAACGAACGATATTTAATGTCAAAATAATATTGTATATTTTACAGGTCAGATTTACAAGGCATGTTAATTAGTTTATTAAAAAGACCAGGTTCTTTATTACTGTTTCATTTACTGATCTTCAAACATCATCAAAATTTCCTTTACTTATAGCATTTTAGTCACAAATTATATCACTCAAAATCAGATAAAAACGACTTCAGCTATCATAACCCTTTTGCTTCTGATATTGAAATAGTACATCAAAGTATATTGATAACCATAACAGCCCTAGTATTTCATTCAATAACAATTACACTCAGCAGACATCAAGTGAACCAGATCATATCGAGTTTCTGATTGTATTCAATCAAAATCATCCATGTCAGTATCATCAGGCTTTTTTTTAGATTGTGTAGGTATTTCATAAAGTGTAAATGCATTTATTTTAAAGGTTGATATCTTAACTAATTTCACAATCGATAAACTATTTGGTTTGAATTCACTTAAACTTAAAAGGATTTATTAAAAGCATCTCTACATGACCATTTGCATTGCTTTAAAGTTGAAATCTCAGCTATATATAAGATACAGTCATTTGAAATGTGAGAAGAAAGTTTCTCTTATCAATCTTAAACCATATCATTTAACAAGTCATTCAGGGGTCACATACAAATCCATAAAATAACTCTCGTTATAATTATGTTAAGTCACAGGCAATTCAGTTGGCAGAAAAACCACACAAATGAATCACATTTAAGGCAGCATTATTTTTTTGACAAATGAACTGATGTAATATTATAATTATCTGAATTTTTGCACTACATTACAAACGTAACATTTCTGATTGTATCATATTTTTTTTTCAGTATTAGCGACACATTATTCTTTTCAATATTCTAAATCAAATGGACATCTGTAAAATGTTAGGTAATATATCTATCACATTTCTCGACGTAAATTTCGATTATGTCATTCAATATGGATGTATATTGGATTTTGATTACAAATAGAAAACTTAATTGTAATATGAGAAACAATATATAAGAAAATGCACAGAAAAATATTATATTGATATCTTTATCGGGCTATAAACTCTTTGAACATTAGTAATCATTGTTTTTCCTTAGATAATAGGAATTTGCACGCAAAGGGATTAATAAACATACACATATCAATAAGTATGAAAGCCATAAATGTACAGAGGAAAACTTTAATGAAACTTTGCAAATAAAACCGGACTGATAATAGCCCAACGCCTTAGATGCTTCAGTTGTTAAGCAGTGGGCAACACGAAATAGTGATGACGATCCAAAAGTTCACACGAAATAATGAATGAAATTTCTAAAGTTACTCAAGCATTATGTCATGTTCCAAATAGTATTCTTACATCCTACACATAGACTAAGTATGGTTTCTAATGTTTGCTAACCACACGCCTTCCAATAGCTTGTGGGATGATCTGTCTTATAAAAAGAGTTTAGGGTTCGGTGGTGGACAGATCAGAATTTGAATGAGCTTGACTTCAATTGTTTTCACTCGTCAGCTGTTAAGTTAAGAACCATGGAGTTTACTCTAGCATATGTATTTTGTTTCGTTTTAAGCTATGCTGTACATGTTAAAACAGCATCTTTCATACATCTAGATTCCGATTTCCGAGTCGATCCTGAAGATTGTTCAAAGTTTCATATTTTTAGAAATGGGGAGGAGTTCGTGTTCAAATGTCCTGATGACAACGTGGTGAACACAGTTACACGGGCATGTGTTCCCAAGGGATCATCTAAAGATACATGTAAGTTTCTGTGACTTATTTTCCCAATTTGACCTCTTGAATAATAGAAGTTCAAATATCATGTTGTAGCGTTTCATAAATGATTTTTTCGTGCGCGAGTGTGTCCGTTTCCCACAAAAAATTAAATGTTAATATTTTAATCTTATTTTAGGTGGATATGTCAAACAACCCGCAAAAACAACTTGTACGAAAACGTCAGGATTTTTAGAGTTTCCTGACAACTGTGCCAAGTATTACGATTGTGAAGATCCTTCTTCTACAACAGGAGAACCAAAAGTCAAGGAATGTCCCTTTCCTTTTCTGTTTGACAAAAAATCTCAGAAGTGCGAACATTTCAGTATGGTTCAATGTGAAACCCGGTTTGAACCAAAAGATGCATGTAAGTACCTCCTTGCTTTTATTAAGTTATGCACTGAATGAAAAAGTACATGTTTATAAAAAAAAGATATAATATTAATACAGCAAGATAAAATGCGTTGCATATGGTGTATAAAAATATTTTGATGTCACACAAAAGAACAAATTACAAAAAAGAAGAATTTTGTACATGATATAAAATTTCTGTTCATACATAACTCTATGGAAAAATGTGGTTGTACTCTTGATACTTGTAATCAATCGCTTCATCTAATAATGAATGCAACTGATATATATCTAATTGTATCGAACTTATCTTTGCAAGCAAAAATAACGAATCAATATTATGTTAAGTATTTTATGTTTCAGGTGAATATGAAGAGAACCAGTGTCGGTCAGCCCACTGTGTCCCGTGTCACGTGAGATTCCCGAGCTGTAGAGGGTCCACCGACGGACTGATTCCGTGGGGCGGGCGAGAGTGGTCACCTTACTTCGCCGTGTGTCAGAGCGGACGTGTGGTGTTCCAAGGTCAATGTCCAGCCCTCTCTGAAGACAAACCGACCATATTTCACCCGGTGCATAATGTCTGTATGGAGATGAAACGCCAAGATTGATGAATGAACTCATTTAGAATTTTATTTTTTTCTTTATATTTATTACTTATTTGAATTTTATACTGTGTTTTCATTATTTATTTTGTTTTATTGATTGCTATTGCAATATCTTTTTTATGAATAAATTGTTTTAATGAATTTACTAAAAACTGTTATCTTCTTAAAATTTATCGTAATGAGAAATCAAAAAAGTTGTTAATTAAAGTTACATGCATAAAATATACTCGCTGATAATGTGGTATTAATGACTTTCGAGAAAAGGAGTTTAATTGTTTAGTTGTATTGTAATCATAATATCAAAAATTAAAACAAAAGAAATATACTTTTAATATAATGGAAAGAAAAGGAAAAACGCCCAACCAAATTTCGAAAAGACATTGAGATCAGAGTAAAAAAAGAAATATTTGTGACAAACCTGATTCTATTAAAGCATTAAATATTGATTAACTGTTGAAATAAATCCCACTAAATTGCTTTGGATTATAACCTTTTAATTCTGAATGTGGTTGTTTTGTTTCCATTTTGAGCAATTTCTGACACCTCATCTACTTTGATCCTTTATGGGCTATAATAGCCTCTAATTGACATGTTGATTGACAATGATGTTAATAGGTAAGGTTAATAACACGTATTAACAAGTATCAACATGTAATTATTTAAGGAGGCAGAGTTTCTAGTAAATGGTTATTTATCTCATCTTGAAACTGTGTATTAAAATTACTTGACATAGCAAAAATCGCTTACATTGTGTAACATTAACGTTTAATCTCCATTTCAAATGTTAAATATTCATTATTCTTTGTTCAGAAATAGAACTACAAGTATGCTATTAAATAGAACAGCTAATACATGACTATCAATATATTTTTTCTTTCAGTAAGCTTTATTAAGAGGGATGTGCGGCCATATTGTACATTTGAGGATAAAAATGTAAATATTTCTTGAACTGGCTTGTTTCTGCTCGAAACTGGCCAAAAATGTTGCCAAAAGGTATAAAAGCAATAAATAAGAAGTCTTACATGTCATTTTGTTTGAAAAATATGCATACAAGAGCAGGACAATTCCTTTTTAATCACATAGATCAGCTGTTGAACTGCGGAGCAACAGCCTTATTTTGAAGATTAAAAAATATGAAAAAACCTGAAGTGGGATTTATTGGCGTCCTTCTCTACAACCATGTAGGACTTCTTATTTATTGCTTTTATATCTTTTGGCAACATTTTCGGGCAGAAACAAGCCAGTTCAAGAAATGTTTACATTCTTGTCCTCAAGTGTACAAGATGGCCGCACGTCCCCCTTAATGGCAGAAGTGGACAATCTTAGAGCACGCCTTACAATGACTTTGCAATGTAAGATCGATCCTGAACTTATATTGCAAAACAAATCAAGTCAATGGATGTCTAGTTTACAAACTTTGCAAATGTTACAGAGTAAGAGGAATTACATGGTATATCACGATAGATGACACAATTATGTGTCAATAATCAATTTTATGTACAAGCAATAAGTCGGTACATTGATGATTTTTTTCTAGATTAGGTGCATTAAGATTTGCATTGAATTTATATGCAGAAGCATTATAATTCTGTAAAATTATATACACCAAGTTACATTACATTATTTTACTATGTACTTTAACAAGTCTTATCTAAACAGAGATATTGACTTCTAATAGGAGATGTTTGCAATAAATCGTTTCGGAGCATCCATTTGCATATAAAAATCCAATTGAACTCAATATGAGTTAAGTCATGTTATGGAAAAAAAGTAGATTAACCATTGCAATAATTAAAGACAGATAGCTCCCTAACAAAAGGGTTTTCCAACTTTTTATACGGCCCCTTTTGGGTCCTTTATTACGCATGCGCTAATCTATCGCCCTTTTTTCAGCTTTATCCTGAAAAATTCAATCCCTACCCCTCCCACCATATTATAGGAGGTTATATATTTCATTTTTCCGTGTTTCTTTTTTTGGTGCATATTTATCTTCGTGATTCCTGGAAATAGAAATATTGGCTTTACAACGACATATGTGGTGCTCACCAGTAATCAAATTAATTAATTTTGTTTCAGCCTGCCTCGGACTCTGTTTACTTCCAGGTCCGTTGTCAATAATCGGGTTAACTTGACACTTTCTTTCTTTGATTGAAACATTGATTGACAATGAGCCTTGGAACACTTTAAGTACTTTGAGTAATTAAAAAATTCTATTGTTCATGGATTGGCATACATGTAATTGAATACATTGAGTATTCCAGTACATTAATTGTCATATTGAGACTTTCACCGAAGCAAAACATTGATTATACTTTATTGATTTATCTACTTGATAATTGATTGAAACATTGTTTGAATTGTTGACTGATTCATTGATCTTAACTGATGGATTATTTGGTGCACTGATGATCTAACATCATAACTATCCAAAAGTCGATGTTGATAATTTATATGATATAATAATGTATATATCGTTTTTTCCTTGACAATTAATTAGTTTAATGATGTACTGATTGATTAAATTGACGCCATGACAGAGACTACCAATAGAGTGTTGTTGATCTATTCTATTGAAATTAAAAGAAAAACAACAGTCAAAAATAAATGGGAAAAATTCTTATAGAAACACATCGATCTAAAAATAGTTATTTCCTGATATATATATATATATAATTTTGCTTCTATAGCTACATTGCTGAAACATTTATTTACCAATGGGGATGGTGCATTGAATTAAGGCCATTATTTAATATTGATCTATGATTGTCCTTGTCCATGGAAGTAAATTTGTTATGACTACCAAATAACATATTTGGCCGCTTAAACGTCTCAGAAGACTTTTTTTTTTTTTTATAGTTTTATCACATTCGAATTAAATTATTGAAAAAACCAACCAGTATACCTCAAACATACATAAATAGCATTTAAGGATAACGATATACAGTGGAAAAAGAATTAATATTGTGACCTTTTTCCCCTAAACAATTACTTAACAAAAAAAAATAATGTATGAATTTCACTTATTTATTCTGTGCAAGTACGTTTTATTCATAACCTATTTTAATTTCTCGTTAAGATAAATTTAGACCAAAGAACCATAAAAGAAAAAGATAAGATAAAAAAAATAATATGCCAGCTCCCTTAAAACTATCTGATGATTGAGTTCAAATGCTTATATTTTTTTAATTTCATTTTGTGATTTATTGCTGCAAAACAGCTCTTCATTTTATATTTTCAACCAGATGTTTGGTCTTTCAATTAGCACAACAGTACAATTACATGTACATTGATTGTGCAATACATGCATGGACTTAATTAAAACCGCGATTGTTTTGTATCAACTTTTGAATGGCGGCGTAAGTTAGCTGCTTTATTCTCATACTTAATCAAGCCACACAAAATGATAAATATAGACAATGTTTTGAACAAAATTACTTACAAGACCCGTTTGTATATTTTATTATGTTTAAAAATGCGTTTAGTCAGGATTTTTAGTCATGAAAAAGATGGTTAGAAAAAAACACACCTTGGCATTTTCTAGATATTGTAAAAAATAAGTCAATTATCAACTGTGTTTTGATTATATTATATGATAATTATAAATTAAGAGGTAGTCTTATATGTAAACTTCAAGTTCAAGTTTTTCTAATATTCAGTTGTCATCTTGCAACTTACTTATCTCTGTTAATAAACTGCATAGTAATATACAATGTTTAATTACGCCATTTAAATTGCAAAATTTATAGCTTAATTTGAATTTTTACTTCGAAAAAAAAATATTCTTATGACTTATAATTCTAAAGATATTCTTAATCAAAATTTTAATATTATTTCGAACTTATCTATATAAAAATCCTTTAAGTAGCGAAAATTGTCCTATGTTGACAAGAAGAACTGAAAATTTTACTATGTTTAACAAAGTTTTAACATATTTTAGTTTTGTAAGAGCTTTACAGATTTTCAGAAATGTCCAAAATTAGATTTTGTCTGATTCCTTAACACCCATGTGTAAATGTTTTGCTATTAATAATTCACCCTTATTTCCAGTTGTAAATTTTATATGCAGTCATTTTTTTTTCTAAAGTATTGATGTGATTTTTTATGAGATTTTGTTTTATCAAAATCTTCATAGTATTTAAAACAACTTGTCAGCAGACCTTACATCTTTGAAATCTGCTATCAAAATTTTATTTTGGTTATGAAGCAGATGTGAATTAAATCTAAATAATTTAATTCTAATGAATGCGCTAGTATTTTTTTTTCATTTACATATTGCCTTTCATTGATAAAATCTTTTGAAGAATTCTCAACATGTGAATAAACTTAACATTTTCTATATCAGCCGAAATCATAAAGAATTTTGTCTTTTTTACAATTTTGAATACCTTTAAACAAAAACTACTTTATTAATAAACCTTCAATGGTTTTTACGGATATTCCGGTACGATTAAACAAAAACTACGTCGAGTTTGCTCAGGAAACTAAACTACGAATGTTAATCTCATTCAAGCTGTTAAGTGATAACATTTCAAAAGGAGTTTCATTAATACAATTTAATCGTAAAAATATTGCAAAAGCAATCAATAATGCAAAAAAATAAATAAAAACACAGTATAGAATTCAAAAAAGTAATAAATATAAAGAAAAAAATAAAATTCTAAATGAGTCCATTCATCAATCTTTGTGTTTCATCTCCATACAGACATTATGCACCGGGTGAAATATGGTCGGTTTGTCGTTAGATAGGGCTGGGCATTGACCTTGGAACACCACACGTCCGCTCTGACACACGGCGAAGTAAGGTGACCACTCTCGCCCGCCCCACGGAACCAGTCCGTCGGTGGACCCTCTACAGCTGGGGAATCTCACGTGACACGGGACACAGTGGGCTGACCGACACTGGTTCTCTTCATATTCACCTGAAACGTAAAATACTTAACATAATATTGATTTGTTATTTTTGCTTGTTATGATAGGTTCGATACCATTAGATATACACATATATACATGTAGAATTCTATATCCTTTACAAGTATCAAATTCAAAAATATTAATCCAATTTTCGGTAGTATTATCGATGAACGGTAATTTTATACCTTTTACATAGTCTCTTTTAAATTAATTCGTTCTGTTTAGTAACGTCAACATACATTTATACACCATATACAAGTATTTCATCTTGAAACAGTCTGATGTCTTATGATAATTACTTACATGCATCTTTTGGTTCGAATCGGGTTCCGCATTGGACCACACTGAAATGTTCGCAATTCTGAGATTTCTTGTCAAACAGAAAAGGAAAATGACATTCCTTGACTTTTGGTTCTCCTGTTGTAGAAGAAGAAGGATCTTCACACTCATAGTACTTCGCACAGTTGTCAGGAAATTCTACAAATCCTGACGTTTTCGTACAAATTGCTTTTGCAGGCTGTACTATATATCCACCTAAAATAAGATAAAGATATGCACATTTATATTTTGTGGAAATTAGACACTCGCACACTTATTATAATTAATTACTATTGAAACGCTACTTTATGATATAAAGCACTATAAGAGATCAAACTGAAAAAAATAAAAGTCACAGAAACTTACATGTATCTTTAGATGATCCCTTGGGGACACATGCCCGCGTAACTGTGTTCACCACGAAGTCATCAGGACATTTGAACACAAACTCTTCCCCATTTCTAAAAATATGAAACTTTGAACAATCTTCAGGATCCACTCGGAAATCGGAGTCTAGATGTACGAAAGATGCTGTTTTAACATGTACAGCATAGCTTATAACGAAACAAAATATATATGCTAGAGTAAACTCCATGGTTCTCAACTTCACGGCTGACGAGTGAAAATAATTGAAGTCAAGTCAAGTTTATTCAAATTCTGTTCTGTCCACCACAGAACCCTAAACTCTTTTTATAAGACAGATCATCCCACAAGTAATTGGAAGCCGTGTGGACAGCAAACATTAGAAACCATTCTTAATCTATGAGTAGGTTGTTAGAATACTATTTAGAACATGACATAATGCTTGAGTAACTTTTGAAATTTCATTCATTATTTCGTGTGAACGTTTGGATCGTCATCACTATTTCTGGTTGCCCACTGCTTAACAACTGAAGCATCTAAGGCGTTGTGCTATTATCATCATTGTTTTTGCGACCGTTAATTAAAGATTTTCTCTTTACTTTTATGGCATTCACAGTTGTTACTAGTTATTGCATATAACATCAAAACAGGTGTTTTAATGTACTTTATTCACAGTCATATTCATATTAAACAAAGAAAAAGAATTATTATGCTTTCGAAAGTTTTCATTGTTTAAAATAATTATTGAAAATATCGATATCGTTATTTCTTTTGTTGGTTGTTTGGGGGTTCTATTTGAAATAAGTACAAAATTTGTAGATTATTTTCAACTTACGCCATATCTTTATTACATGTACATGAGTTGAGTTTAACTCGGACAAATGTTTTAATTGTTGTACATAAACGTTCTTACATTTCTTATTGGGGTAGATAAGGCAAGATGAATTACATGTATTGACGTATAATTGAAAAATTTAAAACAAAATGGAAACTTGACGTTAACTATATTTTCTAATGCATTAAAAGAAAAACATGCTAATTTAATTATCATTTTGAATATAATGATGTAATAGATGAATTGCGATTTTTTTTTTATCAATATGTGGTTTCCAGCCACCTGAATGTGAATAGACTTCCAGAAATATAATAGTTTATTTAAAAAGATTTGTACCTAAGCTCGAAATGACATCTCAATCAGATAATTAAAGAATAATGAACAGTAAGTATTTAGTTTGTGAAAAAGTCATGGGTAAATGATCAAATGAAATTTTAGACGATGCTTTATCAGTCAAGTTTTGCTCTTAAAATGCACAAAGTTCATAAAATATTCATAGTAGAGATTTCGAAATTCACGCATCCGACAATTCTTCAAATACTAATCAAAATGGATTTATTTATCTTATGTTTTGCTCTAAAAATAATAAAAAGATTTGTACCTAAGCTCGTAATAACATCTCAATCAGATAATTAAAGAATATTGAACAGTAAGTTTAAGTATTTAGTTTGTGAAAAAGTCATGGGTAAATGATCAAATGAAATTTTAGACGATGCTTTATCAGTCAAGTTTTGCTCTTATAATGCACAAAGGTCATAAAATTTCGAAAATCACGCATCCGACAATTCTTCAAATACTAATCAAAATGGATTTATTTATCTTATGTTTTGCTCTAATTATAAAAAAAAAAATAGTAATAAAAGCAAGGATTAATAATTTAGCTTCTGTGAAAAACAAAATCTGCTCATACAGTCTTTGATCAAAATGTTTTGAATGGCGACACTTTGATGTAATTTTGTTTTCTGTTTTGCCTTTTGTCTTTTTACTAATGCAGAACAGCAACTCGGAGTGTCGGCCTTACATTTTTCACTTTTGTGTTTACCGTGCTCTGCGCAAAATCAAAATTGTTATTTCTCATATGTTAAAAGAGAAAAGAAAAGAAAAATAATTTTTGTTTTTCAGTGTTAAAGTTTTTTTAAAGACTTTCCCAGGATTTTATAATCATTGCTGTGATCAAACACCATTAACTTAAAATGTTTATTTGCGTGACATATCAGTGAAACTATTAATTATTAGTATTTCTTGGCTCCAAAATTAAATAAAAGCTGTGTTTTCACATTATCATTTCATTTATTCTAAAACTGAAGTTTTTGTGGTTGTTTTGATCTACCCCGATGCATTTAGGATATGGTAGAATAACTGTATAAAATTGAGGTGTTCTTATAGAAAACAATACATAAATAGATAATGTCCCCGGAAGATGTAAAGTAGGGCGAGTTACCCCCACTCCAATTCCATACTCAATGGAAATACCCTATATCTACTCTCATGAAAAGACTGACATTTGAAAGTCATAAGTAACATACCAGTATTTTCTTTGCTAAAACAATATATTTGAGATGCATTGGGATGCGGTGAGTGGCTGGATCCAGGTCTCCCAAGGTCTTATCTGTAATGTATACATTGAGGCGGTAAAGCCACTACCTGATATTTTAAAATGGTTTGATGATGAAGTGGTCTCATGGTCATCCTGATCATCCACTATTTATTTAGTCAATGAAATTGTAAACAGTTTAAATGTATATGTATGCTTACTTTCGCAAGGAAAAAAATCTCGTGCTAATTCTTAAAAAAGTCTGGAAATGTGACTGAATAAGAAATTTATGGCATTAATCACGATTTGATATATCTTTTAGTCGTCTTTTTTTTGGATCCATATTTCTTCAAATTCTCACAAACACGAATATAACTAGAGCAGAGCTCGTGGCAAAGCCACGAGTAGGTCTTCCGTTGTTGCTGCGGGTTGAAAATATATGTGATATGGTGTCAAACGATTATAATGACTAAACTTTCAGTTCTGCTTTTGTAATAAAAACGTGTTGTGATTGAAAGCCTCTATATAAAACGTGTTTTGAAAAAGAAAGGAAGAAAATGTTTAAGAAAAACTATTTGTCGAACACAGTTTGTGTAATCGTTTCAAAAATTCTTCAAAAAATGAGATGTCTAATGGCGAGTTAAATTTTCAAAGGGTAGCAAGCATTGTTATAAACAGTATGTACTCATGATTCATGTCAGGAATTGTATTTTTTTTAAAAACCGAACCCGCCTACAAAACACGTAACCTTTTCTATGGGATAACTTCTTTATTTAAATCTTTCTAAATTTCTGAAGACTATGTGCAAGTTTAGAATTATTACGTGCTGACAAAATTTAGTATTAAGTCAAAATTGATGGCTTTTCTGAACTTTTCTACAGGGAAATGTGTGTCGTCTGATATTATTTAATGATACGAGTAGACTTGGACATTCAAAATATCATATAATCAGCTAAAAAAAAAAAGATAAGCGGGAGAATTTATGCAAAAGCGAGCATCTAAATTTTACACCAGATGGTGCTGTTTCATAGAGACACCGCTATGTAACGTGAATTAAATAACCTTATTTACAGAAATGAATATTACTTTTCTCGACAATGTAATCATATGAAAAATCCTTATTTTTATGTCAGTGGGTTGACTAATTAGATTGAAAAAAAACTTCAATTGCGCTTCCGTAAATTGGAATTCTGGGAAGGAATTAGACAGTCCGTGTTAGAGAAATTCGAAGAAGTTATGAAACTGGTTGGTTTTTAGATCAAACTGCGCATTGATGTATTAAAGGACTTTCATGGGTATCGTCTGCCCACGGTCCGTAATCCGTATGTGCAGTCATACATTGTATGTACATCAGATATTCATTGTTCAGCTAAAATTAGTATTCCACTGGCTGTAGCTAACCTTGTAAGTAAATTAAGTTGCATTACAACCTCATGATACACAACTTCAATTTAAAGTTTTTTTTATCAATTTTCATACAATTAGCAATAAATAAAATCCCCAATAACGCACATCTACCTTACTTAGGTGTAACTTTGAGAAGCGCATATATTTTTGGGAGGCAGATATGTCGCTATATTATAGTCTGCAAGTCAAGTGAATTATCATGGTCTTTCAAAGAAATAGGAAATCTGTCGACACTTGCAGTACTTTGATGAATTCTATGGCGATCGACTGCATTGCATAATGTAGTCGTATTTCCCAAGAACAAAATTTCCTTTGACTTCAAACTTTTAATTATAATACATTATGAATTATTCTGTTCATAACTATAGAAGTTTAGCGTGTTTAACAGGTTAATTTATTAGCCACATTCTCAGGTTACGATTTCACATCTTCAATGTGAAGATGATTGACTTCGAACAATAGTCTTATTGTTTATAAAAGCACCCTTCCAACTGTTACTCAATTACATATGTTCTGAGAAGCGACACAAGATTTTCGGTCGCACGTTGCGATTGAATTAACACAGACTGACCGAATAAACAAACGAGTGGGAAAACGATACACGTTGAGGATAAAATGTTACACATAAGGAGAAGTCACCAAAAATGATTTTCGACAGATCTGGATATCTTTTCGCCAACTTAAAAAAAATCCAGCGCGAGCACTTGTCAGCGGGGCGGGAGGGGGGGGGGGGGCAGCAAACGAACAACCATGTAGAAAAAACTACAGAGTGATTAATATGTGGCCGATAGAATCTAATCTTAATTTGTTTAAAACTCATGTGAATATTCTTTAAAATAATCATCAAATGCCTCAATTCAGGACAATTCAGGACATTCTTTTATCGTGCTAGCACCTACCGCAAACATGTAACATGGGACTTTGATTATAATTTGATTTGATTTGATTTTTAAACTACCTTGTACGCTATCGTATAATTAAATCAATGCTTAATCAACTGTACAAGTAAAATAAATTTATCTTTTCCCCTTAAACCTATAATAGTTGAAAACATAATAAATTATAGTTCTGTCCGTGCAAAATATGAAACATGAACGCGTGATAAGGTACATGTAGAATAACACGAGCCGACCGCGGATCATTGTCCACTCGCTCTGGATCTCCTCGGCCAAGTGCGAGGGATGATCATCATTTAATATTTGTGTGTGTGTGTGGGGGGGGGGGGGGGTTAAAATTTTTTGTATATACAAACCAACCATTAATTTATGTCTGACGATGTTTCCGATTTGGAATAATATCGTTCATTGATATTCACTTACACTCAAATTTTTAATAAAATGAATACAAGATGGACAAACTTTTATAACATAAATAAAACAGTTCTTGTATTTACGGCTATATAAACTCAAACACGTTCATATTCATCAAGTGTGCGTCGCGGTGTGCGAATCTTATGTATTAGATAACCGCTTATCGCTAGCTAGTGCAGCCGTGGCTGATCACCTCGGCCGTGGACGAAGGATAGATTACGTAAAGGTACAACGCGCAGACACGCACAGCTCAGAGCCCAGGAAGATTTGAGAAGTTTGCAGTATAATGACCATATTCTATCAAATAGAATTTCTTTATTTTAAACTTGAAACCCACAATTGATATATGTCACATATTGCTTTAGATTGAGAATGACATTGTTTTTATTAATTAACTGAACGATTTCTTAATTGACACCTAATCGTTTAGTCCATAAACTTTTATGTGTAATCAAAACTAAAACAATTCTTGAGTTTGCGGCTAAATAAACTCATATATGAGAGACGCACTCTCGTGTATTAGATAACCGCTGACCGCTAGGTAGCCCAGCCGCGACCATGGTGACCGATTTTCTCGGCCGCGGGCGAGGGAGAGTTTCGTTAACTTGGCCAAATTGCGGCGAGTACTGGTCAACACGTATTACTTTTTACCCTCATATTATGCAATACCCGAACACAAAAACAGTTTTATCAGATCAATTAAGTCACAAACAACATTTTTTTGCAGCGACGCCGATATCGAAAAATTTACCGTTTTAGAGTTATGAAGCATAGACTTTTAAGGAATCTAGACCCCTCATTTTAGGGGCTAGCCCCTTTTTTATGGTATCAAATGAAAGCTCTTAATATTCTGCACAACTTTTGTTCTTTATGTGTTTTGAAAAAATTTACAACTAAAAAGTAATTGAGCAAAGATATAAGCAAAATTTAACATTTTTTGAAACATAAATTTCGATGTAATTTTTTAAGAAGTAAACGTGGGTTAATCAAACATGTAAAACTAGGAGGACAACGTTCAAGATGTCTACTTTAAAGATTTGTAAATTAAAACTACTTGCTACGGATCAACTCGGAGCCTTTGCAGGTACACGAGACCCACTAAAAAAATATTCAAAGGGGAATAACTCAAAACCGGAAGAAGCGATTGCAAAATATTTTGTGATATAGTAAGCTATTGTCATTTCCAATAAACCCTGAAAATTTGAATAAAATCTAATGACAAACAAGCGAGATATTACAGTTTAAAGAAACGTCTAGAAGAAAAAGAAGAAGAAAAATAATAATGAAGAATTTCCAACAGAATCAGTACAAGGTCTTCCGTTGGAAACGGAAGACCTTAATTACACAGAAAATACTTCCACACAATTCCTGGACAAGTCTGTTGTCCGTTTTCAGCTTAATTCCACATTAATTTGACAAATTTCGCGGAACCAATATTTACATGATTATCTTCGGTAGTCTTTTTGTTTACTATATGGCAAAGCTTAACCTGTGGTTAATGTGAAAGTATCACGTCTCACCGTCAGCAACTTTCCTTAAGTCATTACTCAACCTCAAGTCTTGGTGTTGACCTTAAAATTATGTTCATTTTCCTTGATAGATTTGAGCTTAGGACTCAGCTGAATGATTTGAAAATATTAGTGTCGGGCGAGGCCTGAATACCTGGGGTTTATCAAAATCCACCTAATTGTTAAATAGGTTGAGATTTGTTCAGACAAAAAAATCTTGAATTGTTGAAATGCATCGAATAATTTCTTGAACAACAGCACCCTTGATTTTATAATGATTGATCAAATATCTGTAACAATATTAAGATGATTACGTCCACTACAATATTCCTTACCATGGGTAGAGGGTTCAGTCTTACTGCGAAGTTCAATATGCATCAAATACATGTTAAAATATGCAAATACTTTGGATTTCTTCATTCGTCCAATTTTTGCGATTTCACAACATTAGATAAGAATTACACTTCTCATTTCACACATGTAACTGTATATATTTTGACTGATACAAAGATGCATAAAATTCTTACGAACCGCATTTCATAACATAAAACAATCTTGAAATTGTTGTATTCTAATCTCTTTACCATCTGTTTTTGTGATGTTATGCAAAAATGTTAGGGTTAAACCAAACCGAACACTTAATAGATGGTAAACTGTCTTGAAATTCGTTGAGATTGCAGCTTAAAAAGAAGTTCTTTTTACTGTGAATGTTATGATAGGGGTTGTTTTCATCCTCCCCTTGATCAAAATAGTCTTCAAAAGTTTACCATAACTAATTTAAAAATAGTTATGCATTTAGATAAGCCATTTACAAAATTCTTTATTTAATGTTTGGTTGAATCGTTATTTTACCTAGGTGTGTGTATATATTTTTCGATTCTTTGCAGAAATCCACGATCGACCTATTTAGACCAATAATTCATGCATGATGTTGCAGATTGAGTAGATTTAAAAGTTTTTGTTGTGCATAAAATGATTGATATGCGAATATTTGAGAGAAAAAATATAATACGAAGTATTACTTTTCTAAATTTATTTAACCTTTATCTAAAAGTAGCATGTTTCTATTACATACAAGTCCATTTTACTGTTATTTTTAGTTTTATAGACTAACAATAATGCAATTTTTATGACACATTTTGCGAATGTTCTGCTATTGTTAACATTATTTGCCAAAAAATGATGATCTGATTATGCTAAATGTAACTTGCTTCATTTTTTTTTTTAGATGTGATAAAATATTGCATGATCAGTCATATTTGAAATGGTTTATGTGCAAAAATATATTTAAATATACTTGAATAGAATCAAATTATTTAAAACTGTAAACTTCACTTAAAATATAAAATCTAAAGTACATTTTAAAAAAGCAGTAAAATAGGAAAACAGTTTCTTCCATTGATTCTCTTTAAATACAAGAGAGTTAGTACTAATGAAAAAAAAGCCATTCGATAACCGTTGAATTTTAATACATGTACATAAGTAGAACATTTCAATGATTTATTTAGGTTTACATTAATGCATTAGATATACTTTCAATTTAATATATTAACTGTACTCTTCATTTGCGGATCAATTGGGGGCGGGGGGCGGGGTGGGGGGGGGAGGGTCGGGACGGAATAGAGTTGTAGCTATAATGATCATCTAAAGTAATGATGAATTGTAATTCTAATGTTTAATTTTCTTGAAGGTCTGTTTAAGGGGAATTTTGTAAAATAATCGTCCATCCAAAATTTTTACCAAATTATTCCTTGTATGAATCTAATAATTAATGGAGTTGAGTTTTCAAATTCTTTACTTCCTGCATACAGAACCCCACTAATGAAACGTCCACAAAAAGGCCTTATTTAACTGTCTATTATATAATTCATGACTTCACCGCGAAACCCACAATATGACTAAGACGTGATCATAATTATACACCGTTAACATTACCCTCTATTGCTTACGTTCCCCAAAGTTAAATGCTAATTATTACACTAAAGATTTAAGAATTTTAGAAAACGGAAAAACAGGATTTACCACTTTTTACTATATAAGATCTTGTTTTTATTGATTTGAATTTTTCAAAAAATTATATTTTCTCTAAAGTAGCAATTACCAAAAAAGTCATATACCAGCATATATTTTTCTTTATTCTGTAGGATATCTAACTAAATTTTAATTATCTTCTTGGTCTTAATTAGCTTGTTGATTAATGAAAATAAAACATCCATATATGTCAATTTATTTTCTAAATGCGTGCAGTACTTTGTCAAAACCCGTCACAATACAATGCACAAACCCATCATTATAATGTTGTAAATGCTAATAAACCATCAAGGATATGAAAACGGATTAGAAAAAGTTCAGATCATCACGGCTCGTTCGTAATCAAAATATGTTTTTAATGCTTAAAGTATATAAAGTTTTACCAATTTATTAGACATAACGCTATGAAAAAAACCCAATCAATTTGAAAGTGATACATGAATAAATTGGCAACAGCCAATATCACGTTTTTGTACAGGACATCGATCGATCGATCGATCGATCGAGAGAGAGAGAGAGAGAGATAGTATTTTTTTTATATTAACAATGCAATCCAATTATGTTTATCATTAGATCTTTTTTTATTTTACTATTTTGTTAAAATGTTATGAATTATATTTATAGAGAACCCATTTATATCATTAGACTGTTGAAGCTTAGGAAGGATTCTTCTGAAACCTTATCTAGTATAATTACTCAATATTCTAAACGAAATTCTAAATTTCATTAGATTTTTTCTGTCGTTATAAAACCAGTTTCATATTTTTCGTGATACTGTAAACGCTACTTAATTGATTTTGATTATAATAATTTTTCAACTTAATACGTTTAAAAAAAAATATAATATAAATTTATAATTTTAATCGTGTTCAGGGGAAAATGCCATGACAAAACCCTACAGTTCTATTTATAATGATATTGAGCCGGAGGAAATTAAAAGTAAATGACCAGTAGACTGACATATTTTACAGCACACAAAAAGCCATAACTATGAACGCTTTGAAAGACATTTTATCAAGGACACATGAATTTATATTCTATCTTAATACGCAGTGTTGGCACATTTGGACATTTGCAAACCATACTATATAGTCTATGCTAATCGTTTGTCTTAGATTAATAAAAGTAACGCTTTTAATTTTAATCTTCGCTTTTAAAGTTTATTACATATGATTTTTTAAATAAAAAATCTCTTTTCATAGAAGGACACATTTCTATACCATCTATTAGAATCAGTACATATGGACACCAAATCTATTGCAATATCTCGTACGTATACAGTCATACACAATGGTAATCATATATCTATCATTCGGTAGCCCACTCAGTACTAATATATTTCTTTCGTTGTCACGAATCTTTAAAATATTCAAAATAAGAGATTATATTGGAAACAAGATTACATATCATAAATCAATTTTGCACCCACATTTATAAATTTCTTTAATCTCCCTTTGGTGATAAAGAGTTTTAATGATATACTATACTTCTGGACAATATCAATTTGATATATTCACTACTTACTCATTGCTACCTTTATTGAAAAACTTCGCGTTATTTACAATCTTATTGACTATGTTAAATAGGAATGCCTACACTTTCTGATATATGGTCTTGAACAATATCAAATTGATAGATTTCCTACTTCTTCATTGCTACCTTCTATCGAAAAACTCCGCGTGATTTCCAATTTACCAAATAACCCGAGTAGGATTTGACAGTTTGTACTTTTAGCTAGCGTCCGTAAAAAAAGAATTACCCCCCCCCCCCTTCCGAATGACTGATAACTCATAGTTGAATTTAAGATGTACATAGCATAGGAAGAAATCTCAAATACATGTAATCATACAAGACGAACAAAACATGATAGCAATAGAATGCAGCAAAGGTCAGCTTTATGAAAATGAAAACCTTTATAACAAAGACAATTACTATAACCAATTCATTCTATAATTATTACACACAGTGTTAGTCATTTTATGAAATATTTTATTGATAATTAACAATGCCAAGTAAACATGTCAATATATAACTTTAAATGAAAATGACATTTTAATTCAATTTTAGTTATTAGCAGTTTCTGAAGCATTTTTAGTCATTTCATTAACAGAGAATACTCCTTCTACATGTACAAAATTACTAGTAATTGTACAAAAATCGCCAAGCAAAATTTTCCCATCATATTGAATCTTCATTACCGCTTAACTTTCTTCTAAGTAAATGTAACATTTGATGAACAAAATACGAAGGCATTAAACATACGTAAATATTTTGCTAAAAGGTTCACGGAATACCAACAGCCCATTAAAGGATGAAACTTCAGATGAAAGTGAAACCCCATCAAGTGATTAGTTAGCACTCTCTGTAAGACCCGAATTTAGGTCTCTTGTCTATCAACAGGTTAGTTTTTGGATTAGCATCTGTTAAAGATAAACTTGTATCTGTTGGCTATACTCCCGACGAGGGTTATATAAACATGCACATGGGGATGAAGGATCCCTCAAGCAATACCAATACTACCTGGGACCAGCCCAGAAACGGGGCCCAAGAAACTATGTATTGCGCGTTAAATGAACTGGTGGAAAATCTAAACAAATCTTATCGTTTCATTGTGAATTAGTGTTTTCTCTGAGAGGTTAGATATGGCGGAGTGTAAAACTCATTGATAACGACCCATAGAAGGCGCCTTGAAAATTATCCCAAACTCGGCATGTTTGTTTTGCAGAGCGTTTGATTCTTGACCAAAACAAATGCATATTAAGTTTGCCAAAATACGAGAAAATTCGCGTATGCAGACGAAGAAAGAAAAATAAAGGATTTCAAACGTCTGAAACGTGACAGCCCTGATGTAAAAAGTGTTAAAGGTTCCTGGAAAACATGCAGATTTGTTGATTATTAGACAAAACAAACGAAAATCAAGTTGCACTTTTGTAGTTGATTAGATTTAATGACCAAAGAGGTCAGTGGCATATTACACCATCTGACTAAATAAAGGGATTTTGTGTGCTTGTGAGTAAATCAGGTACAATTTTGATCGTCAAATTAAGCGAGAACAGGTGAAATAATAAAGTTAGAACAATACTAGACGAAGAAATTTACAAATAAACTTATTCAATTAATATTGCAAAATACAAATTAGTATAATTAAAAAAACAACTCGCTGTACAAATATCACGTGAAAAACTCGTTTTATATTGTTGACATTTTAATATGATACTTCTCTTTCTGTTTTATCAATTTATCGCAATTGGATTACATTCATCCATACAAAAAGCATGTGCATATTTTTAAATCATGTCTGCGTTCTATATTATACATCGTTATAACAAGTATACAGGATATTTCAGAAGTACGGTAATTGTGTGATTGTTTGAGTGCTTTGTGTTAAAGAATAAAAAACATGTAGTAAGTGCGTTCGACACGGACATGTTGACCGCCTTAAAGCCCAAATGGTAACTTTTCCTGAGCATTCGTGTGACAATCACGTGACTGACATGTTCGTCTGGTCTGTCGAATGTAAAATTTTTACCAAAAATTCTTCAGCAATATATAGCGTGAAAATTCACGGGAATGAACAAAGAGTAACTTACACGTGTACACGTGCAGCTTTCACTAGAAATCTATGAAATCTGTTCATATTAATCAAATCACGTGGAACACAGTTGGATGTTAGAGTGCACGTGTTCTAAGCATATACGTATTGTTTTCAGTTTTATTGTGAAAAACTTGATGTTGCATCATGCAAATGTTCTTGAATTTTTTTTCTAAATAAAATTATTTCATTCATTTTAATAAGGATCTGTTCATTGTAATTACGTCCTCAATATGTTACTTTATCTAGACTAAAGATCAAAGCATTATATTCCTTGCTACATATATACATGTTTGTTCATACTTTCAAATTGACTTTTTGTGTTAATTTTTTTTTCATTCATGCACCAGTTAAAGCTAGAAAAAAATGCTGTAAATCTGGTGAAATTCTATAAATATTTTCTTGACCAAAATACCCATAAAATGTGGGAGGAGGATGAACACATTGGTCACGATTCCAGATACACGCAGACACATCTGAAGTTTTCGAATCTTTCAAGGCCTTAGGAAGTTTACACGTCTAGGCATTCCGCGATAATGGGCTTCAAATGATGATCTCTTTAATGACAGCACTGCTGATTTACAACCCGCCAATTTGCTGATAAGTTCACCTTTAATGGGGGAGATTATTTCAATATCTGATGCAGTTTGGGTGGATGTCGGGTGACTCTAGCTTTTAGAATTTCACAAAGGTGACAAACCTTTAATGATGACGCCCTCACGAAGAGTCGCCTGTAACAAAATGGCGCTGATTTAAGTCATTTTATGATAGACTTGATGGAAACTAAAAGACAAACTTTGATCGATTAGACGGCATTCATAATACGTATACTGATATTTCTTTTGTTTTGTTTTTGGTTTTGATTATTACTTATACAAGGGTTGATCTAAAAGTAATGCCAAACACAAATTTGCACTTTTATTTGGCGCCGTCATATATAAGAGAAAATAATTCAAAAAAAACGTGCACACTCATTGTATTTTTTTCGTTATTTGCGCTTTATGGAATGTTTTAATTGGTTTGTCTTTAATTCTGGACAATTTTACAGATTAATGATTAAAACTGTTTCTCGTCAGCTTCGTGGAGACAAACACAAATCACAAATATAGACCCATTCTCGTGTCAATTTTAAGGTAAATGCACTCATTACTATATCCAGATAATAAGTATTGCTTTTATTTGTTTCTTAGATACAGTAATTACAGCAAACACTACCAAAAACAATCATATAATCTAAAATATTTGTTAAATGCATACACGGACTACAAAATTTGTAATGAATGGAACCAGTATTATAATATTGGTGATAGTTTAAATATATCATGAATGTTATTTATTTAATAATTCAAATATTCTTGCCCTTAAAGAAACATAAATGCTTTAAAAATTCACTACTTTCAAGTACGCCATATTTTTAAATATACAATGTTCACTTTGTAATGAATGAGATGCAAGCGTGAAGTTAAATAATAATGTAGTGTTTCAACCGTACATTCCATATTGATGTTTAACAATTTGTTTGAAATGAAATTTACGTCATAAACTTGTGCACTAATGTTCATTCTATTCATTGAAAGGTAAATATTCTTTCTTTTTTTTCTTTTTCTTTTTTTGAAAATACGTATTACACCGCAATCCACTTTCACAAGCTGAACAGTTACGTTGTGTTTTCGGGGAAACAGCCGCTCGCATTTCGTCTTTACGGAAGGGTTGTCGTTCACAAAAAACACATTTACAAGACTTCGACCCCGGGTGGACCAGAATTTTGAGGATGGCAACGGCGAAATTTTCCGGAGAATTTTCGTATGTTAACAATTAAAACCGCAATTAACACGTTTTTGTTCCCGTTGCTTATCAACATCTTTATCCCAACAATGTACAGGTGTATTCGTTACAATCGCTTGGCCCGGATGAGCGTATTTTACCTATCCTCAAGGCTGTCCAGCGAAACCAAATAAAGGCGTTTTCCGCGCACACATGCGCGTTTGGTACGTTGGGCGAACAAACTGTATAAATACTGCGGATTTGAAAGTGAATTTCAGTTCCTCAATTCAGATTGATACAGTTGAGTCTTGTTTTGGCAATATAAAGAGACAGTTTTACAATGCTGGTTTTCGCGGGCGTTTTGGTTTTGTGTATTGCCTCGGTGAAATCCGTAGGTATTTGTGAGGGATTATTTGGAGTTCAGTGGAAGATGGACCCTGTAGACTGTTCAAAGTTCTACTGGTGCATGAATGGTAGAGAGTATGAATTCAAATGCCCTGCAGACTCCGTGGTCAACCAAGAAAGTCGATCATGCGTGCCCAAAGGTTCTTCATACGACACTTGTAAGAGTTTATCTCAAGATTTTCTGTCATGTTTTGGCTAAACAGTATGAACAAAATAATTTAAAATACGTAACTTAAAAGATGTGTTCATTTACTTTCTGAATTGAAATATAAAGGTTCAACAATAATATTTTAAATGCTTTTTTGCTGTGCATCGCTGTTTTAGTGTAATTTACAATGCATAAATATTGACAACATTTGCTTCATAGAAAAGTTTAAAATTTAAAAGGCAGTCTAGAAACCTTAAAACGGCAATTCTAAGGGAAATATTTCGTAAGAATTAGTTATATATATTTAAATAGGATTTCAAAATGAATAGTTTACTGTATTTTTGAATGTTCTAGCATATCAAGATTGTGTTAATTGTTATATTTTTTTTTTTATAAATGTAAAATCTTTTTACAGGTACTTTCCAGAGGCCCCAACAGCTTGTTCCTTCAATATGCGACATGAAGGCCCAGACCCGCATCGCTCACCCAGAGAGCTGCGCTAAATTCTACGACTGTTCCAACAAGAAAACCAGTGGGGGAGATCCCGAGGTGGAAGAATGTAAATACCCGTTCTTATTTGATGAGGAGACCATGCGGTGCGAGCACTTCAGCACCACAAAGTGTGGAAGGCGGTTCGAACCAAAGAATCAATGTAAGCACTGTAGAATCAATACACAATGTTGGCGTACTGCTCTTTTGAAAGCATGCAAAGATATGAAAATTACATAAACCGCAAATCTATTAAAAGCAATGAGCTGTATTTGTAAGAGTTGACAAAACCACAAACTGTCAATTTTGCTCATCAGGTAAATAAATTTGAAGAGCCATTTATAGACTTAATTGATACGGCTATTTATTTTGAGTAAGATTTTATTTTTATTAGCATTGCTTTAGGGTTTTTTTTTCTCGATAATTCAGACGTACATCATATGAATGAGAACCACAAATTAAGTAATTACAAAAACCATAATTATAGAGAGTCTAAATAAGTCAGCAGATTGTGAAGAATAATAAACATAAAACTAGAGCAAAGCTCGTTGCAAAGCAACGAGTGGGTCTTCCGTTAATGTCGGAAGTAAAGCTGGAAGTTCCTGTAAGAAGCAGAGCTCTTAAACCAATAACAAGAGTAACTAAAATAAAAAAAAAAATGAAAAAAATCGAATTATTCCTGGTACGACTGAACAAAACCCGAATGATTTTAAGTACGATTTAACAAAAACCTTGTTGATTTCAATAATGACTTAACAAAAAAAAATCCGAATGTGTTTAAGTACGACTTAACAATTATTTTTGGTACGAGTTAATTTTACTATAAACATTACGCTATTTATTAAACCAAGGATGCGGAAACAAAATTTCCGGAAAAATCAATTTTAAAACCCGATATCTCTGTAATGCATCGTCTGATTTTAAAACGGGTGTCATTTTTTAATTAAGCTTAATAAAAGCTGCTTTGTTGCTTTATAATAAATATCAAATTATTGGTCAGAAAAGAGTTATCATAAAAAGACTTAGTAGCCATTGTACCCCGTAATTTGTGGGGCCAGCCCTTTTTCTTGATATCAAATAAAAGGTATCGCTAATATAAACATATTTTGTTCAACAAGTGTTCATGAATGGTAAACCGTTCTCGAGATATCTGTACAAATGTGTTTTAGGGGCCGACCCTTTAACCCTTTACCGGGGCCACTAGCAACAAAACTTTTGGTTTAATATTGTTCAGAACAATATTTCGACAACTTTTGTCCTACATTGCTTTTTAAAATATTTCTCCTTTTTCGGATATTAATTATCATAGTTTTGAGTTCTGGCCCTTTGAAACCCCTAATTACGTAATATATGACTTAGGTATGGTACTGTATAGATGAACAGCTGTACAATGAACATTTTTGCTTCTATAATTAATAATAAAATATTGTTCAGTAAAGAATTATTGTAAAAAGACATTAGAGCCCTTTTGGCTCCTTATTTGAGGGATCAGCCCCTTTTCCTTGATATAAAATTTAAGGTCTTGCAAATTTAAAGATATTTTGTTCAACAAGTGTTCATGAAATGTTAACCGTTCTTGAGATATCTGTACGAAAGTGTTTTAGGGGCCGACCCTTTAACTCCTAAATGGGGTCATAAACAAAAACATTTAAGGTAGCATATTGACAAGAACACCATTTCAAGCAACTTTTGTTCTACATTGCTTTTAAAAATATTTCTCCTTTTTCAGATAATAATGATCAAAGTTTTGAACTTCTGGCCCCTTGAAACCCCTAATTACGTAACATATGACTTAAGTATGATATTGAATAGATAAACAGCTGTACAATGAACATTTTTGCTTATATAATTAATAACAAATTATTGTTCAGTAAAGAGTTATTGTAAGAAGACTTTAGAGCCCCCTTGGCCCCTAATTTGAGGGATCAGCCCCTTTTTTTTGATATCAAAGGAAAGCTCGTGAAAATTGAAACAACTTTTGCATTACATGTTTTAACAAATTTTGTGCACATCGAAAGATATTACAGAAAATGTGCAGAAATTTCGTGGACAAATTTGGTGCTAATTTTCAGGTTCAGGCGAGCTTTCAGGCCTTGAGCAATTTTCATAATTGGAAGCAGGGGGGTACATCTACAGACATTCATCTACAACCCCTGAAAATTTCAAGTTCTATCTTGATGAGTTTCGGAGGAGATGCGTGGACAAAATGACCCTTAAAAATTTACAAAATCGTCTATATCTGAAACCGGAAGTGACGTCATCAGGGAAAAATTTAATAACATGTAGCGACGATGATGTTCTATCACTCCGAAAAATTTCGTGCAAATCGGTTGGGTAGTTTTTGAGAAATAACGCTCCAAAAAAGTCAGAAAAAGAAAAAAAAGAATAATAAGAATAAAGAAAAAGAAACCGTAGAATAACAAGAGGGTCTTCCGTTGGAAACGGAAGACCCTAATTAAAATTGAAAAATGTTATTTATCACACGTAAGAACAAAATAAATCAGATAATAAAGTCTTGTTTTAAACCATGCTGATTTTAGAAGAAATAAATAATGAATAAATTGCTGATTACGGTCAATAATTTGAAGATCACTCTTTTGGGTAATTCATGTTGCGTATTCAATATTTGTTATCATCGTTGCAGGTGATTACGATTCCAACAAATGCAGATCTGCTCATTGCATTCCGTGCCACATCCGGTATCCTAGCTGTGATGGCTTCGGAGACGGTATGAACCCCTGGAAAGGTCGCGAAGGTTCTCCCAACTACGTCATATGCCAAGAAGGGCGGGTTGTGTACCAAGGAGAGTGCCCGCGATACGCCGATACCCAGCATATCTTCCACCCGGTCAAAAAGCTCTGTGTAGATTTTAAAGAAATGGACATGTAAAGCAATAGATCGTCCCTTTTCTTCCTAAATCCTCGTTCATTCGATTTCCTCCATCACTTTTAACACATTTGATTACATAGAATGCAATGTCTTTTTCTGTGATTTTCATTTTCTGTTTTTGTTAAATGTATTTCAAGGTCCCGAGACCCAACGGTTGCGTAACATAGTGTTTGATGCTACAATTTAGCAAAGAAAAAACCTTACAAGAGTAGGCTGTTTGAAAAAAAAAAACTGAATCAAGTTCACACGGTAATTTGTCTAGAAATATCTACAGTTAATTGTGTACATACATTCCCTTCGTATTTTGTCTTTCACCCATGTCAGTTCAAAGTCATACTTTAAGTTTGTATGATATTACAATGTTACTATCAAGAAATCCTATTAATTTCACGTTATCATAAACATGTATATTTGAATGTTTTTTCATTACCTTTGCTTATGTAAACAATGTTCTGTTATTTATTGAAGTTTGTAACGATAGCGGGCAGAGCCCAGCTTTTTTATTATCAAATAAATGAAATCATAAATCTATCTTATCTTTCAGTTCTTCAAGTGTGTGTGTGTGTATTTTCCTAAAAAATAAAACCCAAATACCTTCCACAATATGAGTATCCAAATAAATTCAATTATTATTTTCATGAATTTAGAAAAAGAAAACTTTATCTGTGCAGCTTAAGGTTATTTGTAAAGACAGGGGGTGGGGGGGTTGTATTCATTAAAACATAAAATTTATGCCAAGTTTGGGGATTGAAATGGGATATTCAGCTAGCGACAATGCATCATTTATTTTTTTTCAACTAGATGATACCCCATGCAAGCACAGGAATTAACATGATTAACACTTTACACATTATTATAATATAATGCTTAACTAAACTTTGACCCGTGCAAATACGGGTTGACATTGCATATGATAACGGACTTTACGAAACAGATACATCGACATACCGTATTGTTGACATTAAATATATATAACCAAGCTTTAAGCCTACAATAATGCTACTACACTCTACTTAGTTGGAATAATCTGTGTCTCGGGACAGGCCTCCGCTACAGTTAAAATGCATCCCATATACCCATAATGTTGCAAAACATTGCAAAATTGCTCCGAAACGATTTTGGAAAAAATTTATGCAGTTGCATTGAAAATAGCAGTCAAATTATTCATAACAACACCATTTTGAAGCTGTAAATACCTATCATCTAAAAATTTGATATGAATGAAGAATTGAACACTTTTACTTGCTTCGAATTTACACACCATGTTGATATTCGGAACTCTCGGGACTTTTCATATTTAATACACAGAGTTACTTATCTCCCGTATTTCCCTTCATGAACAGAATATATGACAAATTTTCAATGAAAATTTACACAAATTTGTAATAACGTTTCTGAGTTTATCCATGCAAATGTGATATTGTGGAAACATAAACTAAAAGGCCTTCCGTGATTTAGCGTGATGTAATGCGCATGCGCAAGATAGTAAAATCCAAAAATTCCAGATGAATTCCGGATTTTTTAAAGGAATTTTCGTTGATTATTAATTAGCGAAGCTTGATTAAGAAAAAATAAAAACAAATTGGTAATCTTCAAGTACCAATGATGTTTAAAATATATAAACCAAAAGACAGTACTCATCCGATTTCTCGGTATTAAAGCCCAAAAATTCGAGTTTATTATTTTAATATAGTAGTATAGATATGTTGAACCATATTTTTATTTCATTTTTGTATACACTTTGTCAAAAATTTTCCTTATCTTAATCCTTTAAAATTGAAATAAAAAACAAACTGCATTGTTGGATATTTAGAGGAGCGGGGTGGGATGAAAAATCTAAACTGAAATGGACAATATACACATGTACATGTACGTGGCCCTAATCCGGTTTGTTGCAGCTGACTTGAAAAAAAGGTATTTAGTGTATCTATAAAGGTCAATTTTCAATATAATTTCTATTACTGTCGCAAATAAGAATTGCAGATAAAAGGAAAAACAATATGTAGGGGGAAGGGGGCATCACATTAAAATTTCCCGTTTTATGCAGACATTATTTATCCATACAGTAAAGCAATCGCAACTTCCCGAGAAGTTTCGATTGACAGTATATAGACCAAGAATACAATTATCTGTTCATTAATGTTTAAGGTTAATGTATGAAATTCAATTACGCAATGTTATGTGTTATTATCCATTTGCATGCATATTTTAATCCAAAGTTGTCAGATTCAAAGAAGCTGATCAAAGCCGATGGTTAAACTAGCCCTACACTTTCCACTTTGATGTTTATTGGTCAACCCGTATCTAGGCACCCCGTTCTAGAAAGTTCTTTCCATTAATGCTTAAATCGTATTAACAGTTCCATTTTAGTTATAAACTTTTTGTATTAATCGAAGTCCGATCCAAGGTATCTGCCCGCCATGCATGATGAACTTGTGCTACACTTTCGTTAATTAGTCAATCCGCGTTCTTGGTTAACCCGTTCTGGAAAGTTCTACCCCTTTCTCCTACCACAGGTCGGGCTTTGCAAGCGAATAAATATCAAAATAAAATAGCTCATTAAAGAAATGAGTTCACTTATTTTATTTATTCAAAATTTGTCAAATCTTTAGTTTTTTATATTCTCTAAATAGGCTCACAGTAAATATATTCACTCTATACGTAATCATTCAATAATATGTTTTACGGTGCGACCGTTGGGGCGAGCACAGCATGTGATCAAACAATGAATTATAATAAATTAATAAAATAAAATTAACAACGTGAAATTTGAATGCCAAAAAATTAAACATACCTATTTTTCAGTAAATTTTCATTATTCATAGTTGATAAGATTTGTTATAATTCATTTATTTATATGTAGAACAATAGTTTAATCTCAGATACAATGTTGTTAAATAATAAAGATTTTAATATATAAATATTCATTGCACTGCATCTCCTCTTTTAAAGTGATTGTGATTATGATTGATTGATTGATTTCCCCCTTTTTTTGCAGTAGACATTTTTTCTTAAACTTACATATAAAACTTGACTCATCATAGAGCTCCCCCCATGCTAAAATTTTTTTCATTTTTGTCAATTTATACATAGAAAATCATGGATTTGCCCCTCCACTTAAAAAAAAATAATTAATGTTTAATTTTATTTTTAATTTACGCTTAAAAATATTTGCTTATCATGTTAAAAGAACATGGTGCTGTCCCCCCCCCCCCCGCGCCTTTTTTTAAAGGGGGTGGGTGGGTGGATGGCAGCCTCATTCAAAAAATCTTTGCAAGCAAAAAGAAAAATAAATCATGAAAATTCTAATCCTTCAGCTCTTTAGCAGTTCAATGGTTTCTTTATTTTCACTTCCATTTATTACATGCAAGGGGGGGGGGGGGACAACACTTTGTTCTTTTAACATGATAAGCAAATATTTTTAAGCGTAAATTAAAAATAAAATTAAACATTAATTTTTTTTTTAAGTGGAGGGGCAAATCCATGGTAAGTCGATTTTCTATGTATCTAAAATTTTAGCATGGGGGGAGCTCTATGACGAGTCAGGTTTTATATGTAAGTTTAAGAAAAAATGTCTACTGCAAAAAAAAAGGGGGAAATCAATCCATCAATCATAATCACAATCACTTTAAAAGAGGAGATGCAGTGCAATGAATATTTATATATGAAAATCTTTATTATTTAACAACATTGTATCTGAGATTAAACTATTGTTCTACATATAAATAAATAAATTATAACAAATCTTATAAACTATGAATGATGAAAATTTACTGAAAAATAGGTATGTTTTATTTTTTGGCATTCAAATTTCACGTTGTTGATTTTATTTTATTAAATTTATTATAATTCATTGTTTGATCACATGGTGTGCTCGCCCCAACGGTCGCACCGTAAAACATATTAGTGAATAAAATATTTGTGAGCATTCATCCAAATTAGTGCAATTTACAACTGTTTCCTGTATCTGAAGAAATGTCCTTATTCGTCAGCTGTTCGACGTTCTTTATCTTAGCCTTTGCAAGTTTTTAAGAGGATTTTGGTCATTTCAGCAGATTTACAATAACTTCAATTAGAGTAATTTCCCCTTATCAGTGCTTATTGTGACGTCAAAGCTGACGTTGGTTAAGTGTCGTCTTACTCTTTAAAACTCCCCTGAGAAATAAAAGTATGCGAAGTATACTGTTTTATTTACTTAAAAAGCATGATGTTCTTAAAATTACACATCTTATAAGCTTTTCAAAGGTTTTTCTTTGATTCTCGGGAGAACGTGATGTTGGAACGTGAGGTTGGAAACCATTGGTACTTTGAATTGTGGGTCAAAATTTACTGACTCCGAAAAAATATATCGGATCAATGTGTAAACGTTTGTGACGTCACACGATTATTTTTGATTGAAAGTGTACTGAGGTGAACTTTAGAGGTAACATTGACTGTATGTCGCTTACATCGTTATTGTTTTTACTGTCTAAATTTGTCTTGCTGATTCTCGTGAGAGTGTGAAGTGATAAAAATTGCCATGATTACAGGGAACTACTGGGACGATTAAAACGATGCATTACTGGTCCGATTTACCGACGCCATAAAAATCCGTTGAATGAATGTGCAACTAGTCCGAATTTTCTATTCACACACGCCTTGCCGGTAGAGCTCGCTTCGCAGCGCCGGCGAGCTTCGCTCGCTATTATTTCATTTTAACGAGGCCGGGTCTAATTTGTTCTGCCCTAGATTTTTGGATGAAACTTTTTACATGAATTTCTACTGATATAATTATTATTTTAAGATTGAAATATAAGACATTTACCACACCGTTTGTTTAGAGGGTCATCTCAAAGTGTGTTAATCTTTAACATAGGACCCTATGGGATTTTGCTTGAAATGTATCAATTTTGCATATTTTTTACATTTTTTCAAAACTTCTGCCCTAGGGATTTCTTTTTCTGTTCTTCATATTAAAGTTATTGCTAAAAGGCATCTAATGGTCAAACAAAAAAACCTTTTACCTCCTGGTTTGTTCCAGGGGTCTTATCAAAGTTGATTTTTGTATGCCCAATTTCTTAGATTCGTCAGATAATGGCTATTTTTTATTTGACAAAAGCGGAAAAGGTGATCTAAATAGTATTATTAAAACATTCAGACATATTAAGTAATAAGAAAATATATAACATCACATATTAAGGGTCACTGATATAAAATACATGGTTACTGTCTTGAAATATATGAATTAAGCTATATTTACGCGGGTTAAGAAAACGTGACAGAAGGCTAGGCTTGCTGAACCCTCTTCATGTTTTCGACCCGAGCCCAAATATAGCTTATACTTCGAGACATTTATGTTCATTCCACAATATAACATTATTTTTATGCATCAAACGAGATATTTTCAACAATATCTGCAGTTGAAACTATCACGCCATGGCGTCAACCAAGCAAAAAGATGACGTCACAATACAAATGAAACGCTGCGCGAAAGCGTGCGTACTCGTTCTGTACTCGGCCTCGTTAAGTATATATTTTGATCGAGACTATTCCTGACTTGGATCCACCAAAGCGTGTCCACCACCTTACTCTCATTTTTGCTATTTCGGGCTTGTTTAATGAAAATGAATGTTGGGTTTTGATTAATTTCACAAGAATAAATTATCAGTTAAAATTCAATTATACCTTACGGACATCATTTCACATGTGTTGAAATACCAAAGGTGTAAACAAGTACTCTGGTACAGGCATTTCATAGTTTATTTGCAAAATGGCTTAATTTATAAGTGTAGACGATTGCAGTTGTTAAGCTGCACATCGCTAAACTTTCTCTAAAAGGGAGCGATTACAGCATCGCCAACTTTGTTTCTTTGCTGTGTATTTATAATTGTGTATATTGTGGACAAGATAGTATAAATAAAACCCTGTTCAGAACCATGTAGTTCTTATGTACAAAGTATTCGTTTTCTAGGTATCGATGAGTTGTTTCTCGATCGAGATATTCAATAAAATCAAATACGTCCATCAAGCCGTCTTAAAATCATGTGTGCATTGATACATTTCGCAACATCCCCCCCCCCCCAAAAAAAAAAAAAACAAAAAAAAACAAACAAAAAAACCCCCAAAAAAATCAAACCAAAGGAAACAAAACAAAAACACATTTCCTATCACAAAGTGATACTTCGAGGGGCTCTTATTTTTATTGGTTTACGGTTTTCGAAAAAGTTTTCATTTCGGGTTATCAGATACATTTGAGCTCGTTGTTCGTTACAAATTCACATTTATACATTTAAATACTAATGCATGAAGCAGATTGTTCACCCTCGTATACTGTTTTTTCTTTCGAGGTAATATACTGTATATTTGTTATTTTCGCGAACATCCAATATTCGTTTTTGTTTTTCTTCATCAATTTTAAATCGCATAAAATGCTATACACATAATCAATAAAAGTATTATTCCTATTAGGCACTTTTTAAGTCGCGAACAATGACACAAATAAACCAGAATCAAACATTACGAATTCTCCCCTTCTGTTGCAGCATAATATCCCCGTTTTATTTCGCTCCCATTGCCGATATATGTCCAAGACACGATGTAGTATCGATATCGATGATATCGACAATATTGTATCGATATGGATTCACTTATTTCAATATAATAGAACTTAAATGCATATGTACACAACTACAGCTGTCCAATTTTAACATCATATTAAACGTCGATATCGTCGATATGGACGATATCTTATCGATATCGATTTTCTTTTTCCTCAACTGAATTTGTCCGTATTATGTCGATATCGACGATATTATACCTATATCGAGTTGCATATGTACACAACTACAGTTCTCCATATTTAGCGTCGATATCGTCGATATCGACGATATCGTATTGATATCAATTTGCATTTTCACAGAACTCAATCTGTCCATATTTAACGTCGATATCGACGACACAATATCACAATCTATTTTCCTCTGTGTACAACTTAAGTTGTCCATATTATATGTCGATATTTTCGATATCGACGATATCGAATCGATATCGATTTGCATATAAGCACAACTGCAACTCACCATATTTTTACGTCGATGTTGTTGATATCGACGATGTCGTAACGATACCGATTGTCATATGTACACAACAAAAGCTGTATCGATATCAATTTGCTTTTCTGCAGAATGTAATCAAGTACTTTGGAAACTGTACCATGTTTTTTTTTTATATTTACTATCTAGACGATCACAATTATATCCTTTTACAAACCTTAAAACCCATCATTTAGAAATTCTTCTTATTGTTATTGATTAAATTTTATTACAAATGATCTCAAAAGAATTAATAAGAGTCAATTTTGAGGTTGAAATTGTCATTTTAAATAATATTGTTACATTTGTTTAAATGAAATCATAAAGATTACTATTAATTAGGATATCATCATTTTATGTAGAATATCGCCTATAAATAGTTAGCCTTAAATCTTATTAGTGTTGATATCGGTATCGTCATTTTGTGGTCGATATCGTCAATATCGACAATAAGATTGATTTTTCAACTTCATCAGTGTGTGTCGATATCGTTGTCGATATCGACATCATAATTGGTTTAACATTTAAAAATTCGATATCGATGTCGATATCGTCATTTTGTTGTCGATATCGTCAATATCAACAATAATGTTGGTCTTGGACATGTATGCCTTTGCCCTCGCTGTAAGCGGGCGAATTTAAGACAAATCAGTACTCATTCCAATGTCTCAAATATTCTTCTTTTTATTCACAACTGTGTCTTTGTGAATTCAAGACAGGGCAAAATTGTTTGCAAGTGTAGAAGGGCGAAAATTTCATCGGGCGAAATTAATGCTGTATTCAGTAATCATAATATACGTTAGTCAATGGTATGAGTGAAATATCCAGTACACAAATTTTATAGAACAAAGAATGTATAAATGTAAAAAACCATTTTTTAACATGTAACAGCGATTGGTCTTGTGCCCAAATATTTATACATATAAGATATGCATCACATTAAAGCCTTTAAAGCCTTTCCAAAATTTTGCGGAGATTCAGATAGTCTAACGGTCGCAAATACATGTACCGGTATTTCTCGCTGCGAAGTTCGTGGCGTATTGGTTCAATATCAACACAGTTTTGATGGCGAAGAAATATCGCTACAAATCAATATTTTTGATCCATTTTATCCAATTAATCAACCCCAAAACACGACAACAAAGTCCTTTTACCTTACAAGATAGTTGCTGAAAGCTGGAGAGATATCTACATGCATATACAGAAACGCTTTGAAAACATGTAATTGTACATGAAGCAAAGCTTAGATTAGGGATAGAGTTTACATAATACCATGCAGGCGTCGGAACAACTCCGTCGGAGGCCGCGTCTCTCTCGTAACGTACGTTTACATTACAAGAACCATCTATGTAATTCCAAAAACCAGTGGTCGGAACAATGAGAGTCCACAAGGTCGTATACGTAAAAACAATTGGTATCTTCATGTTAAAGTCAAAGCAAAATTAGATTTTTACGTGTATAAATCTTTTCTAGAATCCTACAGGTATGTAATGTTTTCAGGCTAATGACTTCTTAATGTTTTGTAAGAAAAGTTGACCGATCAAAAGTCATTCAGCTTTTTACTGTGTCTTCGCAAATAAATAATGTTTCTTCAAAAGTATATTTAATCATGAATAATAAAAGATTATGCATTTGCTCTCGCCAAAATGAATTGTTCTGTAGTGCATCCATTAAATATTTTTATATCTTAAGGGTATTCTTTCAATCAATTAATAGTATCGATTCACCAAAAAATGGTCTATATTAGTATTCCCCAACCCTTCATCAAAGGATTATTATCTTAACATTAAGGCAGTTTGCATCAATATTTTTTTTACCAAAGGAATCGGTCTTTGAAAAAAACCCAGACAAATTAAAACAATGATTAACAATTAATATTAATGCCAGCTGGAAAATTTCTAAGTTACAGAGCAAGATCAAAGATAAATTCTCTGAAATGATTTTCATCCTATTGTCCATTAAGTAAGCGGGGTCCTTTGAGATCTTAATGTAGTCTAGTTTTCTATAATGTTATTTTAAGGTTTGCAATTACTAAGATATTGTAAAGATACGAATGCCGGTGAATTTCAAATAACTCTAAAAAAGGAGTTTAACGATATTCTGTTTATTTATTTTTGAAAAAAAAATTGACAGTAAAATCAATTCAAAGTTCAATTCAAGTCGGAATTAGGATTTTTATTCTGATTTTCTGCCTAGTGGTGGGTAAAAATCTCGGGAGGCATTTTGATAAGTGTTATTTTCCAGGTTGTTATTGTGCAAGCTTGTCCCTGCAAACAGCGACAGGGTCATTATAACTTGTCCTGAAGCAACAATTCAAAGTTGTTGCTTTGTGATAAGACAAAATGTTTTCGATGCAAATAAAGTATGCTTTTCTTGTTGACAACCTTTTTGACAATGAAAAAAAAGACAATAACAAACTGTAAACCATCTCAAAAATCCATAACACAAATAGATTACAATACGTTACGTAAAGTGTAGTTATTGTAATTTCGGATTAGTTGATATAACTGACTTGTTGTGCCCTGTGACTTGCATGCTGGCGCTTAAATGTTTTTCGTAGGATGATAACAATAATTTCCTTGTCCGTGTGTTTCTGAGGCGATTTCCGAATGATGCAAGTTTTTACATTTCTCAATCATTTTTCATCCAATTTTATTTCCCCGAAACCTAGCACTAGTACTGTCATGTTACGCAAAAACGAAAACATTTGCCAACTTTTGCATAAACTTTGCACGCTCAATACGTATACATAAAAATTCATATTTCTTTTCAACATGAAAACATAATCATGGATTTTTTGTCTAAATGAGTAAATGTTCAGAAAAAAATGAAAACAAAGTGAGTTTTAGAGATTTAATACAGAAAACCATATAGTAATAATGACACTGTGTGCCACTCACGACATGTACAGTGAATCATTGAAATAAAACACAATAGTTTATTAAACACAATTGAAATTAATGAAATTCAATGTATGTTTGAGAAAATCAAGAGTAACACAAGTTGATCAAACGTAAAGCCCGTTGACAACAACTTCCTCAAGCACCAATACATTGTTGCCATTATTAGCATTCGAGTCATCTGTGATAAAGTTCAGTTGAACTATCTTCAGAGTGACGTATCTTCCATAACGTGATGGTCTGCAATCAACGACAATTATATCCCCCGTCTCACTGGGCCCTGGGTATGTGCCACAAGTAGTCATCTCTGTCCAGACAGAAGAGTTTCCCACTCTTATCTCTAGGTTATGAATCCAATCACCTATGTATGTACATGACAGAAATAAATTCCAGAATATGATTCAGCAAATAATATGTTCTATGACCATTTAATGAATATGAATGCGGCTTAACAAAATACTTCCCGAAAATTGTTTATTGCAACGGTTTATCAAAATTGAACTTATGGAGAACATTTCATGGTCATCTAAAGGTAAATACATTATTGCATACCAATGATTAAAAGCTACATTTTATACCATGATCGTCTACACGGTTGAAAATAATCACGTTCTTGATTATACTATATCTCGCAAGGTCGATTGTGGCCCAGGGATACGGTTCGTAATACGTTGCAAATTTTCCGGGTGCATTGGTTATCCCATCTACAAGGTAGCTCCATTTTAATTCCACATCATATGTTTGGTGATCAATGAAGTTGGAACTGGCCGTGACAGATTTATTTAACGACAAGTTTTCTGTTGACAAAGAATAAAAGACATAGGTTTATCTTATGTTAAGAAATATGACACTTAAATTTCTATTGTAATTTTAAATTGTAAAAACAAATATTCTACTACTGTTAATTGTATTCTTGTATATTTGTTTATACATAAGATCATAACTTTTTTTTTGCTTATTTATGGAATTACTTTTAATGAAAATTCCAAAACGAAGGAATAATTGTTATCCGTGTAGAAGTTATATAAGATAAAGCAAATGATTCACTAACCTGATCTGCTGCGATATTCCCAATCGCCTCCAACGTAACTTCTATTTTCATAAGTATGTGTCAAAAAGGTCTTAAATAACTTACAAGATAACAGTTGAGAGCTAAACAGATATCCAACACATAAAGAAACGCTTTGAAAACACGCCAGTGTACACGAAGCAAAGCTTAGATTAGGTGCAGAGTTTATATAATACCATGCAGGCGTCGGAACAACTCCGTCGAAGGCTGTGTCTCTCTCGTAACGTACGTTAACATTACAGGAACCTTCAATGTAATTCCAAAAGTTAGTGGTCAGAACAATGACAGTCCACAAAGTCGTATACGGTAAAAGGACCGGTATCTTCATGTTTAAGTCAGAGAAAAATAAGTTGTTTACGTATATAATTCTTTTCTAGAATCTTACTGATTTGTAATGTTTTCAAGCTAATGACCTCTTCATGTTTTGTAAGAGAAGTTGATCATTCAAAACTCATTTAGCTTTTTACTGCGTCTTTGCAAATCAAACAGTTTTCTTTAAAAGTATTTGATCATGAATAATAAAGGATTTTAAATTTTGCTTTCGTGAAAACGAACTGTTCTGTAGTTTATCAATGAAATGTGTGTTTTTATATCTTAAGTGCTTTCTTCAAATAATTTTTACAGTATCGATTCGCAATAATTTATATATTGAAGTATTTCTAAACCATTCATTCAAAGATTTAAGCTTTAGAATGAAGGCAAATGGTACCAATGTATTATTTACCAAAGCAACTGGTCTTTGAAAACAAAAGCAAACAAATCTTTAAAAATCAGCACTTAGAACTTATTTTTAAGGGGATGATTGTGTGTTGTTTTTCTATTTATGATATGAATAACGGGTACATTATTTCCAAAACCAAAAGGTTACTTATATGATCAAAATCTCAATACTTAGTAAAATCCTTCTTAAATCCCACCATTTTATACCGAAGTATTTTTTGTGATTCTTTCAATAATATAATGGCTACAGAATTGTAAAATAAATTTAAGCCAGCGCTCCATTTAAAATGATTAACAATAGATCTCGTAAATGCGTGGATTCACGCGCAGGGATGGGAAAAAACATTCAATAATTTTTATCTGCATTTTATTTAACTGCTAAATTGTGTTAATCAGCTAAAGTAAAACTTAGAACAGAAACAAAAAGAAAAAGATATACATTAAAATAAATAAGCAGATAACAAGAAAAAAATCAAGCCTGATTTTTCGTGGTTGTAAAAGAAAAGTTAATGTTGATAAAATCAACAAAACTTAGATATTTCTTTTTTTATATTTGCTTGGTATTTGTTTGTTTGTTGTTTTTTTTTGTTTTTGTTTTTGTTTTTGTTTTTTTTTTGCTAAATTGAAATGATATCTGAACAAATTGCATGTTATTTAATCTCTTGAAAATTCCTTGTCTCTTACATGATATTCTCAGTAATTATTAGCAATTCTCAGTACTACCATTAAATCTTAGTAAATATCAGTAATTATTAGATCTCACACGAAAAACATCAATAAATAACAGTAAATATTAGAACCAACAGCAATTATCAGTAACAACAGTAAAATTATCAATAAATATTAGCAATGTTCAGCAATAACACTTAAATATCTGTACACGCAGTACAGTTCAGGCGGCTAATAAAAATATCGGCAAATGTTTGTGATGAAAACACGTATACTTTATTTCAACTGGCAATGCATATGTTGAATAATTTAGAAGGTCACAAGGTTAATTTCATTAAAAAAATAATTAATTTGTAAGATTTTACAAGGATCGTAGAAGCTTTTAAGTTAGAAAGCATATTTCAAATGCACATATAGAAGTTTGTCGGGATCAGTTAAGCGTATGCCCTTGCAATTATGTGATTTATTTAGGTACTCTGCTATATGATTTACGATATTTTACACAAAACCGAGGTTGCCTCTTTATATGATGCATGCTTATAACAAAATAAAAATAAAACTATTTAGGTAGCAGTTGACTAATAATATTGTTAAACAAAATTTTTATTTATTAAATTCCGTTATTCTATAACATTTATTTTTCTTCGCTAAATAAACTTCTTGATAGCCTTCAATGACTTATCTTAATGCGTTAATTTGAAGCATATGACGTCATATTTTGTAATACAGCAAAAACGACATCTTGCTTATTTTTTCAGTGTGTACGATATAACGGACATCAAAATTGTAAGTTATAGCATTTGTTGTTTTCGATTAAAAGATTAGCATAAATTAATTTTGCTAATAAAAAAATTAATAAGATTTATTTAAAATATAAAATAAATCAAATTATTATAGCAATATTATATTTTGTTTTGACTCATGTTTAGCGCGATAATTTTTTGCGCGTAATGGCATACCATACATGACGTCGTTCTTGAGCAATAAAACTGTAAATGTGTAAAACAGGGGGAGGCCAAATTAAATTGAGTTTATATAACTGCCTGAATTGATCAAAACTTCTTAGACTAGATGAGTAAGAATTTTTTGGGTGTGGTGCTATTGAATTAAGCGTAAAGCGTTTTAATTTCAGCTTCGATGTCATTTCTATAAAATCTTCTGGAATCTGGATCGGGTGTGGCCCAGATTTTGAGGCAAGAGCTCGAAATCTGGTCCACTGTTTGCGTGAAATAGAATCGGCAGTAGCATTGTTATAAGCAGCAATGTGAGAAGCTTTAAAGTAGATATTGTGATTCATGGAATGTAAAACTAAATGCTGAACAATTTTCATAACCCTTACTGACTTTGACGATTTTTTGTTTTAAATGAAAACTAAAGCTTTGTTGTCGGTGTGAAATAAAATCTTTTTGTCACAGAATTAAGTATTAAATAAATCAACTGCAAGAACAATTGGCACTAATTCCAACAAAAGTTATATCCGTCTTTCCAGCAGACAGGCCATTTAAAATAAGCCCACTGACCATTGAAACAGACACTACAACCCAACTGATGATTGCCGGCGCTATCAGTATAAAGATGTAGCTGGTCGTTTGATAACCAATCGGCATTCATGAAATTTAAGCTACCGTTGAACTTGTGTATAAATTTTGGCCACACACAAAGATCTGATCTCATCCCAGACGTTACTCTAATGAAATGACTGGAGTGCTTAATTCCGCACATAGCATCACAAAATCTTCTATTGAATGCACTAGCTGATGGAATTACTTTTGTGCAAAAGTTAAGAGAACCAACTAGTGATTGTAACTTTCCAAGAGTAACTTTTTCTTCTTGTAACATTTCTAAGATTGCTGTTTCTAAAGTCAATATTTTGTCACTAGGAATTCTAATACTAGTAATCAAATTATCTGTATCTATCACAATACCTAAGAACGTAATAACAGTTTTAGGACCCTCTGTTTTACCTTCCGCTAAGGAAGCCAAAAGTGATAGATACTGGTTTGTTTTTTAAAAATCGAGCTTAAAATTCTCTTCAAACTAATTTCGTTAAGCTTTTACTGTCAAAGTCTTACGTTTTTATTACTTTTTGCAAAAACTGTAAGTCTCTTAGGTAAAATATATATTTCGTTTTTTCTATCTGTTAGATTTATTAAAGAATATGATACAAATAAAAACAACAATACAAATTGCAAGCGAACTATATAACAAATTCGTTTAAAAGTAAATTTTGTTTGCACATCATGCTTAGTGCTGTTTTATTACCATATTGTTAACATACATGTGGAAACAAAAACTTCATTGTATTTAAAGAATATTTTTTATCAATAAAAAAACATTCTTTTGTTACTCAAAATGTTGACAAAAAATTCATCAAGCTTTTACTGCGTCTTCGCAAATCAAACATTTTTGTTCAAAAGTATCTGATCATGAATAATCAAAGATGTTAAAAATTGCTTTTGGAAAGATGAATTATTCATCTTTTAGTATGTGTTCTTATAAATTTTGAAAACTATGCGTGACGGTATTTCGTTTTGCCGGAATAGGTTTAGATCGATATTCTATGCACTAGTAATTTAAGGAAATACCTGGTATTTTGTCAAACATAAACTGACAAAAACGATTCTTTCACAATAGGTCACAATAGGGTACAACGCTCACCTTAGCAACAATTACTTCGATTAGAGCCTCTATATCAAGCACAACAAAATATATTTGGAACACCATAAAGAGTATATCTTGCTTAAAAAGCTTACTATTGTTTATATACAATACGTACAGATCGCACCAAGATCATGACAACTCGTCCTCAAATCAAGTTATCCCAGTAAACCAAAGACAAGTCGCTGAAATTGAGGAGTACTCATTCCCAACTGAAGACAACTAGCTCATTATATTTTTTCTACATGTATCTGTAATACTACACACGTTTTTCCCTTTTTATTATTTCGAAGGACGATTTCTTCGGGGTTTTTTTTCTTTACTCTTTTTTATAATCTTCACATTACAAAACAAAAAAAAAAATATTTTTTTCATGTCATTTGTATTCCGCAAAAGCAGAATGCATTTTGTGATTGATATGTCCGGCGTCAGTCTGCCTGTCTGTTTGTCCGTCTGTGAACTTTTTATATTTTTGACTTTTTTCAAGAACCACTGAACCGATTTCAACCAAACTTTGCACAAAGCATCCTTAGATGAAACTAGTTCAAAGTTCCAGTTTTGTTAGATTTGAAGGGTCACGCCTCTGTTCAAATGGAAATAATTAAGAATTATTAAACATGTGTTGATATCTTAAAATAAAGCTCCTCAAAAACCAATTTGCCAGAGAGTCTGTATCTTGTTTGATGTAAACATATAGGGTTTGAGACAATTATATTAATTTAATAATAATAAACATATTGATTATTTTTTTATAATATATTTACGATATAATATATTGACATTAACAATGTACTTACTATTAAGTACATTGACCTGGAATCTGATCAGGATGTGAAAGTGCAAGACTTTTCCGAGACATTAACAAACTGTTAATCGGATTAAGGACAGTGAAAACAAAACCAGGATGTACATCTATTTAGAGGCGCCGATAAAGGAACAATTATTGAACATTACTAAAATTTATGTTAACATTATATTAACTTTTAAATAAGACTGTGACGTTAAATTAAAAACAGCAGAAATTTATAGTATATTATAAATTATTTTGTGAGTTTTTAGGATTTTATCATGATATATTATAAATCTTTTTAGTACAAACAATCATGGAATTTGTTTACTTGAATATTAATTTGTTTATTTTGTACGTAAATGAGTGTTATATATGTTATCATAAAAATATACTCGACGGCACTCTTGCCAGAGAGCCACTATACGATCCTCCATACGATCTGGACCTGTACCAAATAAACTATTGGAAAAGACGTTTGATTTGTCTTATTGGCTTACATCTACTAAGTCAATTTGGTGCCGTGACTGACCAGGATTGGAGAAGTGCTTTTAGACAGACCTTGTACAAACAAAAAGGTGAGATACTGTTTTCTTTTCTACCTATTTTATTTTAGCTGACCACTTTAATTAAGGTCTTCCGTTTCCAACGGAAGACCTTGTACTGATTCTGATGGTTCTTCTTCATTATTATTTTTCTTCTAGACGTTTTTAAATCCTCAATAACTTTTTTGTTTGTCATCTGATTTTATTCAAATTTTCACGGTATATTGTAAATTGAATTAGGTTTCAAAAGCACAAAACAAAATTGAAATCGCAATTTCCAGTTTTGAGTTATTCCCCTTTTTCTAAAATTTTAGGGGCGTTAGTTTCCAGACAAAGGCTCCGAAATGGTCCGTAGCAAATAATTTATAGTTAAAAATCTTTATTATTGACACTTTGGATATTGTCCTCTGATTTTTGGATTTTAGTTTCTTCCAATTATTCCACTCGAATTAATCAATCGAAATCTGTGTTTTAAAAATAGCAAAATTTTTCTCATGTTTTAGCTTCGTAAGTTTTTAATTTGAAATATTTCCTAAATACATATAGAACAAAAGTTGTGCATAATGTTAAGGACTTTCATTTGACACCAATAAAAAAGGGCTAGCACCTTAAATTAAGGGCCAGTAGCCCTCAAAAGATTTTGCTTAATAACTCAAAAATGGTTAGGATTTCGATATTACTGTCGCTGAAAAAGTTGTTTGTTGGGATCTCATAAAGGTCGTTACAATGTTATTTTGTAAGTGATTTGTGTAGTATGCGTGTAAAAAGCTATACATGTTAACATGTGCCTGCTTTCATTTGGCAAGTTAACGAGCGTCTTCTGCGCGTAAAACTGGCAAATAATTACCACAAAAAATATGATGGTTTATACAGGAGGCTTTAATTCATGAGAAAAAAAATTAGAACACATGCTTTTTTGTAGAAGTTAAAGTCATTGTCGTTTAGTTCTTATAGTGCACAATCCTTAAAGACGAGAATCGGAAAACAAAACATTCTTTTTCTTTTCTAGTAAAACACAAAATACTTATTGAAAAACAATTATATGCATTACATTTTAGTTATCATACTGCATGCATTTAAAATCCACCTTGAATCAGAGATGTGTATTATTACGTAAGCTATCCCTCGCCCACGGCCGAGAAAATCTGTCACCATGGTCGCGACTAGACTACCTAGCGGTCAGCGGTTATCTAATACACGAGAGTTGCGTCTCTCATATATGAGTTAATTTAGCTGCGAACTGAAGAATTATTTCAGTTTTGATTACACATAAAGGTTTATTCTTCAAGTGGATTAAACGATAGGGTGTCAATTAAGAAATCGTCCAGTTAATTATAATAAAAGCAATGCCATTCTCAATCTAATGCAATATCAGACATATATATCAATTGTGGGTTTTAAGTAAAAAAAGAATTTCTATTTGATAGAATTTTGTCATTAAATTGCAAACTTTTCAAATCTTCCTAGGTTCTTAGCTGTGCGTGTGTATGCGTTAAACCTTTATGTAATCTATCCTTCGCCCGCGGCCGAGGAAATCATCCACGGCTGCACTACCTAGCGGTAAACGGTTATCTAATACACAAGATTCACACCCGCACACTTACATGAATATGAACGTGTTTGAGTTTATATAGTCGTTAATACACTGTACACTGTTTTAAGTTTATGTTATAAAAGTTTGTTTATTTTGTATTTAGTTAAATTAAACATTGGAGAGTAAATTAAAAAGTCGTTCTGAAAATTAATAAAAGCGATATTACTCCAAATCGGAAATACTCGTTAGACATATTCGAATGGTTGGTTTGTAAGTCTTAAATGTTTTAAAAACTGTACAAATAATGTTTTCAATCAACAACAAGAAACAACAACACAAATATTAAAACCTTTAAATAATGATCATCCCTCGCACATGGCCGAGGAGATCCCGCGCAAGTGACCTCTACATGTACCTTATCACACGTGCATGTTTGGTATTTTGTACGAACGCAACTATTTTTATTATGTTTTAAACTATTATATATTGGTTTCAGATGAACAGATAAATTTATTTTACTCGTACAGTTGATTTAGCATTGATTTATACGACAGCGTACAAGGTAATTTAAAAAATCAAATTAAATTATAATCAAAGTAAACTTTCTCCGAGAGAATAACTGTTGATCCGATAAAGGAGAAAAAACTGACTTAAAGATAGGGATTTTGAATATTATTGCATCGTAGGGAGAAGTAATATTCATTTCTGTAAATAATGTTATTAAATTTTACGTTACATAGGGGTGTCTGTATATCAGGAGTAACATTTAGGCGCTCACTTATGCATAAATTCTCCCGATGATCTTTGATAGCTGATTATTATTTTAAATGTTCAAGTCTACTCGTATTATCAAATAATATCAGCCCTGAATAAATTTTCAGAGATGCCATCAAATTTGGCTATTTACCAAATTTTGACAGCACGAAACAAATTCAAACTTGCACATAGTCTTCAAAAAATTAGAAAGATTTATTTACAGAAGTAACGTGTTTTTTTATGCACGTTTTTACGTACATTTCCTTACATGAATCATGAGTACATGTAATATATAACAATCCATGCTACCCTGAAAAATTTAACTCGCCATTAAACTTCTCATTGTTTCAACCCCTGTCACACTGGAGCTGCGTCCTCACAGCGATCCCGCTGCGTAATTGAATAATGTAAAACGCCATGGTAAACGAACAAGAGTCTTCTACAGCGCCGTAACAACTCAACGGCATCTTCGTTCGCCGCGGTGGGATATCCTAGCCTAGAACATTTTAGAACGCCATGCGACGGCGCGCACATTGAACATGCACAAAGTACGCGCCGTGGCTCTGCGTTCCGATAAACACGCCGTAGAAGTGGAGTAAGGTCGCCATGACAGCGCTGTAAAGTCTCCAACAGCGCATGTGCACGCAGTCAGTGCGCAGAGCACGCTGTGGATGCGCGGTAAAAACTCCTAGCACGTCATGAGCGCTCGGCGGATACCCAGCAAGAGGGCAGTCAATCGCCAAGTAGAACTCTGTGGAAACGTATTTGGGAGCTCTGTAAGAACGCGTTTCTGAATTTTCCTTGCGATCCTACGGTGATTCCATGAATTTTACAACGCCGTGAACACGCCCCTGGGAACGCAACTTGTGTGACAGGGCCTTAAAGAGTTTTCAAAACAATTACACAAACTGTGTTCGACAAATAGTTTTCCTTAAACATGTTCTTCCTGTCTTTATACAGGCTTTCAATCACAGCACGTTTTTATAACAAAAGCAGAAGTGAAATTTTAATCTTTAGTCATTATAATCGTTTGACACCAAATCACATAAATTTTCATCTCGCAGCAACAACGGAAGACCTACTCGTGGCTTTGCCACGAGCTCTGCTCTAGTTGAAATTCTATTTTTTTTTTACAATTGAATTTTAAAGTCAAAATTTAAATGGCGAAAGTACCATCTTTTGGGGATGAGTTATCAAAAGCAAAAGATGATTTAACCAATCAAATGTCAGAAACTGAAATTTTGGATGATCAATGTAATGGGGGAATGAGTTCAAATTGCTTTCCGTCTACAAGTGGAAAAGGAAATGTAAGGAATGATGATGAGGATACAAATATTAAAGAATGGTTGAATTCTATTTTAAATCAGGTTAAATCAGTAACTGCTGCAATTGCTGTTCCTATTAATCAAGTTATTACAATATTCGAGGGGGATCCAGGAAAATTCAAACAATGGATAAAAGATATAGAAAAATATGCAAAAATGTCTGATATGAATAATGAAGATATTCCAAAAATAGCATATGTAACTTGTAAAGGGTCTGTGGGAGATTTTATTAAAAGATATTTGACAGAAATAGAAGCTTCGGGTGAATTACCTAGCTGGAATGATTTAAAACAGTTTTTAAAATATAGATTTGCTGAAATAACAGATTCACAGCATGCATTGGCAATCATGAGAAAGATGAGACAAAATTCCAATGTACAAATATTTGCTGAAAGAATTTTACAAGTTGCGGAAGATACATACACGTCTGAAATTTGGACCTTGAAATTATTCAAAAACAGTGGGTACACATTTTTACTGATGGGTTATCATTTGATTTTTTTGAGAATGAAAGTTTTGAGAGAAAATTCTAACACATTAGAAAATGCTGTACAAGTGGCAATGAGAGAGCAAAATTTGCGCAAACGTTTCGCATTAAGATCTCAAGATAAGGGGGGTGACATGTCCTTTAATCAAAATTCCACCAGTACAGTGGGAAATATTATTTTATTAAAATTCCCTGAAATTCAACCAAACATTTTTCGAAGAGAAGAACCAATGGAAATTGATCATTTTCGAAATCAACGATGTCACAGGTGTAGAAAAATTGGGCACAGAGCAAAATTTTGTCCTTTTCAAGTTTCAGCAAACAAATCAAATCCTAATCAACAAAGACCCAGGGTACATGTAAGTGAAATTTCAAATGATTTAGAACGGAAAAGGTGTCATTTACAGTGTTGGCATTGTGGAAAAATACGGTCATGTTCGGAGAAATTGTCCTGAAATGTATAAAGGGAGGAGGCCTTTTCGTTATCAAAGTGCATGCAAACCTCCGTACAATTCTTGGCGACATTCTAAACAACAGGAAAACTAAGGGTCTCTCTTCATAATGAAGCCGATGAAGAGAGAATAAACAAATGTGATAAAAAAAATTGCATAAAAAATTAGTTTAACTGGGAATCCAAGTTCTTGTCTTGTTAAATTTGGAAAAAATAAATTTAGGGCTTTAATTGATACTGGGGCTGAAGTATCACTAATTAGTAGAAAAATGTACAACAGTTTAAACTTTCCACCTAAAGTAAATAAAAATCAAAAACCTTATTTACAAGCGGCAAATGGTGAATCACTTTCAGTTGTAGGTAGAGTTAATCTTTCCTTTAAAATGAATGGGCTTCCACTGTCTCACAATTTTTATGTAACGGAAGGGCTTAATAGATGTGTCATTTTAGGAAGAGATTGGTTAAGAATGAATGGAGTCAGGATATACTTTGATTTAGGGTGTTTAAGAATTGGAAAAACATATGTTAAATTACAAGAAGATATTCATGTTTCATCTTTGGTGAGAATAAAAAAAAAACTTGTAATTATACCACAAACAGCAGTGGTCTGTCATGCAAAATTAAGCACAGGTTTTCAAAGAAAATATGGTGATATAATCGAGATTCAAAAAATTGATGAATGCATCAATGATGAACCAGGGTTATTTATAAAAGATTCAGTAGATAGAGTAAGGAAAACGCGTAAAGTTTCAATCTTAGTTGTTAATCGCTCTAACAAAGCATACGCGTTGAAACGAGGATTTGTTATAGGAAAAGCAAAATCTGCGAACAAAAGCAAGATAAATAATATTAAATTATCCAACAATAATTCCTGTCATTCGGAAGATTTTAAAGAGATTGACGTGCCGGAAGAATATAAATCTTGCGTTTTGGACATAGTTCAAGCCAATAAAGATTTATTTGCAAAGCATGATATTGAGTTGGGGCATACTGAAACTGATAAAATGAAAATTGAAACGGGAAATCAGCATCCTATTAAGAATAGACCGTATCGCACTCCGTTGAATAAAAGACAAACTATTGATAAAGCTATTGATGAAATGTTGGCTGCAAAAATAATCACTAGATCGCAGTCACCATGGTCATTTCCGTTAGTAGTTGTGGGAAAGAAAGATGGAACTCAGAGAATGTGTGTAGACTTCCGGTCATTAAATAAAATTGTTACACCTGCGTCATATCCGTTACCCCTCATTGATGATATTTTAAGTTTATTAGATAAATCTAAATATATTACAACACTTGATTTAAAGAGTGGGTATTGGCAAGTTCAGTAAGATGAAGAAAGTAAAGAAAAGACGGCTTTTGCCTGTCATAAAGGTTTGTTTCAGTTTAATAGAATGCCTTTTGGTTTAAGTAATGCGCCAGCAGTATTTCAGGAGTTAATGAACATTGTTTTACAGGGATGTGAGAAATTTGCGACCGCGTATCCTGATGATGTTCTTATATTTTCAAAAACCGCCATAGAACATCAAAAGCACATTCAGGGGATATTTCGTCGAATTCGTGAACATGGTCTCAAGTTAAAATTAAAGAAATGTAAGTTTTTCCAACAGAAAACAGCATATTTAGGTTTTGTAATAAGTTCAGAAGGTGTTAAACAAGATCAAAAGAAGGTACAAGCTATTCAAACACTACGAGCACCAGGTACAGTGAGAGGTGTGAGGTTTTATTGGTATGTGTAGTTATTATCGTCGTTTTATACCAAACTTTTCTAAGATTGCCGAACCACTGATAGATCTTACACGTAGGTATTCCCGATTCAAATGGACAGAACAATGTCAACTTGCTTTTGATTTTCTTAAAGAAAGTTTAACAGTAGTACCTTTACTCGCATACCCCGATGTCAACAAACCGTATGTATTGTATACTGATGCTAGTGGCAATTGTATTGGGGCTTGCTTAACACAGAAAACAGATGAGGGAGAGGAGAAACCTATTTATCATCTTTCCCACAAACTTAGTAAGCACACGAAAAATGGTCCACAATAGAACGCGAAGCATATGCAATACACTATGCACTTCAAAAACTTGATCATTATTTGCATAATGCCACTTTTACTATTAAAACTGACCACAAACCTTTAAAATATATATTTGATGCTCCTATGCAAAACAAGAAAATACAACTTTGGGCATTAAGTCTTGCTGGATACAATTGTAAGGTTGAGTATATTGAAGGTAGGTATAACTGTTGTGCAGACCTGCTTTCGAGACTTCCATCTAATACCCCGGATAATAAAGAAGGTAAGGATGAAAATGAACCGGATGTTAATGATAACACATTTGAAGCCAGTGCAATAAATTCCAACCGTATTGAATCTAAGGTATTTGCTAACGCTGATTTCAAGGTACATGATGATTTGATTAAGCCATTTTTAGATTTACCAGAACATATCAATGTTCAAGAATTACAAAAATCAGATGAACAAATTGTTAAATTAAAAGAAAGAATTGAAAAAGGAAAAGCTACTCGATTTGAAGAACAAATGTTTTTAGAGATTGAAGGACTCTTATATTATTTGGCATACGAAGATTCCGAATCTCCAAGACTACGGTTATATGTTCCTGAGGAATTAGAAGAAATTGCTTTAAAACAATATCATGACAACTTAGGACATATGGCAGTAGACAAAACTTATGATGCAATAAGACAAAAGTATTATATTCCGAATTTATACAAAAAGTTAATTCGTTACATTGAGCAATGTGTAAATTGTCAAACTAGAAGATCCAGAAAAAGTCACCACCGGTACAAGAAACGGAAATTCCTCCTTATCCTTTTGCTAAGATTGCACATGACCTGTCAGGGCCTTACCCAACCACTCTCTCCGGAAATAAATACATTGTATCCTTGATAGATATTCACTCAGGTTGGCCGGAAGCATTTTGTGTAGCTGACAAATCAGCAGATAATATAGTTCACATAATTTTGGATGAGATATATCCTCGTAATGGATGTCCTTTACAACTTTTGACAGATAATGGTACGGAAAATGTTAATAAAAAATGAAAGACACCCTCCGGGAATTAAACATTCATCATATTACTACCTCTTATTACAATCCACAGGGTAATGGTAAGGTAGAAAGGTTTCACAGAACTCTTCATGATGTTATGGCTAAAAAGGTACAAGAAGACGTACAAACTTGGGATCTTTATCTAAATCAAACTTTGGCCGCCATCAGGTTTCATGTAAATATGTCTACTAAATACTCTCCATTTTTCCTGTTGTACAATAGAGATGTAGTTTTACCTTTAGATACTATATTAAAACCACGAAGAAGGTACATGGGAGAAAATCAGAATCAGGTTGCATTACAACAACAACATAAATCATTTGTTCAAGTTCATAGAAATCTGAAAGAAGCTAAACGTAAGCAGAAAATACAAGCTGATAAAGGAAGTAAGGAAGAAATTTTTTATGTTGGTGATCCTGTCTATTTAAAAAAATCATCGCAGAACAGGTAAGCTTGATAAACGATGGGTACCATATTACCGCATAATTGAACAAACAGGACCGGTAAGTTTTATAGTTAAAAACCAACTTAATGGTACCACAACTAAAGCACATGCTAGGCACCATCATGCTAAATTAGACGAATGGGAAATACCACAAAATTTGGGGGGACGAGTTTTAAGACAAACACAGTATGTAGTTCCACCGGAAAATGTGTCCGAAGAAGAAAATTCGGACGATGAAGGAGAAACATCTTTACAGAGACTGGTAAGTCAAAAGTGAGTTGAACGCGATAATTCTTCGGATGAGGACGATATTCCGTTGCAAGAACTTAGAAGAAGAATTCGCGCTCGTGCTTTAAACAACCACGCGGATAATGAAAATACACTAGAAAATCAAAATAATAATGAACCTTTAACGTTAGCTAATATAAATGAACGAGATTTACAATCCGAAATGGAATATGAGTCAGACTCTTGATAAAGACCGACAGTCGACTGCTTCTGACTCCGAAGACAAGCAAAATAGGTTTGATGTAAATGCTGAAATAAGAGATTCACCAGAACAATTAGAAATAGAACAGAAAATGGAAATTGATGAAGTAAAGAATGTTCATGATAACCACATTTTGAAAATAGGCTTCAATAATAAAGTAAAACCACCTATAAACCAAGAACGAGTATTAATAAATTAAATAAGGGATGTATGGAAAACATGAAACAAAGGTTTAAGCCAGAAGGAAAATTAAGAAAGTCTCAGAACCATAAAGTGTGTAATGGGGATACAAGTGATAAACTGTTAAACAATTGATTAAGATGATGGGGAAAATGTTACAAGTATAAGCATTTTTTTAAATTATAGAACAAATTTTGTTGTGGTCTTTTTATAAAGATCCGCTAATAAAGAATGTATCATACAATTATTTTTAGGGAAAAAACAAGATATTAACAAACACTGTAAAATCCTCATTGAACCTAATCAAAATGATCCAAGAATAACTTATTTAAGTGATGGAAAATGGTTAATTATCTCATCAAAAGTAATATCGTTTGTCATTAGGTGTAATACAAAAGTTAAACAATATAGCATTAAATCTCCAGTTGATATTTTAACGTTAAGACAGGGATGCACTGCGTTCCATGGTTCATTGGTATTAACTCCATTTTATAATAAGGAAAGTACGTTTGATCTTTCACCTTCATTTGATAAATTTGTAAAAAACTTTCATTTTAAAAGAATTGATTTGTGGAACTCTTTTAATAAACATTTTCCAAAGGTTCAAAAGGTATCATTACCTGAGAAATTAAAATCGATTAAAGAAATTCCTATTCGAAATTTGATAAATGAAATGTCGCTTGAGAAAATTAAGTCTATGCCTCATGAAGAATGGTTACAATCGCCTTTGTTCTATTTAGCAATATGTTTGGCTCTTTTCTGTTTGATTTGTATTATTATCAAATTTCGAAAAACCATAAGTAAACGATGCAAAACAACTAAAAATAAGTGGTCAGTTAAGTTTAAGGGTAGAGAGAATTCCATGTCTAAACCACCTTATGAGTCGGCCTCCATAGACGAGTATACAGAACTTTACGCCAAGGACTGGGGAGATGTGTCTACACTGGGACCAGAAGTTAAACTTCTACAACAGTATATCCAAGAGAAAAAGGACATTATAAACAATTTAGGACAACATTGTGGGTCGGATCGGAATTCAAGAACACAGGATCCATTGATGGCCTGTACTATTAAAGGCGATACTACCGCTTGGAGTGACGACAAATACGACCCGTCATCGACAAAATCTCCGGGATTGTATCCATTACAGGAATTGAAGAAATAACTTTCAATGTGAACAATTTACAAATATATACAAATCTTACGTCAATATCTGGCACGGAAACAACACCTACATGATGGAATAAGACAATATTTCATACGATACATCCATGGGAAATGAAGAAAGTGAAACAGTGTATATCCGTATTTAAATGTATTATAACTGTGTAATCCAAAAGTGAGTTTTATTCCTTCTCATCATATGTAGGAAGGATTAATATAATTTGCTTCCTATTAGTGTAATCTATAATAATATAATTGTCTTATTTTCATTCAGAATTTCTTTTCGAAATTTCTTATTACATGGGGACGAATGTAAACATATAGGGTTGAGACAATTATATATACAATTATAATAAGTGTGATGTATGTTATCATAAAAATATACTCGACGGCACTCTTGCAAGAGAGCCACTATACGATCCTCCATACGATTTGGACCTGTACCAAATAAACTATTGGAAAAGACGTGTGATTTGTCTTATTGGCTTACATTGAGAACATCCTCAGATAGTGTTGATTCCACTTCGTTCAAAACAAGATCCCTGGAGGTGGGGTGAAGCCACCATGGGTGTCGAATTTTTACATAGAGGTATATAGCGAAAACAAAATCTTTAAACATCTTCTTCCCTTAATACAATTACTGATAATCAGGGTTGGCAAAAAGCGGGAAATACTTATATTTCCTATAATAATCGGAGATTCTGGAATTTCTCGGATATTGCTGGTATTTTCCAGTATATACTTGAAATTAAATACAACATCATGTAAGCACTGTGATTTCATCAATATTCATTGAATACAAAATTTCGTGGATTTTGATTTATTGTTTATCGACGGAATTAATATTGAAAGGATTATTTACGACAAATTTACGCATTATTGAAACTGCATTTTTCAATTTATCCATGAAAATTGATGCCAACGAATAATTATGAAACCATATAATACGTCATAAAAATATTTATTAAAACTGAATATCAATAAATACTACTCCTTGTTAGCTAAAACGTTTTATCACTTGTAAGGTATGTAGGGATCCACACGGTTGTAAGAATAGAAAAAAAGGTTTATTTCTGGTTTCTTTTATATACAAATATAATAAAAATGACTAACAAAAGTGTAAAAAATAATGTGTGACTGTGTCACTTGCCAATTATGCAAAATACATTGAAGAAGCTAATTATAATAGAAAAATCATTTCAGGATTTAAGCTTTTTTTGTTTTCAAATAATTCGTTATCTGCATAAATCAAAACTTCGGGATGACAAAGCTTGCCAAAAACTTGTGTTCTAGCTGCTACATAGGAATCTTTTTGGGATATTTAACAAAGTGAATTTAAGATTCATAAATCAGACAATAAAATGACAAAACATGCTGATCTATGTTTTATGCTTACTGTTTTTATCTTATTGTCTTAATACATGCTTAACATTGAACAAATGAAACATTAAAAAACTTTTTTTTCAATCCCAGTAAATCCCAGATTATTAAAAATCAGTAACATTTCTGGTTTGTACTTCTGGTGATTCCCAACACTGGTTTTTCCAGGCTACCCTGCTCATATTGGGCTCTTGTAATTGATCAATTGGGTTTTCTACTAATCTTCCAAAAGTTTACCTACTGTACTCATTCCCAAAATTCCATTTTGTCCCCTTTTTTTCTTGATTTGATCATTAATTGCAATGAAATGTTTTATTACAAAAATATTATAAACCCTCCTTAATTTGTTTTTTATCTTATTTTAAATTGAACTAACTTATAATATCAATAATCGAAGCAAGATTTCTTCTTCTTTTTTCAAAAATAAAGTCCGTCGACAACAACTTCTTCAAACACTAATGCATTATTGCCATTATTAGCATTCGAGTCGTCTGTGATGTAGTTCAGTTGAACTATCTTCAGAGTGACGTATCTTCCATAACAAGATGGTCTGCATTCAACGACAATTATATCCCCCGTCTCACTGGGCCCTGGGTATGTGCCACAAGTAGTCATCTCTGACCAGACAGACGAGTTTCCCACCCTTATCTCCACACTGTGAATCCACCGACCTGTAACATGTGTAGACGTTTCATATCCGACATTGAGCCATTTTGCTAGGTTACATGTAACAATAAACTCAAGTTTCAAAGAAGTTAATATTTTGTTTTGCTTTAAGAAGTCATTTCTACAACCTCCCATGGACATTTGTTTTTCATTGTGATTTTACAATTGACATGTATAAAGGAAATACTAAATGAAAGCTTATATCACCGGAACAAACCTACCATGGTCATCGGCGCGGTTATACATAACCACATCCCTAATGATACTAAATTTTTCAAGGTCGATCGTCACCCAGGGATACGGTTCATAATATGTGTGAAATTTTCCAGGTGAATTTTTTATCCCATCTACAAGGTAGATGAGTTTGTGGCCAGCATTTGGATAGTAATCTTCATAATTTGAACTGGCAGTGACAGGCTTATTCAAAGACAGGATTTCTGCTAATATATTATGATACAAAAACAGTAATATTTTGCTTTACTCGAAATAATACCTGAAACGAAAAATTAATGTATTCATTCATTAATCAAAATGACCCCCAATGTGAAGTGAGTTAAAAGAGACAAAACATGACATTCGATTAATCTTGATGAATATATATGATATTCTTTTTGTTTGTAATTCGCTATTTCATTGGCAAAAATTTCAATTTTGATGGGTACATATAAAGTCTCAACGTCTTATTATTGTTAGTTCATAGTGGTATTCTTAACGAAAATTATATAAAAGAAGTATTTATTTCTTTTTCATATAAAAGTTAAAACACGAAAACAAATATGCTACATTAAATGAATCATGACTAACCTGCTCTGCTACGATATTCCCAATCGCCTCCAATATAACTTCCATTTCTATCAATATGTGTCAAAAAAGTCCTCAATAACTTACAAGATGAATGCTGAGAGCTAAACAGATATCCAAAACATACAGAAACGCTTTGAGAACACGCCAGTGTACACGAAGCAAAGCTTAGATTAGGTACAGACATTATATAATTCCATGCAGGCGTCGGAACAACTCCGTCGAAGACCGCGTCTCTTTCGTAACGTACGTTAACATTACAAGAACCTTCTATGGAATTCCAAAATTCAGTGTTCAGAACAATAACAGTCCACAGAGCCGTATACGGTAAAAGTACTGGTATATTCATGTTTAAGTCAGAGCAAAATAAGATCTTTACGTGTCTAAATCTTTTCTAGAAAATTACAGATATGTAATGTTTTCAAACTAATGACCTTTTCATGTTTTGTAGGAGAAGTTGCTCAATCAAAAGTCATCAAGCTTTTTACTGTGTCTTCTCAAATCAAACCAATGTCTTCAAAAGTATCTGATCATGAATAATCAAAGATGTTGTACATTGCTTTTGTAGAAATGAATTGTTCTGTAGTTCATCTATTAAATATGTGTTTTTATAACTTTTGAAAACTATGTGTTTATATAACTTTTGAAAACTATGTGTGACAATTCGTTTGCCTGAATAGGTTTAGATCCATAATCTATACATTAGTTATTTGAGGAAATGCCTTTTTTCAAATTACAGTATTGATTCGCAATAACTTACCTATATAAGTATTTCTGAACCATTTATTCAAGGATTAAAGCTTTAGAACGAAGGCAAATTGTACCAATGTTTTATTTACCAAAGCAACTGGTCTTTGAAAACAAAAGCAAACAAATCTTTAAAAATCAGCACGAACTTATTTTTAAGGGGATGATTGTGTGTCGTTTTTATAATTATTATACATGTATTAATAACTGGTACTTTTTTTCCAAATCTAAAAGGTTACTTATATGATTAGAATCTCAATACTTAGTAAAATCCTTCCTTAATCCCACCATTTTATACTGAAGTATTTTTTGTAATTCTTCCAACAATATAATGGCTACAGAATTATAAATATATCAAAGCTAGCGGTCCATTAAAAATTATTAACAATAAATCTCGTAAATGCGTGGATTCACGCGCGGGGATGGGAAGAAAACATTCAATAATCTTTATCTGCAATTTATTTAAGTGCTTAATTGTGTTAGTCAGCTAAATTTGAACTAAAAACAGGAACAAAAATATATACATTAAAATAAATAAGCAGATAACAAGAATAAATCAAGCCTGGTTTTTCGTGGTTGTAAAAGTTAATGTTGATAAAATCAACAAAAACTTAGATATTCCTTTTTTCTATGTGCTTGGAATTTGTTTTTTGTTAAATTGAAATGACATCTGAACAAATTGCATGTTATTTAATTTCTTGAAAAGTCCTTGTCTCTGGCAATTTATTCTCAGTAATTATCAGCAATTCTCAGTACTACCATTAAAATCTTAGTAAATATCAGTAATTATTAGATCTTACAGCAAAGGAATCAATAAATAACAGTAAATATTAGAACCAACAGCAATTATCAGTAACAACAGTAAAATTATCAGTAAATATTAGCAATATTCAGCAATAACACTACAATATCCGTACATGCAGTACAGTTAAGGCGGCTAATAAAAATATCGGCAAATTTTTGTGATGAAAACACATGTACTTTAGTTCAACTGGCATGTACTTTATAAAATCAATTACAGTCACTCAAATGCAATATATTTCTAAAATACATATAAAACAGTACAATATTTTATGTTAATAGTTGTCACATAATTTTGGCCGTCGCATGGTAAAAGCAGATGTATTTGTGGTTTTGAGGTCATGTAAAAAATTCATTATTGCAAGGGCATAATCATGTCAAAAATCACAACTGAATTATAAAATAACTTGATGTTATGTCGTAGACTTTGAAAAACGTTTCGAACTTTGTAAGATAAGATTATTTGTTAGTAGAAACCGTAATATATAATGCATATTTTAAATAATAGTGATGGTCACAGGGTTAGTTTCATTTGATAAAAATTATTAATTTTAATTATAAGATTTTACAAGGATCGTAGAAGTTTTAAGTTACATAGAATATTTCAAATTCACATGTAGAAGTTTGTAGGGATCAGTTAAGCGTATGCCTTTAAGTGATTTATTTAGGTACTCAGCGATAAGATATACGATATTTTGCACAAAACCGAGGTTGCATGCTTTTAACCAAATGAAAATTAGACTATTTAGGCAGCAGTCGACTAATAATAATGTTAAACAAAATATTCATTTATAATTTTTCGTTAATCTATAACATTTACTTTTCTTTGCTAGAAAACTGCTTGATAGCCTTCAATGACTCATCTTAATGCGTCCTTTTTAAGCATATGACGTCATATTTTGTAATACAGCGAGAACAACATCTCGCTTATTTTTCAGTGTGTACGATATAACGGACATCAAAATTGTTAGTAGTAGCATTTGTTGTTTTCAATAAAAAGATAAGCATAAATTAATTTTGCTAATAAATAAATTAATAAGTACTTTTGAGGTTTGTTGTTTTCAATTAAATGTAATGTTGCTAATAAATAAATTAATAAGTACTTTTGAGGTCATATATTGTACTTTAGAGGTTGCTTTTGAGGTAATATACTGTGATGTCATAATGCACATTTCCCGTACTTATTGTCTGAACGGATTTTATTGACAGCCTGAACTTATCTGTGCTGCGCAATAACAGTAAATGACACTTTCAGTATTTTTTCAGCCAAAAGTAATAGATACTTTTTTTCCAAAAAAATCGGGCTCAATGTTCTCTTCAAACAAATTTCGTCAAGCTTTTATTGTCAACGTCTTACGTTTTTATTACTTTTTGCAAAAATTGTAAGCTTTTTAGGTTGATATTTTTTTTTCTATCTGTAAGATTTATCAAAGAATATGATACAAATAAACACAACAATACAAATTGCAAGCGAACTATAAAACAAATTCTTTTAAAAGTCGATTTTGATTGCACATCATGCTAAGTGTTGTTTTATTACCATATTGTTAACATATTCATGCATAAACAAAACGTCACCGTATTTAGAAAATATTTTTTTTCATTTAATAACCATTCTTTCGTTATTCAAAATGTTGGATTGTGTACAAAAAAGTCATTAAGCTTTTTGCTGCGTCTTCACAAATCAAACATTTCTGTTCAAAAATATCTGATCATGAATAATTAAAGATGTTGAAATTGCTTTTAGAAAGATGAACTGTTCTGTGGTTCATCTATTAAATACGTTTTCTTTTAACTTAAAAAAAACTATGCCTGACGGTTATTCGTTTTGCCGCAATAGGTTTAGATCGATATTCTATACACTAGTAATTAAAGAAAATGCCTGGTATTTTGACAAATATCAACTAATAAAAACGATTTTTCCCAATAGGTCGCAATAGGATACAACGCTCACCTTAGCAATAATTACTTCGATTACAGCCTCTATATCAAGCACAACAAAATATATCTGGAACACAATAAAGAGCATATCTTGCTTAAAAAGCTTACTATTGTTTATATACAATACGAACAGATCGCACTAAGATCATGACAACTCGTCCTCAAATCAAGTTATCCCAGTTAACCAAAGACAAGTCGCTGAAATTGAGGAGTACTCATTCCCAGCTGAAGACAACTAGTTCATTCTATTTTTTTTTATTTGTAATACAACACACGTTTTTCTTTTTTTATTATTTCGAAGAACAATTTTTAGGGGTTCTTTTTCTTTACTCTTTTTTATATTCTTCACATTTACCAAAAAAAAAATGAATTTTTTAAAATTTTATTTGTATTCCGCAAAAGCAGAATGCATTTTGTGATTGATTTTACCGGCGTCAGTCTGCCTGTCTGTTTATCCGTCTGTGAACTTTTTATAATTTTACTTTTTTCAAGAACCACTGAACCGATTTCAACCAAACTTTGCACAAAGCATCCTTAGATGAAATAAGTTCAAAGTTCCAGTTTTGTTAGATTTGAAGGGTCACGCCTCTGTTCAAAGGGAAATAATTAAGAATTATAAAACATGTGTTGATATCTTAAAATAAAGCTCCTCAAAAACCAATTTGCCAGAAAGTCTGTATCTTGTTTGAGAACATCTTCAGATAGTGTTGATTCCACTTCGTTCAAAACAAGATCCCCGGAGGTGGGGTGGAGCCACCATGGGTGTCGATTTTTTTCATAGAGGTATATAGTGAAAACAAAATCTTTAAACATCTTCTTCTCTTAATACAATTAACTGATAATCAGGGTTGGCAAAAAGCGGGAAATACTTATATTTCCTATTATAATCGGAAATTCTGGAATTTCTCGAATATTGCTGGTATTTTCCAGTATTTACTTGAAAATAAAGTACAACGTGGATTTTGATTTATTGTTTATCGACTGAATTAATATTGAAAGGATAATTTACGACAAATTTACGCATTATTGAAACTGCATTTTTCACTTATTCCATGAAAATTGATGCCCACGAATAATTATGAAACCATATAATACGTCATAAAAATATTTATTAAAACTGAATATCAATAAATACTACTCCTTGTTAGCTAAAACGTTTTAATACTTGTAAGGTATGTAGGTGTCCACACGGTTGTAAGAAGATTTATTTTTGGTTTCTTTTATATACAAATTAAAAAAAAATGACCAACAAAAGTGTGAAAAATAATGTGTGACTGTGTCACTTGTCAATTATGCAAAATACATTGAAGAAGCTAATTATAATAGAAAAATCATTTCAGGATTTAAGCTTTTTTGTGTTCAAGTAATGCATAAATCAAAACTTCGGGATGACAAAGCTGGCCGAAAACATGTGTTCTAGCTGCTACACAGGAATCTTTTTGGAATATTTAACAAAGTGAATTTAAGATTCATAAATCAGACAATAAAATGACAAAACATGCTGATCTGTGTTTTATGCTTACTGTTTTTATCTTATTGTCTTAATACATGCTTAACATTGAACAAATGAAACAAATTAAAAGACTTTTTTTTCTTTCCCGGCAATTCCCAGATTAGTAAAAATCAGTAGCATTTCTGGTTTGTACTACTAGTGATTCCAAACTCTGGTATTTCCAGGCTACCCTGCTCATATTGGGCTCTTGTAATTGATCATTGGGTTTTCTACTAATCTTCCCAAAGTTTACCTACTGTACTCATTCCCAAAATGCCATTGTCCCCTATTTTTCTTGATTTGATCATTAATCGCAATGAAATTTTTTATTACAAAAATAATATGTATTACGGTGCGATCGTTGGGGCGAGCGCAGCATGTGATAAAATAATAAATATTATGATAAAACAATAAAAAGCGACGTAAAGTAAATAAATTTAAATGCAGAATAAAATAAACATGCCAAATTTTTCCAGAAAATTTTCATTATTCATAATTCATAAGATTTTGTTATTTATTTAAATATAGAATTTATCTCAAATAAAATGTTGTCGAATAATAAAAATTTTAACATAATGCACAATGCAGACATTTTTATTAAACTTACATAAAAAATTGACTTATCACAGATAAAAAAAAAATCAAATTTACGTATAAAAAAAAATTTGCTGATCATATGCTCATATATGATCATATTTGCTGGAAAATGGATCCCCCGGGAGCATGTAATAAATTGAATGAAAATAAAGACACTATTGAGCAGCTAAAGAGCTAAAGGCATACTATGTACTCCCAATTGTTCACGCGGATTAGAATTTTCCTGATTTTGAGAATTTCTTTTTCTCTTTTTGCTTGCGAAGATTTTTCAAATGATGTTGCCAGCCCCCCCCCCCCCCTTTATAAACATTCCTGGAAATTACTGTAAATATACTGAATAAAATAAATGTGAGCATTTGTCCTAATGAGAGCAAGTTACAGCTGTTTCCTATCTCTGAGGAAATGTCCCGATTCGTTAGCTCTGCAAGATTTTGAGAAGAGTTTTTTGTATTTATATTTCAGCAGATTTACAATAACTACTTAGAGTAAAACCCCCTTATTGTGATGTCAAAATTCACGTCCATCAAGTGTCGTCTGTCTCTTTGAAAACACCCTCGAAAAAAAAACTACGCGAAATATACTGTTTTGTTTACTTAAAAGCATTATGTTCTTGAAATTACATAATTTTTCTGTTTCTCAAAAGTTTTACTTTGATTCTCCCGAGATGGTATCCAGTCTAGTGAGATCAACCGACATTGAGGAATTGCATTGTGGGTCGAAATTAACTGACGCCGAAAAATTCTGTCGGATCAATGTGTAAGAAATCAATCATGACGTCACACCGTTAGTCTTATGTAATGGCATTTGCGTTGTGTCAGCAGTATATTTACAATGCATGTACATAGTCTTTTATCTTGTTCTCGTTTGAGTGTGAAATGGAAAACCATAATTACAGGGAAGTACTGGGACGATTAAAACAAGGCATTACTGGTCCGATTTACTAACGCCAAAAAAATCTGTTGAATGAATGTGCAAATAATCCGAATTTTCTATTCACACACGCCTTGCCGGTAGAGCTCGCTTCGCGCCAGCGCTGCTATTATAAACCCTCCGTTATTTGTTTTCTATCTTATTTTAAATTGAACTAATAATCGAAGCAATATTTCTTCTTCTTTTTTCAAAAAAAAAGTCCGTCGACAACAACTTCTTCAAACACTAATGCATTGTTGCCATTTCTAGCATTCGAGTCATCTGTGATATAGTTCAGTTGAACTATCTTCAGAGTGACGTATCTTCCATAACGTGATGGCATGCATTCAACGGTAATTATATCCCCCGTCTTACTGGGTCCTGGGTATGTGCCACAAGTAGTTATCTCTGACCAGACAGACGAGTTTCCCACCCTTATCTCCACACTGTGAATCCACCGACCTGTAACATGTGTAGACGTTTCATATCCGACATTGAGCCATTTTGCTAGGTTACATGTAACAATAAACTCAAGTTTCAAAGAAGTTAATATTTTGTTTTGCGTAAAGAAGTCATTTCTATAACCTCCCATGGACATTTGTTTTTCATTGTGATTTTACAATTGACATGTATTAAAGGAAATACTAAATGAAAGCTTATATCACTGGAACAAACCTACCATGGTCATCGGCGCGGTTATACATAACCACATCCCTATTGATACTAAATTATTTTTGAAGGTCGATCGTCACCCAGGGATACGGTTCATAATATGTGTGAAATTTTCCAGGTGAATTTTTTATCCCATCTACAAGGTAAATGAGCTTGTGGACAGCATTTGGATAGTAATCTTCATAATTTGAACTGGCAGTGACAGGCTTATTCAAAGACAGGATTTCTGCTAATATATAATGATACAAAAAACAGTTATATTTTGCTTTACTCGTAATAATACCTGAAATGAAAAATTAATGTATTCATTCATTAATCAAAATGACCCCCAATGTGAAGTGAGTTAAAAGAGACCAAAAATATCCATCAATACATGACATTCGATTAAACTTGATGAATATGTATGATATTCTTTTTTGTTTGTAATTCGCTATTTCATTGGCTAAAAATTTCAATTTTGATGTGTACATATAAAGTCTCAACGTCTTATTATTGTTAGTTCATAGTGTTATTCTTAACGAAAATTATATAAAAGAAGTATTTATTTCTTTTTCATATAAAAGTTAAAACACGAAAACAAATATGCTACATTAAATGAATCATGACTAACCTGCTCTGCTACGATATTCCCAATCGCCTCCAAAATAACTTCCATTTCTATCAATATGTGTCAAAAAAGTCCTCAAGAACTTGCAAGATGAATGCTGAGGGCTAAACAGATATCCAGAACATACAGAAACGCTTTGAAAACACGCCAGTGTACACAAAGCAAAGCTTAGATTAGGGAAAGAGTTTATATAATACCATGCAGGCGTCGGAACAACTCCGTCGAAGACCGCGTCTCTCTCGTAACGTACGTTTACATTACAAGAACCGTCTATGTAATTCCAAAAATCGGTGGTCAGAACAAACACAATCCACAAAGCCGTATACGGTAAAAGTACTGGTATCTTCATGTTTAAGTCAAAGCAAAATAAGATCTTTACGTATCTAATTCTTTCTAGAATCTTACAGGTATGTAATGTTTTCAAGCTAATGACCTTTTCATGTTTTGTAGGAGAAGTTGATCAATCAAAACTCATTTAGCTTTTTACTGCGTCTTCCCAAATCAAACAATTTTCTCTAAAAGTATTTGAATAAATGAATAATAAAGGATTTTTAATTTTGCTTTCGTAAAAACGAACTGTTCTGTAGTTCATCAATGAAATGTGTGTTTTGATATTTTAAGTGCTTTCTTTAAATATTTTTTACAGTATCGATTCGCAATAACTTATCTACATAAGTATTTCTGAACCATTCATTCAAAGATTAAAGCTTTGGTCACTAAGGGAATGATCCACGTTTAATACACCCGACTCAAAAACAGGGATGTCACGTGTTATTAAAATTGGGTCGATGAGTGTGCTCGTGTTTTGTGCGACTCTTGTCGGTTCGGTGATTGTGTTTTCTAAAAAGTGGCTAGAGAGTAAATCAAAGACTAAGTGAGTGTGTGGGATATTTAGAAAATCAACATTTAGATCACCAACTAAAATAATTTTATCAGAATCATCAGATGCTTTTTCCGTGGACCAGGATAAATTTCTCCAGAAGGTATTATCGCTATTTGGGGGCCGATATGTACAACAAAGTAAAATATTGCAGGTAGGGTCACTTATTTTAATCCATATACACTCAATGTTTGTTGGTTCTAGATCAGTACGTCTTTTCACTCGTAATGAGTTTGATACATATATGATAATGCCCCCACCAAAACTGTTCCTGTCTTTGCGAAAAATTGTATTAAAACCATCAATAAGCAAATTTTGGTCTGTAATGCATGAGTCTAAGGGAAATTCTGTAAAACATAAAACATCAAAATCTGTAACTAAACTCAATAAACTATCTATTTTGTTTCTGATGCTTCGAATATTTAGAAGAAAAATATCTAATGTGTATTGTGTTCCAGTATTAGGTCCTGGATTTGTCTCAACATCCCCTGAAAGAATTAATAACATGAAAAGAATTTGAAAATAATAGCCAATAAACACAGAGTATTGAGTTAAACAACTTAAGCATATTTTACACAGGTTACCACAATGGCAAAAGTTTCGTTGTAAAAAGACTAATAATTCTCTTATTAAGAAAATTTTTATATTCAACAATCTTTGAGTACACCTTATACGATAATAAAATAATCCAATCGCGGCTCGGTATTGTTCAATTGAGTTACCCGCCATTAAATGCATGTTGATGAATGATATCACTTCTAAGAGAGAGCACCGAGATTAGAATGCCAGTTGTGAATGACATGCTAAGATCCATGACCTTGGCTGCGTAACAACAAAACAAGAATAAAAACAGTAAACAGTGAGACGAAAGTAAATGCGCAAGCACATTGCTGCATGAAAAACCAAAAGAACAATGAAACAAAAACAAAAAGTGCAGAAAAAACATAGTGACGTTAAAATAATTGAGGTGTTGATCAAAAGATCAATGGTTTGGAAGTCGGAAAAAGGGATAAATAAACAAAGCTGCTATGAACACAAACGAAATTGCAGCAATAATTATTATCTATAACCCAATTGTGTCATTTAAGACAAAATATTAACATTATACAATAAACATGTATTTTCAATGGTATGGAATAGTTATTATTTATAACCCAATTGTAGTCATTTAAGACAAAATATTATCACTATATAATAAACATATATTTTCAATAGAATGGAATACTACACTGAGTTTAGATATGAGCTAGTTCGTGGTCAGATGACATCGGCGCAATCTTAGTAAAGATTAATAGTCAAATTCTGTTCTCGGGATGTCAATGAAGGAGCGGATCATATGTTTAGGTCCATTTTCTTCAAATCGCGGAAAAAAAGCGGCCGTCATTCGTCCAGAATGAATGAATTGGTCCTCCGCGTTTTGCCTTGGGAAGATCTTGAATAAGGCTTTGGCGAAAGCACGTAAGATCCTCTGTGAGGAATATAGAAGTGTTTTTCAGTTACCATTTTTTGGAAAACACTTTGTTCTTCACCTTCCAGTTTTTGAAACGGCATATGATTTGGATGTTACCGTTTCTATTCGGCTTGCTTATGGGGTGCGAACGAAATATATCCTCTTCAGTCAATTGGATCCCTAGTTTGTCCTTGCACAGGTCGATGATCATACAATCAGTGTCAAGGGTTCCAGTATGTACGGGACAGTTATGAAAACGTAGCGAGTTACGTCGACAGTACTGTTCTAGGTCATCTACTGACTCCTCCAAACACCATATTTGTTTCTGAAGATCTGTTTTTGTTTCCTCAGCCTTTTCTACTGATTTCTTAAGATCAGTGATTTCTTTAGCTTGTTCCTGAATAGTGGAGTTAAGCTTTTGAAAAACAGATTGCACTGCCATTTCTATAGAGGGAGCGATTGCAGTTGCCAACACGGGTACAAGTTGTTCTATGAAGATTTGGTCACACATAGATTTAAAGATGAGTTCTGGTAAACTGTAGGTTTGACCCTCAGCATGAATGATGGGTTTCTGTACATAAGAGTTGGCAGTTTGTAATTTTGATGCACTAACGGGCTGAGCTGCTGAGGATCGTACAGGCTGCTCTGAGGGGGGAGGGGTGAATGTAGAGCCGGTTTTGTCTTCCATTTTTGATTCCACTTGTTGATTATAAGTATTGTCAATTAAGTTTAATTCTGGCAATGATGAGGACAGGAATCGTCTACGAGTGACCTTTGTTAGATTCTCTCCAACATATATATTCACTCTATACGTAATCGTTAAATATTATTTCATTTTAAGTATGTATTTTGATCGAGACTATTCCTGACTTGGATCCGCCAAAGCGTGTCCACCACCTTACTCTCATTTTTGCTATTTCGGGCTTGTTTATCGAAAATGGATGTTGGGTTTTGATTAATTTCACAAGAATACATGTAACTTATCAGTTAAAATTCAATTATACCTTACGAACATCATTTCACTAGTGTTGAAATACCAAAGGTGTAAACAAGTACTCTGGTACAGGCATTTCATAGTTTATTGCAAAATGGCTTAATTTATAGGTGTAGATGATTGAAGTTGTTAAGCTGCACATCGCTAAACTTTCTCTAAAAGGGAGCGATTACAGCATCGCCAACTTTGTTTCTTTGCTGTGTATTTATAAATGTGGATGTTGTGGCCAAGATAGTATAAATAAAACCCTGTTCAGAACCATGTAGTTCTTATGTACAAAGTATTTGTTTTCTAGGTATCGGTGAGTTGTTTCTCGATCGAGATATTCAATATAATCAAATAATAGTATAGATTTAGAAAGATGGATCTTTTTATGTGCAGCTAACCAAAATAGCATTATAAGCTATAATCTTGTCAATAAAAATTCCATACAAATTAACTATAAAATTTGAGTATTTTTTTATAACAGAGATCAATAAAGTCTCAATATTACCACGACTATCAAGCCGTCTTAAATTCATGCGTGGATTGATACATTATGCAACACACAAAAACACATTTCCTTTCACAAAGTGATGCTTCGAGGGGCTCTTATTTTTTATAGGTTTACGGTTTTCGAAAAGTTTTATTCATTTCGGGTTATCAGATAAATTTGAGCTCATTGTTTGTACAAATTCGCATTTATACATTTACTACTAATGCATGAAGCAGATTGTTCATCCTGGTATACTGTTTTTTCGAGGTAATATACTGTATATTTGTTATTTCGCGAAAATACAATATTTGTTTTTTTTTCTTCATCAATTTTAAATCGCATAAAATACTATACACATTATCAATGAAAGTATAACCGCTATTAGGCACTTTTTAAATCTCGAACAATGACACAAATAAAACAGAACCAAACAGTACGAATTTTCCCCTTCTGTTGCAGCTTTATATCCCCGTTTTATTTCGCCCCCTCGTTGTAAGCGGGCGAATTTAAGACTTATAATTAGTACTAATTCCAATGTCTCAAATATTCCCTTTTAAAACACAACTGTGTCTTATTTTGTGAATTCAAGACAGGGCAAAATTGTTTGCAAGTGTAGAAGGGCGAAAATTTCATCGGGCGAAAATAATGCTGTATTCAGTAATCATAATAGGCCTATACATTAGTCAAGGGTATGGGTAAAATATCTCGTACACATACTTTATAGTACAAAAAAATGTATAAAACCATTTTTAACATGTAACAGCGTTTGGCCTTGTGGCCCAAATATATATACATGTAAGATATGCATCACATTAAAGCCTTTAAAGCCTTCCCAAAATTTTGCAGAGGCCAAGATAGTCTAACGGTCGCAAATACATGTATATCTCACCGCGAAGTTTGTGGCGTAAAAATGTTAATGCCAGCTGGAAAATTTTTAAGTTATAGGGCAAGATCAAAGATAAATTCTCTGAAATGTTTTTCATCCTATTGTCCATTATTTAGGCGGGGTCCTTTGAGATCTCAATGTTGTCTAGTTTTCTCTAATGTTGTTTTAAGGTTTGCAATTACAAAGATATGGTAAAGATTACATTATTTTTTGTAAAGATACGAATGCCCGCGAATTTCAAATTTCTTTTGAAAAAAAGGATTAAACAAGATTTATTTTTGAAAAAAAAAAAATTAACATTAAAATCAATTCAATGTTCAATTCACGTCGGAATTTAGGATTTTTATTCTGATTTTCTGTCTAGTGGTGGGTAGAAATCTTGGGAGGCATTTTGATAAATGTTATTTTCCAAGTTGTTAATATGCAAGCTTGTCCCTGCAAACAGCGACAGGGTCAGTGTAACTTGTCCTGAAGCTTCAATTTGTACTTGTTGCTTTTTGATAAAAAAAGAGAATGTTTTCGATGCAGGTACAATATTTTTTCCTTGTTGACAACATTTTTGACAATAAAAAAAAGACAATAACAAACTGTCAACCATCTCTAAAAATCATTAAACAAAATACATTACAATATCTTACGTAAAGTGTAGTTATTGCATTTCGGCTTAGTTCATATAACTGACTTGTTGTGCCCTGTGACTTGCATGCTGGCGCTTAAATGTTTTTCGTAGGATGATAACAATAATTTCCTTGTCCGTGTGTTTCTGAGGCGATTTCCGAATGATGCAGGTTTTTACATTTCTCAATCATTTTCATCCAATTTTATTTCCCCGAAACCTAGCACTAGTACTGTCATGTTACGCAAAAACGAAAACATTTGCCAACTTTTGCATACTCTTTGCATGCTCAATACGTATACATAAAAATTCACATTTCTTTTCAACATGAAAACATAATCATGGATTTTTTTTGTCTAAATGAGTAAATTTTCAGAAAAAAATGAAAACAAAGTGAGTTTTAGAGATTTAATACAGAAAACCATATAGTAATAATTACACTGTGTGCCACTCACGACATGTACAGTGAATCATTGAAATAAAACACAATAGTTTATTAAACACAACTGAAATTAATGAAATTCAATGTATGTTTGAGAAAATCAAGAGTAACACAAGTTGATCAAACGTAAAGCCCGTTGACAACAACTTCCTCAAGCACCAATACATTGTTGTTCGAGTCATCTGTGATATAGTTCAGTTTAACTATCTTCAGAGTGACGTATCTTCCATAACGTGATGGTCTGCAATCAACGACAATTATATCCCCCGTCTCACTGGGCCCTGGGTATGTGCCACAAGTAGTCATCTCTGTCCAGACAGAAGAGTTTCCCACTCTTATCTCTAGGTTATGAATCCAATCACCTATGTATGTACATGACAGAAATAAATTCCAGAATATGATTCAGCAAACAATATGTTCTATGACAATTTAATGAATATGCATGCGGTTTAAAATAAATACTTCCCAAAAATTGTTTATTGCAACGGTTTATCAAAATTGAAGTTATGGGGCACATTTCATGGTCATCTAGAGGTAAATACATAATTGCATACCAATGATTAAAAGTAACATTTTATACCATGATCGTCTACACGGTTGAAAATAATCACGTTCTTGATTATACTATATCTCGCAAGGTCGATTGTGGCCCAGGGATACGGTTCGTACCACGTTGCAAATTTCCCGTGTGCATTGGTTATCCCATCTACAAGGTAGCTCCATTTGAAATCCAAGTAGTGGTCCAAAAAGTGATCCATGAAGTTGGAACTGGCCGTGACAGATTTATTTAAAGACAAGTTTTCTGTTGATGTAAAGAATAAAAGACATTGGTTTATCTTATGTTAAGAAATATGACACTTAAATTGCTATCGTAATTTTAAATTGTAAAAGCAAATAGTTTACTTCTGTTAATTATTCTACTTCTGTTAATTGTATTCTTATTCATTCATTTATAGAAAAAATCATAACTGTTTTGCTTATTTAAAGAATTATTTTTAACGAAAATTCCGAAGGAATAATTCTTATCCGTGTAGAAGTTATATAATATAAAGCAAATGATTCACAAACCTGATCTGCTTCGATATTCCCAATTGCCTCCAACGTAACTTCCATTTTCATCAATATGTGTCAAAAAAGTCCTCAATAACTTACAAGACAACAGTTGTGAGCTAAACAGATATCCAATACATACAGAAACGCTTTGAAAACACGCCAGTGTACACGAAGCAAAGCTTAGATTAGGGATAGAGTTTATATAATACCATGCAGGCGTCGGAACAACTCCGTCGAAGGCTGCGTCTCTCTCGTAACGTACTTTAACATTACAAGAACCGTCTATGCAATTCCAAAAAACAGTGGTCAGAACAATAACAGTCCACAAAGCCGTATACGGTAAAACAGCTGGTATCTTCATGTTTAAGTCAGAGCAAAATAGGATTTTTAGGTATATAATTCTTTTCTAGAAACTTACCGATATGTAATGTTTTCTAGCTAATGACATCTTCATGTTTTGAATGAGAAGTTGACCAATCAAAAGTCATTTAGCTTTTTACTGCGTCTTCGCAAATCAAACAATGTTTTTACAAAAGTATATTTAACTAGAGCAAAGCTCGTTGCAAAACAACGAGTGGGTCTTCCGTTAACGTCAACAGTAAAGCTTGATGTTCCTGCAAGAGGCAGTGTTTAAATCAATAACAAAAGCAACTTACACTAAAAGATAAAAATAAATACGAATGATACTATGTACGAATTAACAAAAACCTTAATGATTCTAAGAACGACTTAACAAAAAAATAATGCCGAATGTGTCAAAGTACTTAACAAAAATTGAATTATTTTTGGTACGAGTTTGAACTTAACGCTATTTTTTAAACCAAAAACGCAGAATCAAAATTTCCGAAAAATCAATTTTTAAACCCCGATATCTGTTGTGCATCGTCCGATTTAAAAACGGATTTTAGTTTTGTACTCATCATGAAAGAGGCAAATGGGCCACATCGCTCACCTGAGGAACAATAGGTATGATAAATTCAGCTTAATGGTGTAACAATGCAAACTATCTGGACAATGTACAATAATACATGAAGATCCTGTATAAATAAAATCCATTTTCCCCCTAAATATTCTTATGTTTATAATCATTAGTTCCTTTTCTAAAAGGATGATTTTATATTGATTTTATAATCATATCGCATGTTGAGAATTGCAATTCTCAAAAAGATCCTTAACAATAGTTTATATATGGGATATAAACCTACATCAAACTCTGAACCTTCTTGTGAGGCCAAAGAACTTAACAATTATAAAGAATCATTTGGCTGATTAGTTTCTGAGAAGAAGATTTTTAAATATTTACTCTATATATTCCTATGTTAAACTTTGACCCCCCCCCCCACCCATTGTGGCCCAAACCTACCCCCGGGGTCATGATTTTCACAACTTTGTATCTACACTACCTGAGGATGCTTCTACATAAGTTTCAGCTTTCCTGGCTGATTAGTTTCTGCGAAAATTTTTTTAAAAAGATTTTCTCTATATTTTCCTATGTAAAAATCCATTCCCCCATTGTGACCCCACCATACCACCTGGGACTATGATTTGAACAAACTTGAATCTACACTACCTGAGGATGCTTTCACTTTAATTTGAGCTTTTCTGGCCTAACAGTTTTTGAGAAGAAGATTTTCAAAGATTTTCTCTATATATTCCTATGTAAAACTTTATCCCCCTCTTGTGGCCCCTCCCTACCCCCGGGGACCATGATTTGAACAAACTTGAATCTACACTACCTGAGGATGCCTCCACACAAGTTTAAGCTTTTCAGGCCGAATAGTTTTTGAGAAGAAGATTTTTGAAAAATACCAACAAGTTTTCAGTAATTCTCAATTATCTCCCCTTTAAAGAGGACGTGGCCCTTTATTTGAACAAACTTGAATCCCCTTCACCTAGTGGTGCTTAGTGCTAAATTTGGTTGAAATCTGCCCAGTGGTTCTTGAGAAGAAGATGAAAATATGAAAAGTTTACAACAACGACAACGACAAATTGTGATTTGCTCACTTGAGCCTTTGGCCTTAAGCTGTTGTTCGCAGTCAAAACATGGCGAGTTGACATGGTGAATCGAACGATAATTATTTCGATTAAAACTTATAAGACTAATAAAAACTAACAACGTAATTATCGACCGAATTAACGAATATTGTTTCAATAAACACCCTAATTAACTATATAAAAAAGGAGCTCGGTGTTATGACCTGTACGAAATCTTTTCAGCAGGAGTTACTTTAACGAGGCCGGGTCTAATTTTTTCTGCCCTAGATTTTTGAATGAAATTTTTTACATGAATTTCTACTGATATAATTATTTTTTTAAGATAAAAAAATAAGACATTTACCACACCGTTTGTTTAAGGGGTCATCTCAAAGTTTGTTAATTTTTAACATAGGACCCTATGGGATTTTGCTTGAAATGTATCAATTTTGCACATTTTTTACATTTTTTTAAACTTCTGCCCTAGGGATTTCTTTTTCTGTTCTACATATTAAAGTTATTGCTAAAAGGCATCAAATGGATAAATAAAAAAAACCTTTCACCTCCTGGTTTGTTCCAGGGATCTTATCAAAATTGCTTTTTTGTATACCCAATTTCCCAGTTTGTCAGATAATGGCTATTTTTTATCTGGCAAAAACGGAAATGGTGATCTTTATAGTATTATTAAAACATTCAGACATATTTAAGTAATAAATGAATATATAACATCACATATAAAGGGTCATTAATATAAAATACATGGTTTCTGTCTTGAAATATATGAATTAAGCTATATTTAGGCAGGTTAAGAAAACGTGAGAGGGCTAGGCTTGCTGAACCCTCTTCACGTTTTCGACCCGAGCCCAAATATAGCTTATACTTCGAGACGTTTATGTTTATTCCACAATATAAAATCAATTTTACGCATCAAACGAGCTATTTACAACAACTTTTGCTAAAGATCTGCAGTTGAAACTATTACGACATGGCGTCAACAACGCAAAAAGATGACGTCACAATTCAAATGAAACGCTGCGCGAAAGCGTGCGTACTCGTTCTGTACTCGGCCTCGCTAAGTGTGCATTTTGCACTATTTTTTAAACCAAAAACGAGGAATCAACATTTCCGGAAAAATCAATATTTAAACTCCGATATCTCTGCAATGCAGTATCCGATTTTTAAACGAATTTAAGTTTTGTATTTAGCTTTGCAAACTAGACAATATGCATATAATTTTATGTTTTTTATAAAGTTTTATGATCAGTACGAATTGTTACAGTAGAAGTTACTTTCAGTGTGAATTTTGCACTATTTTTGAAACAAAGAACGCGGCATCAAAATTTCCGGGAAAATCAGTTTTTAAGCCCAAATATCTCTGTAATGCATGCTCCGAATTTTAAACAATTTTCAGCATTAGATTCAGCTTGCAAAGCTCTACAGAATACGTATACGGTTTTTGTTTGATCAAAACATTCAATTTTTCGAAACAGTTGATTCGCTTCCAGTTTCGACCAGTAGTGACGGATTTTTATTATATAGCTTTATTACAGAGGTAAATCGACCAAATCATAACCATTGAAAATTTCAAGCCTCTATCTTAAAGCGTTTTTGAGAAAAGTCCCGGACAAAATGCCTTTTTTAAAATCCTAAAACATGACGTAACGACAAAACAGAAGTGACGTTGTCTTTAAAACTTTAACATCTTTGAGGGACGATAACTTGCTAAAATCTCTGGAAGTTTCATTGAAATCAATTGAAAACTTTTTGAGTTATGAAACAAAACAGGAGTCAGAAAAAAAGAAAAAGTATAATAATACTAAAAAAACCCGAAGAAAAACAAAAGGGTCTTCCGTTGGAAAACGGAAGACCCTAACTAGACTCTTGTTGCTATAGCAACAAAAAGGTCTTCCGTTCCTCGTGTATTAATCAGCACAAAAAATGCAGTTATCTTGTAAACAGAAAATGGATATAATATATACTGTATATACATTTTGTCTTTCCTCAAAGTTTGGATGTTCAAGTTTTTGTTAGTAATAATATCTTGTTGAAAAAAGGTTTTTGTCTCTGGACCGGAAACGAACAAACAGAAGTGATTTAAGAAATGGAAAGTAGATATTTTAGTACATTTACCTACGGTACGTAACTGTTCATCACATTGAGTAAAATGTTTTAAAAAAAAGTTGAAAGTTTAAAAAAAAGTTCTATTGCTTGAACGTTTCGAGTAATAAACGGAAGTGACGTAGGACAAAATGAAACCCGTCAAACACATGTTCAATCAATGTCCATTATCTATATAAGTTTTGTGTCTTGATCTATCACAGTTTCTGAGATCTTGTGGGTACTTTGTTTTTAAAAAAGAAGATTACCGGAGATATTTGAGATGTCTCACCGGAAGTAGAACTTTTTTTTACCATGTGTAGATGACCTTTTGTATTTCTATAGCTAACATAATACTTCATTGCTAAATTAACCAAAATATTTTAAAAAATCAAAATTGGGTGTACTTCCTGTGACGACCGGAAGTTACGCCGGATAAAACAAAATAGTGTTAACACATGTATATACATAGGTCTATCATCCCACAAAATTTGTGTGTTCAAGTCGGTACCGTTTTTTGAGATCTCGTTGAAACATTTTTTTTTGTCTCGGGACAGGAAACGAACAAACGGAAGTGCTCAATGTAAATTGTTTTAAATATTTCTTGTATACTTGCCTATTGTAAATTATTGCGTGGACCCTGAGGTCCACGCAGAAAATATATAAGTGAGGTTAAACCGGATGCTATGGGGAAAATTCAGCCTGCGCATGAGCTAGCCTGGTTCCTGTGCGTAATGGGTAGCTCAGGGAACCAGGCTAGCACAAGTTTATCTGAATCGGGATCGGGATTCCGTGCCATATTACACATATAAGTTCAAAGGCGCTGTAATTGTAAAGTTGTCGGTAAACGGTACAGACAAGGTAATCCTTTTAAAGAAATGATTGGCATGTGATATGAACAATCAGTATTATGAAATACCGTAAGTTAAAATTATGCCGAAACTACAACATGCATCAAATAGCATAATTTGCAATGTTTTGTTGTTTTCCGAATTCTCATGTAACTTAACTTTACATTTATAGTAGGCGAGGCTAGAGAACTTCCCGATTAAATTTTTTAAGCATTTAAGTATGATTGAATAATTATGTCACTATTAAAGTTTAAATCTCAAGAAAAATGCATCAAAATATGAATTTTTGGGAGTTGATTTTAATCAACTCTCCTATGCAGTTACTCATGCAAACCGAAAGTGAAACAGTGTTTGGACCTAAGCACAAATCAACACCGCTGACAACATTTAGTTCTAATCAATAAATTCGATGTAATGAGTTCTTAAGCATTGTTCTTCAAGGAAACTCATTTATAGATACCTTGTAAATAGTCAGATTTTAAATGGTACGAACAATTTAGATATTTTTTGAAGTCGTACATTTTATGTATTCCTACGCCAAAGTTCAATATAGTCTCGTTCAACCAGACGCTCGGCTGTCTCCGTAAATCTCCGACAAGCATAGAGTCTCTCTTGCTTGTCGGAGATTAACAGATACAGCTAAGAGTCTGGTTGAACGAGAGTAGAGTTCAATTTTGCTTGGATCCATACAATTTCTCATAACTATATCGATTACCAGGTATTAATACGTAGTTTGATGGAATAATTCTTTGAATATTACACAACATGATTGATATTGGATTTGCACGAAATTCCTGTAGGATTTATACTATAAAAATGTGCGTAACTCAAATACTTATAGGAATTTACTTGCATGCAAAATACATATAGTTGATTTTAAAATAAACAAGCATTCTGAGAGTATTGCATAAGCAATACACGTCCCCTACCGGTGACCCTTTTGATTGAGAATGGCAAAAGTTTGAGACCCTGTGTATTAAATATCCCCTATCATAAATGTAGTAATTGTATAGTATGCTTTTATGAAAAATGATTAAAATAAACAGCAAACAATCTCAAAAATCCATTAAAAAATACATATTTGAAGCAAAACAAACACAGAAGTCTAGTCTATCATTCAACAGCCCAAACCCGATAACGAACCCGATTGTAATAATAATAATGATAAAACCCTGTCGTTAAAATGTATAACACAATACTTGACACCATTTTACAGAACTTATTTGTTTTTATTATAGAAATGATAAATGTAATGATACAAATAATGCACGATATTTTTACTGACCACATAATGTCCTCGTTCATTTAGTACACACCGATCCCTATAACGAACCCGATCATTAAAAAATTTGGAGTGAAAAAAATTAATTTTCTGAAAATTGTGTTGACCAGACGCTACAAAAGTATAAACCTGGTCTGCTGTTTGATATTTTGAAGCTGCTCAGCAAGTTTCACATCATTCGTCAAACGCATAAAGAAAAAAACAGTGGAAAACTGAAGTTGGACAGACAGACGGACGGACAGACAGACAGACGCAGAGGAAAGCTATAGTCCCCTCCGGTGAAAACAATTGATGAAATCAACTCCCGTCAGTACTTCAGTACTTTGATTTTAATTTACACAAAGCTGTCACTGCATAGTTGATAAAGTAAAGCGAATCGTAATGTGTGTACAAATAGCAGAATTCACTGAATGCCTGATACCGTACATGCAAACTTCATTCATAGATAAATCATAATAATTTTTGAAGTATGAATCCTTTAAATTCTGAAATAAAAAGGCAGGGCTATACAAGCATGTATACGCAATACAATGTACAAATTAAGTGGTTAAAAGCAGAGGGCTGGATTCTGTGGAATCTCTGATAATTTTAAGGCTTTCACGTTTTCGTTGGAAACACATGCAAATGGTCCACGTATTGTAGTCCTTTTGTAAAGGACAGCAACTTGTTTTTCATTTATCTAGCTAAAAATATCAAAGAAAAACAGTTAAACTGATAAACAGCTCGATTTTTTTAACTCTTCCGGTGTGAACCGAAAGTGACGGAAGACAAAATGAAACCGGTTAAACACATTTTCAATCAAATGTATATCATCCATTAAAGTTTCGTGTCTTGATCACTTATAGTTTCTGAGATATCATGGGTACAAAATGTGATTTAAAAAAGCTACCTGAGATAATTGAGATGTCTCACCGGAAGTAGAATTTTTTGTTGATATGATATTGCATAGATAACCTATGTATAGATTTATACTTATATACTTATTATATGGAAAAGAAATTTAATGCGTAAAAATAATTATTTTTGAAGTGCTTCCGGTGACGACCGAAGAAAGAAAGAAAAAACCTAACAATCACTATAAGGTCTTCCGTTGGAAACGGAAGACCTTAATCATGAATAATTAAAGATGAGGAATGTTGCTCTCGTTAGAATGAATTGTTCTGTAGTGCATCCATTAAATATGTATTTTTATATCTTAAGGATATCCTTTCAATCTTTTTACAGTATCCATTCACAAAGACTGATCTAAATTAGTATTCCCCAAGCCTTCATCAAAGGATTCAAATCCTATCATTATGGCAGTTTGCATCAATATTTTAATTACCAAAGGAATTGGTCTTTGAAAAGAAAAGCAGTCAAAATTAAAAAATGATTAACAATAATGTCAATTGGAACGATAGTGCATTTTTAGATAAAATATACTGATTTTGAAATGATCAAATTTGCTTAAGGGTTTAAATATCGAAAACAATTTTTTTAAATATTTTATGAAATCTTTAGGAACATTATTAGTTTGTTCATACATACATGACACAAAAAAACTAAATGCTGTCATTAGACAGTAATACCCGCACCAAGTGTTTGCCCCTAAATAACACTGTTTTGTACAAGTTTAATTAAAAAAGAAGGCCACATGCAAGCTCCGGTAATACATTTAAAATTTAAAATTTTCATAACTGAAAGATGAGATCCCTTCCCATATGATAATACACACGATCAGCACTTTATGTGCAATTTGGGGTTGAACTGTTTGCAGTGAATTTTCAGTTAATCAATAATCTTAACATTTCATGTCATAGAAAGTATAATGGTCTATATAATTAATACAAACAAAATTAAAAATTAAATTATGCCCCCTCCCCGTGGCGGTTGCCGGTTTTAGATTTGCTTCCGTGTGCCTACATGTACATCATCTTGTGCACAGATTTAGAGAAGGGGCGGGAGTGAGAGGTCCAGACCCCCCCCCCCCCTCCCCATGAAAATTCATTTATATCAATTGTAAAATAACCAAAAATACACCTTGGACCCCAATGCTCTTACAGACATGTAAACGCTCTAACCCATTGCACTTCAATGTTAGGTAACATTATTGGGGGGAAGGGGGGAGTTAAATATTTAATTAATAATTAATATACTTTTTTGTTTATCTCAATATGAAGTATATATCACAATATGGAGGTGTCCTGCACCACCTTTAAGCTGTTATTTACCTAATAAAATAGTGCAAGTGGGTTTGAAGAAAAGGTTATAAAACTACATGCATGTTATAAATAACTGAAGTTATGTACACAACACAGGTCTCATTAGCGGGTACTAGTTTTACCCAGCTCTTCGATTAGATGGGTTCACGTGTATACATACAAGTATGTGTTTTCCATATGCAGAAAAGGATTAGTTAAGATCAGCTAAAGGAATTCATTATTGTGTTTTAATTGGATTATCATTATGATGTTGACCAATATAGGTAAGCATAATACATGTAGTAGCAGTAGCACAATATAATGAGATGCCAGCATACATAAGTTCTACTTTAACTTTCTAAATGTAATCTCCCTTTCACAGCATACTGTATCATCATCTTTTATTATTTAAATAAGCGTATCATCGTTACCTATCCTATCGCATTTGTAAAGTTTCTCTCATTTTAATTGCAAAAGTTATTCTTTTTCATTTGTCAGACTTGCACTATTGAGTTGACCTCATATTGACCCTGTACATATGTATAAGCAATTTTGTATTAAATTTGTGTATTACATGTAAGTAAGTGTAGACCCAGGTATTGTCTTTAATACCCCCCCCCCCACTTCGCCTTTATGAAATAGGAAATGATGATACACTGTATATTTTGTTAACTTCTGAGATCTGAGATCCTCATCCCTAACCATATAATTTATTCTTGCTCTTTGTGTCTTTGCGCATAAATTTTTATATGGATTATGCCCCCATGGAGAAACTCTGACATTCTAGAACTAGAAATTAAATAACGTATTTTATCTTACATTATGTAGTGTTTGATCCATGTGGGTAATTCCTTGCCTATAATGATGACACGGCTTTGTTTATGAGACTTTTCAATTAATTGCCCCAAATAGGCGAATACACATGCATATAACATTTTGTTTCTAAATCTTAAAAATTGAATTAAGCAATTTCCAAGATGTTATTGTGCATCAGGAGAGAAAAGGCAATCAAGAAAAGATTTAAAATTTGCTACTGTACACATGTAAGAATGTATTAAGAAGACAGAATCTTTAGAACCAGGTTAGATTGGGGGGGGGGGGTGAATGTGGAGTATAAACATTTATAATTTGAATCATTTATTGTTATTAATTTTAACTTGTCAATGAATACTCGTTATTGATCCCAAGGTAGAAATATGACCTCTGATCATATCTCAATAGATCATTTGTCAACTATGCAAGGTGTAATGTAATTGTTTTTAAGAATAACATTTTTTACCAGTTTATAAAAGTTTTTAGACGACCAAATTATATTTTGATTTTAATAGATCATTCGACAATTAAGGGGGGGTGGGGGAAACAGTTTATATTTGAGTTTGTTTGGGGGTGGGGGTTCCAAGTCATATATTTGACAATTTTTTAATGTAATATAAAATAAGACTAAGCCATACTACATCATGAACATGAATAGTATAGAACAAAACACAAACTAATACATGCATATATACATAGGAAGTATTACAAAACATAAATGGTTGATCTATATCTGGTTTCTTAAAATGAATCATATATATCATGTACATATTATATTATTGTTTCTTTGTTCAAGACATTTAAGATGGTATGTAGGTCATGATCCCTTCCTCTTCCTGAAATTAACAAATATCACAAAAACCATTGAGATCCCCACCTTAATCCAAAGATATTATTTCTCCTTAGGTCATGGCACATCAGATCATTATGGCATGTAAGTCATGACCCTAAGGGATCATCCTGACCCCCTTTGAATCAGAAATTTTCAATTATCTTTAAATTATTGATGTTTGAAGATCCTATCTCTATTTAATCTTTATTATTAAGTGTCCCGAATGAAATTTGGAGACTTATTGTTTTTGTACGGATCTTAATACATGTATTAATATTCTTCGTCTTCTTCTTTTTCTTCTTTCCTGCTCTGAACTTGTTTCTCAGATATGGCTGAACAGAATTTTACAAAACTTTAGGATATGATAGGCCTGCATATCTAGTTGTGCACCCTGGTTTGATTTTTCTCATTTTGGGTTAGACAACCACTTTTCGGGGGGGGGGGGGGGTGTCAAAAGGGTGTCGGGTCTAACATTGAACCTTGTAGGAAGAATCGAAGACTCTATTGTAAATGGTAACTTGAGAACGGACAAAGATAATAATATAGGGTTTTCATAATCATATATTGACTGTTACTGGCAATATATAGGGTTTATTAGATCTGACCCCTGGGATAATCCCCACCCCCCCCCCCCCCAGAAATTTGAAATTACCATATATCTCAGAAACTGTTATAATCATGACCCCTAAACCATATATATTCATGTTTCTGGTGTAAAGGGGCATCAAATTTTATGTAGGTCATGGGCCCTGTGGGTGGTCCTGACCCCCTCAAACAGCAAGTCCCTTAATATCTTCAAAACAGTTGAGATCCCTACCCTTAAACATATATATTCTTGTTCTTTGTGTCAAGGGCATCAAACAGTATGTAGGTCATGGGCCCCGGGGGTGGTCATGACCCCCCTCGAACAGGAAGTGCACGAATATCTCGAAAACGGTTGAGATCCCCACCCCTTAACCATGCATATATATTCTTGATCCTTAAAGGGCATCAAAAGGTATGTAGGTAATGGGCCTCAGGGTTAAATTTAATTTTTCAAAACCGTAATGCACATCTATGGAACAGTTCCTATCATATCCCAAGATATGATATGTCTATCCATTAAATCATAAAAGGAGTTCTAGGATCTATGTTTTTTTGAAGTGATAAACGTCAATTTTCTGCTACCTTTTTACTCCCTGGATGAAATTTAAATTTTTAAAACCTTACTGCACATCTATAGAACAGTCCCTATCATATCACAAGATATGATGTGTCTATCCTTTAAATCATTAGAGGAGCTCTTGGATCTTTGTTTTTTTTTTTAGTAATAAACATCAATTTTCTGCTACTATTTGACTCCCTGGATGAAATCTAATTTTTTAAAACCTTATTGCACATCTATAAGACAGCCGCAATTATATCCTAAGAGATGACGTAGCTACTCCAAAAGTTGTAAAAGGAGTTCTGGGAACCATACTTTTTTTGAAAAAAACGTCATTTTTTGTTGCCCACTGATCCCTTTAATAAAAAAAATATCTGGAACCTGATCAGAGTTCAATATGACACCCCCCCTATCATATTCTAGAAGATCATTTGGCTACTGCCAAAAAAATGACGTTTTTGAAACCAGTTTTTTGGTAAAAAAAAAAACCGTCATTTTTCAGCCATTAAATGACCCCAGGACAAAATTGAAAATTCCGAAACCTTATTGCACATCTATAGGATACCCTAAAACATATTCCAAGAGATGATTTGTCTACTGTTGAAAATGTAGGAAGAGTTCGAGGAAGAAGGTTTTTTGTGAAAAAACGTCATTTTTTACCAATTATTTGACCCCAGGACTAACAGGGAATTTTTAAAACCTTTTTACAAAACAACATGATACCCCAAATCAAACTCCAAGAGTTGAGTTTGGTGGTTTATAAGATGTAAGAGCAGTTTGAGAAAGTAAAACGTGACAGACGGACGGACGGACAGACAGACGGACGGACGGACGGAACAGGGTAACAACAATATTCCCGAACTTTCTTTAGAAAGTGCGGGTATAATTAAAACAAGAAATACTGAGAATTTTAACTTTTAAACTCATTGAGTATTCGTTTTTGCTCTTCCTGCAAAACTACAATTTTCTTTAAAAAAAACCCAAAAAACCCTCTTTCAATGTTTAACAATTTCATTTAGAATTCCTAATGTTTTAAAATTATGTGTGACGGTCATTCGTATGCTGGAATAGATTTCAGTCGATAACACAAGCTCCATTAAACTTTTACAGTAAACAAACAACAAACGTTTATTAATTATTCACTACAACATTTGCTTCACATAAGATCCTAATCGATTCCTTTGTTTGGAAAGCACACATTTTTTTATTTGTGAGATTCTGAAGATTTTTTTAAACTTTTCATTTAGAAAACGCGTTATGTCAGGAGTTTTTCATTATTAGCTCACATGAACCGAAGGTTCAAGTGAGCTTTTCTGATCACCTGTTGTCCGTCGTCCGTCCGTCTGTCCGTCCGTCTGTAAACTTTTCACATTTTCGAGTTCTTCTAAAAAATCACTGGGCCAAATTTAACCAAAGATACAAAGCATTCTTATGGTAAGGGGATTATAAATTGTTAAAATAAAGGGCACAGCCCTTTTCAAAAGGGAGATAATTGCGAAACAGTGAGTATAGGGTGCATGTCTTTAAAAATTTTCTTCTCAAGAACCACTGCAGCAGAAATGCCAATTTTAAACAAAAGCTTGTATATATAGTGACAATTTTAAATTGTAAAAATCGTGACCCTCGGATAAAAACTGGGGCCCCAGCCGTGGTTCAGAGTTTAACATAGAAATACATAGGAAAATGTTTTAAAATCTTCTTCTCAAAAACCATGCACCACAAATGCCAATATCAACACGAAAGCTTATATATAGCGAAGATTCTAAATTGTAAAAATCGTGACCCCCAGTCCAAAACTGGGGCCCCAGGCGGGGTTCAAAGTTTAACTAGGAAAACATAGGAAAAATGTTTACATTACTTTTGTTCCATTTACTAGTATTAAACTAAATTGTGCACCAAAAACCCAACTGTGTCTCCCTTATTATTGACAACTCATTGCTTAAGTATATAAGGTTGTTTAATCAAGAAATGACGGATAAATACGATAAGGTGTAAAAATTCACTAAATATTATTTTAGTTTATCGGTTACATTTTATTTGGATACCGTGCCCGATAAAAATAAAAATCAATATGTAAATTTATTTGCTATCGGGCACGGTCTCCAAAATAAATGTTAGCGATAAATTTATTGTGATTTTGTTGCAATATTGCAGCTAGTTTGGTTGAGCATTATAGATACGGCAGATCAACGCACGTGGTGTGGATTTATTTATAAACAACCATACCATAGATAATCTTGTTTCACAGGGGAATTAAATTTAAAAAAGTATGTTTTATTATAATTAGGGAAACACTGTTAATGTGTTTCCCTCATATACAAATGATGAACCCGTAAAATTTGCTCAAAGAGTGTTTAAAGCAGAAAGAAGATAGTTTATTTTTTAACTTTCCTCGATTTTTGTAACCATGATGAGTTATGATTCATTGTATTATAAATGAATTACTACATATTTTATAAGCATACAATCACATGGTGATGTTAAAATTGCATATTAGAATATAGTTGCATATTGTGGTATATATATATATATATATATATATATATATATATATATATATATATATATATATATATATATATATATATATATATATATATATATATATGGACTTATTGTACGTACGACCTAACTCAGACAGCGCGTGCACGGATCTCAAATCTCGCGGGCTCCCAGGTCGAGGACGGATATGTCTCGGTGCATGGCGAGGGCTATTCAATACATGCCAAGTTTCCCGATTCAGTCGGGATTTTCCCGATTTAGCAAATCCATCCCGATTTCCCGATCGGGATTTTAAAAAATCCGTATTTTCCCGATTTTGAAAAATTGTTTACCGACCGCCATATTTCGTCAATCGGGAAGGGAGGTATATTGTGAAATTGTAAGAATCAACCAATCAAATTACAAGATTCTTTGTATCACGCTTCGATCGCATGCATAGCTGATCGGAAGTAAATAAAGTAGCGGTATCACCGTATGGTGTCAACAATTGACACCTGTGTGGATACATGTGTTTTTGTGTTTATTGAAGCTAAAGATGGGCATGTTAATTGGAGGTTTTGAAACAATGGGATTTCTTCGGGTACATGGGTATCATTCTTCGATTCTCCACGGGCGCAACACCACCACGCAAGAAAAGCAAACCAGCATGAAATATCTTGAAAAATGGAAGGCTGATTCCCGATTTACGGGATGGTTGACGAAATCAAAGCATGGACCATCGCATGCATATTGTCGATTGTGCAACCGGGACTTCAGAGTAGATAACGGGGGTCTCAACGATGTTACGAAGCACTTCAATACGGGAATGCATAAGAACAACAGCAAAGCCCAGAACTCGACACCAGCTGCTTCCATTTTCTTCGCCAGTTTTAAACTGGACCAAGATGAAGGTAAAATTGTTTAAGTAATCAAAGGTTACAATGTGATTGTTACACTATCTGAATATTTAAGAATCATTAAAACAGATTCAGGAGTTTAATGAAATTAAGCTGGAGTGGTCAAAAAATAAATATGCTATTAATATTAATGTCTTCTAAAATGAAATGTAAACTTTTTTTGTGATTTTAAGAAATTTAAAATCTTAATATAAATAAATATAAATAATTTGAATATATGAGAAATAACCCACAATATGTATATGCATTTTGATGTTTCTTACATTTATTTCAGATGTCATGCGTGCAGAAGTTTTGTTCTCATACTTCGTGGCAGAACACAGCATTCCCTTCCTGGTTGCAGATTGCTTCATTAGACTCTGCAAGCCATGTTCCCTGACAGCAAGATTGCCTCCAAGTTTTCCTGTAGTCGCACCAAGACATCACAGATTGTCAAGCGTTCTCTTGCTCCATCCTTGCATCAGGAAGTCGTGGAACATCTGAAGAATAAACCCTTTCTCCCTAGCCATTAATGAGAGCAATGACAGAAACTGTGACAAGTCCTTGGCCATACTTGTGAGATATTTTACAGACAGATCACAAACCAGTTTCCTTGCCATGCCCATCTGCAACATCGGCACTGCAGCAAACATCTTTGAGCATATTCAACAGGTGTTCATCGACAACAACATCCAATGGTCCAATCTCATCTCTTTCATGTCCGACAACTGTAGTGTGATGACTGGCAAGACAACTCAGTGGTCACTAGGATTAAGGAGAAGACTCCCTCCGTGTTCGACTTTGGTTGTGTTTGCCACCTGGCAAATCTTTGTGCAATCGCTGGAGTAAAGGCCCTGGCCCTACCTATAGAAGACCTCCTCATTGAAGTGTTCTTTCATTTCCACCACAGTTCTAACAGGAAAGAAAAATACAAGGAGATTCTAGAATTCACAGACACAGAGCCCATCAAGATCCTGAAACACTGCAGCACCAGATGGCTTAGCTTGGATAAGTGTGTGAATCGTTTGCTGCATTACTGGCCAGCCTTCCAGAGCTATTTCAACTCGCATGAAAATGTGGAGAAACCTGGACGAGTGAAACGCTGTGCCTCCTATCTCAACAACCCAGAGATGCGCCTATACTTTAACTTCATCAGCTTCATCCTCCAGCCCCTGAATGACTTCAACACCATGTTCCAGGCAGATGAATCCAGGATTGGTTACCTGAAGGATGAAATCACTATCCTTTTAAGAAAATTCATGGGGAAGTTTGTGAAAGCTAAAGTCATTCAATCTGCGGAGGACCTTACAGAGTGATTGGAGTGACAACCAGAGCCTACATGGTGGACCATGCTGATGAGATCCCTCCATCAGCATTGAGCAGATTCTTCACATCCATCAGGAAGTTCTATGAGTCAGTGACCGCCAAGATGCTGGCAAAGTTTCCCTTCAAGGATCCTGTGATTTGAAGCCTGAGGTTCCTTAACCCCACAATTCGCGGAGGGTTGCAGCCATCTATTTTGACAGACCTGGCCACACGGTTTCCTTCCTTAATACCTAAGGACCAATGGGACCAATTGGAAGCAGAGTTCTTGCTTTTTTAAATTGTTGTTGCTTTTTCAGATTATAAGAACGTAAAATGCAATTTATGAAAAAAAGTATAATATTTGATAGATAGTGCATTACAACTCATACTTAAGAAAGAATGGAAATTATATTTTCACGACTAAATGTCGCGAATTTGTTGACGTGAAAAATGTTGTTCGCGAAAAATCCCCCATGAAGATTTTCAAAAGTTGGCATGTATTGTGACACAATACTGAGTATTGTGAAATCTTGTTGATGAACCCATATTTTATGTGTATTTGTATGTTGTCTGCTTGGCAATAAATACTATAATATGTACGAATTAAGTTACACAAAATATTTTTATTCGGATACTATTTGATATACGACTTTTGGTACAGAAATTTAAATTAATGGTACTTTTATTAAAGGAAATGTCAGCTCGAGGCCTTTGTGGGCGTTCCGGCCTTTGATATGTATAATGAAGATTCTAAATTGTAGAAATCGTGACCCCCGGACAAAAACTGCAGGCCCAGGCGGGGTTCAAAGTTTAACATAGAACTACATAGGAAAAATGTTTAAAAATTTTCTTCTCAAGAACTACTGCACCAAAAAGGCAAATATTTACACAAAAGGTTGTAAATATAGTGAAGATTCTATATTGTAAAAATCGTAACCCCCGGACAAACAATGGGGCCCCAGGAGGGGTTTAAATTTTAACATATATAGGAATATGTTTTAAAAATCTTCTTCTTAAGAACTATAATGCAACTGTTTGGGATATTCTATGCATAAATGTACATCCTTAAATAATGTAGATTCTAATTTGTAAAAATCGTAACTCCCGGACAATTGATGGGGCACCGAGAGGTGTTCAAAATTTAAACATTTTAAAAAACAAGAACTACAATGTTATAGTTTGTGGAATTTCTATGCTTGCATCGCTGGCTTATGTAGATTCTTAATTGGTAAAATCGTGACCCCCGGACCAATACTGGGGCCCCTAGAGGGGGTCAAAGTTTATTATAGAAATATAAGGGTAACATGTTAAAAAATCTTCTTCTCGAGAACTACAATGCTTCAATTTGTGAGATTACTATCATGCATATAACCTTGGATAATGAAGGTTCGACAGTTTTAAAAAAGTGACCCCTGGATTAATACTGGGGAACCAAGATGGGTTAAAAGTTAAATGTAGAAGTATATATGAAAAATGTTAAAAAATATTCTTCTCGAGAACTACAATGCATCAATTTGTCAGATAACTACGTAAGCATCCTCAAATAGGGTAGATTCGAAATTATAAAAGCCGTGACCCTCGATCTAATACTGGGGCCCCAAGAGGTGTTCAAAGTTTATTATAGAAATATAGAGAGAAAATGTTGAAAAATCTTTTTCTAGGGAACTATAATGCCTCAGCTTGTGAGATTACTACGCAGACATCCTTAAATAATGTAGATTCCAAATAAATAAAACTTTGGCACTGGACTAATACTGTGGCCCCAAGAGGGGTTCAAAGTTTAACATAGAAAGATATATTGAAAATGTTTTTAAAAAGTTTTTCTCGAGAACTATAATGCTACAGTTTGTGAGATTACTATGCAAGGATCCTCAAATTGTGTAAACTCTAATGTAGTGGAACCAAGAGTTATCTTTCCTGATGTTCTGTACAGTCTGAGAGTTATTCCTCTTGCAGTGGACCTCTTCTACGTTCAGTTTTTCAGGCTGTGTACGTGGGGTCCCACCGCAGAGCTACACATTTTAATTCCTATGTTACTATTTATGCCAACCATAAACCTTGGACCAATACTGGGGCCCTAGAAAGGGGTTCAATGTTTAAAATAGAAAAAGCATATCCTACGAAATGTAATGTTACAAGGAACTGCTCTTCAGGTGAGCGATGTGGTCCATGGGCCTCTTGTTATGTATAATTTATACGAGGTTTTCAAATTTGCATCCGATTTGATTTTTTGTAGTAAAATAATACTGGTTATGGGACATTTCCATGATGTAAAAAGAGCGTACAAACATGGGAGTCTTCGTAATAAAGTTTGACCCATGATCTCGTGATTATTTGTGTACAAAGGTATATATACTTTATCAATGAAGGACTCAAGAGATATGAACCCAGAACAAAACTATTTATATACATGTCGATTTCCAAAGCCGTTTGATCATTGACCCTTTCCCCATCCGATAAGACTGATGGCTATACGGGTAAACTATTCCACACCAAATTTAAAATGAGCAAAGAAATAAATAATGTTTCCATTTTTATTTCATTGTATTTAAATTTTATTTCATTCTCGGCATGTTCTATACAATAGATCTGGGGTTCGCAAATACCGGCAATATTTCCGGATATCTTCAGGTTCGCAGCTCAGCAGAATGCTACAGTCATCTATGAAGCACATTGTTTGCCTTCATATTTCATTATTTATCAAAAAATCTAGCATGGATGTATACGTTACGGCCGATGTAGCATTGCGTTGATCATGAGAAATGACATTTTTCTAACCGGCGTGTATTTTAATTGCGATTTGCAACAAATTAGATTCTGATTGGCGCATTTATATAGGTCCGCCCATTTAAAAATGCATGTTGAGAACACGATGCTAACACATGGAAACAAGTGTTGAAGAAAGCTCATAATAAAGTCGTAATCGCGAGTTAAAAATTACAGAGATATTCGAGAACATTACATACTTGTGTAAACAATTTAACTGTTAGTGAGAAAAAAAATATCAAAACCAAAAAACTCTAAAAAGTTCTCTAAAAGTAGGGACAGGCTCATATAGATAAAAGTCACTGATTGTACTTCACTTATCGAATTACGATTTTCAATTTATTGGGAAGAAATTCTTCATAAACTGTTTAGTGAACAGATATTTTACATTGCGGTTCACAATGTACCATACAAATATATGGTATATCGCATGAGTTGAACCGATTGATTTTCCTCACTAGCGCTTGCCGCAATGCAGATACACAGGTTGACACGCCATGAAATCTATAAGACGTTTTAGAGCATGTGTGTTCATTCTCGTTTTTGGTTACAACAAATCTGTACTGAAAATCTTTGAAACATCGTCACCAGCCCCGTACAATGACGTGCGGTTTGTTTATATACATGTAAAACTGTGTAAAATGGCGACTCAATATGCACGTAAATTTTACAATCCGAGGTCGATTAGAGTGTTTGAGAAAAATTCAGTGGCAAATAAAGCGTCAACATCAGTAGTTACTAGATGCTGTCATTAGACAGTAATACCCGCACCAAGTGTTTGCCCCTAAATAACACTATTTTGTTAAAGTACCAGTTTTAGTAAAAACGAAGGCTACATGCAATTAAAATTTTCATAGAGAATGAGATCCCATCCCATAATACACATGAGAAGCCTTTTATGTACGATTTGGGGTTGAACTGTTTGCATGTGAATTTATTTTTTAAGTTAATCAATAATCTTAACATTTCATGTCATAGAAAGTATGGTCTATATAATTATTACTAAAAAATTAAATTATGCCCCCTCCCTTCGGCGGTTGCCGGTGTAACGTAGAATAATGACCCCCGTAGAATAATGTCCCTTTTGCCTGAAGAATAAGTGTCATTTCATAAAAATGAGCACACTCTACATGACGAGAAGTGACCCCTATAGAATAATGACCCCTTTAGAGATTAAAGTTTTTCGGTATTATTTTTTATTATTTGTGAAATAGTCTTTCCAATATTGTAATTTTTACTGTAGTTTACTGAAAGTAAAAAAAAATAAAATTCATATTTAAATTAAATTAAAGTGAAAGAAGGATATATCTTTGAACATAAAAATCCTTCCTTTATATTAAGATACTGATTTATATAGGGGTGTGGTTGTCATTTTATCGAGTTACATGTACATGTACAGTGTATATATCTCATTTTAACGAGTGACAATACATTAAAATTATTTTGAGATACAAGACACTAGAAAACAAAATTCTGCTTATTGGCGATAATAGGGTAAACACGATATTGTTCATGAATCATATTTACATTGACGACTTTCCCCTTCTACAAACTACTGGGTATGCAAGTGCATCACCAAGAATTAATGATGAAACCAAAATTATGAAGAGTCTACTCCATTGTTAGGCATTATAACCATGGTGAAGTTAGCAGTCAATAAGAGTAGCCATTCAATAAGGAAAATCGTCAAAGTACTGAGAGTACTCGAATAGAAAATATATTTTACTTTATCGTCGGCATACTTTAGTTAACATTAAGATGATTAAAACATCAGTAGTTTGTGGCAGCATTGACAACTTCGGAGGCAATAAAGATGGTGTGATCAAGATCAAGGGAGATATAAACCCCTCGGTTTTACCTGGTGGTACCCGTACAGCCCATACTTGGGACCAGGAAATAATAGCCCTATATGTCTCCTGTTCTGCCTTGTAATTTGTTTGATGTACACTATAAAGAAAAGGGAGATAACGGCTCACCATTCACCACAATATCGCTGTGAAGAGTTAAATAAAGACAAATTTCTAGTGAGCTTAATGGACACATTTAGATATGATAGAAGCCCTCAGACCCTTGTTCGTGTGCTCAAAACCAAAGGGGATATAAACATTCAAAATGAGCCCTTAACCCCCTTAAGAGCGCTTTTAGAAATAATCACTTACACTATTCGATCAGTGCTTATTATCTATTCAAGATTTACTTTGGTCAGGTACTCTTCACAAATTTGCTCTTAAAAAAGTATATTCATGTTTACAAATTACATCACAACAAATGTTTAGAATATCGATGATGTATATTTATTACATGTACATGTCAGTAGAAGAAAACAAAACTAACGTAAAATGTAATATCTTTCCGCTATTAATTTTAATTTACCATATTTTTTTTTAATTCGTTTTGATTTTCATTAAAGTCAATATCAAGCGATTCCAATGAAAAAAATTTAAAGAGATTAAGCACTGGTACATGTAGATTTTTCCAAAATTGACAATATGTGTAATTATGATATGAAGAAAATTAGACAAAGTGATTAATAAATTCAAACTTTATCATTGCAGCATAAAATTAAAAAATATTAAATGCATATGAAAATAATATTTAGTTATAAACAAATGTCAATCATCTTACAAAACATAGCGAAGCGCTTTTTTTAGTTCAGAAGAGCACTTTGTTGTTTAGGTTTGTAACAAAAACTGCTTCAAACAGCAAGATTTATCTTTCTTTATCATGAACTATTGAAGGTTTTACATACAGGTTTTACATAGAGTGTATGATAAATTACAATAGTTTTTAATTTTTCATAAAATATTTTCTGTTTTTAAATTTGTAAATGGATCCATATGTTTTAGAACGAAAAAAATTCAATCCAGAGCTTTTTGTTATATATAACACATAAAGGGGATCAAATAAAGGATCTTCTAGTAATTGATATAATCTCAACAGGGGGATATATATTATCATGAAAAAATGGGATACTGTTCTTTTCTTTTCTTTTTTAAATTTTGTTTACCAATATGATTTTTTAGAATAGAAAAACCTGAATCAGTTTAAACATTTGTCCTTGTTGCCTTAATAATTATGAGTTATCAGAAACAAAGTGAAAATATTTTCTACAGAAGTTATCTCTCTTATCAGAGGGACATTCTACCTTTAAATCCCTTTCCCCAGCACGAATATATATATATATATATATATATATATATATATATATATATATATATATATATATATAAAATTCTTAGTTTGACAATTCATTCACCAATGAATATTGCTTATATTATTACTACAATTATTATTTCATGATTGTTGTTCGTTGACTATCACACAATTTAAATCCTCAATGTATTTAAATTTGTTTTTCATTTGTTTTCTTTTTTAAATACGGAATGGCTTTGCAACAGTAGCATCACTTGCACAGATTTTTAAACACACACGTGCAGACCTGGCAATTTGTTGCCTCTGCAATTGTAAAATTGCGATATATAAAGATAACCAAACTGTGCATACATTTTGTAAATGAAATACATATCGTCTTTAAATAGTAAAACTATATAATATGTTGTAAAGAATTGTTCATGGTAAAGAATCAAGTATAGTTCAGCAGATTTCTACACAAGTGCAGCGTTATTTCCCACCATATGTCGACGAACGAAGAGACGTTACTGTAAACGATCAATTTGTGGCAATGTAGGTGTGTTTGTGTGTGTCTGTTTGTTACGGATATGAAAAACTATATACAGCGATTTCTTTACAAGTTCAATGTTTATAACTTCAAAATCAACCGAACAGTGTGAAAATTCCAGTATTTGCAAAGACAGATACCTTGTCGGGATACTGGGTAACCAATTTTTATTTTTGCTTACAGCGGGGGTCATTTTTATGAGGGTCATTTTTTCCACGTTTAACATAAAAAAAATGACCCCTGTGTCCCTATTTCTTCAGAAAAATCTAATTATTCTACAGCAAGGGGGGATCATTATTTTACGTCGAAAAATGATCCCCGGTCATTATTTTACGGGGGTCATTATTCTTCTTTATACCAGCTTTAGATATGCTTCTGTGTGCAACATCATTGTGTGCATATATTTAGAGAAGGGGTGGGAGTTAGGGTCTAGACCCTCCTCTCCCCTTGAAAATTCCTGCCCTGTACCATCTTAAGAATGAAATGTGTGCTTTACATAGTACTTTACCTCATAACATAGTGCAACAGGTTTTAAGGAATAAAATCATAAAAATACATGCACGTTACAAATAACTGATTTTTGTCTGACGTTACGTACACAACATAGGTCTGCAGGCCGCATTTGCGGGTACTAGTTTTACCAAGCTCTTCAGTTAGATGGGTTTCACGTGGTGTACATACCGGTACCTGTTTTTCCATATGCAGAGAAGGATTAATTAACATGCATAAAAGTTTCTTTTGTGATGATCAGCTTAAGGGAATATTGTGCTCTCATTTTGATGTTGACCAATATAGGTTAGCAGAAAACATGTAGTAGCACAATATTATGAAACACCGGTATAGGTATAAGTATTACTTTCACTTTCTAAATAAGTGATCTCCCTTTGCCAGCATACTATATCATCATCTTTTAATATTTGAATAAGCTTATCATCATTACCTATCCTATCGCATTTGTACAGTCATTTTAATTGCAAAGGTTATCTCTTTATTTGTCAGACTTGCACTATTAAGTTGACCCTATATTGACCCTGTGACATTTTGTATTAAATTTGTGTATTACATGTAAGTAAGTGTAGAGGCTTATTGTCATGTTTATATGAGTTATAGTAGGAAGGAAGGGGTCTTTTGTTCTTAATGTATTATGATGAATCAAATATAATGTAGGCCATGACCCTATGGGATTGTTCTGACCCCAAGAAACAAGAAAATACCAAATATCTTGAAAACTGTTGAGATCCCCACCACTAAACCATATTGATTCTTTGAAGCTTATATCATGGAACATTAATGGTGGTTTCTCATCCAAAATTACAGATAAGTGTTTTCGAAATTTTATCTTAACTTACGACATTATACTACTTACCGAATGTTGGTTAGAAAAAAATTACAATGAATATATAGAAGACTTTGACAGCTATTATTTTCCTAGGCAGAAAAGTATTCAAGGAGGAGGAACCGTAGTCCTAGTCCGTAGAAAGTTCCATAAATTTGTTACTTTTGTGAATAACCAATATGACACAATCATATGGCTGAAAATCCAGGGTCCCTTATGCAGTCTGAATAGTGATTTATATTTAGGATGTGTTTATATCCCTCCTAACAATTCATCTTTTCACCGTGTTTATAACTGTGATATATTCAATGAACTGGAGTCTCAGATAACCACATATCTGGCCAAAGGTAAAGTCATGCTTTTAGGGGACATAAACGCAAAGACATCGAACAGAGACGATTTCATTTTTAATGACTTCATCAACTGCGATATACTGAGTGAGGTTTTTGAATTATTAACGTATGAAATTGATAAACCACTACCTGTCCGTATTAACCCGGATAAAGTTGTAAATGATTATGGATCCAAACTCCTATCTTTGTGAAAATCAAGCGGCTTAAGAATCTTGAATGGGAGACACAAACATGCACTGGACAGAGATTATACCTTCTGTGGAGCTAGAGGACTAAGTGTTGTTGATTATTTTGAATCTACGCCCGATATATTTGATATAACAGAAAAATTTATTGTGTCTAGCTTTACTACTTTCTCAGATCACGCACCATTACATGTTGAGCTCCAGTGCTCTATGGTGGAATTCGAGCAACCAACAGTAGAGTCTGAACTACATATATCCCGTAAATTTAGATGGAATCCTGATTATTATGACGAAGCCAAAGGCGTACTTCTTTCTTGCTTGGAACATTTGAATATTACTTCGGAAAGTGTGGACGTGGAATGTCAGAATACTATTAATACAGCCGTCGACCAATTTACTTCACAGCTCTCCAAAGCTTTTGAACCATATTTCGAAATAAAAATCAAACCTGTAAACAAGCATCGTAAAACTGCTTACTCAACCGTGACTTCTATTGACAAGCCTTGGTGGACCACCGAAGCTCAGAGAAAGTACAATACGTACAGGCGTGATCTGTTTCTTTTCAATCGCAACAAAACAGAAGCAACCCATGAATGTCTATTACGATCGAAAAAAGAATACAAAGTCCTGACAGCAAGGCTCAAACGTCAGTATCAACAAGCGGAGGGAAACATGCTGGACTACCTACGTAAAAGTAACCCGAAAGCCTTCTACAGAAATTTCCGAGGGAAAAAAAGGCAGCAGACAAATATCAATCCAAATGTATTTTATGATCATTTTAAAAATATTGCGCACGCCATGAACGCGTCCGAAAAAAGTACAGATTGTATAGACGCTGATCCTGTTTTTGAGGAACTAGACTGTCCAATCACAGAAAAAGAAATTGTTGATGCTATCAAACGTTTAAAAAAAGAAAAATCACATGGTACTGATTTGTTAATTAACGAATATTTCATTGAGTTTAAAGATTATCTTGTTCCATTTATACTAAGATTATTCAATAGAATATTGTCTTCTGGTTTTTTCCCTAATATGTGGGCACAGTGTATTATAATACCAGTTTTTAAAAAGGGTGATGCATTAGACCCCAATAATTATAGAGGCATTAGTCTTGTCAGTTGCTTTTGTAAATTATTCACATCAATTTTGAATCAAAGATTGTTAACATGGTCTGACGCAAATGATGTAATCACTGATGCACAGTTTGGATTTCAACGCAAACGAGGTACAGCTGAGGCTATATTTAGCCTTTCAAATATTATTAATATGTCAATAAGAAAGAAAAAAAGATTGTATTGTTGTTCTGTTGACTTTAAGAAAGCATTTGACACTGTTGAAAGATTGAAATTATGGGAAAAATTGTCTAACGTTGGTATTAGAGGAAAGTTGTTGAATTTTATTCGTAGTATGTATAATAATATGAAATCATGTGTTAATTCAGCAGGAAAGTTATCTGAGTTTTTTTAAAAATAACACAGGACTTTTGCAGGGAGAAGTGCTATCTCAAATATTGTTTTCATTATATGAGAATGATTTTGAAATGGAATTTTTGTGCAAAGGTAACATACCAATACAAATTCAAGAGTTAAATCTTTTTGTTATAATGTATGCAGATGACATGGTAATTTTCTCCGAAACTGCACATGAGCTTCAAGAAATGTTAAATACATTGTATTCTGTATACATCTATTTATGTATACATCTGTCTGGGATCTTACTGTAAATGTACAAAAAACCAAAATTGTCATTTTTAGAAATGGTGGTAAAATTCACAATTGTGAAAGGTGGCATTTAAATGGTGAGCCAATTGAGGTTGTCGATAGCTTTATATACCTGGGCCTTTTGTTACAATATAATGGAAAGTTTAACAATACACAGAAACAGTTGGCGAGCCAAGGGAGAAAAGCCATGTTTTCTTTAAAGTCAAAAACAAGTCAATTGTATCTGAATACAGAAACAATGCTGTCAATTTTTGATACTTATATTGCTAGCATATTAAATTATGGCTGTGAGATATGGGGCATGCATGCTGCAAATGATATAGAAAAAGTGCATTTAGAATATATTAAATTTGTGTTAAGTGTGAAGAAGAATACAAACACTGCACTTGTATATTTTGAAACTGGGAGGCTACCTATGAAAACTATACGATTGTTTAGAATATTCAAATTTTGGTTCAAATTGTTACAAAGTCAGAATTGTATTTTGCAGTCCTGTTTTAAAATGCTGTATAATGAGTGTGAATCGTCTTTGGCACCTGCTGAAAACTGGGTTACTGTAATTAAGAATAAACTTTTTGAAATAGGTCTAGGACATATATGGTATGAACAGGAGTATATACATTGTGAAACCTATTTTCCTTTAATTAAGCAAAGAATCATTGATCACTTTACTCAACAACTTGTAGAACAGATTAATTCCTCAATTCGATGTTATTTTTACAAGCATATTATTGACCAGTTTTCATTACAATATTATTTAACAAAATCAATACCTTCTAAATATAAGAAACAAATTACAAGAATTAGATTGTCATCTCATAGACTTGCAATTGAAAGTGGACGACACACTAATGTACCAAAAGAAAGACGCTTATGTAAATTTTGTTCAGATATTGAAGATGAATTCCATTTTGTTTTGAAATGTCAGCAGTATAGAGAAATCCGAGTAAAATATATTAAGAAATATTATTGGAAAAAACCGTCTGTATACAAATTTATACAATTATTAAGTGTTCAAAATTTTAAAGAACTGTGTAATTTGGGGAAGTATCTCCATCTAGCTTTCAATATTCATGATAATTAAGAAAAATTTCTCTGGTTTCTTCGTCTGTTAGTAAAATTTTATTTTATATACATTATCAATGAACTTCACATATTCATGTACCATACCCATATTTCAATATTGCTATATCTATATGTAATAACCTATGCCATAAGATGTATGTCTTGTGCAAATAAAGAATATACATATATCATAATTCTTGTTTCTAATGTCATTCTGATGCATCAAATGGTGTCAAGTACATGATCCCCACGTGTTGTCTTTAAACCCCCACCCCCTCTCTGAAATAGGAAATGATGGCATATTTTGATAACTTTTGAGATCGCCATCCCTAAACCATATTTAGTCTTGCTCTTTGTGTCATTGCACATCAAATGGTATATAGGTTATGCCCCCTTGGAGGCACCCTGACTTTCTAGAACTAGAAATAAAGTATTTTATCTTATTCATATGTAGTGTCAAATTGACCCATGTGGGTAATTCCTAGCCTAATGATGAACCTGCTTTGTTTAGGAGACTTTACTTAATGATTGCCCCAAATATTTTGTTTATCTCAAAAATTAAAAAGCAATGTCCAAAATCTTAATGCGCAACTAGAGAAAAATACCATTCAAGAAATGATTTATAATTTGCTACCGTACACGTGTAAGAAGACTCTGAATCTTTAGAACCAGGTTTGATTGGGGGTGGGGGGATGGGGGTGGATGTGGAGGATAAACATTCAATTTTAATCATTTATTGTTATTAATTTTAACTTGAATATTAGTTATTGATCCCCAGGTAGAAAACAAAACCTCTCAATAGATCAAAAGATCTCAATAGATCATGATCATTTGTCAATTATGCAAGATGTAATGTGATTTTTTTTTAGAAAAAAGTTTTTACCAGTGTTTAAAACTTTTAAGACCCCAAATTATATTTTGACTTTAATAGATCATTCGACAATTAAGAAAAGTGTAAATTTAAGTCTTTTTTATTTGCAAAAATAAATGGCATTGCAAGTTGTTTTTTTTTTAAGAAAAAAAAACGTCATTTTATTTACAGTGTAAGGAGGGATTCATGCGCGGATCAAAAAAGTTTCTCTGGGGAGGGGGTGTTACGATAGTTATTTGAGTTTGCCTGGGCGCCATATTTGGCAATTTTATAATGTAGTTTAAAGAAATTTAAAGTTTGATTTTTGGAAGGGAATCGGGACCCCCCTCCCGACCCCATCTCTAGATCCACACATTGCACATCTATAGGACAGCCCTATCATATCCTAAGATATGATGTGTCTATTTATCAAATCAAAAGAGGAGTTCTGGGATCTAGGTTTTTTTAGGAGTGATAAAGGTCAATTTTCTGCTACTATATATTTGATTCCCTGGATGAAATTTAAATTATTAAAACCTTATTGCACATCTATAGGACAGTCCCAATCATATTCCAAGAGATGACTTAGCTACTCGAAAAGTTGCAAGAGGAGTTCAGGGAAGCATACATTTTTGCAAAAAAATGTCATGTTTTGTCGCCAACTGATCCCCGTGGTAAAAAAAATTCTGAGACCTGACTACACTTCAAAATTACACTCCAATCCAAATTTTAAAAGATCATTTGGCTACTGCAAAAAATGTTGACATTTTTGCAACCCAAATATTTGTTAAAAAAAAAAAAGAGAAGAAGTCATTTTTCATCCCCCAAATGACCCCCAGGACAAAATTGAAATTTATGAAACCTTATTGTGCATCTGTAGAACACCCCAAAACATTCCAAGAGATGACTTGTCTATTGTTGAAAATGTAGGAGGAGTTCGAGGAAGAAAATTTGTTGTTTAAAAAACATAATTTTTTACCAATTATTTGACCCCCAGGACTACCAGAGAATTTTTAAAACATTTTTACAAACAAAATCACTCCCCAAATCAAACTCCAGCAGTTCAGTTTGCTGATTTATAAGATGTAAGAGCAGTTTGAGAAAGTAAAACGTAACAGACGGACGGACAGACAGACGGACGGACGGACGGACGGAACAAGGTAACAACAATATACCTGAACTTAAGAAAGTGCAGGTATAATTATTGTCTGATGAATACTGAGGTGCATGTCATAAAATAGTTGTTTTTTCAGACTGAGTGAATTACAAAATGCGGTTAATTTCAGATCAGTCCGAAATTAATCGTTTTTGTGTCGTAAATTTCAAATTTTTTGTGTGTTTGAAAACACGTGCTCACTTGTAGAAGAAAATGTGCCATTCATCGTTTGAAATTCAATAAAATGTGATATATGTAATATTCATTGTCAGTATCAGTTGTTAATTCTTTCCAATAAGCTACAACAAAATAAATACTGCCTCAACCTAAATTGATGTGTTGAAAATGATTGAATTGATCGACGAAGCATATATAGTTGCTGAAAAATGTAATGGCAAACCTGTTTAAATAATGTGTTTCTCACAATTGTTTTCGTCATAAGAAAAAAGGAAGCTATTATTGTGAGAACTCTTGGTAAATTATCGCAGTAATGAAATTGTTTCAGTCCTGATACAGTGTTAAATGTTACACCTGGCAGTTGGTGCATAAATGTTCAATACTGCGTAAGCAGACAGGGTAACGGTTCATTTAAAATAAAACACAAGTTCATACATTTTTAAATGTATGTACTAATTAATTAGCAGCTATAATGCTTAAAATATCTGATAAGATGTAAATTGGTTCTCAAACTGAAATCAACACATAAAACTCTGGCTGTAACAATCTAGTAAGACACGCGACTTACACCCTATTTAAGACGAATAAAATCGTCCGGCAGATAGAGAAAACGTGGCCTCTGAAAAAAAAACTCCCTGGCATTTTAATTCTCCCTGTTGACTTTCCAGACTGCATGTCAATCTAATCTAATGATTTTGTTTATTAATAATTATTCAAAATCATTTTAATTAATAAATGAACATTCTATCATAGTACAAAATCTTGTTGCGTTGACACCCCCCCCCCCCCGGCATTAAGATCAATGATAATTAGGTAACACATGTGCTTGCAAGTGGCAGGCTGAATTTCAACTATCAGTTATCGATATAATCTCTTTGAAAATTTATTTCTCCTTTCATAAGTAGAAAATGATAATTGTGCAAACCATTGAGGAATGCGCGATCTGCGCATAAAAAGTTCTTGATACAATATCTATTTTTTTTAACATGCTTTTGAGCTATGATAATAATGAAGAAAAAATGCAGGGACCTCATATGGAAAGTTACACATTTGCTTTATCCCCCATTTCATTAAACAAATCAAACCAACAATCAAAATTTATTCCTGTAACAATTATTCAAAAATACCTCCAAAACAAACTGCACATTCATCTTACACCTTTTCCAATTTTGTAATACTTAAGTTTAATTTTATCATTTATCATTTTATCGTGAACGTTTAGAATATCTTAACGGTATTTGGTAAAAAAAAAATTATTATCAATATGTTGAAACTTCAATCCATGCATGAATACGCCAGACTTATGCACGTTTAGTCATGCCCGACAACTTGTCGGATGTGTTGTTTGAGCTAGCATTTTGAATTCATCACGAGAGAGAGAGAGAGAGAGAGAGAGAGAGAGAGAGAGAGAGAGAGAGAGAGAGAGAGAGAGAGAGAGAGAGAGAGAGAGAGAGAGAGAGAGAGAGAGAGAGGAGAGAGATTCTGTCCATTTAACATTGATATCTTAGTATCGATAACTCCTTTTGTGCACATAACCGATAAAGAAGAAAAAACCCAAAAAGAAGCAAGCTTTAAAAACCAAAGTCTACCGACCCATGTTACAATGTATCAGACCGCAGGTGCTAGCAAGATAAAAAAAAAACCATTGCTGAAAAAATCTCTTTTATTTATTTCTTGAATTTCTTTTGACTAAAAAAAAATTAGAAAGAAGTTGTTCTCAATCTCTCTAAACGGTCGTTTGTGAGCTGTATATTTAAGCTCATTGTACGTGTCTTTTTGTATTTTAAGAGAATTCGATGTTAATCTTTTTTCAATGCAACGTTTCGGATAAAGCAATGAATATTTGTATGTTGAAACTTAATATCTATATCATCAATTTTAGTAGAGTTCTAATTAAATGAATTGTTAAATGATAACACTGAATATGTGACCGATTTCTTACTTTTTAGGGAAAACCTCATTTGATGTAAAAATCCGCCTCTTTGAAACAAAAATAAATTAACATGACCAATTAGAGCTAGACAATTTCTCGCTGCAAAAAAATTGGATGGACGACTGGAACCCAGATCGTCCAACCGCCTTTCTTTAATATTGCCTTTTCTTTCTAACGCGTACGTCAGGTTGCTCGCATACTATAAGAGACTAACTGGTTCGTAATTAAACTTTTAGCGCTGCATGAAAAAGCATTCCGATATTTTTGAAAATGACTTATTTAAATCATAATTTTTAAAGTCGCTCAATCGAAAACAGACTTCGGTCCTCCCCCCACCCGAAAAACAAAACTATTCCTCAGAACCCACTGTGAGAGCTTTCATGATCTCCGTATTACCTGTATTTTTTAAAAAGATTCAGTGTCTTTTGTAAATAAAGTCGTCATTCATGTAATTCTGTTTATATTTAGACAATTATGATGGTTGAAAAAAAAACTTCCCCACATGTAAAAAACAACATGCCAAGAATCAAACTATAGCCAACTTTTAAAGATCTCTACTTGCTCATATAGTATGGTATACATGTATATGTATGGCCGGCGGAAAAGGTTAATAAAAGGCGTTTATACAAAACGAACACTTTTTTTAAAACATGGTAAAATACGAAACAGACCAGTTAAAACAAACGATCATCGATGCAAAATCAACAGTCATGCACCGAATTAACGCTAGATTACGTGCAAAGAGGTATAAGGAGAAAAATCGTACCCTGAAGAAAATGTAACCTAAAGAAAATGTTCCCATGAATTACAGGGGCCGTATTCATGGGAATCCAGAATTTTTTTTTCAGGAAGAAAGGGGGGAGTGCGAGGGATATTTGAGTTTACCAGGTGTAGGGTTATGGTAGTAAGGTTGGGGTGATGGGGTTTTCAGGATAAGACTCGGTAATTTTAAGATACATGTACATGTATAAATTTAAAGGAATTTGATCTTGAGTGTTGGAGAAAAGGGGGTCCGGACATTAGCTTATCTACATAAGAAAGGCCGGTGTAATGAAGAATAATGACCCCCGTAGAATAATGACCGGGGGTCATTTTTCTACGTAGAATAATGACCCCCCCCCCCCCTAGCTGAAGAATTACTGGATTTTTCTGAAGAAAAAAAGACCCAGGGGTTATTTTTCTTCATGTTAAACATGACGAAAAATGACCCCCATAAAAAAATGACCCCCCCCCCCCTCACCTGTAAACATGAATAGAAATTGGTTACCCCGTCTCCAAGATTTGACTTTGAAATTGCTTAATTTTTCACTCTGTTCAACTTATTTTTAAGTTATAAACACCGAACTTGTAAATAAATCGCTGTATATAGTTTTTCATATCCGTAGCAAGCACACGCAAAACACTCTGACATTGCCACAAATTGATTGTTAACAGTTACGTTACTTCTCTCGTCGACATACGGTGGAAAATGACGCAAATAAAGACAAATTCATATTCAATGAGGATATTGTGTGATAATTAACGAACAATAATCATGAAAGAATAATTGTTGTAATGATATGATATTCATTGATGAATGATTTGTCAATCGAATAATGATACATGTATATATCTTTATGGAAAAAGACTAAGGGGGCAGGTAACGCAGGAATATGAATACTTCGTATTTACATTTCTTGGGGAAAGTGATTTTTAAAAAAAGTCATTCTGCGTTAGTTTTGTTTTCTTCTACGTAATACAAGAACATCAATATTCTAAACATTTGTTGTAATGTTGTTTTGTGATTATGAATAGACTTTATTCTTTTAGAGCAAATTTGTGAAGAGTACCTGACTATAGTAAATCTTAATAGATAATAAATACTGATCGATTATGATAAGAAAAGATTTTTTGACAACCAATTTTTTCCAGTAAAGGAAATCCACCATACACCAGAAAAACCTGTACATTATCATAATCCAATGAGTCCAAGTTTATTTGCAAAGAAAATAAAACAAGTTATTGCATTAAAGGTCGTTTATTCAATGAATTACATTTGTATTGTTTTAAAATGAAAACAACAGAGTAAATAATAAAAAAATCATTGAATAAATGACAATAATTTTGCAAAGGTGGGGTTAAAAACCGCCACCTCACAAATAAACAGTGTTCATATGAAAATATGGGGGGAAAATCTTACATACTATATCGTATGTTTAAAGGAATGTGGTTGGGTGGGTTAAACAAAGTTCATGAAAATTTCTTGCGTCCAGCAGCCAGAACAGAAAAAAAAATAATGAGATAATATTCACATCTGACATGATATATTACGACAATAATTAAATAAAGATATTCGAATGCTAGACGTGTTAATTGAACTATGGTGAAAACATACGTGACACCTAACACTCGGTGACCCTGTTGTGCGCAAATGCAAATTACAGACTTTCAAACAACCTGGGTAACTTGACAATGGGGTGTTAATGGATATACCCCCCTGCATGCGTACATCTGCTTATTATGCATTTATGATGCCAGCTTGATTTACAAGGAGATATAAAGTTGACACATACGTCCCATGAATAATTACAAAATTTGTCCCCAAAAATGTTTTTATTTACAATAAAAGTAGTTGTTTCTAAAATCGTCGATAACAGGTTAAGGCCCATGTTAGGGGTTTATATCCCGCTTGATTTTGATCACACGATTTTTATTGTATCCAAAGTTACCAATGCTCATACAAACTATTGATGCATCAATCATCTTGATATTAACTAAACTTACTAAAGTATGCCGAGGATAAAGTAAAATATACTTTCTGTACGAGTACTCTCAGTACGTTGACGATTTTCCTTATTGGCCGTTAACCTCTACTGGCGTAATGGCTGCTGTCAGTGCCTACTAACTACAGCTTGGTTATAATGCCTAACAGTGAAGTAAACTTTTCATAATTTTGGTTTCATCATTAATTCTGGGTGATGAACTTGTAAACCCAGCAGTTTGTATTGTGGAAATCATCAATGCAAGTATAATTCATGAACAATATGAAGAATATAGAAGATGCAACGGCGAAGCGCGAACATGCGAAGACGAAAGTGCTAAGTTGCGAAGGCGAAGAAGTGATACTACTATCGTTTCTTCGCCTTTGCAACTTCGAGCGCACTCTCGCCTTCGAATCTTCGCGCTTTCGCCTTTTAGCTCACCGAGACGAAGTCAATGGGAGCATATGCTATACCCCCGGCGTCGGCGTCCGGTGTCGTATAATTTAAGGTCTGGTCCGTAAAATGGTCCGGGCGGACCTTTAATGTTAGCATTTAAGGTCCGGCTTTTCCCTATAAGAAAAGGTCCTACCCGTAGTCACTTATTGCAATTTATCTCAGAGTTTTATTCTTTTTGCTCATGTGCATTTACATGTATCTAAAATATGTCTTTGTTTATATAAACCACTCGGCCATTAGCGTATGGTACATCACAGTATAGCCGTATCACTAAATTATGTTGTGGAATATTAAATATTGATAGCGGATTAGATTTTGACAAATTGTTTGCGAATCAGAGTAAAAAAATAAAAACATGAGTATTTTTACAATAATTTGAACACACTATTTACACGTAGTCCCGTTGTTTTTAAATCTCTTTCGGTGTATACGGATAAGCAGAGGATTTCACGACACGTACACACTGGTAAATGAAGCCCTGCAGGCATTCACACCTTACCTAATCAGAATAAACCCCCAATCTGAGAGAGAAAAAAGGCTCCACTGTGTTGTTCTGCACAAACAATATTGTCTTTTTTTTCTCGTGCTTTGTTTAATTTTCAATAAATCAGGAACGTTTGATAATATACTAACAATTCATACGTCTTTAGGTAGAGTCCATCATTATTTTAGGTAATTACTAAAAGGTCGCACATGTGCATTACCTGGACAGAGGGTATACATTCACAATATACTTAGTAGTGTATACGTAACTGTGGTAACTATAAGGGCGTGAAAAGAAATTAATTAGATGATACATGTACAATGTACTTATCATTAAAAAGCATCTTTTGACTGACTGAAGGTAAGGTGTTTAAAAAAGGATTAAAAGTCTGATAATTTGTTAAGTTATAATCTCTCTCTCTATCTCTCTCTCTCTCTCTCTTAAGGTTTAAAAAAAAAAGATAGAAAGTATATTATTTGTAATAGAATTGCTATGATACAAAGCATTTTGATGCAGAAATATATTTGTAAACTGTCTAGCAATTATCTTCAGATTGCTGTCTGAGCGCCATTAAGGCACCATTTTAATTTGTTTTACTACTTCACATTTCAAAGCCTCACAAAATTAGATGCATTTCTTTACATGAGACATTAAAGATTGATTTAGTTTAAAGGGAAAGGTGGAGAAAAATTATGACATTCTTTGATCGGAGCTAGTGATCAAAGAAAAAAAAATTATCAGTCAAATAATCTCTACATCATTCGAGCTTAACGTTAAATGAGACATTAATTTAAATTCGGAGACATTTACACTGAAATGACATTCTTTGATGAATTGAATTGAACATATTTTATTGAATAAATCAAAAGGATAAGACACAAGTTCTAAAACTTAGATATTCCTCTCCTAGTAATGAAATTTTATGAATATTGCCATACATTGAATATATTGAAATATTGAATATATTGAATACACATAAATATACATGAATAAACAATCTACTGCATATATAATATCACCTTATCAATTCAAACATTTTTCGAAAAACGACCACATTCACTCAAAAAAATTTGTACCGTCTTGAAAATTTCAGTGTTTTGTATATTTGTCAACGAATCATCCCCCATAATAATCAATGTGCATCTTTTATGTGTACGTAACGTAATGTCAATAGCTCATTCTTTGATCGAAGCTACTGATCACAGAAAAACATTTTTTATCAGTCAAATAATCTCTACATCATTCGAGCTTAACGTTAAATGAGACATGAATAACATTCGGAGACATTTACACTTTTCAGATCATCAAATACACAACACAGTGGGATTGATACGAGGGTTGCTCCAAAAGTAGTGTCACAGTTGCAATAAAATCATGAAAACTCGCTGTAATGACAAAATTTCGAAGTGTATTATATTTACATATATGTCTTTAGATTTGAAAATTTTAGTGCAAAACTATATTTGTTTGCGAAGACAACGTATATAGAGCGTTAAGTAAGGACAGTCGCCGCACGCCTGCGACGTTGTTTATGCATTTTTATCTGTAAAATCCAGTCGTCCCGGGTACTAAACACAATTCTATGTTCTATCATTGTAATTTTCAATAGAATTTTCCAGATTGTTTTCAAAATATTACACAGTGTTGAAATGGCAAATACTTTAAAAGTGCATTTCTTCTGTTGAGATATTTCAGATCTTATTGTGATCTTAATTTTCTGAGTTTGTTCGCGCGAGATCTCAATAAAGTCTAGTGACTGAACAACCAATCATTGCTATAAAAATAGACCTTAACATGTAAATGTGCAGAATAGATACATTGTATCAGTTATTGTTATACTTTCATGTTAAATACTGAAATCTGATTGGTTAAGACGCAGTTCATAATCCGTTGTATTACCCTCAGCGCTAGCAACGCACTTAGCAACGGGTAACATTATAAATTGTTACATGCGCAAAAATTATGCGCGCACGGTTCGCTGTAGAATTCACGTTATTTCTATCTATAAAAGCAGTAAAATTTTCTTAAAAATTAGACATTTAGTATAACAAAATAAATAGTGCCTGTTTGGGAAGATAACAGTTGAAACTGACACCCCTCGAAAACCATTGTCAACCTCCGCTTCGCGTCGGTTGACAATGGTTTTCTCGGGTGTCAATTTCAACTGTTACCCTCCCAAACAGGCACTATTTATATATTAGTCCATCACTTCAGTAGTCGCCGAAGGTGACACCAAAAATCGGCTTTTTTAATGAAAAATTCTATCTATTTTAGATCCTTTCAAATGAAATATACGTTATCCTCATTTGAGATATTTCAGAAATCTATTTGATATGTTTCTTTTCTGATTTTGTACGCGCGATATATCAAAAACAGTAAGTGATTGAGCAACCAATATTTGCTTTATGATAGACCTTTTCAGTAATATGTGCAGAATACGTATCAATAACCTGTCTGTCAGTTCTGGTCGTAACCAGAAGCAAGCAAAATTGTACTTTTTGCTTTTATAATTTTCGAAAGAATTTTCCAGACTTTTTTTTCAGCGCATTATTGTAATGGTAAATACATGAGTATTGCTTTTTTCTACTGAGGTATCTCAGATATTTTAAGAATCTTTTCTGATTTTGACTGTGCAAGACTCAATAACGGAAAGTGATTGAGTAACCAAGATTTGCTATATGATAGACCTAAACATGTAGATGTGCAGCAAAGGTATCAATGATTTATACGGCATGTCCAGTCGTCACCGGAGCCAAACAAAATTGTATTTTTAAAACTTTCTAATTAATGATAGTATATATTTAAAATTTTTTTCAAAAATTCTACCCAGGATTAAAATCTCATGGCAAATCATCGAGATGATTATTGCGTTTCTTATGTTGAGATATCTCGGATATATCATTGAGATGTCTCTTTTTTTTGTTATTTTCATGTATGTTCATTTATGGTTTTCCGCTTTGCAATTGCAAATGCAACGAAGTGTTTAATGACAACTTTTGTAGTTTAGAGTTTAGGATTTTAAAATTCGTCTGGAAGACCTATTCGTTGCTCGCAACAAGATCGCATCTAGTTATATTTACTTTTCAGTTATAGAAGTGGGGCCCATTGCATGTACATGCATTGTATCCCCAAAAATACAGAAAAATTAGTGTTATTTAATTTTTTTTTAAAAAGAAGTAAAACATATTTGTAACTAAGTTTCATCCGACGTTTTTTTTTTTAAATTGTGACAAACCCCTGGATTTAATTTTCAAACGATTGTCTGTCTCCTTGAAATAATCTTAAAATAAGGTAAATTTGTGTGACGGTTTTGATTTTCATCTAATGACCTTCTTATCTTTTTTATTATGGAGGGGCCGGAAAGAAATGCATGTTATGATATTTGTGAAAACAAAATTAATGATACACGTATATGTGAGTGTAGAAGATTAGACAATAGATAATTAAGGGGTCCTCTAAGGGGCACAGGTATAGGGTATACCTATGTTCACCTGAAAAGTACAAGAGTTGATTATTCATTATTACTTTCGTCATATGTTGAATTCATTTTATTTCATTGTAAAAAGTTAAAAGGAATGAGCACGATTTCTTAAACTAAGATGTCACTCTCCTTGTTGAGGTAGAATAACACACCTGGAAAAAGTCACTCAAATTAAAAGGAATTTTTTTGATAATGAAAGATATAATGATAAATAAACTGTATAAATGTCAAATAAGCGAAAAAATTGCAGTTTGGGGATAAAAAATGAATATATAAAATAATTATTCCAGTAAGTAACAAAAAAAACCTCTGCGGGATGCGAACTCGGGATATACGGATCACAAGTCCGACACTTTATCCACTCGGCCATTGATTAAGTTACATGTTTCAGTCCATAAAATCGTTTTGATAAAACGAAATGTCGTTTCGATCAGCGGTCAGCCATTTTGTGATGATGTGTTATTCAACCTTAAAAGCATTATATGTTAAATTAAGTTATTGACTTATTAATCATATAGTTAATGCTACATACAAAAAAATAGATACTTACTCCAAAATTTCCTTAATGTTTGTATTAGAAGCAAACACATTTTTATAAGAAAGATTAGATAAAAATATGAAATTACTTAATTGTAAAACTTTGAATATTTTCAAAATTAGGGATATCGTTTTTATTTTGCTCATATTAATGAAATGTAATCTATCCTTAATTAAGGATAGATTACATTTTATCTTTGTTTTTGTTTTGACAATTTTATCATGATAAAATTATCCAAACAAAAACAAAGATAAAATTTAAAACAAACGACAAGCAAAACAAATGGTTTGGCTCAAATCCTAATGTAAGAGATAGAAATGCATGGAATTCCCTTGAGAAGATATTTCTTTTAACAACAATAATTTGTAAGATCTCTTTATGGTTTTTTATCTATACCTGTAATTCTTAACTTCCCTCTCAATTTTCTTTGACAATATTAAATGGTTAAATATTAGAAACTTTTTTTTGTTAAAATGAATATTAAGAAGATAGAATAAGCCATACTTATCCCGTAAAGTTGCTTTTTAGTGCTGACATTAATCAAATATTACACATGAATATTTAGTTAAGAAGAGAGACACATCATCTGATGGAAATACCAGGAGAGAGAGAGAGAGAGAGAGAGAGAGAGAGAGAGAGAGAGAGAGAGAGAGAGAAAGAGAGCATATAATGTAATGGTTCAGGCTGGGTGGTTGGGTTGATTATGGGTGTTGATTCTAATGTGTTACATGTAATATGTTAATCAAAGTAACAGAAATTATAAAAATACATGTATACATGGATAATTAAAAAGATAATTGATTAATATCCTTCACTTTGGGACTTAAAATTGAATTAAAATTAAAACTCTCGAAATTAAAAAGATAGAAATGAAATGTATACCCCGGACCTTTTATGTTAGGCGGACCTCTTCTTATACGGGCCGGACCCTTTTATAGCAAAGGCGGACCTTAAATATTAAATTTAAAATTGAAAGTCCGGCCGGACCCTTTTACGGGACGGACCTTTAATTATACGACACCGGAGCTGGTTAAAGTTTTAGTTGCAGCTCCTTCACTAAGCTATTACTTGTCCTCTCTTCACCAAAATTACATGGATGATGCATCTGGACCTACTGAATCTGGTTCCTAACTTTCAGATGCTGGAGTAGGTTAAGGTTTTCGTAACAGATTAAAGTTTTTGTTGCAGGTGCCCTTTAATAGCAATATCTAAATTACTGCTGGTCTGTATTTCACCAAACTTGCATGGATGGTGTGTCTTATGATACTAATGCACCAGACACGCTGAATCTGGGGTATAGGTTTCGGATCCTGGAGGAGGTTAATGTTTTATGAGCTGGATAAAGTTTTTGAAACAGGCGCCCTCTGATGATGATATCTTAGTTATTACTTGTCCTAACTTCACCAGACTTCCATGGATGGTGCGTCTTGTGATACTGATGCACCTGACAGGCTTGAATGCTGAATCTGGGCCATAGGTTTCGGATGCTGGATAATGTTAAGGTTTTTTGGAACAGGTAACATGTTTAATAGATAATAGTACTATTTCAAACTTGCATAGCTGATTAAACTGTAATATGAATGAATCGCATAGGTAACTTCGGATGCAGAGCTTGATCTCGATTATAAAGGCTGCTCAAAATATATATCTTAGTTATTGCATGTCCTAACTTCACCTAACCTGAATGGATGGTGCGTCTTATGATACAGATGCACCTGGCAGGCTTGAATGCTGAATCAGAGCCGTATGTTGGAGATACTGAGGGAGGTAAACGTTTTAATTGCTTGTGTCCTCTGATGATGATATCCTAGTTATAACTGGCCCTAACTTCACCAGTCGTGCATGGATGGTGCGTCTTATGATACTGATGCACCTGACAGGCTTGAATGCTGAATCAGAGCCATAGGTTTATGATTCTTGATGAGGTTTAGTTTTTTGAAACAGGTCACATGTTTTATAGATGATAGCTTGCATAGTTGATTTAACTATATTATAAATAAAACGTAGAGGTTGCTTTGGGAGCAGAGCCTGATCTACAATATCAAGGATGCCAAAGAAATCTCCTACCTCACTCAGACGTGCTTGATAGATAGATGTGGTTGTTTTTAAATGATGTAACATGATTCCTATGATAAAGTATTGTATGATTTGAAACACTATTGTTTAATAGGATACAATATATTACTATATGTTATATTGTAAAGCGTTATATGATACGATAAAATATTGTATCAATTTTTTGAGATTTTATGATATGATATTGTATCATAATATTGTTGTGTATAGTATTGATTATTATAATACAGTATTGTATAATATTAAATTGTATTATTCATTATTTAATCACATGATACTATTACATATGATATTGCAATATATTATATTGCATCCTATGATATTAAATTGTTTATTCTATGATATTGTATCATACACTATAGTATAATATGATATTGGTTTATATGATATAATATCATAACGCATGAAAATGTATTTTAAAATATTTTAAAATATATTATTGTATCATATGATACAATGTATATACTGTAAATTCCTTATATTACGCGAGTACTTAATTCCGCGATCCCGCGGTTTTGTATCAAATGGCGAAAATATAAAATCGCGAACGCGGAACATTTATCCATATTTCTTATAGTTATCAACTCTCAGAAAATAATTGCGAGGTTTTAAAATCCGCTCGGGATGCTTCTCGCGATTTTACACAGATATAAATTCCTCGCTTTTAATTAGGAATTTACAGTAATATGCTTGTATTTTATAATATTTTACTTTATCCCATGATATTGTATCATTTGATATGATACAATGTTGTATCAAATTATATTCTATCATAGAGTACAATATCATGCTATAATATTTACATTCACTTTCTTTCCCTCTATTAAATTGCATTGGTTGATTTGAGTGATATTTACGCACAAAACAGAAGACCCAATCACCAAATCTGGTGCGTATGAATACAGTTAGTATTCCTTCAGTATTTCTCAAAGAACAAGAACTGACTGTTCTCGCGACTTCAAATAGGATAACTACCTGATATTATACTTACGCTGATAAATATTTCATTGATGTAAATATATTTTGACAGTTAAATGAATTCAATTGATTAATTTCTTAGTTTACCAAGAGTAAATTCATTAAATTACAGAAAGAAAAATAAAATTGTGTTATTAGAATTTAAAAAGCTGTGCACTATTTTTGTCAGTATATTTCGGCTGTTCCAGTTGCCATTTCGTTAATTACGCACTACTCGTTGAATAAGGCAGAGCTTTTTAAAAAAATCACATTTGCGGGAAGGAAATACATGTTTAAAAAACGTAAATACAAGCATTGATTCATTATTTGAAACGATGAGTGCAAACAAATTTTCATAACGCGCTAGAGCGCGTTATAGAATTTGTATCCACATACCGTTGCAGTTATGAGACCACATCTTTCAAAAAATAATGATTCAATGCTTAATATATCTCACAATTTGTTAAGGTATTTTATGGTATTATATTATATATATTGTAAGTATGATAGGATGCAATTTTAATTTTGTATTATTGTATTGATTAACATATGAACATATGATTATCATACAATTTTTTAACAGATGATATACGATATTGTGTCAAAACAGAATCCATGAATATCCATGATCATAAAGGATGGTTTTCATATAATATGATACAGGTGGTCTCATAAAAGTGATGCCTCATAAAGGTGATGCCTCGTCTCGGTGAGCTTTGTAATCTGTTATTACCTATGTTTTATAATTGCGGAGCTCTCCATCGTTTAAAGGGTTCCGAGGCATATTTTGGATTTTTTTTATAAAATAAATAAAATTAAATTATCCAGCGGGATAGGGTCCGGACTCCTATCCCCTTTTACTGCGTAAATTTATTAATATTGAATTTTCCGGGAGCGGACCCCCTCTCCCCCTCTAGATCCATGCATGAGCAAAAAGTGTCGCATAATGAAATTAGAATGTTACTGTGATTGGTCCACGGTAAACAGACGGCTGGTAAGTGACAGGAGTCTAGAAGTGCAAATGTACACATTATGGCGGACATTAAATTGTGTGTGGAGTAGATAATGATTAGGCATAGCCAGCACTGGTAAACATATATGTTACATGTACACATTCAAATATTTATAAACATTCGTACCTGTATTAAATTCTATGTAATCGACCGAGACTGAATGCAATCAAAAAATTAAAGGCGAAGGCGAAAGTGCGAAGATGCGAAGGCCAGAGTGCAAAGTTGGGAAGGAGCGATAGTAGAATCGCTCCTTCGCCTTCGCACCTTCGCACTTTAGGCATCACATCTTCGCGCTTCGTCGTCGCATCTTCGCACTTTTGCTCATTCGCCTTCGCACTATCGCCTTTGCAACTTAGGTCGAAGTGGCCCTATCGGAACAACATAGATATATGTAAGTGTACTTGTTAAGATGACAACCATATCCCGATGCAATACGTCAATATCTTGTTAATAAACGGAAGGATTTTTATTTTCTAAGACATACCCCTTCTTTCACTTTAAGTTTATTTGAATATGAATTATAATTTCTGTTACTTTCTGTAAACTGCAGCAGTAAAAATAACAATAGTGTAAAGACTATTTCACAAAAAATAAAAAAATATACTGAAAAACTTTAATCTACAAGGGGGTCATTATTCTACAGGGGTCACTTTTCTTCATGTGGAGTGTGTTCATTTTTATGAAAATGACACTTATTCTTCAGGCAAAGGGGTCATTTTTCTACGTAAAATAATGACTGGGGGGTCATAATTCTACGTAGAAAAATGACCCCCGGTCATTATTCTACGGGGGTCATTATTCTTCATTACACCGGCTTTTAAAACCTTAGATAATAATATTTCAAGTTTTGGGCTCAAATCGTGTACAATTTTAAGTCACTTTAAGAAATTGATTCTGAATATATATTTGCAACGAAATTATTTTCCTGCATGCTGTCATATTCAAAGGTGTTTTTAATATTTATGGTAAATTCTTGAGACATTGGAATACTAGCACCAATGAAAAAAACCCAAAACGCATCATCCTCTTCTTATTGTAACGGGACTGTCTAGGGGTAAGTCCCGCAGATAATGCAAGTTCGGAAGGCTAAGAAGAATACCAAATGTAAAAGATATGAGACAATGCCATATAAAATCCAAGAATGTGATAATTACGATTATTGTGAATAGAAAAGGCCCCAACCACTACCCTCGTAATACATCTAGTAGATAATCAATAATATTTCCAACTACTGTTAATTGAAAAAAAATGTACATAGTATATAATAAAACTAAATGCCACTATAGTGAAATTAACAGTAAAATTGTACCTATAGGTAAACGCATTCTCCTTTCCCACAACAAATTAGGATTTTCATGAATTGTCCGATGCATTTTATTGCAGGGGTGGGGATGGTGGTTTGGGGTTTGGGGTTGGGCTTAGTTTGTCAAGGTTTTTTTCAGGTGAGTCTGTATCATCCCCTCTCTACATGAAAACCGATACTTCGTGTCTGTATTGTGTAATTATTTAAATAACAATGGTATAAGCAAAAATGAACAAATATTTATTGAATTCTAGACAATCCCCAAGCAATAAACAAAAATGACTAACAAAGCCCTAAGACTCTTATGCCCAAGCCATTATTTTCATCCAATCTAAGACTAAATCTACATGTATTAGCCTAATTAGGCCTTATGCATCATTAGAAATAAAAAAAATATTATGGTATATCAATTAAATTTTAATGTACATGTATATGGCTCCAGAGCAATTGTATTTCACAAACAAATCATCATGAAACAAAATCTCATGTTTATCGAAAGCATTTGTCTATTTTACTAAGGATTTATACATCTAGCATTGTACAGTAAAATATATTCATAACGAAGTGCCAGGGACATTTCAAACGTAATTCGTTAAATTCGTCAAGTTTTCAACATGTTCTAAAGTCACAGGGAATAAAAATCACTTCGCTGTAAGAGCCACCTCATTATAAACCTGTTCGCTCTAACCATGTTTTATTTTTTAAGTTTAAATGCTATCACATCTTGGCCAGTTACCAATTTTGTATTCTGTCACACGAATGACGCAGCAGCGACGGAAGACTTATTCGTTTGCTTTGAAACGAGCTTGTTTCTACATTACGGTGTTAAACATTTGACACCCCCCCCCCCATTTAGGCCCCACCCTACCCCCGGGAATCATGCTTTGAGCAAATGTTTTCACACAAGTTTCAGGTTTTCTAGCTAAATGGTTTTTGAAAAGATTTTTTAAAATAGCTTATTATCTTTCCTTGAAAGAGGGTGTAACCCTTCATTTTAACAAACTTAAATGATGCTTTGTGCCACGTTTGTTTGAAATTGACCAAGTGGTTTTGGAGAAAAAGTTGTAAAACGTTTAGAGACGGACAGAAAGACAAGCAGACAGACAGACGGACAAAGAGTGGTCAGAAAAACTCACTTGATCTTTTAGCTCAGGTAAATAAAAAGTAGGAGATCTTGAATAATCTTCTTTCTTACTCTCATACACGTTCGTGAAAATCTTAATGCATGACTATGATATTAACGAACTCCTCTACCTAAATTGTTCAAATCATGGTTCCTGGGACAGGGGTTCAGGTCCTAAGGTGGGACCAATATGGACATTGATTCATTTTCAAAAAAATCTTAAGTTTTACTCTCAAATATCTTTGAGAAAAAATAAATGCATAGTTATAATTTATGGTCCCTGGGTCAGGGTTCAAAGACTATGGCTGCGCCAGTATGGCCACATAGTGAATATGTATTGATTGATTAATCTTTTCCGTAATATTAGTCGTGGCAGATCAATTCATACATTGTTATTATATGTTCATTATATTCTGATAATTAATTGTGCAATTCACTGACCAGACTATTAGACAGACGTTGGTTGAGGCTTTCTATCGGGGGATGGGGACGGGTGAATAATAAATATGACCATATATTGAACATGTATATTTTACTAAGTGTAGCTGTTTTTCGCCCATTGATTATTGTAAATTCATCTTGAAAACTACATGATACATATTAGTACTACACTCAGCAATATTGAATTTAATGGGGTTTTTTTTATTTTAGGAATTGTACTTAATATCCTGTGTATACGTGAAGAATAAGCTGTATATAATTTCATTGTTAATAAAACTGTGAATGTCACGAAAGACCAACTTTTAAAGGGTTTTTAGGCCTGTAAGTCTCCTATTACAAAAAGTTTAAAATATTGGCCCCCGGAAGTAAAATTAAGATGATCATGGATTTCTTCTACTCTTGTAACACCCCCCCCCCCTGTCACACAAAAATTTTCCTAAATATATAAATGTTAATCAAACATCAAAGTTAAAAAAGGGTAACAGTCAGACGAGTCTGGAATTAGGGTTAAAGCTTCAAAATGAAGCTTAAAATGCAAAGATGAGACTCTTATATATTAAAATAAGAGCCATGGTACTCATGTGACCATTAAGGCTGTCGGCCTCTTGTTTTATACTGCATCTCATATTAGCCTTAGAATAATGTATATCAAGCATTACGTCTCTCGGGCAAATATACACCCACCTCGGGCTAATATAGGATGCAATAAAAATGCTATGTAATAATCTATACAGGTTCATACCTTTTTATCTTTTTATCTTGGTACTGTATTTCAATCAATACTTTAAGATGTTAAGTGAATATTTATACTGTGAGATTTTACGTTTGCTTTATCCAACGATTTGAAATGATGAGTACCTTTTTTGCGAGTCTTGCCAAAAGAATATAAACACCGTTACAACGAGTTTGATAAATCAACTATAGAACACACACTTATATATTTTCTACTTATCTCATATACATGTAGTATTCCTAGTTTTTGATATGTTCCTCAAATAAACACCATTCTTTTTTACCGGCATTTGATGATGCAACGGGGAATTAAGCAGTTGTTGTAACCTTGCACAATCCAAAAATGTATGTATCTAAATCAAAAAATGTTCTTATTAAACAGTGAATCTTCACTGAAATGAACTTTCCTTTGAATTTTTATTAGGACCTGGCTCTGCGGGCGCCTTATAGTGATTAGTCCGTCCGTCCGTCCACCCGTCCTTCTGTCCTTATGTCCGTCTGTCCGTCCGAGAGCTCTTGTCCGGAGCATATCTTCTCTTCCCTTGGCCCAATCTGGCTCATACTTCACCCACAGAGAGCCTTTAATAACTTAGAAACATGCTTCTAAGTTGAAGCTAAAGTTTATAGTAGTTTTATATGAAAAATCCTTGTCCGGAGTATATCTTCCCTCTCCTTGGTCCAATCTGGCTCAAACTTCACTCAAAGAGTACCAATTGTCAAGATGTGTGCAGTGACCTTGAAAGAAAGCTGTTGGTCAAGGGTCGAGGTCATATTTGATTATGCCAAAATTCTATTTTTCAGAGTATATTTATTCTCCACTTAACCTTATTTGGCTCATGGACCTTGGACAATGAAAAAACGACAATAACAAACTGTCATTCATCACAAAAATCCATTAAACGAATTACATTACAAAACGTTACGTAAAGTGTAGTTATTGCAACTTTGGATTAGTTGATATAACTAACTTGTTGTGCCTTTTGACTTGCATGCTGGCGCTTAACTGTTTTTTCTCAAGATGATAACACCATGTCTCCTTGTCCGTGTGTTTCTGAGGCGCTTTACAAATGATGCAAGTTTTTACACATTTCTCAATCATTTCTCATCCAATTTACTTCCCCGAAACCTAGCACTAGTACTGTCCGCTACGCAGAAAAAACATTTGCCAACTTATGCATAAACTTAGCACGCTCAATACGTATATATAAAAATATAAATTTCTTTTATACATGAAAAATAATCATGGATTTTATTTCTAAATGAGAAAATTTTCAGGAAAAAATGAAAACAAAGTGAATTTTAGAGATTTAACACAGAAAATCATATGGTAATAATCACATTGTGATCAAAACTTGTCCTACTTACGACATGTACAGTGTATCATTGAAAGAAAACACAATAGTTGATTAAACAACACAAACTGAAATTGATGAAATTCAATTTATGTATGAGAAAATCAGAGTAACACAAGTTGATCAAACGTTAAGCCCGTTGACAACAACTTCCTCAAGCACCAATACATTGTTGCCATTATTAGCATTCGAGTCATCTGTGATATAGCTCCGTAGAACTATCTTCAGAGTGACGTATCTTCCATAACGCGATGGTCTGCATTCAACGGTAAATATAGCTCCTGTTTCACTGGGTTCAGGATATGTGCCACAAGTAGTCATCTCTGTCCAGACAAAAGAGTTTCCTACTCTTATCTCTAGGTTATGAATCCAATCACCTATGTATATACATGACAGAAATAAATTCCAGAATGTGATTCAACAAACAATATGTTCTAGGACCATTTGATGAATATGCATGCGGCTTAAAAATACTTCCCAAAATTGTTTATCGCAACAGTTTATCAAAATTGAACTTATGGGCACACCAATGATTGAAAAATACTTTTTATACCATGATCGTCTACACGGTTGAAAATAATCACGTTCTTGATTATACTATATCTCGCAAGGTCGATTGTGGCCCAGGGATACGGTTCGAACCACGTTGCAAATTTCCCGTGTGCAAATGTTATCCCATCTACAAGGTAGCTCCATTTGAAATCCACGTGGTACGAATAGTGATCCATGAAGTTGGAACTGGCCGTGACAGATTTATTTAAAGACAAGTTTTCTGTTGATGTAAAGAATAAAAGACAATGGTTAATCTTATGTTAAGAAATATGACACTTTAATTTCTATTGTAATTTTAAATTGTAAAAGCAAATATTTTACTACTGTTAATTGTATTTTTATATATTCATTTATAGAAAAAATATCATAACTGTTTTGCTTATTTAAAGAATTATTTTTAACGAAAATTCCGAAGGAATAATATTTATCCGTGTAGAAGTCATATAAGATAAAGCAAATGATTCACAAAACTGATCTGCTTCGATATTCCCAATCGCCTCCAATATAACTTCCATTTCTATCAATATGTGTCAAAAAAGTCCTCAATAACTTACAAGATGAATGCTGAGAGCTAAACAGATATCCAGAACATACAGAAACGCTTTGAAAACACGCCAGTGTACACGAAGCAAAGCTTAGATTAGGGATAGAGTTTATATAATACCATGCAGGCATCGGAACGACTCCGTCAAAGGCCGCGTCTCTCTCGTAACCTACGTTTACATTACAAGAACCATCTATGTAATTCCAAAAATCGGTGGTCAGAACAAACACAGTCCAGAAAGCAGTATACGGTAAACGGACTGGTATCTTCATGTTTAAGTCAAAGCAAAATAAGATTTTTACGTATCTAATTCTTTTCTAGAATCTTACAGGTATGTAATGTTTTCAAGCTAATGACCTCTTCATGTTTTGTAGGAGAAGCTGATAAATCAAAACTCATTTAGCTTTTTACTGCGTCTTCGCAAATCAAACAATTTTCACTTAAAGTATTTGATCATTAATGATAAAGGATTTTAAATTTTGCTTTCGTAAAAACGAACTGTTCTGTAGTTCATCAATGAAATGTGTGTTTTGATATCTTAAGTGCTTTCTTTAAATATTTTTTACAGTATCGATTCGCAATAACTTATCTATATAAGTATTTCTAAACCATTCATTCAAAGATTAAAGCTTTAGAATGAATGCAAATGGTACCGATGTATTATTTACCAAAGCAACCGGTCTTTGAAAACAAAAGCAAACAAATCTTTAAAAATCAGCACGTAGAACTTATTTGTAAGGGGATGATTGTGTGTCGTTTTTCTATTTATGATATGATATAACTGGTACTTTATTTCCAAAACCAAAAGGTTACTTATATGATCAGAATCTCAATACTTAGTAAAATCCTTCTTAAATCCCACCATTTTATACCGAAGTATTTTTTGTGATTCTTTCAATAATATAAAGGCTAAAAAAGTATATTAAAGCTAGCGCTCCATTTAAAATGATTAACAATTGATCTCGTAAATACGTGGATTCACGCGCAGGGATGGGAAAAACATTCAATAATTTTTATTTGCATTTTATTTAAGTGCTGAATTGTGTTAATCAGCTAAAGTAAAACTTAGAACAGGAACAAAACGAAAAAAAATATACATCAAAATAAATAAGCAGATAACAAGAAAAAATCAAGCCTGGTTTTTCGTGGTTGTAAAAGAAAAGTTAATGTTGATAAAATCAACAAAACTTAGATATTTCTTTTTTCTATTTGCTTGGTATTTGTTTTGTTTTTTGCTAAATTGAAATGATATATGAACAAATTGCATGTTATTTAATCTCTTGAAAATTCCTTGTCTCTTGCATGATATTCTCAGTAATTATTAGCAATTCACAGTATTACCATTGCATTTTAGTAAATATCAGTAATTATTAGATCTCACAGGAAAAACGTCAATAAATAACAGTCAATATTAGAACCAGCAGCAATTATCAGTAACAACAGTAAAATTATCAGTAAATATTAGCAATATTCAGCAATAACACTACAATATCCGTACACGCAGTACAGTTAAAGCGGCTAATAAAAATATCGGCAAATGTTTGTGATGAAAACACGTATACTATAGTTAAACTGGTAATGCATATGTTGAATAATTTAGAAGGTCACAAGGTTAAAAAAAATAATTAAGTTGTAAGATTTTACAAGGATCGTAGAAGTTATTAAGTTACAAAGCATATTTCAAATTCACATATAGAAGTTTGTCTGGATCAGTTAAGCGTATGTCCTTGCAATTATGTGATTTATTTAGGTACTCTGCTATATAATATATTACACAAAACTGAGGTTGCCTTTATACGATGCATGCTTATAACAAAATGAAAATAAGACTATTTAGGTAGCAGTCGACTTTTAATAATGTTAAACAAAATATTCATTTATTAATTTCTGTTAATCGATAACATTTATTTTTCTTTGCTAAAAAATACTGCTTGATAGCCTTCAATGACTTATCTTAATGCGTCATTTTGAAGCATATGACGTCATATTTTATAATACAGCAAGAACGACATCTTGCTTATTTTTCAGTGTGTACGATATAACGGACATCAAAATTGTAAGTAATACCATTTGTTGTTTTCGATTAAAAGATTAGCATAAATTAATTTTGCTAATAAATAAATAAATAAGATTTATTTAGAATATAAAATAAATCAAATTATTATAGTGATATTATATTTTGGCTTGACTCATGTTTATCGCCATAATTTTTTGTGCGTAATGGCATACCATACATGCCGTCGATCTTGAGCAATAAAACTGCAAATGCGTGAAACAGGGGGAGACCAAATTAAATTGAGTGTATATAACAGCCTGTATTGCTCAAAACTTCTTACACTAGTTGATGAGTAAGAATTTTTTGTGTTTGTGTGTGCTATTGAATTATGCGTTTAGTGTAAAATCTTCTAGAATCTGGATCGGATGTGGCCTGGATTTTGGTACAAGAGCTCGAAATCTGGTCCACTGTTTGCGTGAAATAGAATCGGCAATAGCATTGTTATAACCAGCAATGTGAGAAGCTTTAAAGTAGATATTGTGAATCATGGAATGTAAAACTAAATGCTGAACCAATTCCATAACCCTAACTGACTTTAACGATTTTTTGTTCAAAATGGAAACTAAAGCTTTGTTGTCGGTGTGAAATTAAAATCTTTTTGTCACAAAATTGTGTCTTAAACAAATCAACTGCAAGAACAATTGGCACTAATTCCAAAAAAGTTATATCCGACATAATGTCGAGGTCTTTCCAGTACATTCAAAATAAGCCCACTGACCATTGAAGTAGACACCACAACCCAACTGATAATTGCCTGCACTATACGTATAAAGGTGTAGTTAGTCGTTTGATAACCAATTGGCATTCATGAAATTTAAGCTACCGTTGTACTTGTGTATAAAATCTAGCCACACACAAAGATCTGATCTCATCCCAGACGTTACTCTAACGAAATGACTGGAGTGCTTAATTCCGCACATAGCATCACAAAATCTTCTATTGAATGCTCTAGCTAATGGAATTGCTTTTGTGCAAAAGTTAAGAGAACCTACTAGTGATTGTAACTTTCCAAGAGAAACTTTTTTGTAACATTTTTAAGATTGCTGTTTCTAAAGTCAATAATTTGTCATTAGGAATTCTAATAATCAAATTATCGGTATCTATTACAAATCCTAGAAACGTAATAACAGTTTAAGGACCCTCTGTTTTACCTTCCGCTAAGGGAATACCAAATTCAAAACATGTTTTCCTAAATGAAGACATCAACAATTCACATATTTCAGAGATGTCTCCTGCATATATAAAATCGTCTAGGTAATGATTCAAAGTGTGAACTCCAGTTTTCACTTCAACTACCCACTGAACAAAATGTGCAAATTTTTCACACAGGGCGCAGCTTATTGACCATCCCATTGGTAGGCACATATCATAGTAGTAAAAATTATTGAATTTAAAACCAAGTAATTGGTGATCTGAAGGGTGAACTGGTAGCAATCTAAATGCTGACTTAACATCCATTTTCCTAATACAGCACCCTTACCTAGTGACCCTACCATTTCTAATACCTCATCAAAAGAAGTATAATGTACAGAACATGCTTCCGGATCTATAAAATTACACTGAAATCAGCAGGATGTGAAAGATGATGGATTAAACGCCAATCACCATCGTTTTTTACAACCACCCCAATAGGTGATAACCTTAAATTAAACAATGGTTCAGTATCAAAGGGACCTGCTATCCGACCCAGTGAAATTTCTTTGCCAATCTTTTCTTTCACTTCATTAGGATGATCATGTACAGAAACTAAATTATTACAGGCTGTTGACATTCGCGGACCTTGATGTTGTAGAAAAAACTGTAGTTGAACCGGTTTTAGCCATGAAAAGAGTTAGGTTGGTGCCTATAGCATGATAAGTGTGTTTTAGGGAAAAAATATATTAACTAGTTTGACTTTGCTTGGGGCCACACCTACATAAGTATATATACATATATATGTTAAGCGTCTCTCATTTTACCACACCTTGTTGGCGGTGGTTGTAGAAAACCATTTGGCGCTTATTCAAGACGCATTTTATCTAATTTAGATAGCTTACAACTTCTGCTGAGTATCTGCTCACCCAGTACCAGTATGAATGTTATCATAGTTTATAAGTATTATAAAACTTCTATAAGGATAAGGTTATAAGGATAAGGTTTATAAGGTTATAAGGATGATGTTTATAAGGTTATAAGGATAAGGTTATAGGGATAAGGATTGTAAGGGTCAATATGTTATAAGGATAAGGATTATAAGGGTAGATATGTTGTAACATTATATACAAAAATACATGTGAATTTTATATAGATTATGTTATGAAGGTCGTGGCCATAATCGCCAAAATATATAGAATAAAACAATACATGAAATTTACACTTGTCTTCATTGTCTATAATAATAAGTACTTTTGAGGTTTGTTGTTTTCAATTAAAAAATTAGCATAAATTAATTTTGCTAATAAATAAATTAATAAGTACTTTTGAGGTTATATATTTTACTTTTGAGCTTACTTTTGAGGTAATATACTGTGATGTCAAAATGCGCATTGTCCGTACTTTTTGTCTGAACGGAATTTATTGACAGCCTGAACTGTGCTGCGCAATAACAGTAAATGACACTTTCAGTACTTTTGGAGCCAAAAGGGATAGATACTGGTTTTTTGTTTTAAATCGGGCTTAAAGTTCTCTTCAAACTAATGTTGTCAAGCTTTTACTGTCAACGTCTTACGTTTTTATTACTTTTTGCAAAAACTGTAAGTCTCTTAGGTTAAATATATATTTCTTTTTTTCTATCTGTGAGATTTATTAAAGAATATGATACAAATAAACACAACAATACAAATTGCAAGCGAACTATATAACAAATTCTTTTAAAGGTCAATTTTGATTGCACATCATGCACAGTGCTGTTTTATTACCATATTGTTCACATATTCATGAATATACAAAAATGTTACCGTATTTAGATATTATTTTTTATACTTTAATAGCCATTCTTTCGTTATTTAAACGTTGAATTGTGTACAAAAAAGTCATTAAACTTTTTGCTGCGTATTCACAAATCAAACATTTTTGTTCAAAAGTATCTGATCATGAATAATCAAAGATGTTGAAAATTGCTTTTGGAAAGATGAATTGTTCATCTATTAAATATGTGTTCCTATAACTTTTGAAAACTATGCGTGACGGTATTTCGTTTTGCCAGAATAGGTTTAGATCTATATTTTTTGCACTAGTAATTTAAGGAAATACCTGGTATTTTGTCAAATATACACTGACAAAAACGATTCTTTCACAATAGGTCACAATAGGATACAACGCTCACCTTAGCAACAGTGACTTCGATTCCAGCCTCTATATCAAGCATAATAAAATATATCTGGAACACCATAAAGAGTATATCTTGCTTAAAAAGCTTACTATTGTTTATATACAATACGTACAGATCGCACCAAGATCATGACAACTCGTCCTCAAAACAAGTCATCCCAGTAACCCAAACACAAGTCGCTCTAACTGAGGAGTACTCATCCCCAACTGAAGACAACTAGCTCATTATATTTTTTCTATCTGTAATACTACACACGTTTTCCCCTTTTTATCATTTCGAAGAACAATTTGTATTTTTAGGGGTTCTTTTTCTTTTTTATATTTTTCAAATTTACAAAAAAAAATGATTTTTTTTTTCATTTCATTTGTATTCCGCATATGTAGAGAGCGTATTGTGATTGATAAGTCCGGCGTCAGTCTGCCTGTCTGTTTTTCCGTCTGTCAACTTTTTATATTTTTGACTTTTTTTCAAGAACCACTTAGCCAATTTCAACCAAACCTTGCACAAAGCATCCTTAGATGAAATAAGTTCAAAGTTCCAGTTTTATTAGATTTGAAGGGTCACACCCCTGTTCAAAGGGAAATAATTAAGAATTATAAAACATGTGTTGATATCTATAAATAAAGCTTGTCCTCAAAATCCAATCAGCCAGAAAATCTGTCTCTTGTGTGAAAACATCCTCAGATAGTGTAGATTCCACTTCGCACAAGATCCCCGGAGGTAGGGTGGAGCCACCATGGGTGTCGAATTTTTACATAGAGGTATATAGCGAAAAAAATCTTTAAACATCTTCTTCTGTTGATACAATTTCTGATATTCAGGGTTGGCAAAAAGCAAGAAATACTTATATTTCCTATGATAATCAGAAATTCTGGAATTTCTCGGAAATTGCTGCTATTTTCTAGTATATACTGGAAAATAAAGTACAACTTCATGTAAGCACTGTGATTTCATCAATATTCATTGAATACCAAATTTCATGGATTTTCTTGTCATCTTTATCCACAGAATTAATATTGAAAGGATAATTTACCACAAATTACCGAATCGTTGAAACTGCAATTTTCACTTTATCCATGAAAATTGATGCCCACGAATAATTATGAAACCACATAATACGTCATAGTAATATTTATTAAATCTGAATATCAATAAATACTACTCTTTGTTAGCTATGACATTTTTATCACTCGTTAGGTATGTATGGATCCATACAGTTGTAAGAATTGAATAAAAGGATTCAATATCTGGTTTCTTTTATGTACGAATATGAAAAATGGCCAACAATAGTGTGAAAAATAAAGCTTGACTGTGTCACTTGCCCATTATGCAAAATACATAGAAGAAGCTAATTGTAATAGAGATATCATAACAGGATTTAAGCTTATTTAGTGTTTAAGTAATAGGTTATCTGCATAAATCAAAACTTCGGGTTGACAACGCTGGGCAGAAACTTGTGTTCTAGCTGCTATAAAGGAATCTTTTGGGAATATATAGCAAGGTGAATTTAAGATTCATAAAACAGACAATGAAATGACAAAACATGCTGAATTGTGTTTTTATGCTTACTGTTTTTATCTTATTTTCTTAATACAAGCCTAACATTGAACAAATCAAACAAATAAAAAAACTATTTTTTTCTTTTCCGATATTTCCAAAATTAGTAAAAATCAGTAGCATTTAACGGGAAGGGAAATTCTGGTTTGTGCTACTGGTGATTCCCAACACTGGTATTTCCATGGCTACCCTGCTCATATTGGGCTCTAATAGTTGATCAGTGGGGTTTTTGCTAATCTTACCAAAGGTTACGTACTGTCATTTCCATCTCTTTTCCGAAATTCCATTTTGTTCCCTATTTTCTTGATTTGGTCATTAATCAAAATCAAAAATATTTTAAACCCTCCGTTATTTGATTTCTATCTTATTCTAAATTGAACTAACCTGTAATATCAAAAATCGTAGCAATATTTCTTCTTCTTTTTTCAAAAATAAAGTCCGTTGACAACAAGTTCTTCAAACCCTAATGCATTGTTGCCATTATTAGCATTCGAGTCGTCTGTGATGTAGTTCAGTTGAACTATCTTCAGAGTGACGTATCTTCCATAACAAGATGGTCTGCATTCAACGACAATTATATCCCCCGTCTCACTGGGTCCTGGGTATGTGCCACAAGTAGTCATCTCTGACCAGACAGAAGAGTTTCCCACCCTTATCTCCACACTGTGAAGCCACCGACCTGTAACATGTGTAGACGTTTCATATCCGACATTGAGCCATTTTGCTAGGTTACAATTTACAATAAACTCAAGTTTCAAAGAAGTTAATATTTTGTTTTGCTTTAAGAAGTTATTTCTATAACCTTCCATGGACATTTGTTTTTCATTGTGATTTTACAATTGACATGTATTAAAGGATATACTAAATGAAAGCTTATATAACTGGAAAAAACCTACCATGGTCATCGGCGCGGTTATACATAACCACATCCCTAATGATACTAAAATTTTCAAGGTCGATCGTCACCCAGGGATACGGTTCATAATATGTGTGAAATTTTCCAGGTGCATTTTTTATCCCATCTACAAGGTAAATGAGCTTGTGGCCAGCATTTGGATAGTAATCTTCATAATTTGAACTGGCAGTGACGGGCTTATTCAAAGACAGGATTTCTGCTAATATATAATGATACAAAAAACAATAATATTTTGCATAACTCGTAATAATACCTGAAAATGAAAAATAAATGTATTCATTCATTAATCAAAATGACCCCCAATGTGGAATGATTTAAAAGAGACCAAAAATATCCATCAATGCATGACATTCGATTAAACTTATTGAATATTCATGATGATATTCTTTTTTGTTTGTAATTCGCTATTTCATTGGCTAAAAATTTCAATATTGATGTTTACATATAAAGTCTTAACGTCTTATTATTGCTAGTTCATAGTGTTATTCTTAACGAAAATTATATAAAAGAAGTATTTATTTCTTTTTCATATAAAAGTTAAAACACGAAAACAAATATGCTACATTAAATGAATCATGACTAACCTGCTCTGCTACGATATTCCCAATCGCCTCCAATATAACTTCCATTTCTATCAATTTGTGTCAAAAAAGTCCTCAATAACTTACAAGATGAATGCTGAGAGCTAAACAGATATCCAGAACATACAGAAACGCTTTGAAAACACGCCAGTGTACACGAAGCAAAGCTTAGATTAGGGATAGAGTTTATATAATACCATGCAGGCGTCGGAACAACTCCGTCGAAGGCCGCGTCTCTCTCATAACGTACGTTTACATTACAAGAACCATCTATGTAATTCCAAAAATCGGTGGTCAGAACAAACACAATCCACAAAGCCGTATATTGTAAAAGGACTGGTATATTCATGTTAATGTCAAAGTAAAAGAAGATTTTTACGTATATAATTCTTTTCTAGAAACTTACAAATAAGTAATGTTTTCAAGCTGATGACCTCTTCATGTTTTGTAGGAGAAGTTGATCAATCAAAAGTCATTTAGCTTTTTACTGCGTCTTCGCAAATCATGAATTATTCTTCAAAAGTATCTGATCATGAATAATAAAAGATGTTGAGCATTGCTTTCGTAAAAATGAATTGTGCTGTAGTTAATCTATCAAAGATTGGTTTTTATAACTTTTAAAGACTATGCGTGACGGTAATTCGTTTTGCCGGAATAGGTTTAGATCGTTATTTTATACACTAGTAATTTAAGGAAATATCTGGTGTTTTGTCAAATATAAACTAACAAACGCGATTCTTTTACAATAGGTAACAATAAGGTTACAAGGCTAACCTTAGCTACAAAAACTTCGACTACAGCCTCTATATTAAGTGTAATAAAATATATCTGGAAAACTATAAAGAGTAAATCTTGTTTAAAAAGCTTACTATTGTTTATATACAATAGGTACAGATCGCACCAAGATCATGACAACTTGTCCTCAAAACAAATTATCCCAAGTCGCTCCAATTGAGAACAACTTACCCCCAACTGAAGACAACTAGCCCCATATATTCTTTTTCTATCTGTATTACTACATACGTTTTCTCCTTTTATTATTTAGAAAAACGATTTTTTAAAGGTTTTTTGTCAATGTAATATATCTTTTTATATTCTTCACATTAACAAAAAATTAGTATTTTTTAAAATTTTATTTGTATTCAGCAAATGTAGAGAGCGTACTATGATCGATAAGTCTGGCGTTCTTCTGCCTATTTACCCGTCTGTAAACGTTTTATATTTTGGACTTTTTTTAAGAACCACTCAGCCAATTTCAACCAAACTTTGCACAAAGCATCCTTAGATAAAAAAAAGGTCAAAGTTTAATTTTTTTTTTTTTTTAGATTTAAAGGGTCACACCCCTTTCAAAGGAAAATTATTAAGAGTTATTAAAAATATCTTGATATCTTAATATGATAAAGAAATCTTATCCTCAAAAACCAATCGGCCAGAAATGATGTAATTTGTTTGAAAACTACCTCAGGTAGTGTGGATTCCACTTTGTTCAAAACAAGAACCGCAGAGGTAGGGTGGGCCACCATGGGTGTCGAATTTTGACATAAAAGTATATAGCAAAACAATTACTTAAAAATTTTCTTCTAAAAAACTGATTGGTAACAAAAGCTGTAACATGTAGAAGCATTCTAAAGTATTAAAAAATCTAGATTGATTAAATCATGATCCCAGGTGGTACGGTGGGACCACAATACAAGTAGAATATTTACATAGGAAGATAAAGAGGTAATTCTTCAAAAGTATTCTTCTAAAGAACCAATTAGCAAGAAAAGCTGTCAGTTGTTCAGAACCATTCTCAGGTATTGTATATTCTAGTTTGTTCAAACCATGATCCCCGGGTTTACGGTTGGGCCACAATGGAGGTCACAAATTTAGAAAGAAATAAATTTGGTCTTTCTTTAAAAAAAAAAATGGTAAAACGTGTTACTAACATGCAAGCATATTGACGTTTGATGATTCTCAGTTGTTTATTCTTTGGCCCTGGATAATTCTTGGGTAACATAAGAGGTTCAAAGTTTGATGAAGGTGTATATCTATATGAAAAATTGTTTAAGAAGTTTGAGAATACAATTTTCAATTCGTTATATACATTACCGAGCAGACTCAACATAACAGAAAGTAGAAACCAACTTAACGCTTGGTTTACATTCGGGGTCTCCTATGGGTATACTCTGGGTTAACTAGACCCAGAGTTAAACCTGCGTAAACACAAAGTAAATCCAAAGTGAACACATAGAGTAGACACCGATCAGATATAACTTCTGAAAGCAGATGCTACTTGTGTATTTGGAATAAACAAAGGGAGGTGTTTACAGATGGTAAGATAATAAGATAAAAGACGGTCTGCTTTGCACTTAATTGCAAAAATTGATTCCCAAAAGCAAACCCCAAGTAAACCCGTAAATGTTCAAAAAGCAGTCCCAGAGTAAACCCCGAGTAAACCCCAAAAGTAAAAACCCGGGATTAACTTGAGTCTGCTGTTGAGTTAGTTTGGGTCTGAACTGTACTATATTTATTTACTCTGCAAAAATATCAAATTGAAGTGTATAAAAAAGTCCAACTTAATTTTCATTCTTCAAGTTAGATGATCTGCAATTTTCGAGATGTTTATTTCTCAATTGTTTTGCTGAAAACTCGTAAAGGATTTTAATCTGAGGAGGAGTTGTACTGCTCTGGATTTTAAAGAGACCTGGCCCCGGGACCATACAATTTAGACAAGCTCATTTTTTATCTCAGTCTCACTTTTACAAAGGAGTATGTAGTGGAAAAGTGAGACTGAGATCAAAAGTAAGCTCGTCTAAGTTTAATGGTACCAGGCCCTGGACTGAACTGATACCTTTCTTGTTGCTACATTTGAGATATGGGTATCCGCTTCTTACCTCTGTATGGAATATTTAAGAAAGGTGGGACAATTATCGAAATCCTTTAGTAAGCATGAATCATCCGTGGTTGTTTTTTACATTGCTGCTATCGCTACCCTGATGCCGTACCATACTCTACTTTCAAAGCATTCTTTGATTCAAATACTGATATTCAGGGTTGGCAGAAAGCAGGAAATGATTATATTTCCTATGATAATTTTTCAGAAACTGCTGGTATTTTCTAGTGAATACTGGAAAATAAAGTACAACTTCGTGTAAAAACTGTGTTTCGTCAATATTCATTGAATACCAAATTTTTTTTGAATTTTGTTGCAATGTTTATCCGTGAGTTAATATTGATAAGATAATTTACCACAAATTAACGTATCCTTGAGACTGCAATTTTCACTTTATCCATGACAATTGATGCTAACGAATAATAATGAAACCACAGTATACGTCAAAGAAATATTTATTAAATCTGAATGTAAATAAATACTAACCTTTGTTAGCTATGAGATTCGTATCACTCGTTAGGTATGGATGGATCCATACAATTGTAAAATTTGAATGATAGGATTCAATTTCTGGTTTCTTTTATGTACGAATATGAAAATGGCCAACAAAAGTGTGAAAAATAAAGTGTGACTTTGTCACTTGCCCATTATGCAAAATACATAGAAGAAGTTAATTATAGTAGAATAATCTTAACAGTATTTATCCATCATTGATAATGTTAAAAAAAGACCATTCCTGCAAAAAACATTACTCCATGTTTATTCCCATGAAATAATTAACCTATATCTGCTCGAAATTTAACCACCTGAGCCCTTCATCCCTGTACAGTAAAAATCACAAACCAAATAGGTATGTTGTACTCTGCTACTTATGTGACTTTATCATTTAACCAAATTTGGTTTGAAATAATCAGAAAAATAACAATAGATGATTATTTAACAATAATTCATAAGTTTACAAAATTAATCATAAAATTTTGAATATTTGATTCTCTATGCCATAATATTTTACAACTAGAATAATCCATAACTCCCATTCACTACTGAATTCAAAATCAACTGATATTCCCAAATATTGACTGACATTGTCTGACATCCACTGTACATTGACTGTACCTCACTGTACATTTCACTGACTTACACTGTACCCCACTGTACCCCACTGTACATTTCTACTGAACAGCACTGTATCCCACTGTACACCACTGTACAGTCCTACTGACTTCCACTGTACCCCACTGTACGCCACTGTACAGGGCACTGACCAGCACTGTACCCCACTGTACGCCACTGTACCGGGCACTGACCATCACTGTACCCTCACTGTACGGCACTGTACTACATTTTTGTATTAATTTGAGAAAAAAATCAGATTTTTAAATCTTCAGTATATTTTTTTATCTTCGATATTTATTTTTATTATGCTGTATAAAGCATTATTATTATGTATACAGATAACTTGACAGAAGAATGCAACAGGTCGTACAATTTATTTAATACGTTTTCTTTATTAATAAATGTCTATTGTTATTGAATGTTACGATCATAAAAGTATGATAATTCCCCTAGCTATAAGGTGAAAGTATTGAATTTTACATGTTGAATCTGATTATTAAAAAAGTGCATGTCATTATGTTCACTCTGCCAGTCATTTGAAAATACCCCCCCCCCCCCCCCAAAAAAAAAACCAGCAAGGTTACATAATCATTTCTTATTCATGATACATGACAAGCCCGCGTTTAAATGATCGGGTTGTTAATTCTCTGTGTCTTATAAGCTGCGTTTTAGCCACTAAAAACAGTCAAACACAGAATCCACAAAATCTATGTTGGAAGTGGCGGTTGTGATGCCGTAAGGGGATTTTAACGTGCTTATCCCTTTCTGACTCGGGGCCTCAAGTTTTAGCACTAGAAAATTCATGAATGAGAGAGAGAGAGAGAGAAAGAGAGAGATCCATTTATCAGAAATCGATTAGAATAATGACATTGATTGTCTATTAATCTGCTTCGTTTACATATCGATTATTTTTCTTTATGTCTTACGTTTATTTTTGCCAACCAACCCCGTGGTTTAAAAAAATATCTGCCAACTTTAAGTCGAAAAATGAAATGTAATAATATGGATAATATCACCCCCCCCCCCCTTTTTCTTCCCGAATCCGCTTGATACCCCTTGCAGTACTGTGTAATGTCGAAACGATTCATCTTAAAGTAATCGGTTATAAAAAATTAATGCATTTTTTTTAAATTTTGACCTCGGTGTGTAATCACAATTAAATAGATATAATAAATCCCACTTTTGTGCAAACATTACGTGAAACTAGTCCTACATGTAAGTAAATTATAATAATCTTATAAGACAGATTTTAAATGATTATGATCCCAATGCACCCGGCAACCATAATGATTTTTTTTAATCAAAAGTGAAAATTCAGATTTTTTGTTTTAACAGTGTATTTCCCCGACGTTTACATCTATTTATTCCTAGGCCCCAACACATATACACAGGTGGTCAGTTTTCACACCTTGACACAGTCACCCGGCCGTGTGTATAGTCTGAGCCTTTGTTAGTTCCGGGTTTTTCGTTGTTCCCAGACAGACAAAAGATTTTTTTCTGTAGACATACACAAAGAAGGAGACAGTACACTGTCGATATAAAATATTACTTTTAGCGTTGACTTTCAATCAGTAAGAATTTTTAAGACAATCATTGAATAACGAACTTCAAATCATTTGAATCCATGGACATTATCCCGAAATTAAAGATAAATACATACTTTAATTTTTTCAATGCCAATATGTAGATTTAGCCGCTGTCAACATTACTACATGTTACCGGTAGTACTTAATTTAAATACTAAAAATATTCGTACGTTAGCATGGAGAGAGAGAGAGCGAGAGAGAAAGAGCGAGAGAGAGAGAGAGAGAGAGAGAGAGAGAGAGAGATTTTATAGAAGATTCAAAATGTTTGCTATGATACAATATACCGGTTTCAGTAAATGAAGAAAAAAAACAGAAGAAAAAACGAACGATCGTTTTAAAGGCCGAACTTTTTTACCGGGTGGTAAATGTCAGGGGAAGGCGGGGCTTAATTTCTAAAGGTGTGAAAGCCTCCGGGGACGGAAGTCTACATGCGATCGTGAACGCTGCTAATCACTATACACAGGAAGCAAAAATTACACAAGATATAAATAATAAGTCAGAATTCGTCATAGTTTGAATATCTTTTTGTTTTAATGACCATACGAAGCGATTTTATACGGAAATGTCGTCCGAGCACGTGTGTAAAGCACAATTAAAAATGTCAGTAAACTAATTCTGCTTTAAAGATTTAACTCAGTTCATTGTGTTTAGCACTTGACATTGTTTAAGACGTTAATTTTAACAAAGATAATTGTATAAGAAAATCATACGATCAGTAAAAATATTCACTTGAATGTAAAGGCAGCCATTATACGATGACAACCGGTGCCGGACATCTCATCGAAAGACAACTCGCCGAATGCGACAACTCATCGAAAGTCAACTAATCGAAAATAAAACTCATCGACGTGACATGACAACAAATGGAGTTCGTTTTCCATGGAGTGACGTTTTCGTGCAACAAGTTCCAATTGAGTGTATAATCAGTAAATACAGCTTTAATAGCTCATAAGTTTGTTTTAAAAAGGAAACTTTTGTATGCATGTTTTGGGCTGCATGCTCATTTATCGTCGTGAAATTTTTTAGGTCATATACATTCAACATGAATCAAAAATAAATTGCGTATTTTCAATTACTGAATGATAAAACTATTTTTCTCATTTATCCGACCCTGACACAATTCACTTAATACGGAAAGAGAAAACAAACATGTTTGCCTATTAATTAAGGTGCGCGGGGGGGGGGAAGAATAGTTGCAACATGAGAGAGAGAGAGAGAGAGAGAGAGAGAGAGAGAGAGAGAGAGAGAGAGAGAGAGAAGGGAAGGAGGGGGTATATTTGCATTTTTAATTTAACACAAAACTTATTGTGATATCAGCGACTGGGGGGGGGGGGGGTGAGGATTTATAAATGTTTAACATGTTTAATATCCGACTTGATTTAAATAATAAAAAACGCATCTAAAATGATTAATATAAAGAGTATTTCGTTTGTTCATACATGTTATGTTTTTTAAAAACATATATTTCAAATGGATTTAATAATCTAAAGACCACAAATACCCTTATAAGGGAATTACATAATATCTTGAACAAGGTGTCAGACTGACAATTTACAAGGTTGAATATTGGGACATTCACACCTTTTGATCTACTGAAAGTATGTATACTATACACAGATACTGACTCGCTGATCGCCCTGTGAAGTAAAACTTCAAAGACATTTTATAGTCCAGACCAGTTATCTTCTCTCTTTTGAAAAAAAAGTCAGTATGTTGAGCAATATGGTGGAATTTTTTTTTATCGTTGAAAAAGTTGTCCCTCCTCCACATATATGTTACATTAAAGTTTTAAAATTCAGATAATTTAAAACTATCTATAGATTGTAATTCATAGTTTTAAATTCTCTTAATTTTAAAACTTTAATGTAACATATATACTAATATTTATGTGACAATATTGATTAAATGAAATTAATTGTAAAGAAAAATCAACTAGATATTTAGGAACTGTTACTAAAACATTGATTTTGAAATATACAAAAATATTTTCCCCCTTTTATTGAATAAGTTGCTATATTTTGTATAATAATTGGATTCCAAGTTTTAAGATAAATACATGCGTGGATCGGAGGATGGAGGGTGGGGGTCAGAGGATAATTTAATTTTTTTAAACTTACATAGTACAACTATCCAAAATATGTCTAAGCTCCCCAAGAAAACAAGTATCCCTGCCCTTTCCCTGGAAAGAATTCTGACCGCGCATGTAATTATATACGAACTTGGAGAAATAGAAGCCCATTTTCTCTCTTGTAAGCAATAGGAAAGAATCATAACAAATCCAGATTTTGGTCTCAAATAAAGTAAATATTCAATTCATTGTTTAAACATAATAACTTATAAAAACTAGGTACAGTGGGTTACAGTGGTGTACAGTATTTGTCAGTACCCTGTACAGTGGGGTACAGTGGGGAACAGTGCTGGTCAGTGCCCCGTACAGTGGTGTACAGTGAGGTACAGTGCTGGTCAGTGGGTAGGTACTGTGCTGTCCAGTGGAGTACAGTGGAGTACAGTGGCTCTGTACTGTGGGGTACAGTGGGATACAGTGTGGTACAGTAGCTCTGTACAGTGGGTGTACAGTGGATTTACAGTAGGGTACAGTGGTTATACAGTAGATGTCAGACAATGTCAGTCAATTTTTGGGAATATCAGTGGATTTTGAATTCAGTAGTGATTACTCATGTATTCAATGATGTGATTGATTAGATAATTTATGCAAAACATAAGCCTTGTAGTGTGAAAGCGACATGCTTAATAAGAAATAAAAATACACAATAATTTTTTTTTTATATACATGTTCTTGAAAAAGGAAGTGGAGAGGTGGAAGTGGTTTAAAGATCGGTTTGAAAATTTTTAATGCTTCGCTATTGGCGCCCTGAAAGAAACTGGGAACTCACTTTTTTTATAATGACGCTTCCAAAATTTTACCGCGAAATAATTCATTGGTTACATCCAGTGACGTTGATTTGGTGTCCATTTATGCAGATACTGTATAACTTTGACAATACCGCAGGAAAGATAAGTCTCGGAAACTTAACAGAAATTTTAAATATGCATACAATATTTTAAGAAATCTTAAAATTCTTTTAAGATTGTTTTGTTTTTAAATAATAAGTAATCTGAAAAAACACAAAACTTCGGGGTGAGAAAGCTGGACGGAGCCCTGTATTCTAGTTGCTATATAGGAATCTTTTGGGAAGAGATAACAAGTTGAATTTAAAATTGATAAACCAGACAATGCAATAACAAAACATGCTGAATTGTGTTTTAATGCTAACTGTTTATAACTTATTTTCCAAATATATGTTTAACATTGAACAAATCAAACAAATAAAGAATGAATTTATTCTCTTCCCCGGTATCTCCAAGTTCAGTAAAAATCAGTAGCATTTACCGGAACGGGAAATTCTCGTTATAACTACTGATGATTCCTAACACCGGTGTTTCCAGGCTACCCTGCTCATATTTGGCTCTAATAATTGATCATTGAGCTTTCTGCTAATCTCACCAAAGCCTATGTACTGTTATTTTCATCTTTTGAGTTTTTAAGGTCTTCCACTTTCGAGCGGAAAACTTTAATATTATTCTAAAAATATTCAGATTTCTTCTTATTTTTTTTCTTCTAGACGCCAACTTTGATCCTTAATATCTCACTGGTTTGTTCACCGATTGTTTTGAAATTTTTAGGTCCGATAACATGCCGCACAGTGTTGTCATTTCATGTTTTACTTGATGAAAATCCTTATCCGGATTTGAACTATTCTAAAATTTCACGACTTCTTTTGTCAAATGGTTTTAGCTTTAACGATGACTGGCAGAGTCTCAAAGATGGGGAATCAGATACATTGAAATGGGTCAAGACATATTTTATTTTTTATTTAAATGCAAATAAAAGGAGAGGTATATGTGTTAAAACAGATGTTAGAAAAAATTGCAAAAAAATCACGTATTTTTCGTTTTAGTTTTCTACCTGATAATAATTTGATATAAGATGTTTATCAAAAATTGTAGGAGTTACCGAGACCTTGATTCGGTATGAAGAAAAAGGGGCTGGCCTCTATAATTAAGGAGTTATAGGCTTAAAAATTTGTTTGTTAATAACTTGTAAAGGAATAACAATTTCTAAAGCATTATTGAAGCAAAGTTGTAAAAAAAAGTTTCTGTCAGTTTGGTTTATTTTCATGAGGTTGTGTACATTTAAGAAGTTATGAAAGGGCTTCTTGTAATGTACAAACTGATACATGCAGCGAGTACAGATGATTCCACATTAAATTCCCAAATGATTTTTTATTCATATGTACATTTTCATTTCATAAAGATGAACTTCTTTGACCTTATTTTTCTTGTTTGTTTCAAAACTGTGCTTCTCTCTATATATAGATGCATAATTGTTTCAGTACTGGGAGATGTGTTAATAAAATTGTTCCAATGTATATTAATTAAACTCAACTTTCATACAAAACACGGCCGTTATATAAACGATATTTGTATTACTGACATTACAAATGAACGCTGGCAATTTAAACAAGCACGGGATTGATTCCGATAGAACGCTTTCTTTTAATTAAAATAATAACAGAATACTGATTAGCGATAAAGATACTATTATCATCGTAGAGATGATTTTAAAATGTGAACTTTATATTCGACTACGAGGGTTGTTCGGAAATTATTGAGACATTTACTCTTATTTCCTTGGGGGAAAAGATAAACCCTTGAAATTTCACCAAAATGTACATCAAGATAGAGTTTATCAATGTAAAAAATTTATTGTCCATAGCATGATAAGATCATTCCTGGTAAGCAGACCAAGTTGCCATCGCCCAGTGACCCGGAGCAACCGCAAACTTACCGCAACGTCATTTTAACGCTTCTAATTGATCCTATGTTTTAAACAGCTAACAAACAAAGGGAAATTAGAATTAATTCTTCATTTCTCATTTTTTGTTTACATTTCAAGATGTCAACATTCGCATATTCCCTCCATTCTTGAATTTTGTGGGGAAAAATCTGGTCATTTCTAACCAAAGGTCAAATTACTGTGAACCTACTCCTACCGTGATTCTGTGTACATATTTTTGAACTGTTGACATCAGTTAGTGTGTAAAAAGTACTTGTTATTTAGTCACTTTGTCTGTATTCTAGCTAAACAATTAGTGAAAAAAGACGATAAACTGAAGTTCTTTTATCCCTTGTCATCGTATAGTTTTTGTTAAAGCAACTGTGTGGCATTAAAAGGTCTTTTTCAGAATATTTCCATCAATGATGTATATTTGCTGCGCCGCCTTGACGTCAAATTTCTATATACCGTCGTTTTCAAATTCCTATTGCTTGGTAAATATATCTGTACTATATCCGTATTTCATCTCAAACACTAGTGAAACTTGATCAAACGTTAGTCACAATGAATAGCAAAATGGACATATATAATCTGATTTCTTTTAGTATAAGCTGCAAGTTTGCAGACACTTAGATAAACGATGTTTTAGTTTTCTTATTCTCCGAGTTTATGCTTGCGCCGGGTACCCCGACCACCGATTTGTTTATCTTCTGTTGTAAACAAAATATTGAACATTTTTTTAAATATTACTGTCTTTAATTATTTGTAAAGGTTTCTTCAATGTTCATGCCAATTTTCACCCTAATTCGTCACTTAGAAATGGAAATATCCGTGTTGTCTCAATAATTTCCGAACAACCCTCGTATATTACTATTTGAATCCAAAGCCGCTAATTTTAAGTTACGGTTTTTAGGGATATTTATTATGACTCGCCCCGCGTTTCGCGTTTTTTAACTATTTGCAAAACATCTATAAACGAAATTATCAAATAGCCTTCATCAGCAATTTGTAAATCATGTAGTAATACACAATTTTAATGAGGTAATTAAAATTGTGATTTACAAATGTACTCGCTATCTACCGTGGAAAAAAGACATGCTTGGAAAAAAAATGTTGTTTAATGTTCGTCAAATACACAGCATATTTGATGCACATTTAACATTTTCGATTGCTTCTACAGCCGTAGCAATCGAAAATAATTAACAGATTGTATATTGATAAATTGACTTCTTAACAAACATTCAGACCTGCAATGTGTTTTTTACAAATTTTAGAAAATGTAGATTCAATGATTGAATTCTTTACCATCTTCCGTTCTGTGTATTTTGAACAACGATCTCCATATAGCCATATTAATAAACACTTTAAGTGTTGAATTTTTAAAAGATTCTGTGTACATGCAAAGCAATGCAATGCTAGGGCTATTTAAAGGGATATTTAAATCGAACAATGTATATGGTGAGGGCCAGCCGGCTACAGACTTGCAGCTAACACTACCTTTAAAAATACATTTAAGAATTTGCCACTGTTTATAAATCACTGGATGAAAAATAAAGTTTCAGCAAAACTGAAACTATATGGAAACCTTGCTGAAACTTGAAGTTGAAGTTTCATGTATAGTTTCCGCAATGCGGAAACCATTATATCGATTCAGCAAGTATCCGTTAGGTTTCAGTCAGCAGAAACTTTAGTCTAAGATTCCTGATGGTTTCCGCAATGCGGAAACTAAATTTGAATCGTGTGAAAAGTTGTGTAAATTATTATGGAAATACCAATCAGTTTCAGAACATTTCCGCTAGGTTTCAGTATGCTGAAACTTTAAGTTAAGATTCCAAATGGTTTACGCATTGCTGAAACTATTACTAAAATTGATTTTCAACAGGTTTAAGTTTAAGTCTAGCCTAATGATAATGAATCCGTATAGTAAGGTTTCAGCGCGACTGAAACTATATGTATACATGTAACTATCTTCAAATGTGCCAAATAAGGCGATTAAGAACCTTACTAAGTAATTAATTGAATTTGAAAAGAAAAACTGATGTCTGATCTTGTTTAATGCATATGATGAAATCATTAAACTTAGGTACTCGGGCACGTGTATACATGTGTATACATTCTTTGTCCAGGTGACCTCCTCTGTGATTTTCCTGTATATTCTGTGTGGATTGCAAGGTTTTTTCTGTCAGGAGTGAACAAAAGACTGTTACATAACATATACACAGTACGAAGCGTGAGTTTATATCTGGAGCCGGCGGGAATTTTTTTTCAATTTGTGTGCACCTGAGTTAGTAAAACTGATAAGTAAATTATAATTATTTAGTAAAAGAATCTAGCTAGTTGTATATCGCAAACAGTGTATGAAGAAGTATTTTACTTAATACACTCAATAAATTAATATACCTATTTTGTAAGACTCCTTCTTAAATCATTTAGTTATCATTTGAATGAACCTTGCGGTACAGTAACTAATTAAGCAAACAAATTAAGGTAAAGTCGTTGTAAATTTTTACAAATCGTACAAAATATTCGTACAACCTGAAGTTTAGAGCTAATTCATTTCTTTTTTAATACCACGCCAACAGATGTACACAGGAATTATTTTTTACAAATTCTACAGTTGATAATAACAAGTAAAACCCACTTGGAGTTTGAGTCTAATATAATAATTGTTTAATTATTTACATGCATTTCAGACTTTACTACATGTATGACTGTATCATGATTCACTGGCGTCGGAAGCAAATTGAAAGGTGGGGGGGGGGGGGCTAGACTAATCCTCAGAAATATTGAGGAAAAACCCTAAAAAAAAAAAACTAATTCCCAAAATCATGAAAATCCTTATCCGTGGGGGGGGGGGGGGGGGTATACCTATACTATATACTTCCGAAAATAAATAATAAATTTCCCTACCCAAATTTTTTTCCCCCAAATCATGAAATTCCTAATCCGTGTCGGGGGGGGGGGGGGGGGGGGCTAGTTTATCTATTACTCCAACTTCGCAATCTTTCAAGGTAAATTTAGGAACAATTACATTTCCGGCGAGAAAAAGTGGGGGGGGGGGGGGGCTATGTGCTTATTGGTTAAGTCTAACTTTGCACTAAGCCCCCCCCCCCCCCCCTAGCCCCCCCCCCCCCCCCCCGGTTCGACGCCTATGTGATTCGTGCATTTCTATACTTTGTATTTACTTTCTGTACTGTAAACACAGATATTGATACATGTTTATGAAACATGCACATGTTTCTGTTATAAGATATAATAAGCATTATTCATAATTTTACTGAAGTTATACGTTATATTACAAAATCAGTTTAAAATCCAGCACTAGCCATGTGGTGCACGTGATTTTAATCCCATTTTTAAAATTTGATTATACATTCGTATACATTTGATGTAGAAAGTATACCAAATAATTAAAATTTTATTTTGTTTATATATCAGTCCGACGTGTACGTCTTACTTCCCGGCTTGTTTAACGCGTTTGTATTTTAATTTCATAAGTATTCTTAACGTACTGTTCATCGTATGACCAATCAGTGCACATGTGTAACTGTAAAATAATTGCCATCAATTCATCGTAGTTGTAAATTCACCGTAAGGGGGGAAAAACTGTTAACCGGACCCCGTTAATTGATCGGCATCTAATTATATTTGTGATTTCTGTGTGTTCATGCAGAACCTGCTCTGTGATGAACATAATATTTTCACACCTCTATATTTTGAATAAGAATATGACCGTGCTTAGAATCGCGGTGAAAATTGGACAAGTCAAGACTAACTTGTCAGTAAACTATATATGGCTCTATTATAATCATCAGTACATGTAAATAAAATATAGTTAAAGACAAAATCTGCTACATATGTCTCAGTAAAACATGTTTAATTTCATAAGACATTTGTAAACAAACGGTCGGCCATTTTTTTTTTGGTTAATCACGTGTTACAAATACAATTGTAACAAACACACGCCAATGCTTTGTCGTATTTAACCAGGAAATACTGACTCCGACAGTTCTTATCTAAAATAAATATACATGTAAAAAGTATACTATTCGGTAAAAAATGATAATTTTGATTAAACATTATTCATTTTAAACTATCCCAAGATGCACTTTTCCAAGATTTAGGGGGTTCTGATTGGTCAGTATTGGCGCACTTTATGATTCCGAGCGAAGGTTAAAATGGACAAGAAGGTGCTGTTGTAAAATGGAGAATTGAGAAGCATTAATAGCCTCTACAACAAGGAGATAATGCAGGAACGACGAACTCATGTCAAGGTAACTTAATTCATAATATAGATACTCCCAATAACATTTTCAAGGCTCTAATTTATCTCTCATTTGTAAACGAGATCTCGCGCCATCAAATCAAGATGGCGTCATTTTTTCAAACTTGGTTCGGCGTTTTATTTTTTATTACCGTATCTCTTTTAAATATACGTTTTGACCAAGTTAACCATTAACCAACTTATGCATGATAATCATGATTATCCAGGGTATACACATATATAATTATATAAACGTCCCTAATATATATGAATGCTTGGTTGGTAAACAAGACGAACAATGAATCTTTCGCACATTATACAATTTACAAACTCTAAATGTAACGGAAAAAAATTATTAATTAAATCCGGAAAATGAAATCTTTCACGTTTTTCTTTTTCAGCATTGACAACATACAAATTCAATGTTTCCGGTGATTAGTTGCTCCTCTGTTCGGTGATTCGGGTGAATCTTTTGACCAGCTGGACGATGTGAACGCAAGGTATTGCTTTGAAATTGATTATTTTCACCATTAACTTATACATGTGTTGGATGTTTATAATTTACTGAAGTAATTTTTGGGAAATCCAGGTCTAAGTTCTTGAAAAGGAGGTTGATGGGGGGGGGGGGGGGGGGGTGGTGGTGAAGCACACTTATTGTTGATAAGTTTTTCCATTGTTCAACAAACAATAATTGAATCAAAATGAAAATAACATAGCTTCAAACTTAAAATGAAACATTTTAGACCAGATACTACTGTAGCCATTATATGACATAGTTTAAACAGCAACTGACAACTGCATAGTAGCTTCTGTATTCAAAATTTTATTCAGAATGCTTTTATTACATGTTAGGCTGAATGTTTATTGTTTAAAAATCTAAATGAAACTTTATTATTCTTGTTAAAGATAAATAGAACAGACATAAAGTACAGCCCAGTGAAAGGAACAAGTTCATCGCAAGAAGCTACCACTGTCCAGAACTATTAAGTCTGCTGTAACCATGATGTGATCATATGAGTGCTTCACCGGTCTGGACAATGCTCGAAAATCCCCCAAAAAGGCCTATTTCCATAAACTACGACTCGGGTTACATCAACAACAGCCAAGGACACTCCTTATTGATTCGAATGGACACATCTCTACGACCCGACTAAACCTCTGCAGAACAAGACTTTTTAACTGTAAAGTATTCTCATTTCAAAAAACCTATAAACTATGAAAGTACTTTTTTTATATGATCAAATACCAGTATATTACAATGTCTGTCTGTAAGCTAGAATCTTAGAAAATCACATGGTTTTGACTTATTAAATAATTGATTAGATATTAACTTTCATTTTCTTAAATAATTTGTTATATTTGCAAATATTGCATGAAATATTAGACTCCATGTAACATTTATCCTCATACCTCCAAGTTGATAAGTGTTAACTACTTTTTTTTTCCATTTTCTTTGTTTAAACATTTATTGATAACTTAGTTTTTATTTGCAGCAATATATGAAAAATTAAGAAACCAATCTTAAATGTAAAAACACTGCATTAGGAGATGAATGCATGGGTCATAGAAATGATAAAATACACCAAACAATATTCAATTATGTCATATATGAAAATATATAAAGACAACAAATACCCCATGTATTACAATTTTTATTACTTGGATGGAAAGTTGTTTCCATGTGGGTTTTATTTTAATCTGTGTTATGTAACTAATATTGGAATTAGCTTTTATATCATAAGTAAAATGCTGGTATTGATGAGAATTGTAAGGTGAATGATCTGTGTGATACTTTGTATTTTATACATTCATGCTACAAAAAGCAAGTACATGTACATGTAGTAATACTTGTCATATATAAACAATGTATATTTTACTTCATGTCTTGGATTTAAAAATATTAATGTAGGTAAAGTAGTGAAATGTAGGAAGGTAAACCGTGTGTAAAGAAGAATATTCATCAGGAATGAAGTGTGTTGCAATCAGCATAATTAATTAAATGTGTACATCATATTTTTGCACATGATTTGACAGACTGCTCCATTGTTAGCTTTTTATTGGCCAACAAGCTTTTCATATCTCCCTCTGGGTCATCTATTAAATACTGACAGGCTTATGATATTAAAATCTGATCAGTTGGTACATCATGGGTGGAAATAAAAAGTTCACTTTGGACTTAATGGATTATCAAAAAATGATATCAAATCCTGTTCTATTGTAAAACATTAGATTATATTACTAACAAAGAAAAGGTTTATCCCAACTTGTAAGTGGGTCACTTTGACCTCATTTTGGAATTTATTGACATATTCAAATCAAATCTGGGTCATACCTCTATAGTCAACTACTATCTTGTAGTGTATTTTTTTTTTTTTTTTAAAAGATGGATACTATAGACTTTTCAAAAATATTTTATGGTGTACATATTCATTGTAGTTCAAAACAAATTGAGACAAGTGTATCATGTTCATGTAACAGTGAAGTTTTCTTTGTTTATTCATGTACGTGCAGTTATTTTGTAAATTGCATTCATATTTTTAAAAAAGTAAGATCTTTGTTTCATTTTTAAAGGGAGATTTGATAGGCATTTAATCGAGATGAAAAAAAATACAAATGTAAAGATTTCTATGGGAATTTTTTTCTTGTGCAATTTCATCATTTTTTAGATAAAAGTCCCTAATAAGGGAATTGCCATATGGATGTTTTTCCATTATTGTATCTTGGCTGTATTTTATTTATTATTGGAAACAATTTCAGATTTTTGAACAAAATAAATGGAACTGTTTTAAATTGTTTTGTTTTTACATAAAGTAGAAACCTTGCTCAGCTTTTGTGAAAGCAAAAATATAAAAAGTTTCAGTAAGTTTCAGTTGCGGAAACCCTTTGTAAACAATATGTATCCCAATTGTATATGGAGGTTGAAACTATGCAGAAACTTCAAGTTTCAGCAAGTTTCCGTCGCGGAAACCATTTGTAAACAATATGTATCCCAAACGTATATGGAGATTGAAACTATGCAGAAACTTCAAGTTTCAGTAAGTTTCCGTTGCGGAAACCATTTGGATTCATGGACAGCCTAAGTTTCAGCACTGCGGAAACTTAATGAAACTTGAAGTTTCCGTGCTGAAACCTGTCGGAAACTGAAAGTAACCTTAAGTTTCCGCAGAGTTTCCAAAGGGTTTCCGCAGCGCTGAAACCAGATATTTCATCCAGTGAATTCATTAAAGAGACGCGCAGAATAAGGTGGTAATATGTCGTTAGATATGGGATTTATGACGTCAATTTATTTTGTTTTCATTAAAACTATTTCATAATTTCAAGCTAATGTGTGAAATGAAAACAGTTTCACGTGTTCTATTACATTTAGATAACAATATTCAAAGCCTTTACGTCATTTTCAAGCAAATTTAAAAAAGGGCTCTCAAAATATGAAAATAGACCCAAATTAAACTGTATACACGGTACATGTATGTCCCAGTGTAGATGTGTCTCTCAAAAGTTCCTATTTTGGACTCCACTATAACTGCGTAAAAATTAATTAAAGTCTTGTACAATGTATTACCTTTCGTATTAATGAAAATTCCAGCGGCGAGATTCTTCATTGGGAATTGGGGTAGATATGAATACCAAATTAATCGTTCAAAGTTTTGAATTGTTAACAACGATATATCAAATGAAATGTTTTAGAACGATTTATAATAAATCCAAAATACAGTCATTTTTAATCGGTTGACTTGTGAACATGTGAATTCAGTAGGCGAGCATCCTTACACCTTATCAATTAAAGACGAATGAAATCGTCCAGCATATAGAGAAAAACAAAATTCCCTGGCAGTTTAGTTTTTCCTGTAAACTTTCCAAACTGCATGTTAAACTAAATTTATAATTTTATTTATTAATAATAATTCAACATCAACTATAGATTTAACATTGTACACTCTACCACGCTAGTACACAATCTTGTTGCAATGACCCCCTCCCCCCCCCCCCCCCACTCCATCCCCGGGCCATGATAACTATTTTTAAATCAGGATTACACACATGCTTGCATGTGGCAGAAGACAAGCCGGAACTTAACTGTTAACTATAAGTTACCGATATCATTTCTTTGGAAATGTATTTCTCCTTGAGTAGTTACGTATAGGAACTGATAATTGTAAAAGCTATAGAGGAATGCATGATCTTTATGGTCATCGCATAGTAACTGCTTGATACAATATTTCTTTTTTCCAACATGTTTTTAGTCTATGATAATACGAAAATATGCTTGACTTCATTTCGAAAATTACTAGTACGCATTTTCTTTATTCCCCTTTTCAATAAACAAAAAAAAAACTAACAAAATTGATCCAGATAAATATAATTTTAAAAAATAAACCTGCATAACAAACTACACAATCATTCCTTCTCCCACAACATTGCCTTTTCGATATTTGTCATTGTTGTAGATTCAGTAGATTCATGATCTTACATTTATTATGATTAGAATATAATAACGGTATATTTTGTATATTTTCACAATTGATGCTGAAACTTCAACATACGCATGTATACGCCAGTCTTGTACACATTTAGTCTTGCCTGACAACTTGTCGTATGTGATGTTTGAGCATTTTGAATTCATCACGAGAGAGAGAGAGAGAGAGAGAGAGAGAGAGAGATTCTCTGTCCTTATTACATTGATATCATAGTATCGATAACTCTGTTTGTGTACAAAATCGTATACATTATTGGTAGAGAATATTAAAAGGGGAAAAAAACAAGAGCCCTCCCCCCCCCGCAAATTCAAATGTCTTTAAATTACATGAACATTATAAAATTACCAAAAATATGCCTCGGACATCCCCTGGCCAATTAAATAACGTTAACCGTCAGACCCTAACCCCCGGAATTATTTTATGATCCACGCATAATCGGAAAACAATATTATACCTCAAAACCCTCTGTATCTAGGATCTCCGCATCTATTTTTTAAGATTCACTGGCGCTTGTCGCGTTCGATATAAAATGCGTGTAAAATGTTTGGTCTTTTTACCTTCATACCGGCCATGCCGACTGTGTGAATAAAATCGTCGTCCATATTCTGTCTATATTTTGTCAACTATGATGATTAAATAAGTTTCTCAATATAAAATGCGCTCGCAAAAAACATTATGCGGCGAATCAAACAATAGATAAATTTTAAAGATCTGTATTTGTTTATATAGTATAGTACAACTAGCAGACATATTCTTTTTATCAATGACGCGCAAAAAAGGTAGAATGTTGTTCGAAGAAAACTTAGAAGGGGGGGGGGGTCCACAAGTAAGAAAACAGATGTTTATACTATAGTATTATTATTATTATTTTTATAGGAAAAAGGCATAACAACAATTGTGATTAGATTTAATCAAGTGATGCAGTTTTAGAAATAATCGAAATGGTACTGGTATGTTTACACATTCAATACGATTAACACGATGAATTACATTTCCGAGCATGCATTGCTAAAGAGTTAACAATAAAGTTGTGCGATTAAAAACGGATCGCAACCTTTTTTTCATATTAGTTCCAAACAATCCCCGAACAATTGATAAAAAATGACTAATTAAGCCCTAAGCGAAAAAAGCCTACGACAAAGATATTTTCATCCAATCTAAGACTATAAAATGCATGACTGTATTAGCCTAATACGGTTTTAAGCATTATAAGGACTATAATAACACAACATATCGGAGGTATATCAATAACGTTGCATGTATATGGCTTGAAGGCAATTGCCTTTTACAATGAAATCATCATGAAACAAACTCTTACGTATATCGAAAGCATTTGTCTCTTTTACTCAGTTTTTATACATCTAGTATTGTAGCATGGTCAGGTATCAATTTTGTGTTACGTCACAAATATAACGCAGCTACAGCGAAAGACTTAATCGTTGCTTGCAACGAGCTCGTCTCTAGTTTTTCCTACATTCCTAATTTTCTTCCATATTATCTTGATTTGATCGTTAATCGCAATGAGTTTTTCTTTATTTAAGAAAAATATTATAAACCCTTCGTTATTAATTCATTTTTTTCCTATTCTAAATTGAACTAACTTGTAATATCAATAATTGAAACAATATTTCTTCTTTTTTCACAAATAAAGTTTGTTGACAACAACTTCCTCAAGCACTAATGCATTGTTGCCATTTCTAGCATTCCAGTCATCTGTGATGTAGTTAGGTTGAACTGTCTTCAGAGTGACATATCTTCCATAACGTGATAGTCTGCATTCAATGGTAATTATAGCACCCGTCTCACTGTGTCCTGGGTAAGTGCCACAAGTAGCCATCTCTGACCAGACAGAAGAGTTTCCCACCCTTATCTCCATGCTGTGAAGCCATCGACCTGTAACATTTGCAGCATTTCATATCAGATATTGAGTCATATTGCTATGTTACATGTAACAATAAACTTTCAAAGATGTTAATGAATATTTTGTTTTGCTTCAATAAGTCATTTCTATAACCTTCCATGGACATATGTTAATCATTGTGATTTTACAATTGACATGTATTAAAGGATGTACTAAATGTAAGCTTATATCACTGGAAAAATCTACCATGATCATCGGCGCGGTTATACATAACCACATCCCTAATGATACTATATTTTTCAAGGTCGATCGTCACCCAGGGATACGGTTCATAATACGTGTGAAATTTTCCAGGTGCATTTGTTATCCCATCTACGAGGTAAATGAGTTTGTGGCCAGCATTTGGATAGTAATCTTCATAATTTGAACTGGCAGTGACAGGCTTGTTTAAAGACAGGATTTTATGTTAATATATAATGATAGAAAAAAAACAGTAATATTTTGTCTTAACTCGTAATAATACCTGAAAATGAAAAAAACAAATGTCTTCATAAACAATACTCTCAATAAGAAGTGAGTTAAAAGAGACCAAAAATATCCATTAATGAATGACATTTGATAAAACAAAATGAATATACATGATAATATTCATTTTTGTTTGTAATTCCCTACCTCATCAATTCAAATCTTAATGAACTTTCTCTGGAAAGGTAATTAAGGTTTGTCCCACGTAACCTTACCTTTAGGATTATGGTCTAATTTATCATTATAAATACCTCGAAATTTTTTTATTGAATTTTCGAGATGAAATTTTTCAAATGAAATATAGTTTTTCTATTTTAGAAAGGAGGTTGTTTTATCATCGTGGTTTAATGATAAACAGTCCTATAGTAAATTAAGATTGAAAGTTAAGCTTCAAGACGTCTAAGTCTTAACCATTTTGAGTACTGCAAGCATTCAACCTATATATAACACACAGTTTTAAAACTTTCTTTCTAGAATCTATTGTTAAAATACCTTAGCAAACATTTTTTTGATCATGATACGATTAAAAATTCTGATTAATGACTTATATTAAGCTTTTAATTTTTTGATATTTTTAAAACATACGTGACACGCCAAGCAATCTCAATTATGACGTACCGTCAAAATACGTGTCTACATAATTATTCTTATCTGCCAAGTGTTTCACTTCTGTGTTAAAGAATCAATTACATAGTTATGAAAGAAATTCTATATGGCTTAATAAAGTTTTGCATCATTAATGATTTTCTTTAATAAAAAAAAACCCCAGCGTTATTCAGTAATAAATAAATAAGGGCTAAACAAGTGTTGAACTATTTGTCCTTTTTAAAAAATCACTCGCAAGATACACGTGTTACGGTATACAGAAGCTAATCATAATCATAAAGTCATCTTTTCTGAAATATTCAATGTATATGCATCTTTAACACTCAAAAGACCGCGTCTCGGGACTAAATCCCAAATTTCGATTTTTAGAAAAAATACAGGTATTCATAGCATGGAAAATTTAAATTCTTTTTTCCTGTTATGATAAAGTTAAATTGTTGGTTTTAGGTAGCAAGGGACAGTTTCGAATAAAGTACCCGTCAATATTTTTGTAAAATTGAGAGTTGCTGTACTTGAAGGCTTATGAGTGTTGCTAAAATTCATGAAATGATTTTTAATGATTATCATTAGTTAGAGGGGTGTCTGTTGTTGAAATTGATATGCAATATGTAGGCCCCTTATGTTAGGTACATGAGAATCAGAAGTAAAATTCGAAACCTGCGGCTATGACTGGTGTGCTGACTTTACACAGTGAAATTGCAAGTTACAGACGGGAGGTAAAATAACACGAAAAGTAGGTGGATGGGACATTGCAAACTATACACCGGTAAGTTTCTGACATGTGATAGTGCAACATGCACGCGGTACGGAAGGTCAACCCTCTGCAGGAAATTAGCTGGGGGAGGTCTAAAAAGCTGAAAAATCATGAAAAATTAGCAAAATATGAAAGGGTCAAAATCTCATAAAAACCAGTATGTAGAGGATTTTACAGGTTTTGACTAATAATTTTCTTCAGAAATGGATGATTGGCCTTATAAAGAGTGAATTAAAGGTGTTTGTGCTGAATGGGAACTGAGGAAATTCTAGTTACAGAGTTCCGAAGACATGCATCCCTTGGCTACAAAGAATTTTATCAAAAAAACTGTCCCCTGCCACCTTCAAGACTACATGGAATTTTCATGTTTCTCGTTTAACTGTAATTTTGAGTGGATTTTGTACCATAAGTAATACATTTTGTGAAAATGGATGATTTTCTTGGCTATAGATGTCATTACATGATTTATTAGCTAAAATATTCAAGGGGAGTAACTCCCTCTTAAATGTGTAGAATGACCACCACTAGAGTAAATTGGCTAAGAGAGTAGGTATTTCCTATCCTGATGACAATTAATAGGCTTAAGTTAATTCCTGAGATAAGAATAAATACTTTAAAACAGTTTTTATCAATTAAATCATTAAATTTATGAATTTTCAGCCATTTTGCTGTCTGATTTTATGAAATAACATTAAGCCACCTGACTTATATCACCCATTTTTTTAAAACAGCATATTTTTATTTCAAATGAACTTTACATGTAGACAAATGCAGTTATCAAAGTATACAATATGTCAAAAAACTCAAGTTTTTGCTCCTTCCTATCAAAAAATGGTATTTTAGATGTATTGACAGAATTGAAAAAGCCACCCCCTCTTTCCAATGGACTCCATTATCATTACATGTAGGATATGTAACTGTACATTTGACCTTGAAATAACATCTGCTATGATAATTACTCTTGAAATGAATAAAAAACAACATATTTTTACCCTTTTATTGTTTATATGCATCAAAAATGTAGAAAAACATGTAAAATTTGAACATTTTTCATGGAATTCTCATCCGTCCCCAGGTACCCGGGTGTGTTTGAATTTTATTTTAATTAAACGCACACATTACACTTGTAGGTCTTACTAATTTAGCAAAGTTAAAAGGAGACTAGAAACCAGAATATGTAAGATATCCACTAAATATGATTATAGGCTTAGTTTTTCATGAAAACAAGAACTCACATGTAGGGCGACATGACCTTTTGTGAATAAAAATGCTACAAATCATCCATTTACCAAAAAAGATCAATTTTAAATATCAGTGATGGTTGTTTTCAAATATGTGTAAGAAATGACTCAAGGAAACTGCCAAAAGTTTCATAATATTAGGTTAAAGTGTTCAAACTTATCCTTTTTGTGAAAATCAAAAGATAGGGGGAGGGTATACATGTAGAGGGATTTCTAAGTGATGTGATGCTTTTATCATGATAATATCAAGCAAATGTATGTAGTATTGAATAAGGTTTCTTATTTAAGGAGGCTGAACAACAGTTGACCTCTCAAAGATTAGGTAAAGATGCTTTATTTATGGAGAGCCCTATGAATCTGTGTTAAATAGAGGGAAGTGGAAATAGTGGGTTCACTTAAATGGCCATATTTTTCTTAAACCTCAATGGAATTGTCAAAATGTGGTGTACTTTTTCTCAGAATAGCATAAGCCTTTTAATTTTAAGACAAGATGACTTTTCAAAGAATGTTAGTGTATGTTAAAGGTAGCAAGGGACAGTTTCGAATAAAGTACCCGTCAATATTTTTGTAAAATTGAGAGTTGCTGTACTTGAAGGCTTATGAGTGTTGCTAAAATTCATGAAATGATTTTTAATGATTATCATTAGTTAGAGGGGTGTCTGTTGTTGAAATTGATATGCAATATGTAGGCCCCTTATGTTAGGTACATGAGAATCAGAAGTAAAATTCGAAACCTGCGGCTATGACTGGTGTGCTGACTTTACACAGTGAAATTGCAGGTTACAGACGGGAGGTAAAATAACACGAAAAGTAGGTGGATGGGACATTGCAAACTATACACCGGTAAGTTTCTGACATGTGATAGTGCAGCATGCACGTGGTACGGAAGGTCAACCCTCTGCAGGAAATTAGCTGGGGGAGGTCTAAAAAGCTGAAAAATCATGAAAAATTAGCAAAATATGAAAGGGTCAAAATCTCATAAAAACCAGTATGTAGAGGATTTTACAGGTTTTGACTAATAATTTTCTTCAGAAATGGATGATTGGCCTTATAAAGAGTGAATTAAAGGTGTTTGTGCTGAATGGGAACTGAGGAAATTCTAGTTACAGAGTTCCGAAGACATGCATCCCTTGGCTACAATGAATTGTATCAAAAAACTGTCCCCTGCCACCTTATGGTCATATTCTTTATTAAAAATACTTTCGCTTATTTAGTAGAATGAAAATGAAACATATTTCTCTTTGAGAATAAATTGTTCTGTCCTTTGTCTTGGCAGATGCACATGCAAATAAACTACTCTCAATTATTTCTACTTCCATTGTTAAGATTTGTTTTGAAACTAATGCTTATCCACATGCAAATAAACCAATTTTAACTTATTTATATTCCTATTGTTTTAATAAAACTAATGTTTAATCGATATTCATTCAGACGATTGTGCATTCCTTTCACTTAGGAAAATGCATTATATTATCTCTATAAACCTCCTCCATTTCCATTCTCCTGTTTCATGGAAATGGAACCCATGAAAATTGTTTTTGAAATTGTTTAATAAGTTCTGCAATTATTTTACCGACGTAGGAGATAAACTAAATGCATTTTGTTATAACAAAAAGTTTTTTTTTTTTTTTCCTATTAAGTTTCATTTCTATAATCAATGTGAAAAACGCAGTTAATATTTCCATGTATTTCCGTCGATGTCATCCAGCATAAAAAATATTTACAGAAAAATATTAAATAAGAGAGAGAGAGAGAGAGAGAGAGAGAGAGAGAGAGAGAGAGAGAGCTATAAAAATGAAGATACGTACAACATAAATATGTACATCGAAATTTTAAATATGCATTACAGAAAGAATATAGTTTTTAAAATTACACAATATATTAAATTGTATTCTTTTTTAGAAGTATAATTGTTTTCACCTCAAGGTTATAAAATGTAAACCATTTGTTAGCAAATGCAATATTTTTTTCCAGCCAGAAGTGATTTCTTTGCTGGAAATATGCATGGTCTGTCAAAATCATAAGTATAGAAAATTTAGAAAGGGTGAAATGAGATCTGGTATGCAGCCGTTCTCTAAATGATGATCTCAGCTTCATTCTGCCTTTTTTCTGCCACATGGTGTAGGATTATTATGTTTTAACAAAAAAATCAATTCAGCATTGTAGGACAACTTTTTATAACAATTCATTCATATAGTTATGATCTTGCTAGGTATTGTCACGTTTTATTTTGGTTTCGAAAACATTTAAAACAAGGATGGTATTTAAACAATGAAAATCAAAAACTAAAAATTGTCCCCTAACTTTTTTTTACTTGTTTTATTTGTTCGTATACAAAACTGGCAAGTTATAAAGCGATCAGAGATTATCTAGAGTACTAAGGCAGAATAGGTTGTTCTTCAGGACAGATATAGGTGCCGAACAATATTGCACGAACAGATCGGCAGACTACGTGATTTTTAAGGTTTTTTTAAAATTCATATCCAACATTCCAAAAGCATTTTTACTTACAAATTGAAAACACATTTATTCATGACTGCATACCATATCATACCTTGTACATTTAATATAATGCAGTTCAGTTCTATGTATTCCAAGTAATAATTTTGCCGATATGAAATGATAAATCGGAAACAGATCTAGACACTTTAACGTGTACAAATGTATCCAGGTAATATGCAACATTAGGCTGAAAAAAAAAATCAATTTTAAACCTGACTGGCTGTCTAGAAATATTATTCTAAAACCTTTAATTAAGGGGGCTGGGGGTGGCTGCCATTTTAGACAATAATAATCTCCTTTAAAAGTAGAGCTCAATATAAAGATAATGGAAAAGATAAAATTTTATATTAAAATATATGAAATTTTTCTTTATCAGATTGTAATTGATAGCTTCAGAAATCGCATATAAAATTTTCAAATAAATCTGATGGTTTTATATTATATCATAGTTTGACCCCCAGCCTCCTTAAAGCGTTGGGAGAAAGCCTACTACATAATGTAGTTTTTCCCCAGCTGCTGGTCGGGCGACAGAAAACAATCATGTATTTCATCTTGACTTCATAATAAATTTAAGTGATGGTAAGGCGGTTTCCATGAATTTTAGAATCTGTTGTGCGACACTTTGAACATTATGTGCGACCTTGAGAGATTTAACCAGGCGGTTTTACACGTATACGGCAGACGTATGCTTTTATAGCCGAATCCTATCGCTTGTTACCAATTTGTGCAAAGATGTTACTATTGTAGTAATCCTTTGGATCAGAACGAATAATGAAACTTCTCGTGTTTTTTATACATGTACTATTACATCACACTTCAAGAAAAATGGAGAGATTTACATCGTAAATTATATATCATGGGACTTTTTAATCATTTATAAGATTCCATATCTCAAAAATTAAATACACTGAATCAAAATAAGATAGATATACTGTGATTAAAATATCTATATTTAATAATATAGCAACAATTATATAGCCTATATTTGAGAAATCGACGTCAAAGCATATTCTTTATTTTAATGCATTCTTGCAACACCCTGAAAATGAGAAACATATGTAATGCTGTATATTGCTGGAACAAGAAGGAAAAACTTTATTAGAATCAGAATGAAATTATCATAATTTTCAGTTAAGGGAGGTTTTTGCTTGGCGCGTCACATATGTGTTTACAATCGTGCGATATCAATAACATAAGTAACATAAGGTGGATTTAGTTAAATTCTAAGAATGAAGGATGCTTAAATGTGTGGCTGATGAATCTTATATGCAACCTTATATTCAATATTGCATTGAAAACACAAAGATTTAAGGATAAATTTAACAACAAGATTCACGGAAATACAGGCATATTTTCAACGAATATTGATGAAGTCATAATATGAGGAAGACATGCAATTGAATACTTACTTGATCTTTTTTGATATTCCCGTTTGAGAGGAATTTGAGTAGATAAAATACGACTCAGATTTATGAACAATTCCATCGAAATTTCTGTCCGTTCCATAATATATTCTTTCCCCACATGAGCTGTGTAAGAACTTCTAATAACAAACTGAGAGAACGTATAACATCTGAAAAGTCGTATATGACTTATTCGACAATAGGACGTTGAGATTCATTTTGAATCATATTAGGATTTGTATGGTGGATTTAAAGAAAATACACGGTTCAAATTAAAATAAAATATTACTGTGTGTTTCAATTTTAATACGAATTTTAAATAAATTGGGTGATTTTATAAAATCACCAGACGGCATTTACAGCTCTTAGAAATTGGTAAAGCATACATTCATTATTAAACATGCTTGTATAATGTTTGGTCTTTTCACCTTCATACCGGGCATACCCACTTTGTGAATAAAATCGTCGTCCATATTCCGTCTACATTTAATCAACTATGATGATTAAATAAGTTTCTCAAAATAAAATGCACGTACAATAAACAACACGCGGCGAATCAAACAATAAACAAGTTTTGTTTAAATAGTATAGTACAACTAGTAGACATGTTCTTTTTATCAATCGCCTTGACATGATGCGCAAAAATAAGTAGAATGTTGTTCGAACAAAACTGAGAGGGGGAGGTCCAGAGTTAAGAGAACAGATGTCTATACTATATTCTTATTATTATAAGAAAAAGGCAAAACAGCAATTGTGATTTAGATTTAATCAAGTGACGCTGCTTTAGAAATAATGGAAATGAGACTGATATGCTTACATATTTTATACGATGAACGCGATGAATTATATTTCTGAGCATGCATTGTTAAAGAGTTTACAATAGAGTTGTACGATAAAAAACAATCCATACCAACTTTTTATATTAGTTCCAAACAATCCACGATCAATTGACAAAAAATGACTAATTAAGCCCCAAGAGCCAAAAGCCTACGACCAAGATATTTTTATCCAATCTAAGACTAAAAATGCATGACTGTTTTAGCCTAATAAGGCTTTAAGCATTACAAGGACTATAATAACACATCATATCTATAGCATATCAATAAAGTTGCATGTATATGGCTTGAAGGCAATTGAAATCATCATGAAACTCTTACGTATATCGAAAGCATTTGTCTCTTTTACTCAGTTTTTATACATCTAGTATTGTAGCATGGTCAGGTATCAATTTTGTATCACGTCACAAGTATAACGCAGCTACAGCGAAAGATCTAATCGTTGCTTGCAACGAGCTCGTCTCTAGTTTTTCCTACATTCGTAACTTTGTTCTATATTATCTTGACTTCATCATTAATCGCAAGGGTTTTTTTTTTTCATTGAAGAAAAAAAATATATACCATCCGTTATTTATTTTTATCCTATTCTAAATTCAACTAACTTGTAATATCAATAATTGAAGAAATATTTCTTCTTTTTTTCACAAATAAAGTCCGTTGATAACAACTTCCTCAAGCACTAATGCATTGTTGCCATTTTTAGCATTCGAGTCATCTGTGATATAGTTCAGTTGAACTATCTTCAGAGTGACGTATCTTCCATAACGTGATGGTCTGCATTCAACGACAATTATATCCCCCGTCTCACTGGGCCCTGGGTAAGTGCCACAAGTAGTCATCTCTGACCAGACAGAAGAGTTTCCCACCCTTATCTCCACACTGTGAAGCCACCGACCTGTAACATGTGTAGACGTTTCATATCCGACATTGAGTCATTTTGCTATGTTACATGTAACAGTAAACTCAACTTTCAAAGAAAAAATGAATATTTTGTTTTGCTTTAATAAGTCATATTTATAACCTCCCATGGACATCTGTTTTTCATTGTGATTTTACAATTGACATGTATTAAAGGATATACTAAATGAAAGCTTATATCACTGGAAAAAACCTACCATGGTTATCGGCGCGGTTATACATAACCACATCCCTAATGATACTGTATTTTTCAAGGTCGATTGTCACCCAGGGATACGGTTCATAATATGTGTGAAATTTTCCAGGTGCATTTTTTATCCCATCTACAAGGTAAATGAGCTTGTGGCCAGCATTTGGATAGTAATCTTCAAAATTTGAACTGGCAGTGACGGGCTTATTCAAAGACAGGATTTCTGCTAATATATAATGATACAAAAAACAGTAATATTTTGCTTTACTCGTAATAATACCTGAAATGAAAAATTAATGTATTCATTCATCAATCAAAATGATCCCCAATGTGGAGTGAGTTAAAAGAGACCAAAAACATCCATCAATGCATGACATTCGATTAAACTTAATGAATATACATGATGATATTCTTTCTGAATGATTTTCTCAGCTTTATTCTGATTTTTTTCTGCCACATGGTGTAGAGTTATTATGTTTTAACAAGAAAAAAATCAATTCAGCATTGTAAGACAACTTTTTATAACAATTCATACATATGGTTACGATCTTGCTAGGTAAAGTCACGTATTATTATGGTTTTGAAAACATTTAAAACAAGGATGATATTTAATCAATGAAAATCAATTTACATCATCTTCAAGAAAAATGCAGAGATTTACATTGTAATTTATATATCTTAGGACTTTTAAATTATTTGTAAGATTCCATATCTCAAAAATTATAATAACATTGTTTGAAATACACTGAATCAAAATAAGATAGATGTATTGTGATCAAAATATCTATAGTTAATAATATAGCAACAATTATGTAGCCTATATTTGTTCAATCGACGTCAAAGCATATTCTTAATTTTAATTAAATTTAATTCAATTATTCTTGCAACGCTCTAAACGTATGTAATGTTGTGTATTGCTGGAACAAGAAGGAAAAGCTTTATTAGAATCAATAAAGAATGACATTATCATTATTTTCAGTTAAAGGAGGTTTTTGCTTGACGCGTCACATCTGTGTTTACAACCGTGCGATATCAATGACATAAGTAACATAAGGTGGATTTAGTTAAATTTTGAGTATGAAGGATGCTTAAATGTGTGGCTGATGAATCTTATATGCAACCTTTTATTCAATATTGCATTGGAAAAAAGAATATTGATGAAGTCATACCATAATGAAGACATGCAATTGAATACTTACTTGGTCTTTTTCGATATTCCCAGTCCTCTCCAACAAAATTACCGTTTTTGTTAGCATCAGTCAAATATGTCTTCAACAACTTACAGGACGCATTTTGAGAGCTGAACAGAAAGCCAATGCAAAAAACTACACTTTGAAAACATTTCAACGCGCAATTACATAGCGTTTGAGGGGAAGTGGAGTTGATAAAATACGACTCAGATTTTGGAACAGTTCCATCGAAATTTCTGTCCGTTCCATAATATATTCTTTCCCCACATGAGCAGTGTATGAACTCCAAATAACAAACTGACAGAACGTATAACATCTGCAAAGTCTTATATGACTTATTCGACAGTAGGACGTTAAGATTCTTTTGAATCATATTAGGATTTGTATGGTGGATTTAAAGAAATACACGTTTGTAACCCTTTGATTTTGAAGCAAATCGCCTCCTAAAAAGTTTGCTACAGACATTCAAATAAAGAAAATATTACTGTGTGTTTCAATTTTTATACGAATTTTAAATATATTGGGTGATTTTATAAAATCCCAAGACGACCTTTACAGCTCTTACAAATTGGAAAGCATTTCATTATTAAACATGTTTTATGGGATTTTACCCTTGGCACCTCAGCCTTGATTATTTTTTAATCGCGAAAATAGCGATTCAAATTTTATCTCAGCTGCAAATTTCACGTAACTCTTTCGAATTTTGATATTTTCAATGAAAGAGTAATTAGGTCTTCAAAATCATGCTACATACATTCGTCAACGAAATACAATGTACTATTAATTACAGATAAAAATTTCATCGAATTAACAAAATTGGTTTCTATATAAAGCAGTATTGCGAGTTAACCATTTAGGTTTAAATCCGTTTTTAGAAGGGCCGATAAGCTTGTTTCAAGTTTCAAATGGGTCTTGTTCTGACTTTAGCGTTATCATTGTCCTCAAACTCCTTAGCCTTTCGGATATTACTTTAACACAACAAAATCCGAGAGGTCATACACAAGTTCCTCAGACTTTTCCTAAAAATACATATATTTTGGCGAGGCAAGGGGGGAATGGGGATGGAAAAATTTGTTTGAAAGTTAGAACACAACTCAACATTCAAATTGCATCCCATATATCGATCACCTACAGCGGGGGTTTCAACATCCCCGCTTAAAAGGGGGCCGAAATTGGTAACATGCGCACCAAATCAGCTGGCCTAGGCGCCAAATAAAAAGGCGGGTTAGAAAAACTAGCTGCATTATTACCTTCCACCATAATCAAACGGTCAGTTTCTGTCACGTCTTCATTCAAGGGGTGTCAATTAGCCTGCTTTGAAGAGGACCAGAGTGCGGGTAAAAGGTTACGTTGCTTCTCTTTTAATCAGTTTTGGGGGGAAATACATCAGGAACATCAGGTACTTTGAATTACATAAAGACTACACATGCATGTTTTTGCAAAATTAAGGTTCAACGAAATAGTGTTCTGTTGTATAGACTGCAACATGTAACGTTGCAAAAATGTTTGATCCATTCAAGTATCAAAAAAGTGGAATGATTAGAATTCGTGGTGGCTCAATTTTCGTGGTATTCGTGGGTAGCCCTCCCCCACGAATTTAAATCCTCAACGAAAACAATTTTAGAAAGAGTTATCTTTGTTGCTGAAACGGTAACCGACGCTTCCACGAAATAACATCCCCAAGAATGAGCAAAACAGTCATAATCCACGAAAATTAGTCCCACGTATTTAAATGATTCCACAGTATTTCCTTATGAACTATTGAGGGTAAATGCTATTGAATTGACACACCTAGGATACTTTTGTTGTATTTTCTTAGTCACATGATAAGACCAGGTAATTTATTTTACATCTAATTTACTTTTATTTTGGCAAAACTGCCTTCTGATTTTTGAACAACTCGTTAGTTATACATGTAAAATACCTTCATGTTTTAAGCATGTTGAAGTTGTGTTATATATTTTTAATAAACTTGGCTGTAAAGCGTTAGAATTCTGTTAAATCAATGATTTTTGAAGTGGGGGTTGATGGGTGAACTGAAACAATTGGTAAATTTTATTGGCAAAAAAGTTTTAAGCACTAAAACAGTGTAAATCACTAAATACAAAGATTGCTCTGTCTAAATTTCAGTTGCTAAGTTTTTTTTTTTTTAATTTGTAAGGTTCATAAAGACCACACCATAGTTCATCCATTTCATTTTGCAGGAAGGTGCATATCTGCAGTATCCCTCAGCTTTAAAAGATTCAAAGAAGTACTTGAGTGTGGCCACATTCAAATTTGGGAAATACTACAGTACAATCTACAACTTTCAACTTAGGACACCGTATATTTGATGTGCGCATGTGCTATACGGTGGGACCAAAATGAAATAAATACATATGTAGAGAAGCAAAATACTTACCCTACATAATAGCATATCACAATTTGTGTTGTTATTCTTGAATTTTAATAATTAGCTCTTGCTTTGTAACAGATTCTACAATAAATTGATTTAACAGTTACCTACCGTTATTGAACAATGAATAAATATTTCAATTGTTTATGAAATTGCTGTTTGAAACCAACCGCAGCCAACACTTTCAGTCATACGTTGGTAAAAGAAATTCATAATTTAAACAAAATTGTGGTTTAATTAAATCATTTTTTATATTTTATGTCCAATTTATAGAAAAACACTTTAAAGCATTATGGTTTTTTGGTTTTATGGGCTTTTTTTTTTGTTTGCTTAAAAAAAATTCGACTTGCTCCATGACCTATTTTGCAAGTTAACATTTTAAATATTCTTTAATTATTAAGGTATAAACCTTTATATATAATGTTTAATTCAGTGGTCCAAATAAATTACTAGACGGGTATCAGAAAACAAAAAAGCTAAAAAAAAAAATTGCACAAAACTGTTTAAGACATGGATAAGATAATAAAACGAGGAACCCATTCTTGGAACAACGTACAAATTATGTAATAATATGCGTTCTTGTATTTATCTTGGTGATAAAGACGCGGTCAAAGTTTTCTGAGCTATTGGTATTAAGGGGGATGTGCAGCCATTTTGAACATTTGAGGATAAGAATGTAAACATTTTTTTAACTGGCTTGTTTCTGCCCGAAACTGACCTAAAATGTTGCCAAAAGATATAAAATCAATAAATATGAGATTCTACATGTTTTTTGTATCCCGATTATGCATACAATAACATGAAAATGCCTTTTAATCACTTAAACAGCTGTCAAACTGCGCCGCAACAGACTTATTGAAGATTTAACAAGTATTCCTTTTAAAGGAATGATCGGCATGAAATGCCATTGGTCAACTCTGTTAATATAATATACGCTACATGCAGTAAAATATATATATATATATAACACCGTTTTAATGAATCATACTTCCGACCAATATCCTTACGCTTATGTAAAATAAAACCCGTGATTTGAATTTTTATGTATGTAGCCCATAAATGTTTTATTATCAGAGTAAAATGATAAGAGTAACGTTTATAGTAATCTACGTCTATTGATAGAATTAAATACTTAAGGTGGGTCACTTATGTCTTGCGCAAAAGGCGCCGAAGCTCGCCTGACCCGAAAATTGAGATATAAAAAATGTAGTAATTTTTCTTGGTTTTCTTTAATTATCTCTTTTCTCGAAAATATTTTGTTAATACATGTTGAGCAATTATTTTTTTATTACAAGAGCTTTCATTCGATATCAAGTTTGACGGGCTGGCCCCTCAAATTAGGGGCAAAAACATCTCTGAAGTCTTTCTTCAATAGCACTTTACTGAGAAATATTTTGTAATATATTAAAGAAGCAAAAATGTTAATCTTACAGTTATTTAACTATTCATTATAAAAAAATTCATGCCTTACGTAATTAGGGGTTTAAAGGGGCAAGAAGTCCAACATTTTGATCACTTATATCACCAAAAGGACAAATATTTTGAAAAGCAATATAGAATAAAAGATGCTTAGAATGATGTTCTAAACAATATGCAACCATCAAAATTTCGTTCTGTGGCCCCAATAAGGAGATAAGGGGTCGGCCCCGAAAACGTTCTTTCCAAGATAGCTCAAGAACGGTGATGAATTTCTAAACACTTGTTGAACAAAATGTTTAATATCAAAAGACATTTTATCTGACATCAAAAAAGGGGCTGGCCCCTCAAATTAGGGGCCAAAAGGGCTCTGAAGTCTTTTTTTCAATAGCACTTTACTGAGGAGAAATTTGTAATATGTTTAAGAAGCAAACATGTTTATCTTTAAGTTATTTAACTTTTCATTATATAAACAAATTTATGCGTTACGTAATTAAGAAATTTAAGGGGCCTGAATTTCAAAATTTCGATCACTTGTATCATAAAAAGGACAAATATTTTGAAAAGCAATATAGAATAAAAGATGCTTAAAATGATGTTCTAAACAATATTCAACCATCAAAATTACGATCTCTGGTCCCAATAAGGAGATAAGGGGTCGGTCCTAAAAACGTTCTTTCTAAGATAGCTCAAAAACGGTAACGAATTTCTAAACATTTGTTGAACAAAACATGTTTAATATCAAAAAAAGTTTTATTTGACAACAAAAAAGGGGCTGGCCCCTCAAATTAGGGGCCTAAAAGGCTCTGAAGTCTTTCTTCCATAGCACTTTACTGAGAAATATTTTGTAATATGTTTAAAATGCAAAAATGTTAATCGTTCAGTTATGCATCCATATATAATAAAAAAAAATCTCATATGTTACGTAATTAGGGGATTTAATGGGCTCAAAGTCTTTTGATGATAACTTTAAATTGTGAAGTATTTTGTAATACATTATAGAAGCAATTATATTTATCGAAACACCATACACCTATATATAAATGACAATTGTTTACTCCTTTGTTACGTTATTAGGGTTTAAGGGGCCAGAAGTCCGATAGTTTGATCTTTAATATATAAAAATGGAGAAAAATTTCGTATAGTAATATTGAACAAAAATGCTCAAAATAATGTGCTTAACGATATGCAACCATCATTGTTTTGTTACCTGGTCCCTTAATGGAGTTATAGGGCCGGCCCCAAAAAAGATCTTTTCCAGATATCTCGAGAACGGTATATAATTTCTAAACTTTTGTTGAAAACAATCTTTAGATTCCCCCGCATTTACTGATATGTTTCGTTGATGAAGATCAAAGGCAATTCCATTTCCTTTTCTTAAAATCGGACGGAAGACCTCCTCGTTGCTCGCAGCGAGACCGTGTCTTGTTATTATTATTATTATTATAAGAAAAAGGCAAAACAACAGTTGTGATTTAAACTTTAATCAAGTGATGCTGCTTTAGAAATAATCGAAATGGTATTGATATGTTTACACATTCAATAAGAAAAACATGATGAATTACATTTCTGAGCATCCGTTGTTAAAGAGTTAACAATAAAGTTGTGCGATAAAAAACAATCAATACCAATATTTTTATATAAGTTCCAAACAAACCCTGAACAATTGATAAAAAATGATTAATTAAGCCGTAAGAGTAAAAATACTATGATCAAGATATTTTCATCCAATCTAAGACTAAAAATGCAAAACTGTGTTAGCCAAAAAAGGCTTAAAGCATTATAAGGACTATAATAACACAACATATCGATAGCATATCAATAAAGTTGCATGTGTATGGCTTGAAGGCAATTGCATTTCACAATGAAATCATCATGAAACAAACTCTTACTTATACCGAAAGTGTTTGTCTCTTTTACTTAGTGTTTATACATCTAGTAATGTAGCATGGTCAGGTATCGATTTTGTATGACGTCACAAGTATAACGCAGCTACAGCGAAAGACCTAATCGTTGCTTGCTCGTCTCTAGTTTTTGTTACATTCGTAACTTTGTTCTATATTATCTTGACTTGATCATTAATCGCAATGATTTTTTTATTTAAGAAAAAAATATATACCAACCGTTAATTATTTTTATCCTATTCTAAATTCAACTAACTTGTAATATCAATAATTGAAGAAATATTTCTTCTTTTTTTCACAAATAAAGTCCGTTGACAACAACTTCCTCAAGCACTATTGCATTGTTGCCATTTATAGCATTCGGGTCATCTGTGATATAGTTAGGATGAACTATCTTTAGAGTGACGTATCTTCCATAACGTGATGGTCTGCATTCAACGGTAATTATATCCCCCGTCTCACTGGGCCCTGGGTAAGTGCCACAAGTAGCCATCTCTGACCAGACAGAAGAGTTTCCCACCCTTATCTCCACACTGTGAAGCCACCGACCTGTAACATGTTAAGACGTTTCATATCTGACATTGTGCCATTTTGCTATGTTACATGTAACAGTTAACTCAACTTTCAAAGATTTTAATGAATATCTTGTTTTGCTTTTATACGTCATATTTATAACCTTCCATGGACATTTGTTTTTCCTGTGATTTTACAATTGTCATGTATTAAAGGATATACTGAATAAAAGCTTATATCACTGGAAAAAAATACCATAGTCATCGGCGCGGTTAAACATAACCACATCCCTAATGATACTGATTTTTTCAAGGTCGATCGTCACCCAGGGATACGGTTCAAAATACGTGTGAAATTTTCCAGGTGCATTTGTTATCCCATCTACAAGGTAAATGAGCTTGTGGCTGGCATATGTCTCGTAATCTTTATAATTTGAACTGGCAGTGACGGGCTTATTCAAAGACAGGATTTCTGCTAATATGAAAAAATAAAAAAGTAATAGTTGTCTTTACTAGTAATAATACCTGAAAATGAATAATAAATGTCATTATAAACGATGAATTCATTCATTTCTTAAATTGACCCCCCAATGTAGAGTGAGTTAAAAGAGATCGAAAATATCCATCAATGAATAACATTTGATTAAACGAAGTGAATATAAATGATGATATTCATTTTTGTCTCTAATTCGCTATTTAATTGGCTTAAATGTCTAAGTTTGATGTTAACATATAAAGTCTGAATGTTTTATTATTAATAATTCATGAAGTTATTTTTAACAAAAATTATATTAAAAAGTATTGAATTATTTCTTTTTCATGTAAAACTTAAAAAACGAAACGAAATATGCTACATTAAATGAAGCATGACTAACCTGCTCTGCTACGATATTCCCAATCGCCTCCAATATAACTTCCATTTCTATCAATATGTGTCAAAAAAGTTCTCAATAACTTACAAGATAATTGCTGAGAGCTAAACAGATATCCAGAACATACAGAAACGCTTTGAAAACACGCCAGTGTACACGAAGCAAAGCTTAGATTAGGGAAAGAGTTTATATAATACCATGCAGGCATCGGAACGACTCCGTCGAAGGCTACATCTCTCTCAAAACGTACGCTTGCATTACAAGAACCGTCTATGTAATTCCAAATATCAGTTGTCAGAACAATAACAGTCCAAAAAGTCGTATACGGTAAAAGGACTCGTATTTTCATGTTAAGGTGAAAGCAAAATAAGATTTTTACGTATATAACTCTTTTCTAGAAGCTTACAGATACGTAATGTTTTTAAGCTAATGACCTCTTCCTGTTTTGAAGAAGAAGTTAACCAATCAAAAGTCATTTAGCTTATTACTGCGTCTTTGCCAACCAAACAATTTTGTTCAAAAGTATCCGATCATGAATAATCAAAAATGTTGCACATTGCTTTTGTAGAAATGAATTGTTCTGTAGTTCATTTATTAAATATGTGTTTTTATAACTTTTGAAAACTATGTGTGACAATTCGTTTGCCTGAATAGGTTTAGATCGATAATCTATACATTAGTTATTTGAAGAAATACCTGGTATTTTTTCAAATATAAACAAAAACTAGATGCTGTCATTAGACAGTAATACCCGCACCATGTGTTTGCCCCTAAATAACACTGTTTTGTACCAGTTTAATTAAAAATGAAGGCTATATGCAAGCTCCGGTAATACAATTAAAATTTATAATTTTCATAACTGAAGGATGAGATCCCTTCCCATATGATAATACACATCGTGACATGAGCAGCACTTTATGTGCAATTTGGGGTAGAACTGTTTGCAGTGAATTTTCAGTTAATCAATAATCTTAACATTTTATGTCATAGAAAGTATAATGGTCTACATAATTATTACAAACAAAATTAAAAATTAAATTATGCCCCCTCCCCGTGGCAGTTGCCAGTTTTAGATTTGCTTCTGTGTGCCTACATGAACATCATCGTGTGCACAGATTTAGAGAAGGGGTGGGAGTGAGGGGTCCAGACCCCCCCCCCCCCCCCATGAAAATTCATTTATATCAATTGTAAAACTACCAAAAATACACCTTGGACCCCAATGCTCTTACAGACATGTAAACGCTCAAACCCATTGCGCTTCAATGTTAGGTAACATTATTTGGGGGGTAAATATTTAATCAATATTTAATATACTTTATTGTTTATCTCAATAGAAAGTATACATGTACATTACAATATGCAGGTGTCCTGCACCACCTTAAAGCTGTTATTTACCTAATAAAATAGTGCAAGCGGATTTGAAGAATAGGTCATAAAAATACATGCATGTTACAAATGAATGATCTTTGTCTGAAGTTACGTACACAACACAGGTCTGCATGTCTCATTAGTGGGTACTAGTTTTACCCAGCTCTTCGATTAGATGGGTTCACGTGTATATATACATGGGTGTTGCTAAAACGCGGAACGGAAAATGGAACGGAAAGCGGAACGGAAGGGAAAACGGAAAATCTTATCTAATGTTATTAACCTCATAGATTTGTTAATCATGCTAAAACGATATACTTTAAGTACCTTTTTAATTTTTTTTGAAAGATTAGCAATATTAGATTATTTATTCAAGAATATTTATTTCCTCAAAATTAACACTACATGCATTGACCACTATATTCTGTCCCAAAATATCCTCGATTCACTTTTTGCTGTATATTTATATATACCTCAGGGTTCAAGCAATTCTCTTTTAGAAGCATTAAACATTCTCATTATTCTTTCTTTAAAACGTCCTCTCTAGCTTATCAGCTGGTATAAATACACGGCTAAAAATAAAGAAGTCTACGGGGTTTTGCATTTCAACAGACCCGGATGATAGTGTTGAAAAATTGTGCAAGGTCTTCTGAGTGACTTCCAAATGGAGAAAAGATGTCAACATTTTCCATTATAAATCGTCCAAATGTGCTGCATGAATATTTTGGGATCGACAGACTATAGTCCCAATATATAATCGGAAAATCAAACCAGGCAACTTCTAGAGCTCTCTATTCGGATCATATGTATATAGCTGCTGGAATAAACAACTGCTTAGTAATGCAAACGTAAACAAAATTGCATTGCTAAAAATACTAGTTTCACAAATTACTAGTCTCACAAATTACCGGGTATTTTAATGTTAACTGTATTTTAATTTTTAATGTCGTCAGTCCTACGGGTTTTTTTTTCTTCCATCTCAATGATACTGTATCGTCTGTATGATAAAAGATCGTCTAGAACACCGAAAATTCAATTTTGATGTAAGTATATACATGTACATCATATTTGAAATATAAAAATACTCAAAACACGCATAAAACGCTTTCACTAACTGCGTACGTTACGCTGTTATGCCAGCAATACCATATAAGAAAAATAAGTAAAAAGTTATAGCTAATTTGCTCGTTTAATCATGTTAATGTTTCACAATTCGTATACATTTGATTTTTCCGTTTCCGTACTCAACTAAAGCTGAATGAATACAATGCTATAATTGATAGACATTCATATGAATATTAACGACGTGTTGATAATCATTCATTAGATATAAATAAAAGATACAAAGTAAATCGTTTCTGGCCAGTCTATACCCTTTTTAAGCAATAAACGTGATGATATTTTCCATTCCGTTCCGCTTTCCGTTCCGTTTTCCATTCCGCGTTTTAGCAACACCCATACATGCATGTCTGTGTTTTTCGTATGCAGAAAAGGATTAATTAAGATCAGCTAAAGGAATTCATTATTGTGTTTTAATTGGATTATCATTATGATATTGACCAATTTAGGTAAGCATAATACATGTAGTAGCAGTAGCATAATATAATGAGATGCCAGCATACATATTATAAGTTCTACTTTCACTTTCTAAATGTGATCTCCCTTTGACAGCATACTGTATCATCATCTTTTAATATTTAAATAAGCTTATCATCGTTACCTATCCTATCGCATTTGTAAAGTTTCTGTCATTTTAGTTGCAAAAGTTATTTTTTTCATTTGTCAGACTGCATGCAGTATTGAGTTGACCCCATATTGACCCTGTATAAACAATTTCTTATTAAATTTGTGTATTACATGTAAGTAGGTGTAGACACTTATCATTTTTATATGAGTTATAATAGGAAGGAAGGAGTATTTCTTTCTTAATGTATTATAATGCATTAAAAACAATGTAGGTCATGACCTTAGGGACTGTTCTGACCCCACGAAACAGGAAAATACAAAATATATTCTAATGTCATTATGATGCATCAAATGGTGTAAAGTACATTAATGACCCCCAGGTGTTGTCTTTAACCCCACCCCCCTTGCCTTTATGAAATAGGAAATGATATGATACACTGTATATTTTGTTAACTTCTGAGATCTGAGATCCTCATCCCTAAACCATATAATTTATTTTTGCTCTTTGTGTCATTGCGCATAAAATTGTATGTAGATTATGCCCCCTTGGAGACACCCTGACATTTTAGAACTAGAAATAATAATGTATTTTATCTTATTCATATGTTATACAGTAGTGTTTGATCCATGTGGGTAAATCCTAGCCTAATGATGTCACTGCTTTGTTTAGGAGACTTTACAATTGCCCCAAATAGGCGAATACACATGGAAGTGATGCATATAACATTTTGTTTATAAATCTTAAAAATTGAATTAAGCAATTTCCAAAATGTAAATGTGAATCACGAGAGAAAAAGCAATCAAGAAATGATTTAAAATTTGCTACTGTACACATGTAAGAATGTATTAAGAAGACTGAATCTTTATAACCAGGTTAGATTGGGGGGGGGGGGGGGGCGTGTGAATGTGGAGTATAAACATTTATAATTTGAATCGTTTATTGTTATTAATTTTAACTTGTCAATGAATACATGTACTACTTATTGATCCCAAGGTAGAAATATGACCTCTGATCATATCTCAATAGATCATTTGTCAATTATGCAAGATGTAATATAATTTTTTTTAAGAATAACATTTTTTACCAGTTTATAAAAGCTTTTAGACACCCAAATTATATTTTGATTTTAATAGATCATTCGACAAGGGAGGGGGGGGGGGTGGGAGAACAGTTTATACTTGAGTTTGTTTGGGAGTGGGGGTTCCAAGTCATATATTTGACAATTTTTTAATGTAATTTTAAATAAGACTAAGCCATACTACAGTCATGAACATGAACAGTATAGAACAAAACACAAACTTTAAATACATGTACATGTATATATACATAGGAAGTATTACAAAACAGATGATTGATCTATATAAGGTTCTTAAATTGAATCATATATCATGAACATATTATATTATTGTTTCTTTGTTCAAGGCATTTAAGATGGTATGTAGGTCATGATCCCAAGTGCTCTTCCTGAAATTATTAAATATCATAAAAACCATTGAGATCCCCACCTTAATCCAAAGATATTATTCCTCCTTAGGTCATGCAGGCGCATCAGATCATTATGGCATGTAAGTCATGACCCTAAGGGGTCATCCTGACCCCCTTAGAATCAGAAATTGTCAATTATCTTTAAGTTATTGATGTTTGATGATCCTATCTCTATTTAATCTTTATTATTAAGTCTCCCGAATGAAATTTGGAGGCTCATTGTTTTTGTACGGTTCTTAATACGGTACATGTATTATTATTCATCTTCTTTTTCTTCTTTCCTGCTCTGAACTTGTTTCTCAGAGATGGCTGAACAGAATTTTACAAAACTGTAGGATATGATAGGCCTGCATATCTAGTTGTGCATTCTGGTTTGATTTTTCTCATTTTGGGCTAGACAACCACTTTTCGGGGGAGGGGGGAGGGGGGTGTCAAAAGGGTGGGGGGGTCTAACATTGAACCTTGTAGGAAGAATCGTAGACTCTATTGTAAATGGTAACTTGAAAACGGACAAAGATAATAATATAGGGTTTTCATAATCATATATTGGCTGTTACTGGCAATATATAGGGTTTATTAGATCTGACCCCTGGGGTCATCCCCACCCCCCAGGAATTTGAAATTACCATATATCTCAGAAACTGTTATAATCTTGACCCCGAAACCATATAAATTCATGTTTCTGATGTCAAGGAGCATCACATGTTATGTAGGTCATGGGCCCTGTGGGTGGTCCTGACCCCCTCAAACAGCAAGTCCCTTAATATCTTCAAAACAGTTGAGATCCCCACCCTTAAACCATATATATTCTTGTTCCTTGTGTCAAGGGGCATCAAACGGTATGTAGGTCATGGGCCCCGGGGGTGGTCATGACCCCCCTTGAACAGGAAGTGCACGAATATCTCGAAAACGGTTGAGATCCCCACCCCTTAACCATATATATTCTTGATCCTTAAAGGGCATCAAAAGGTATGTACCGGTAGGTAATGGGCCTCAGGGTTAAATTTAATTTTTCAAAACTGTAATGCACATCTATGGAACAGTTCCTATCATATCCCAAGATATGATGTGTCTATCCATTAAATCACAAAAGGAGTTCTAGGATCTATGTTTTTTTGAAGTGATAAACGTCAATTTTCTGCTACTTTTTGACTCCCTGGATGAAATTTAAATTTTGAAAACCTTACTGCACATCTATAGAACAGTCCCTATCATATCCCAAGATATGATTGTCTATCCATTAAATCATAAGAGGAGCTCTTGGATCAATGTTTGTTTTTTTAGTGATAAACGTCAATTTTCTGCTACTATTTGACTCCCTGGATGAAATTTAAATTTTTAAAACCTTATTGCACATCTATAGGACAGCCCCAATTATATCCCAAGAGATGACGTAGCTACTCCAAAAGTTGTAAGAGGAGTTCTGGGAACCATCTTTTTTTTGCCAAAAAACGTCATTTTTTGTTGCCCACTGATCCCCTTAATAAAAAAAAAAATTCTGGAACTTGATCACGCCTCAATATGACACCCCCAATCATATTCTAGAAGATCATTTGGCTACTGCCAAAAAAAATGACGTTTTTGAAACCAGTTTTTTTGTAAAAAAAAAAAAACGTCATTTTTTAGCCATTAAATGACCCCCAGGACAAAATTGAAAATTCCGAAACCTTATTGCGCATCTATAGGATACCCTAAAACATATTCCAAAAGATGATTTGTCTACTGTTGAAAATGTAGGAGGAGTTCGAGGAAGAAGGTTTTTTGTGAAAAAACGTCATTTTTTACCAATAATTTGACCCCCAGGACTAACAGAGAAATTTTGAAACCTTTTTACAAAACAACATGATACCCCAAATCAAACTCCAAGAGTTCAGTTTGCTGGTTTATAAGATGTAGGAGCAGTTTGAGAAAGTAAAACGTGACAGACGGACGGACGGACGGACGGACAGACGGACGGACGGACGGAACGGGGTAACAACAATATACCCAAACTTTCTTTAGAAAGTGCGGGTATAACAATTCTTTCACAATAGGTCACAAAAGGTTACAACACTCACCTTAGCAACAATTATTTCGATTACAGCCTTATCTGAAGCATAATAAAATATATTTGGAACACTACAAAGAGTATACCTTGTTTAAAAGGCTTACTTTGGTTTTTATACGATAGTACAGATCGCACCAAGATCAGGACAACTCGCCCTTATAACAAGTTATTCCAATAAACCAAAGACAAGTCGCATCAATTGAGGACAATTTACCTCCATCTGAGAACAACTAGCCCCATATATTTTTTCATATTTGTATAACTACACACGTTTTCTCTTTTTCTATTATCTAGAGGAAAGATTTTTTGAGGGTTTTTTGTCACTGTAATATTTTTTTTAAATTCTTCACATTTACAAAAAAAATTGAATTTTTTAAAATTTATTTGTGTCAGAAATGTAGAGAGCGTATTATGATTGATAAGTCCGGCGCCCGTCTGCCTGTCTGTTTGTCCGTCTATAAACTTGTTATATTTGGACTTTTTTCAGGAACTACTGAGCCGATTTAAACCAAATTTTGCAAAAAGCATCCTTAGATAAAAAAAATTAAGTTCAAGTTTGTAAGATTTTAAAAGTCAGAAACAACTAAGAATTATAACAAATGTGTTGATATCTTAAAAGACATCTTATCCTCAAACACCAATCGGCCAAAAAAGCTGTAACTTGTGTGAAAAAATCCTCAGGTAGTGTAGATTGCACTTCGTTCAAAACAAGATCCCCGGAGGTAGGTTGGGGCTACCATGGGTATCGAATTTTTCATAGTAGCATACAGAGAAAAAAAGTCTTTAAAATATTCTCAAAATCTGATGGGCCAGAGAAGATGTAAATTGTGTAGAAGCGTCCTAAAGTATTAAAAAATCTAGATTTATTTAATCATGATCCGCGGGTTTACAGTAGGACCACAATGGGGGTAGAATATTTACATAGGAATATATAGGGGTCATTCTTCAAAGGTATTCTTCTCAATGGGGTCGCATTTTTACATAGAAAATAAATTTGATCTTTCTTTAAAAATAGTAAAAAGTTTTACTAATATGCAGGCACATTGACGTTTAATGATTCTCATTGATTGGCCCTGGATAAATTTTGGAATACATAAGGGGTTTTAAGTTTGATGCAGGTGTATATTTTTATGAGAAATTGTTTAAGAAGTTTGAGGATACAATATTCATTACGTGATATACATTACCGAGCAGACTCAATCTAATAGAAAGTAGACACCAACATAACCCTAGATTTACATTGGTGGTCTCCTATGGGTATACTCTGGGTTTACTAGACCCAGAGTTAAACCTTAGTAAACCCAAAGTTAATCCAAAGTGAACACAGAGAGTAAATACCGATCAGAAATAACTCCTGAAAGTAGATCCAACTTGTGTATTTGGAATAAACAAAGGGAGGGATTTACAGATGGTAAGATAATAAAATAAAAAACGATCTGCTTTATACCTTAGTGCATAAATTCGATCCTAAAAGCAAACCCCAAGTAAACCCCAAAAGAAAACCCGGGATTTACTTGGGTCTGCTGTAGCGATAGTTTGGGTCTGAACGGTATTATATATATTGTCTCTGCAAAAATATGAAATTGAAGTGTTTAAAAAAAATTCCACTTAATTTTCTTTCTTTAAGTTAGAGACATTTATTTCTCAAATGCTTTGCTGAAAACTCGTAAAGGATTTTTATCTGAGGAGGAGTTGTACTGCTCTGGATTTTAAACAGACCTGGCCCCGGGACCATAAAACTTAGACGAGCTCACTTTTGATCTCAGTCTCACTTTTACAAAAGGAATATATAGTGGGAAAGTGAGACTGAGATCAAAAGTAAACTCGTCTAAGTTATATGGCAACAGGCCATGGAATTAACTGAAACCTTTCTTGTTGCTACATTTGAGATATGGGTATCCGCTTCTTAACTTTGTATGGAGTATTAAGGAAGGATGGGACAATTATCGAAATCCTCTAGTAAACATCTCTCTTCCGTGTTTTTTTAACATTGCTGCTATTGCTACCCTAATGCCGTACCATACTCTACTTTTAAAGCATTCTTTGATACAAAAACTGATATTTAGGGTTGGCAAAAAGCAGGAAATACTTATATCTCCTATGATAAAGGGAAATGCTGGTATTTATTGAAAATTGCTGCCATTTTCCAGTAAATACCTGAGAAATAAAGCACAACTTCGTGTATGCACTGTGTTTCGTCAATATTCATTGAATACCAGATTTCATGAATTGTGTTGCAATATTTATCAACGACTTAATAAAGATATGTTAATTAACCACAAATTTACGAATCCTTGAAACTGCTAATTTAACTCAGATTGATGCTAACAAATAATAATGAAACCGCAGTACACGTCAAAGAAATGATTATTAAATCTGAATGTCAATAAATACAAACCTTTGTTAGCTATGACATTCTTATCACTCGTTAAGTATGGATAGATCCATAGAGTTGTAAGAATTGAATGAAAGGATTCAATTTCTGGTTTCTTTTATATACAAATATGAAAAATGGCCAATAAAAGTGTGAAAAAGTGTGACTTTGTCACTTTCCCAATTATGCAAAATACATATAAGAAGCTAACAATAGTAGAATAATCATAATAGTATTTATCCATAATTGATAATGTTATAAAAAGACCATTTCTGCATAAAGCATTATTCCACGCATAATCCATGAAATAATTAACCTTTATCTGCTCGAAATTTAACCACCTGAGCCCATCATCTTTGTACAGAGAAAAATCACAAACAAATAGGTATGTTGTACTCTGCTACTTTTGTGACCTTATGATTTAACCAAATTTGTTTTGAAATAATCAGGAAAATGACAATGGATGATTATATGCCAATAATTAATAAGTTTACAAATTTAATCATAAAATGTTTGAATATTTGATTCTTAATGTCACAATATTTTACAACTAAAATAATCCATAACTCCCGTTATTTATGTTATAAATGATGTGATTGATTAGATAATTTATGCAAAATACTATCCTTGTGGTCTGAAAGCGACAGGCTTAATAGGAAATAAAAATACACAACAATTTTTTCTATTTTATATGGATGTTCATGAAAAAAGGAAGGTGTTGGGGTGGAGGTGGATTGAAGATCGCTTTGAAAATTGTCAATGCTTAGCTATCGGCGTCCTGAAAGAAAATGGGAACTCACGCTTTTAAAATGACGCTCCCAAAATTTTACCCCGAAATAAAGTCATTGGTCGTTGATGTTATGTCCATGTGTGCAGATACTGTATTACTTGACAATACCGCAGGAAAAATAAGTCTCGGGAACTCACGAGAAATTTTCAATATGCATATAATATTTTACGAAATCTTGAAATTCTTTTAAGATTTTGTGTTTAAATAAATAATCTGAAAAACACAAAATTTCGGGATGACAAAGCTGAGCGAAGACTTGTGTTCTAGCTGCTACATAAGAATCTTTTGGGAAGAGATAACAAGGTGAATTTAAAATTCATGAACAAGACAATGAAATAACAAAACATGCTGAATTGTGTTTTTATGCAAACAGTTTATATCGTATTTTCTTAATAAAGTTTAACATTGAACAAATCAAGCAAATAAAGATTTTTTTTCTTTCCCGGTATCTCCAAGTTTAGTAAAAATCAGTAGCATGTACCCGGACGGGAAATTCTGGTTATTACTTCTGATTATTCCCAAAACTGGTGCTTCCAGGCTACCCTGCTTATATTTAACTCATCATTGAGCTTTCTGCTAATCTCACCAAAGCTTATGTATTGCAATTTTCAAATTTGCAAGTTTTTAAGGTCTTCCGCTTTCGAGCGGAAAACTTTAATATTATTCTAAAAATATTCAGATTTCCACTTTTTTTCTTCTTCTAGACGCCAACTTTGATCCTTAATATCTCACTGGTTTGTTCACCGATTGTTTTTTCGGTCCGATAACATACCGCACACTGTTGTCATTTCATATTTTACTTGATGAAAATCCTTATCCGGTTTTGAACTATTCTAAATTTTCACGACTTCTTTTGTCAAATGGGTTTAGCTAATGATGACTGGCAGAGTCTCAAAGATGAGGAAGCAGATCCATTGAAATGGTGCAAGACTTTATTTTTTATTTAAATGCAAATAAAAGGAGAGGTATAGGTGTTAAAACAGAGGTTAGAAAAAATGCAAAAAAATCACGTATTTTTCGTTTTAGTTTTCTACCTGATAATAATTTTGATATAAGATGTTTATCAAAAATTGTAAGATTTGCCGAGACGTTAATTCGGTATGAAGAAAAAGGGGCTGGCCCCTATAATTCTGGAGTTAGAGGCTTCAAAAAGTTTTTTGTTAATAACTTGTAAAGGAATAGCCATTTCTAAAGCATTATTGAAGCAAAGTTGTAAAAAAAATTATTTTCGATTCTATCCATAGTATATAATTTGATGCTTTCGTAATATATAGTCAGTATCTGCAGAAACAGTTTCTGTCAGTTTGGTGTATTTTTCATGAGGTTGTGTACATTTAAGAAGTTATGAAAGGGCTTCTTGTAATGCACAAACTGATACATGCAGCGAGTACAGATGATTCCTCATTAAATTCCAAAATGGTTTTTTTTATATTCATATGTACATTTTCATTTCATAAAGATGAACTTCTGTGACCTTATTTTTCTTGTTTGTTTAAAAATGTGCTCTCTCTATATTTAGATGCATAATTGTTTCAGTACCAGGAGATGTGTTAATAAAATGGTTCCAATGTATAGTAATTAAACTCAACTTTCCTACACTACACGGCCGTTATATAAAGCATAATTTGTATTACTGATATATCAAATGTACGCTGGCAATTTAAACAAACACGGGATTGATTTCGATCGAACGCTTTCTTTTAATTAAAATAATAACAGAATACAAATTACCGAAAAAGATACTATTATCATCGTAGAGATGATTTTAAAATATGAACTTTATATTCGACTATATTATTATTTGAATCCAAAGCCGCTAATTTTAAGTTTCTAGGGATATAAATTATGACTCGCCCCGCGTTTCGCGTTTTATTTAAACTATTTGTAAAACATATACAAACGAAATTATCAAACAGCCTTCATCAGAAATTTATAAATCATGTAGTAATACACAATTTTAATGAGGTAATTAAAATTGTGATTTATAAATATACTCGCTATCTACCGTGGAAAAAAATATGCTTGGAAAAAATGTTGTTAAATGTTCGTCTAATACACAGCGTATTTGATGCACATTTAACATTTTCGATTGCTTCTACAGCCTCAGCAATCGACAATAATTAACAAATTGTATATTTATAGATTGACTTCTTAACAAACATTCAGACCTGCAATGTGTTTTTTACAAATTTTAGTAAATGTAGATTCAATGATAGAATTCTTTACCATCTTCCGTTCTGGGTATTTTGAACCACGATATTCATATAGCCATATTAATAAACGTTTTAAGTGTTGAATTTTTAAAAGATTCTGTGTACATGCAAAGCAATGCAATGCTAGGCCTAGTAAAATCGAACAATGTATATGGGGAGGGCCGGCCGGCTACAGACTTGCTGCTAACACTACCTTTAAAAATACATTTAAGAATTTGCCACAGTTCATAAATTCATTAAAGAGATGCGCAGATTCAGGTGGTAATATGTCGTTAGATATGGGATTTATGACGTCAATTTATTTTGTTTTCATTAAAATTATTTCATTATTTCAAGCTTGTGTGTGGAATGAAAACAGTTTCACATGTTCTATGACATTAAGATAACAATATTCAAAGCCTTTCCGTCATTTTCAAGCAACTATAAAAAGGACTCTCAAAATAAGAAATTAGACGCAAAGTTACATGTATGCCCCAGTGTTGATGTGTCTCTCAAAAGTTCCTATTTTGGACTTGTCCACTATAACTGCGTAAAAATTAATGAATGAGACACTCTGGCTTGAAGTCTTGTACTATGTATTACCTTTCGTATTGATGAAAATTCCAGCGGCGAGAATTTTCCTGTCGTCACTTCCGGTACAGATTTATCGGCCATTTTGTTCATTTTTACGACCTATTTTGTGCAGAGCTGATCTCAGAAACTATCAGAGATATGACTATGAAATTTTCAGGATAGGTAGTCTATAGTGTGAAGTTGTGCACTATTATGTTGTTTTACGCCAGTGGCGCCATTTCTTGGAGCTCGCCTGGGCACGAAAATTGTGTACGGATTTTTATTCAAAATTTTCATAAGTTTTGATCTTTAACTTTTTATCAGTTGATATTTTGTTAAGACATTTATAACAAAAGTAGTAGATACTCAAAAGTTCTTTCCAACAAAATCAAGAAAAAGGGGCTGGCCCCTTTTTTCGGGGCCAATACACTTGTAAACTCTATTAAAAATAACTTACAAAATGATAAAAATGTTGTAATGCATTATAGGAGCAAAGTTGTTGATCGTAACAATATCTATCAGAAAAAATCATTGCCACACCCATTTATTACGTAATTAGGGTTTTTAAGGTACTTAAAGTACTTAAACTATTACGCAATATATCTAGAAAAGGGGACATATTTTGTTAAGCATTATAGAAGAGAAAATGTTTGCATTAATAATTCTAATCAATTCCATTTATCAAAGCACCAAAGTCTGTCCCCATTAAGGATCTATAGGGCTGGCCCGTAAACTATTCAATCATTTGTATCTCAAAAATGAACAACAATTCAAGATAAGTGTAAGAACAAAAAATGTTAGTATTTGTGAGACCTTTCGAATGGACTCAAGAAAAAGGTACTGGCCCCTTAAATTAGGGGCCAAGACACTCGTAAAGTCTATTACATATACCTTAAAAAGAAAAAGATTTTTTAATCCATTAAAGAAGCAAAGTTGTTGATCGTAACAATATCTATCAGGTAAAATCATTGCCACGCCCATTTATTACGTAATAAGGGATTTTTAGGGGCCAAAGTACGAAAACTTTCACGCAATATATTTAGAAAAGGAGACATACTTTGTTAAGCATTGTAGAAGAGAAAATGTTTGCATTAATAATTTTAATCGATTCCATTTATCAAAGCACCAAAGTCTGTCCCCATTAAGGATCTAAAGGGCTGGCCCGTAAACTATTCAATCATTTGTATCTCAAAAATAAACAGCAATTATAGATAAGTGTTGGAACAAAAAATGTTAGTATCCGTGAGATGTTTCGAATGAACTCAAGAAAAAGGGGCTGGCACCTTAAATTAGGGCCAAGACACTCGTAAAAACTATTACACATACCTTAAAAACGATCAAGATTTTTTAATGCATTACAGAAACAAAGTTGTTGGTCGTAGCAATATCAGTTTGTAAAACTCATTGCCAAACCAATTGATGACGTAATTTGGGATTATAGAGGACTAAAATCTTAAATCTTTGTTAAACATTTCAAGGGATATTGACAATCGTTTGCATTATCTAAAGGGAGTGGTTGAGGGGGAATTCTGATATTTCATTGATATCTTAATCGTATCTTAATCGTATCGTTTAAAAATTGAACGGAAGACCTACTCGTTACTCATAACGAGATCGTATCTAGTTTATTAATAATAATTCAACATCAACTATAAATTTTACATTGTACACTCTACCACGCTAGTACACAATTTTGTTGCGATGAACCCCCCCCCCCCCCCGCTCCATTCCCGGGCTATGATAACTATTTTTAAATCAGGATTACACACATGCTTGCATGTGGCAGAACACAAGCCGGAACTTAACTGTTAACTATTAGTTATCATTTCTTTGGAAATTTATTTCTCCTTAAGTTGTTACGTATAGGAACTGATAATTGTAAAAACTATAGACGAATGCATGATCTTTATGTTTATCGCATAGTAACTGCTTGATATTTCTTTTTTCCAACATGTTTTAGTCTACGGTAATTAAACAAATATGCTTGACTTCATTTCGAAAATTACTGGTACTCATTATCTTTATTCCCCTTTTCAATAAACAAAAAAAACTAACAAAATTAATCCAGATAAATAAAATTTACAAAAATAAACCTCCATAACAAACTACAAATTTATCCTTCTCCAACAACATTGCCTTTTCGATATTTGTCATTGTTGTAGATTCAGTAGATTCATAATCTTACATTTATTATGATTAAAATATCATAACGGTATATTTTGTATATTTTCTCAATTGATGCTGAAACTTCAAAACACGCATGTATACGACAGTCTTGTACACATTTAGTCTTGCCTGACAACTTGTCGTATGTGTTGTTTGAGCATTTTGAATTCATCACGAGAGAGGGAGAGAGGCATATTTGCGATAATTTTGATAAATTTTAATTAATTTCATTCACCAGGGGAGGGGAGTCGACCCCCTAGATCCGTGCATGGTAACAATCTATTAAGAAGGTGCTTGCACGCCATAGAAACCCTTGCTGATCAACGTTTTGATGAAGGCATAAAAAGAAAAAAAAAGGATTTTTCCTAGAATTTCTTTTGATTTCTAAAAAAGAAGAAATTACATGTGGTTCTATGTCTCTCTGTATGTTTGTTTGTTATTTGTTAGCAGTAAATTCTAAGTTCATTGAGCAAATCTTTTTGTAATTGTAATTTAAATGTTGGCATTCCGATAATTTTGAAAATGATTAATTCAATAAAAATGATTAAGATTGCCGATCTAGAAGGAAAGAAAAAGGGTCCAAGACCCCCCCCCTCGCAAATTCAAATGTCTTTAAATAACATGAACATTATAAAATTACCATAAATATGCCTCGGACATCCCCTGGCCAATTAAATAACGTTAACAGTCAGACCCTAACCCCCGGAATTATTTTCTGATCCACGTATAATCGGAAAACAAAATTATACCTCAAAACCCTCTGTATCTAGGATCTCTGCATCTATTTTTAAAGATTCACTGGCGCTTGTCGCGTTCGATATAAAATGTGTGTAAAATGTTTGGTCTTTTTACCTTCATACCGGCCATGCCGACTGTGTGAATAAAATCGTCGTCCATATTCTGTCTATATTTTGTCAACTATGATGATTAAATAAGTTTCTCAATATAAAATGCGCTTGCAAAAAACATTATGCGGCGAATCAAACAATAGATAAATTTTAAAGATCTGTATTTGTTTATATAGTATAGTACAACTAGCAGGCATATTCTTTTTATCAATGACGCGCAAAAAAAAGTAGAATGCTGTTCGAAGAAAACTTAGAAGGGGGGGGGGGGTCCACAAGTAAGAAAACAGATGTTTATACTATAGTATTATCATTATTATTTTTATAGGAAAAAGGCATAACAACAATTGTGATTAGATTTAATCAAGTGATGCAGTTTTAGAAATAATCGAAATGGTACTGGTATGTTTACACATTCAATACGATTAACACGATGAATTACATTTCCGAGCATGCATTGCTAAAGAGTTAACAATAAGGTTGTGCGATTAAAAACGGATCGCAGCCTTTTTTTCATATTAGTTCCAAACAATCCCCGAACAATTGATAAAAAATGACTAATTAAGCCCTAAGAGAAAAAAGCCTACGACCAAGATATTTTCATCCAATCTAAGACTATAAAATACATGACTGTATTAGCCTAATACGGTTTTAAGCATTATAAGGACTATAATAACACAACATATCGGAGGTATATCAATAACGTTGCATGTATATGGCTTGAAGGCAATTGCCTTTCACAATGAAATCATCATGAAACAAACTCTTACGTATATCGAAAGCATTTGTCTCTTTTACTCAGTTTTTATACATCTAGTATTGTAGCATGGTCAGGTATCAATTTTGTGTTACGTCACAAGTATAACGCAGCTACAGCGAAAGACTTAATCGTTGCTTGCAACGAGCTCGTCTCTAGTTTTTCCTACATTCCTAATTTTCTTCCATATTATCTTGATTTGATCATTAATCGCAATGATTTTTTCTTTATTTAAGAAAAATATTATAAACCCTTCGTTATTTATTTAATTTTTTCCTATTCTAAATTGAACTAACTTGTAATATCAATAATTGAAACAATATTTCTTCTTTTTTCACAAATAAAGTTTGCTGACAACAACTTCCTCAAGCACTAATGCATTGTTGCCATTTCTAGCATTCCAGTCATCTGTGATGTAGTTAGGTTGAACTGTCTTCAGAGTGACATATCTTCCATAACGTGATGGTCTGCATTCAACGACAATTATAGCCCCCGTTTCACTGTGTCCTGGATATGTGCCACAAGTAGCCATCTCTGACCAGACAGAAGAGTTTCCCACCCTTGTCTCCATGCTGTGAAGCCACCGACCTGTAACATTTGCAGCATTTCATATCCGATATTGAGTCATATTGCTATGTTACATGTTACAATAAACTCAACTTTCAAAGATGTTAATGAATATTTTGTTTTGCTTTAATAAGTCATTTCTATAACCTTCCATGGACATTTGTTTTTCATTGTGATTTTACAATTGTCATGTATTAAAGGGTATACTAAATGAAAGCTTATATAACTGGAAAAAACCTACCATGTTTATCGACGCGGTTATACATAACCACATCCCTAATGATACTGAAGTTTTCAAGGTCGATCGTCACCCTGGGATATTTTTCATAATATGTGTGAAATTTTCCAGGTGCATTTGTTATCCCATCTACAAGAAAGATGAGCTTGTGGCCAGAATTTTGATAGTAATCTTCATAATTTGAACTGGCAGTGACGGGCTTATTCAAAGACAGGATTTCTGCTAAAATGAAAATGTAAAAAATAGAAACATTTTATCTTTACTCGTAATAATACCTGAAAATGAATAATAAATGTCTTTATAAACGATGAATTTATTCATTAATTTAATTGACGCCTAATGTGGAGTGATTTAAAAAAGATCGAAAATATCTATCAATGAATGATATTCGATGAAACAAAATGAATATACGTGATGATATTCTTTTTTTTAATTCGCTATTTCATTGGCTAAAAATTAAAACTTTTTATGTTTACATATACAGTCTTAACATTTTATTATTGCTAATTCAAAGAGTTATTTTTAACGAAAATTATATAAAAGAAGTATTAATTTCTTTTTCATGTAAAACTTGAAAAACGAAAACAAATATGCTACATTAAATGAATCATGACTAACCTGCTCTGCTACGATATTCCCAACCGCCTCCAATATAACTTCCATTTCTATCAATATGTGTCAAAAGTCTTCAATAACTTACAAGATAATTGCTGAGAGCTAAACAGATATTCAATACATACAGAGACGCTTTGAAAACATGCCAAAGTACACGAAGCAAAGCTTAGATTAGGGAAAGAGGTTATATAATACCATGCAGGCGTCGGAACAACTCCGTCGAAGGCTACATCTCTCTCGTAACGCACGTTTACATTACAAGAACCGTCTATGTAATTCCAAAAATCGGTTGTCGGAACAATAACGGTCCAAAAAGTTGTATACGGTAAAAGGACTGGTATCTTCATGTTAAAGTGAAAGCAAAATAAGATTTTTACGTATATAACTCTATTCCTAGAAACTTAAATATATGTAATGTTCTTAAACTAATGACCTCTTCCTGTTTTGAAGAAGTTGACCAATCAAAAGTCATTTAGCTTTTTACTGCGTCTTCGCCAACCAAACAATTTTGTTTAAAAGTATCCGATCATGAATAATCAAAGATGTTGAACATTGCTTTTGTAAAAATGAATTGTTCTGTAGTTCATCTATAAAATATGTGTTTTTATAACTTTCGAAAACTGTGTGTGACATTAATTCATTTGCCTGAATAGGTTTAGATCGATAATCTATACATTAGTTATTTGAGGAAATGCCTGGTATTTTGTCAAAATAAACTAACAAAAACAATTCTTTCAAAATAGGTCACAAAAGGTTACAACGCCCACCTTAGCAAAAATTACTTCGATTACAGCCTCTCTTTGAAGCATAATAAAGTATATTTGGAACACTATAAAGAGTATATCTTGTTTAAAAAATGGCTAACTATTGTTTATATACGATACGTACAGATCGCACCAAGATCAGGACAACTCGCCCTCAAAACAAGTTAATTCGATAAACCAAAGACAAGTCGCTCCAATTTATGGCAATTTACCTCTAACTGAAAACAATTAGCCCCATATATTTTTCCTATCTGTATAACTACACACGTTTTCTCTTTTTGTATTTGTTAGTGGAAAGATTTTTGTTATCTTTTAAGGTTTATTGTCACTGTAATATTATTATTTCATTCTTCACATTAAATTTACAAAAAAATTGAATTTTTAAAAAAATTTATGTAGAGAGCGTACTATGATTGATAAGTGCGGTGTCCGTCTGCCTGTTTGTTTGTCCGTCTGTAAACGTTTAATATTTTGGACTTTTTTTCAAGAACTACTGAGACGATTTTAACCAAATTTTGCACAAAGCATCTTTAGATAAAAAAAACAAAGTTCAAGTTTGTTCGATTTGAAAAGTCACGTCCCCTTTCAAAGGAAAACAACCAAGAATTTTTACAAATATGTTGATATCTTAAAAGACATCTTATCCTCAAACACAAATCGGTTAAAAAAGTTATAACTTGTGTGAAAACATCCTCAGAGAGTGTAGATTCCATATCGTTAAAACAAGATCCCCGAAGGTAGGGTAGGGACACCATAGGTGTCGAAATTTTCATAGTAGTGTACAGAGAAAAAGTCTTTAAAAATGTTCTCAAAAACTGATTGGCCAGAAAAGATGTTGCTTGTGTAGAAGCATCGTAAGGTATAAAAAATCTAGATTGATTAAATCATGATCCCCGGGTTTACGTTGGGATCACAATGAGGGTAGAATATTTACATAGGAATATATAAGGGTAATTCTTCAAAGGTATTCTTCTTAACAACCAATTAGCCAAAAAATCTGTAACTTGTTCAGAGACATCATCAGGTATTGCATAATCTAGTTTGTTCAAACCATGATCCCCGGTTTACGGTGGGGCCACAATGGAGGAGGTCGATTATTACCTAGGTATAAATAGCGGAATATTTGAGTTTGAAGAAAAGCTTAAAAAGGGGGGGGGATGAGACATCAATGGGGTCGCATTTTTACATAGAAAATTAATTTGATCTTTCTTTAAAAAATAGTAAAAAGTTTTACTAATATGCAGGCACATTGACGTTTGATGATTCTCATGGAGAAGGGGAATATTCAATACGTGATATACATTACCGAGCAGACTCAACTTAACAGAAAGTAGACCCCAACTTACATGTAACCCTAGGTTTACATTCGGGGTCTCCTATGGGTATACTCTGGGTTTACTAGACCCAGAGTTAAACCTGAGTAAACCCAAAGTTAATTCAAAGTGAACACAGGGAGTAAACCCGGATCAGAAATAACTCCTGAAAGCAGATTCTACTTGTGTATTTAGAATAAACAAGGGGAGGGATTTACAGTTGGTAAGATAATAAGAAATAAAGACGGTCTGCTTCATACTTCAGTGCAAAAATTCGATCCTAAAAGCAAACCCCAAGTTAACCCGCAATTTTTCAAAAAGCAGAGTAAACACCAAAACTAAACCCTGGATTTACTTGGGTCTGCTGTAGAGTTAGTTTGGGTCTGAACGGTACTGTATTTATTTCTCTGCAAAAATATGAAATTGAAGTGTATAAAAAAATTCCACTTAATTTTCTTTCTTCAAGTTAGATAATCTGTAAATTTCGAGATATTTATTTCTCAAATGATCTGCTGAAGACTTGTAAAGGGTTTTTATCTAAGAAGGAGTTGTACTGATCTGGATTTCAAACAGAAATGGACTGACCTGTAACCTTTCTTGTTGCTACATCTGAGATATGGGTACCCGCTTCTTAGCTTTGTATGGAGTATTAAAGAAAGATGGGACAATTATCGAAATCCTTTAGTAAGCCTGACTCAACCGTGTTTTTTTAACATTGCTGCTATTGCTACCCTGATGCCGTACCATACTCTAACTTTCAAAGCATTCTTTGAATAAAATTTTTTACTGATATTCAGGGTTGTTAAAAAGTGGAAAATACTTATATTTCCAATGTTAATGGGAAATTCTACAATTCCTCGGAAATTGCTTGTATTCTCCAGTACGTACTGGAAAATAAAGTACGACTTCATGTAAGCAGTCTGGTTTCATCAGTATTCATTGAATGCCAAATTTTGTTGTTTTGTTTATCAACGGAATTAATATTGATAGGATAATTTACCACAAATTTACGTACGAAAACTGCGATTTTCACTATATCCATGAAAAGTGATGCCCACGAATAATAATGAAAACACAGTATACGCCATAGAAATATTGATTAAATCTGAATGTCAATATATACTGCGCTTTGTTAGCTATGACATTTTTATCACTCGTTAGGTATGGATGGCTCCATACAGTTGTTAGAATTGAAAAAAAGGATTAAATTTCTGGTTGCTTTTATATACAAATATCAAAAAATGGCCAACAAAAGTGTGAAAAATAAAGTGTGACTGTGTCACTTGCCCATTATGCAAAATACATAGAAGAAGCTGATTATAATAATCATAACAGGATTAAAGCTTATTTTGTGTTTATATAATAAGTCGTCTGCAAAACACAAAACTTCAGGGAGACAAAGCAGGGCGTTGACTTGAATTCTATAAGCTATATCAGAATCTTTTGGGAATAGATAACAAGGTGAATATAAGAATCATAAAACAGACAATGAAATGACAAAACATCCTGAATTGTGTTTTTATACTTACTGTGTATATCTTATTTTCTTAATACTTGTTTAACATTAAACAAATCAAACAAATAAAGAGATATTGGGCTCAAATAATTGATCATTAAGCTTTCTGCTTATCTTACCAAAGCTTATGCACTGTTATTTTCATCCTTTTAGTTTTTTCCCTACATTCCTAATTTTGTCCCCTATTATCTTGATTTGATCATTAATCGCAATTTTTATTTTATAAAATATCATAAACCCTCCGTTATTTATTTTCTATCTTGTTCTAAATTGAAATGACTTGTAATATCAATAATTGAAGCAATATTTCTTCTTTTTTTCACAAATAAAGTCCGTTGACAACAACTTCCTCAAGCCCTTATGCATTGTTGCCATTTCTAGCATTCCAGTCATCTGTTATGTAGTTAAGTTGAACTACCTTCAGAGTGACGTATCTTCCATAACGTGATGATCTGCATTCAACGACAATTATATCCCCCGTCTCACTGTGTCCTGGATATGTGCCACAAGTAGTCATCTCTGACCAGACAGAAGAGTTTCCCACCCTTATCTCCACACTGTGAAGCCACCGACCTGTAACATGTGCAGACGTTTCATATCCGACATTGAGTCATTTTGCTATGTTACATTTATTATTAACTCAACTTTCAAAGATTTTGATGAGTATTTTGTTTTGCTTCAATAAGTCATTTCTATAACCTTCCATGGACATATATTAATCATTGTGATTTTACAATTGACATGTATTAAAGGATGTACTAAATGTAAGCTTATATCACTGGAAAAATCTACCATGATCATCGGCGCGGATGATGATACTATATTTTTCAAGGTCGATCGTCACCCAGGGATACGGTTCATAATACGTGTGAAATTTTCCAGGTGCATTTGTTATCCCATCTACGAGGTAAATGAGTTTGTGGCCAGCATTTGGATAGTAATCTTCATAATTTGAACTGGCAGTGATAGGCTTGTTTAAAGACACGATTTCTGTTAATATATAATGATAAAAAAGAACAGTAATATTTTATCTTTACTCGTAATAATACCTGAAAGTGAAAAAAAACAAATGTCTTCATAAACAATACTCTCAATAAGAAGTGAGTTAAAAGAGACCAAAAATATCCATTAATGAATGACATTTGATAAAACAAAATGAATATACATGATGATATTCATTTTTGTTTGTAATTCCCTATCTCATCAATTCAAATCTTAATGAACTTTCTCTGGAAAGGTAATTAAGGTTTGTCCCACGTAACCTTACCTTTAGGATTATGGTCTAATTTATCATTATAAATACATGTAAAATTTATTATTGAATTTTCGAGATGAAATTTTTCAAATGAAATATAGTTTTTCTATTTTAGAAAGGAGGTTGTTTTATCATCGTGGTTTTATAATAAACAGTCCAATAGTAAATTAAGATTGAAAGTTAAGCTTCAAGACGTCTAAGTCTTAACCATTTTGAGTACTGCAAGCATTCAACTTATATATAACACACAGTTTTAAAACTTTCTTTCTAGAATCTATTGTTAAAATACCTTAGCAAACATTTTTTTGATCATGATACGATTAAAAATTCTGATTAATGACTTATATTAAGCTTTTAATTTCTTGATATTTTTAAAACATACGTGACACGCCAAGCAAAAAGCTCCCTTATCTCAATTATGACGTACCGTCAAAATACGTGTCTACATAAGTATTCTTATCTGCCAAGTGTTTCACTTCTGTGTTAACGAATCAATTACATAGTTATGAAAGAAATTCTATATGGCTTAATAAAGTTTTGCATCATTAATGATTTTCTTTAATAAAAAAAAAACCCAGCGTTATTCAGTAATAAATAAATAAGGGCTAAACAAGTGTTGAACTATTTGTCCTTTTAAAAAAATCACTCGCAAGATACACGTGTTACGGTATACAGAAGCTAATCATAACCATAGAGTCATCTTTTCTGAAATATTCAATGTATATGCATCTTTCACACTCAAAAGACCGCGTCTCGGGACTAAATCCCAAATTTCGATTTTTAGAAAAAATACAGGTATTCATAGTATGGAAAATTTAAATTCTTTTTTCCTGTTATGATAAAAGTAAATTGTTGGTTTTATGGTCATATTCTTTATTAAAAATACTTTCGCTTATTTAGTAGAATGAAAATGAAACATATTTCTCTTTGAGAATAAATTGTTCTGTCCTTTGTCTTGGCAGATGCACATGCAAATAAACTACTCTCAATTATTTCTACTTCCATTGTTAAGATTTGTTTTGAAACTAATGCTTATCCACATGCAAATAAACCAATTTTAACTTATTTATATTCCTATTGTTTTAATAAAACTAATGTTTAATCGATATTCATTCAGACGATTGTGCATTCTTTTCACATAGGAAAATACATTATATTATCTCTATAAACCTCCTCCATTTCCATTCTCCTGTTTCATGGAAATGGAACCCATGAAAATTTTTTAAAAAAATTGTTTTTGAAATTGTTTAATAAGTTCTGCAATTATTTTACCGACGTAGGAGATAAACTAAATGCATTTTGTTATAACAAAAAGTTCTTCGTTTCTTTTTTTTCCTATTAAGTTTCATTTCTATAATCAATGTGAAAAACGCAGTTAATATTTCCATGTATTTCCGTCGATGTCATCCAGCATTAAAAATATTTACAGAAAAATATTAAATAAGAGAGAGAGAGAGAGATAGAGAGAGAGCTATAAAAATGAAGATACGTACAACATAAATATGTACATCGAAATTTTAAATATGCATTACAGAAAGAATATAGTTTTTAAAATTACACAATATATTAAATTGTATTCTTTTTTAGAAGTATAATTGTTTCACCGCAAGGTTATAAAATGTAAACCATTTGTTAGCAAATGCAATATTTTTTTCCAGCCAGACGTGATTTCTTTGCTGGAAATATGCATGGTCTGTCAAAATCATAAGTATAGAAAATTTAGAAAGGGTGAAATGAGATCTGGTATGCAGCCGTTCTCTAAATGATGATCTCAGCTTCATTCTGCCTTTTTTCTGCCACATGGTGTAGGATTATTATGTTTTAACAAAAAAATCAATTCAGCATTGTAGGACAACTTTTTATAACAATTCATTCATATAGTTATGATCTTGCTAGGTAGTGTCACGTTTTATTTTGGTTTCGAAAACATTTAAAACAAGGATGGTATTTAAACAATGAAAATCAAAAACTAAAAATTGTCCCCTAACTTTTTTTTTACTTGTTTTATTTGTTCGTATACAAAACTGGCAAGTTATAAAGCGATCAGAGATTATCTAGAGTACTAAGGCAGAATAGGTTGTTCTTCGGGACAGATATAGGTGCCGAACAATATTGCACGAACAGATCGGCAGACTACGTGATTTTTAAGGTTTTTTTAAAATTCATATCCAACATTCCAAAAGCATTTTTACTTACAAATTGAAAACACATTTATTCATGACTGCATACCATATCATACCTTGTACATTTAATATAATGTAGTTCAGTTCTATGTATTCCAAGTAATAATTTTGCCGATATGAAATGATAAATCGGAAACAGATCTAGACACTTTAACGTGTACAAATGTATCCAGGTAATTTGCAACATTCGGCTGAAAAAAAAATAATCAATTTTAAACCTGACTGGCTGTCTAGAAATATTATTCTAAAACCTTTAATTAAGGGGGCTGGGGGTGGCTGCCATTTTAGACAATAATAATCTCCTTTAAAAGTAGAGCTCAATATAAAGATAATGGAAAAGATAAAATTTTATATTAAAATATATGAAATTTTTCTTTAACAAATTGTAAATGATAGCTTCAGAAATCGCATATAAAATTTTCAAATAAATCTGATGGTTTTATATTATATCATAGTTTGACCCCCAGCCTCCTTAAAGCGTTGGGAGAAAGCCTACTACATAATGTAGTTTTTCCCCAGCTGCTGGTCGGGCGACAGAAAACAATCATGTATTTCATCTTGACTTCATAATAAATTTAAGTGATGGTAAGGCGGTTTCCATGAATTTTAGAATCTGTTGTGCGACACTTTAAACATTATGTGCGACCTTGAGAGATTTAACCAGGCGGTTTTACACGTATACGGCAGACGTATGCTTTTATAGCCGAATCCTATCGCTTGTTACCAATTTGTGCAAAGATGTTACTATTGTAGTAATCCTTTGGCTCAGAACGAATAATGAAACTTCTCGTGTTTTTTATACATGTACTATTACATCACACTTCAAGAAAAATGGAGAGATTTACATCGTAAATTATATATCATAGGACTTTTAAATCATTTATAAGATTCCATATCTCAAAAATTAAATACACTGAATCAAAATAAGTTAGATATACTGTGATTAAAATATCTATATTTAATAATATAGCAACAATTATATAGCCTATATTTGAGAAATCGACGTCAAAGCATATTCTTTTTTTTAATGCACTCTTGCAACACCCTGAAAATGAGAAACATATGTAATGCTGTATATTGCTCGAACAAGAAGGAAAAACTTTATTAGAATCAGAATGAAATTATCATAATTTTCAGTTAAGGGAGGTTTTTGCTTGGCGCGTCACATATGTGTTTACAATCGTGCATATCAATAACATAAGTAACATAACGTGGATTTAGTTAAATTCTAAGTATGAAGGATGCTTAAATGTGTGGCTGATGAATCTTATATGCAACCTTATATTCAATATTGCATTGAAAAAACAAAGATTTAAGAATAAATTTCACAACAAGATTCACGGAAATACAGGCATGTTTTCAACGAATATTGATGAAGTCATAATATGAGGAAGACATGCAATTGAATACTTACTTGATCTTTTTTGATATTCCCAGTCCTCTCCAACACAACTATTATTTTTGTCAGCATCAGTCAAATATGTCTTCAACAACTTAGGACACATTCTGAGAGCTAACCAGATACCCAATGCAAAAAACTACACTTTGAAAACATCTCAACGCGCAATTACCTGGCGTTTGAGGGGAATTTGAGTAGATAAAATACGACTCAGATTTTGGAACAATTCCATCGAAATTTCAGTCCGTTCCATAATATATTCTTTCCCCACATGAGCTGTGTAAGAACTTCTAATAACAAACTGACAGAACGTATAACATCTGAAAAGTCTTATATGACTTATTCGACAATAGGACGTTGAGATTCATTTTGAATCATATTAGGATTTGTATGGTGGATTTAAAGAAAATACACAGTTCAAATTAAAAAAAAAATATTACTGTGTGTTTCAATTTTAATACGAATTTTAAATAAATTGGGTGATTTTATAAAATCACCAGACGGCATTTACAGCTCTTAGAAATTGGTAAAGCATACATTCATTATTAAACATGCTTGTAAAATGTTTGGTCTTTTTACCTTCATACCGGGCATACCCACTTTGTGAATAAAATCGTCGTCCATATTCCGTCTACATTTAATCAACTATGATGATTAAATAAGTTTCTCAAAATAAAATGCACATACAATAAACAACACGCGGCGAATCAAACAATAAACAAGTTTTGTTTAAATAGTATAGTACAACTAGTAGACATGTTCTTTTTATCAATCGCCTTGACAGGATGAGCAAAAATAAGTAGAATGTTGTTCGAAGAAAACTGAGAGGGGGAGGTCCAGAGTTAAGAGAACAGATGTCTATACTATATTCTTATTATTATAAGAAAAAGGCATAACAACAATTGTGATTTATATTTAATCAAGTGACGCTGCTTTAGAAATAATCGAAATGAGACTGATATGCTTACATATTTTATACGATGAACGCGATGAGTTATATTTCTGAGCATGCATTGTTAAAGAGTTTACAATAGAGTTGTACGATAAAAAACAATCCATACCAACTTTTTATATTAGTTCCAAACAATCCCCGATCAATTGACAAAAAATGACTAATTAAGCCCCAAGAGCCAAAAGCCTACGACCAAGATATTTTTATCCAATCTAAGACTAAAAATGCATGACTGTATTAGCCTAATAAGGCTTTAAGCATTACAAGGACGATAATAACACAACATATCTATAGCATATCAATAAAGTTGCATGTATATGGCTTGAAGGCAATTGAAATCATCATGAAACTCTTACGTATATCGAAAGCATTTGTCTCTTTTACTCAGTGTTTATACATCTAGTATTGTAGCATGGTCAGGTATCAATTTTGTATCACGTCACAAGTATAACGCAGCTACAGCGAAAGATCTAATCGTTGCTTGCAACGAGCTCGTCTCTAGTTTTTCCTACATTCGTAACTTTGTTCTATATTATCTTGACTTCATCATTAATCGCAAGGAAAAAAAATATATACCATCCGTTATTTATTTTTATCCTATTCTAAATTCAACTAACTTGTAATATCAATAATTGAAGAAATATTTCTTCTTTTTTTCACAAATAAAGTCCGTTGATAACAACTTCCTCAAGCACTAATGCATTGTTGCCATTTCTAGCATTCCAGTCATCTGTTATGTAGTTAAGTTGAAATATCTTCAGAGTGACGTATCTTCCATAACGTGATGGTCTGCATTCAACGGTAATTATATCCCCCGTCTCACTGGGTCCTTGGTATGTGCCACAAGTAGTCATCTCTGACCAGACAGAAGAGTTTCCCACTCTTATCTCCACACTGTGAAGCCACCGACCTGTAACATGTGCAGACGTTTCATATCCGACATTGAGTCATTTTGCTATGTTACATGTAACTATTAACTCAACTTTCAAAGATTTTGATAAGTATTTTGTTTTGCTTCAATAGTCATTTCTATAACCTTCCATGGACATATGTTAATCATTGTGATTTTACAATTGACATGTATTAAAGGATGTACTAAATGTAAGCTTATATCACTGGAAAAAATCTACCATGATCATCGGCGCGGTTATACATAACCACATCCCTAATGATACTAAATTTTTCAAGGTCGATCGTCACCCAGGGATACGGTTCATAATACGTGTGAAATTTTCCAGGTGCATTTGTTATCCCATCTACGAGGTAAATGAGTTTGTGGCCAGCATTTGGATAGTAATCTTCAAAATTTGAACTGGCACTGACGGGCTTATTCAAAGACAGGATTTCTGCTAATATATAATGATAGAAAAATGATATTTTGTCTTTACTCGTAATAATACCTGAAAATGAAAAAAATGAATGTCTTCATAAACAATGAATTCATTAATTAGTTAAACAGACGCTCAATAAGAAGTGAGTTAAAAGAAACCAAAAATATCCATTAATGAATGACTTTGATAAAACAAAATGAATATACATGATGATATTCATTTTTGTTTGTAATTCCCTATCTCATCAATTCAAATCTTAATAAACTTTCTCTGGAAAGGTAATTAAGGTTTGTCCCACACAACCTTACCTTTAGGGTTATGGTCTAATTTGTCAATGTATATATAATTTATTAATGTATTGTTCGAGATGAAATTTTTCAAATGAAATATAGTTTTTCTATTTTAGAAAGGAGGTTGTTTTATCATCGTGGTTTTATAATAAACAGTCCAATAGTAAGTTAAGGTTGAAAATTAAGCTTCAAGACGTCCAAGTCTTAACCATTTTGAGTACTGCAAGTATTCAGCCTATATATGACACACAGTTTTAAAACTGTCTTTCTAGAATCTATTGTTCAAATCCCTTAGCGAAAGGTTTTTGTTTATGATAAGTCTTATAATTCTGATTTATGACTCTTATATTAAGCTTTTAATTTCTTTGATATTTAAAAAACATTTGTGACGCGCCAAGCAAAAACCTCCCTTATCTCAATTGTGACGTAACGTTAAAATACGTGTGTACCTATTACATCATCGTAAACGCTGTATAAGTATTCTTACATGTATATGATGAGTGTTTCACTTCTGTGTTCAAGAATCAATTACATAGTTATGAAGGAAATTCTGCTATGGCTTAATAAAGTTTTGCGTCATCAATGATTTTCTTTAATAAAAAACAGCGTAATTCAGTAATAACGGTAAACAAGTGTTGAACTATTTGTCCTTTCCAAAAAAAAATATCTCGCAAGATACACGTATTGCGGTAAACAGAAGCTAATCATAATCATAAAGTCATCTTTTTCTGAAACATTCTATGTATATGCATCTATAACACTCAAAAGAACCCGTTTCGTGACTAAATCCCAAATTTCGATTTTTACAAAAGATACACGTATTCATGGTATGAAAAATTTAACTCCTTTTTTCCTGTTGTGATAATGTTAAATTGTTGATTTTATGGTCATATTCTTTATTAAAAATACGTTCGCTTATTTTGTAGAATGAAATTAAAACATATTTTTCTTTGAGAACAAATTGTTCTGTCCTTTGTCTTGGCAGATTCACATGTAAATAAACTACTCTCAATTATTCTTTCTTCCATTGTTTAAATTTTTTGTTGAAACTAATGCTTATCCACATGCAAATAGACCAATTTTAACTTATTTATATTCCTATTGTTTTGATTAAACTAATGTTTCATCGATATTAATTCAGACGATTGTGCATTCCTTTCACAGAAGAAAATAAATTGTATTATCTCTATAAACCTCCTTCATTTTTATTCTCCTGTTTCATGCCAATGGAACCGATGAAAATTAAAACAAAGAATTGTTTTTGAAATTGTGTAATTAGTTCTGTAATTATTTTACCGACGTAACAGATAAACTAAATGCATTATCTTTGAATAAAAAGTCCTTTGTTTCTTTGTTTTCCTATTAATTTTTTTGTTCTATAATCAATTTGAAAAACGCAGTTAATATTTCCACGTATTTCCGTCGATGTTCCAGTATTAAAAATATTAACAGAAAAATATCAAATAAAAGAGAGAGAGAGAGAGAGAGACAGACAGAGACAGAGAGAGACAGAGACAGAGAGAGAGAGACAGAGAGACAGAGACAGAGGGAGAGAGACAGAGACAGAGAGAGAGAAATGAATATATATACGCAGAACATAAGTATGTACATCGGAAAATAGTTTATAAAATTACACAAGATATAAAATTGTATTTTTCATCGCAAGGTTATAAAATGTAAACCATTTGTTAGCAAATGCAATATCTTTTTTACAACGAGAAGTGATTTCTTTGCTGGAAATATGCGTGGTCTGTCAAAATCATAAGTAGAGAAAATCTAGAAAGGGTGAAATGGGATCTGGTATGCAGCCGTTCTCTGAATGATTATCTCAGCTTTATTCTGCCTTTTCTCTGCCACATGGTGTAGGATTATTATGTTTTAACAAGAAAAAAATCAATTTAGCATTGTAGGACAACTTTTCATAACAATTCATACATATAGTTACGATCTTGCTAGGTAAAGTCACGTTTTATTATGGTTTTGAAAACATTTAAAACAAGGAGGGTATTTAATCAATGAAAATCAATTTACATCATCTTCAAGAAAAATGCAGAGATTTACATTGTAATTTATATATCTTAGGACTTTTAAATCATTTGTAAGATTCCATATCTCAAAAATTATTATTACATTGTTTCAAATATACTGAGTCAAAATAAGATAGATGTATTGTGATCAAAATATCTATAGTTAATAATATAGCAACAATTATGTAGCCTTTATTTGTGCAATCGACGTCAAAGCATATTCTTTATTTTAATGCGCTCATGCAACACTCTAAAAATGAGAAACATATGTAATGCTGTGTATCGCTGGAACAAGAAGGAAAAACTTAATTAGAATCAATAAAGAATGACATTATCATAATTTTCAGTTAAGGGAGGTTTTTGCTGGACGCGTCACATATGTGTTTACAATCGTGCGATATCAATAACATAAGTAACATAAGGCGGATTTAGTTAAATTCTAAGTATGAAGGATGCTTAAATGTGTGGCTGATGAATCTTATATGCAACCTTATATTCAATATTGCATTGAAAAAACAAAGATTTAAAGATAAATTTAACAGCAACATTCACGGAAATACAGGCATGTTTTTAACGAATATTGATGAAGTCATACTATGAGGGAGACATGCAATTGAATACTTACTTGATCTTTTTCGATATTCCCAGTCCTCTCCAACAAAATTACCGTTTTTGTCAGCATCAGTCAAATATGTCTTCAACAACTTACAGGACGCATTTTGAGAGCTAAACAGAAAGCCAATGCAAAAAACTACACTTTTAAAACATCTCAACGCGCAATAATATTGCGTTTGAGGAGAATTGGAGTTGATAAAATACGACTCAGATTTTGGAACAGTTCCATCGAAATTTCTGTCCGTTCCATAATATATTCTTTCCCCACATGAGCAGTGTATGAACTCCCAATAACAAACTGACAGAACGTATAACATCTGCAAAGTTTTATATGACTTATTCGACAATAGGATGTTGAGATTCCTTTGAATCATATTAAGATTTGTATGGTGGATTTAAAGAAATACACGTTTGTAACCTTTTGATTTTGGAGCAAATCGCCTCCAAAAAAATTTGCTACAAACATTCAAATAAAAAGAATATTACTGAGTGTTTCAATTTTTATACGAATTTTAAATATATTGGGTGATTTCATAAAATCCCA